>NC_140581.1:547809643-548435476 GCF_964204655.1 Triturus cristatus
CAAAAACCTGTTCAGGTGGGTGGGACCCAAACTACTCCCTATGTGCCCCAACCATATAGGGGGAAGAACTTTGATCCCTTAAAGGCCTGGTGTAATACCTGTAAGAAGCAGGGACACCTAACTGTATCTTGCCCCCAAAACAAAGCCCCTAAGGCACCCAGTACAGCCACTCCTGGGGCAGCAAGTATACAAATGGGATCAGAGGTGTACCCTGAGCAAATCTGGGAACACACTGAAGCAAGTTTAGTCTCCTTGGGAGAAGTGGAGTTTGCCACTGTGGCTGTGTGGCCCCCCAACTTAAAGAAATACTTACAGTACCCCTGGGTAAATGGAACTAGGGTAGAAGCTCTGAGGGATACAGGTGCCAGTGTCACTATGGTGAAAGACACACTGGTTTCCCCTGAGCAATACTTGATTGGGAAGTCTTACCCAGTCACCAACGCTGACAGTGTCACCACTAGTCATCCCATGGCCATGGTAACATTAGGCTGGGGGGGGTTACTGGCCTGAAACAGGTACTGGTCTCTCCAAAGTTGCCAGCTGCATGCCTGCTTGGAAATAATCTGGAAACCTCAGCCTGGGCTGAAGTTGAGTTAAAGGCCCATGCAGCCATGCTGGGCATCCCTGAATTGGTGTGTGTGCAAACCAGAGCACAGAGCAAGAGGAAGGGTGAAAAAGTAGGTTTGGAGCCTGGAATAATGGCCCAACCAACCAAGAGGAAGGGCAAGGAGACTGGGGGACCAGCTTCTGTACAGCCAAACACTCAGAACCCCTCTCCCCCTGGAGAGGATGTAGATACCCCTGAGGGAACTGAGTCCATGGAGCTTGACCCTTACCAGGTTGAACTCTTGGGCCCAGGGGGACCCTCTAGGGAAGAGCTGTGCCAGGGCCAGCGAGACTGTCCCACTCTTGAAAGCCTGAGACAACAAGCTGCTTCAGAAGCCAGGGGAGATGTCAGTGGTACCCACAGAGCTTATTGGGAAGAGGGATTACTGTATGCTGAGGCAAGAGACCCCACTCCTGGAGCCACCAGGAGGGTGGTAGTGCCACAGAAGTACAGGGAGTTCCTCCTAACTTTAGCTCATGACATCCCCCTAGCTGGCCATCTGGGGCAATCCAAAACTTGGGAAAGGTTAGTGAGTCACTTTTACTGGCCCCAGATGCACCAAAAGGTGAAGGAGTTTGTCAGCTCCTGTGTTACCTGTCAGGCCAGTGGCAAGACAGGTGGCCACCCAAAGGCCCCCCTCATTCCACTACCAGTGGTGGGGGTCCCCTTTGAAAGGGTAGGTGTGGACATTGTGGGTCCACTTGAACCTCCCACAGCCTCAGGGAACAAATTCATTCTAGTAGTAGTGGATCATGCTACTAGGTACCCTGAAGCAATTCCACTTAGGACTACTACAGCTCCTGCAGTAGCCAAGGCCCTCCTGGGTGTCTTCACCAGGGTGGGTTTTCCTAAGGAGGTGGTTTCAGACAGAGGTTCCAACTTCATGTCTGCTTACCTAACACACATGTGGAAAGAGTGTGGAGTGCAGTACAAGTTTACTACACCCTACCACCCACAAACCAATGGCCTTGTTGAGAGGTTCAACAAGACATTGAAAGGTATGATCATGGGACTCCCTGAGAAACTCAAAAGGAGGTGGGATGTCCTGTTACCATGCTTGCTTTTCGCTTACAGGGAAGTGCCACAGAAGGGAGTAGGTTTCTCACCCTTTGAACTTCTGTTTGGTCATCCTGTAAGGGGACCACTACGTCTTGTAAAAGAGGGCTGGGAGAGGCCTCTTCAGGAACCCAAACAAGACATAGTGGACTATGTGCTTGGCCTAAGGTCCAGAATGGCTGAGTATATGGAAAAGGCATCCAAGAACCTTGAGGCCAGCCAGGAGCTCCAGAAGCACTGGTATGACCAAAAAGCTGCACTGGTTGAATTTCAACCAGGGCAACAGGTGTGGGTTTTGGAGCCAGTGGCACCAAGGGCTCTCCAAGACAAATGGAGTGGCCCTTACCCTATCCTAGAGAGAAAGAGTGAGGTCACCTATCTAGTTGACCTGGGCACTAGCAGGACACCCAAAAGGGTCATCCATGTGAACCGCCTTAAACTCTACAATGATAGGGCTGACATCACCATGCTGATGGTGACTGATGAAGAACAGGAAGCAGAGAGTGAGCCACTCCCTGACCTCCTATCCTACAGCCCAAAAGATGGGTCAGTAGATGGTGTGATTTTCTCAGACACCCTCTCTGCCCAACAGCAGACTGACTGCAAGCAAGTCTTGCAACAATATGCTAGCCTCTTTTCCCTGACCCCTGGTCTGACAAGCTGGTGTACCCATGATGTGGACACTGGGGACAGTGCACCTGTCAAGAACAAAATCTATCGACAGTCAGATCAAGTCAAGGAAAGCATCAAAGCTGAGGTCAGCAAGATGCTGGAGTTAGGGGTCATTGAGCCTTCAGAGAGCCCCTGGGCTAGCCCAGTGGTTCTGGTCCCCAAACCTCATCAACAGGGTGAAAAGAGAGAGATGAGGTTCTGTGTGGACTATAGAGGGCTCAACTCTGTCACCAAGACAGATGCTCACCCTATCCCAAGAGCAGATGAACTGATAGACAAATTGGGGGCTGCCAAATTTCTCAGTACCTTTGACTTAACTGCAGGGTACTGGCAGATTGGCATGGCCCCAGGAGCAAAAGAAAAGACAGCATTCTCCACCCCTGATGGGCATTATCAGTTTACTGTGATGCCCTTTGGGTTAAAGAATGCCCCTGCCACCTTCCAGAGGTTGGTGAACCATGTCCTGGCTGGGTTGGAGTCCTTTAGTGCAGCTTATCTTGATGATATTGCTGTCTTTAGCTCCACCTGGCAGGATCACCTGATCCACCTTGGGAAGGTTTTAGAGGCTCTGCAGAGTGCAGGTCTCACTATCAAGGCATCCAAATGCCAGATAGGGCAGGGCACTGTGGTGTACTTGGGCCACCTTGTAGGTGGAGGCCAGGTACAGCCCTTACAACCCAAAATCCAGGCCATCATGGACTGGATAGCTCCAACAACCCAGACCCAAGTCAGGGCATTCCTTGGCTTGACTGGGTACTACAGGAGGTTTGTGAAGGGGTATGGGTCCATTGTGACCCCCCTCACAGAACTCACCTCCAAGAAAATGCCCAAGAAAGTTAACTGGACAGTTAGTTGTCAAAAGGCTTTTGACACCCTAAAAGAAGCAATGTGCTCAGCACCAATTCTAAAAGCTCCAGATTATGCCAAGCAGTTCATAGTGCAGACTGATGCCTCTGAGCTAGGGATAGGAGCGGTCCTATCCCAGACCAATGATGAAGGCCAAGACCAACCTGTTGCTTTTATAAGCAGAAGACTACTCCCTAGAGAGCAGCGTTGGAGTGCCATTGAGAGGGAGGCCTTTGCTGTGGTTTGGTCCCTGAAGAAGCTGAGGCCATACTTGTTTGGCACTCACTTCCTAGTTCAAACTGACCACAGACCTCTCAGATGGCTAATGCAGATGAAAGGGGAAAATCCAAAACTACTGAGGTGGTCCATCTCCCTACAGGGAATGGACTTTGAAGTGGAACACAGACCAGGGACTGCCCATGCCAATGCAGATGGACTTTCCAGGTTCTTCCACTTAGACAATGAAGACTCCATAGGACAAGGTTAGTCTCATCACCTTTCGTTTGGGGGGGGGGTTGTGTGAGAAAGTGCCATCTTTCTTGCATGGTATGCCCCCACTTTTTGCTAAATTGCTGAATGTACTTCGATCGAGTGTACCCTGGGTTCCTGCCAATCAGGTGCCCAGGGCCTATGTTCCTTCCTTAAACCACACAAACTCCAAATTGGCAAACCCTAGCCACATGTCAGCCCCTAGTAAATGGTACCCTAGGTACCCAGGGCCTTGTGACCAGGGAAGGCCTCTAAGGGCTGCAGCACTCATTGTGCCACCCTCAGAGACCCTGTACCCTTACACACACACACACACTGCCCTTGCAGGCTGAGTGTCTGGGTGCAGGACAAAACAAAGAGTCGACATGGCACACATCACTGTGTACCATGCCCATCACCTACACTGCCAAGGCATATGTCAGCCACCCCTCTAGCTGGGTGCATTACGCCTATGGTGTGGGCACAGGAGCAGGAGCCCTGTGCCCCTACAGTACCCGGGTCCATTCCTGGGCACTGTAAGTGCAGTGCTGTCTTTTAAGAATACATGGTGCTGAGAGCTTGACAAACACGAGCTCCACAGCACCATATTGGCAACACTGAAGCCTGGGAAGTTTGGTATCAAACTTCTCAGCACATTGAACCCACACTGATGCCAGTGTAGGATTTAATGTACTAAGCACCCCAGAGGGCATCTTAGAAGATGCCCCCTTACAGCTAACTTGCAATCCACGTCTGCTCTGAGGCTGCCCAGGCTGCCACACAGCAGACACGTTGCTGGACCCCTGGGTGGGAGAGCCCCTGCTCTCCCGGGCCTGCAACAATGCACATCCTGGGTGAGGTGAGAAATCTCCTCCCCCAGGATGAGCAAAGGGAAGCTTCAAAGGCATGCCGCCAGTTGGAGTTTCCCCAGGCCACTGCAACCCCCCACTCTGGCGGGAAGCTTGGCCGGAAACCCCATACAAGGACAGGGGATGTGCCAGCCTGCCCACCCCACCCCTCAGGTGGGGGAGGCGAGGTGAAGCACATCTCCGGGCTCTCGCCATCTTGAAGATGGGAGGCCCTACCCTATCAGGATTAGGCTACTGCCCCCCTCCCACAGGAGAGAGGCAGGATAGGGGGTGTACCCACCCCAGGACAAGGACCCATTGGTCCCTGGCCTTCACCTACCTGTAACGCCCCTAAATCTAGTATTTAGGGGCCCCCTGAACCTTCCTTCGATAGATTCCAGATAGAAAAACGACAAGAAGAGCAAGAAGAACAAAGACCTGCCCTGCAGCTGCTAAAAAGAGAAGAAGACACCAACTGCTTTGGCCCCAGCCCTACCGGCCTGTCGACTCTCGAACCTGCACCAGCGCGGCATCCCACGTGGCCAGCAACCTCACCAACCCCGGAGGACCTGGCTACCTTTTAGCTCTAAGCCCCTGGGACTCCCACGAGTAGAGGCTCTACTCAAGAAACCTACTTGCTATCCCTGGCACCAGCCCGGGACCGCGGACCCAACACACTCTGCACCAGCCAAGCCTGGCCAGTGCCGGAGTGGACAAAGACCCAGAGGACGACCCCACGGCGACTGTGACCCAGAGTCCGGCACCCAAGGACCCCCCTCGACATCCCGGAAGAAGCCTGCAGCCTCAGAACCAAGTGCCACCCCAGCCGCGATCAACCAGAGGGTAAGATTCCCGACGTCAAAAGGCACCCCTGCACCCGGCGCCCTGCGACCCCCTGTGCCCAATCCCGGGGTACCCACCTAACCTACAACTACCCAACTTACCTCTCGAAGTGGTGGTGGCACCTGAAACATCCTCGTCCCCGAGCCTGCAGCCTCTTTCCAAACCGGAACATTCCCATTGATTTCCATTGAGCGCCCTAAGGCTCAAAAGCACCCTGCACCCAGCCGCCCGAGTGGCCCTGGCAGTGCCCTCTCTACACTAACCTACTTCCCCACTTGCCCTGAGTAAGTGACCAGGATCCCAGCTCCCACAGCCGCGTGGCTTGCCAGACAGCAGCCACCAACCAAGGCCCCCCTATCCCTCATAGGAAAACATTGGGCCCAACTCTCTCTGCACCCGGCCGTCCTGAAACCGCTGAGGGTGAACCAACTGTACCTACCTGACCCTGGGGGACCCCTGAGTCCATGCCCGGAATTTCAACACTACCAGTCGAGTACTTACCCTTAAACCGCTAACTTCATTTTCCTCATAGGGTAACATTGACTGGCTTTTTCTTCAAAAATCTTCTAAGTGTGAACTTTTCAAAACTGCAAAAATTCACCAAAAATCAGCCAAGTGACAAAAACGAATTTACTCACCTGCTCCTAGGTGAGCTCCCAGTGCTGGATCTTGGTGCCCAGCCCTGACTCTGAAAAGTGTTCACAACTATACTTACTTCTAACTCATTTTTCTCCCATAGGAAACCATTGTCTGCTTTTCTGTGAAATTTCTTCTAAGTGTCTACTTTTGCAAATTTGAAATATTCTTTTAAAATCGTACCATTTCTGCAAACGAAATTACTTACCTGCTTTTGATAAGGACCCCAGTCCTGGGTCTAGGCACCCAGTCCTGGATTACTAAAGTAACGATAAAGTACTCTACCTGCAATTTGAATTTCTTGCCATAGAGATCCATTGAATGTTTTCTGTGAAATATTTTCTAAGTGCTAACTTTTGAAATAGCTAAATATTATTTAAAAATCATTACAGTTATTAAGTCGACTTTCATCACTTGATTCTGAATACTGACCCCAGGCTGGTTCTAGGATCCAGACCTGGAATTCCAAAAGTAATCTGAAAAGTAATTTATTACAAATAACCTGAATTTACCATTGAGCTCAATGCATTGTTATGTTTAGGAAATAGGATTGTTTATTGCAACCAACTGTGACTGGTTACACAAATTTATTGCTTGAAACAAAAGTATTTATATTCAACCTCTCATTCTGAGAAAGTATATTTTTACCCCCTTTGTGGTTCTAAAAATAAAACAAGCATATATATTATACATACAAATCATTGGCCTAGAGTTCAGTTATTGAGTGTGTGAAACCATTTGCTGACTGAGTGTGTACAATAAATGCTTTACACTGTCCTCTGGTACTGCCTTACTGCTCGACCAAGCTACCACTTTTGAGAGTAAGGTCATACCTAACTTTGACCTCTATCAGCCTCTGGGGGACTGTGGACTCTGTACACCCTGTACCTATTAGGGAACAGTATATACAGAGCCACTTTCTCACAAGGCGTTATCTAGCTTGCCTCCTTATCTTATGTCCTTTCCAAACAAGGTGTTGCTTCGCACCAGGGCATCATTCTTACCAAAGGTTGTGACCCCATTGCATCTGGGTCAGTCCATTACTTTGCCCACCTTCTTTGCTCCCCCACATCCCTCTAAGGAAGAGAAGCGTCTCCACCGACTGGACCCAAAATGAACGTTGTTATTTTATCTTGACCGCACAAAAGAGTTCCGGGTGGATGATTACCTATTTGTGGGGTATGTTGGAGCAAATAAGGGAAGGTCGGTGCAGAAAAGGACCATCTCTCCAGGGTCATTCTCTGCATTAAAATCTGTTACACCTTGACAAAGAAGCAGCCCCCTGAGGGTTGAAGGGCCCACTCCACCAGGGGAAAGGCTGCGACTACGGCCTTGGCTCGGGGTATCCCAGTCCAAGACGTTTGTCAAGCAGCAACGTGGGCATCATTGCACACGTTCACAAAACATTATTGCCTTGATGGTCAAGTGCACAGGGACGGGAACGTTGACTGTTCAGTCCTGCTAGACTTCTTAGTTTAGATCATGAGTCCGCAACCCACCGCCGGAATTGTACGACTCGGGTATCTGATTCAAAGGTAAGGAATCTGCAGCTAGAAGTCTCTATCAGATGAACAATTTACTTACCTTTGGTAACGCATTATTTTGGTAGAGACTCTATCTAGCTGCAGATTCCTTACAGGCCCACCCATGCCCGCCCGCTTTGCGGACTGATGTAGTAGGACTAGGGTTGTTTTTTTCCCCCTTTCAGGGCCAGAGTTTTGCACACGACTACGTCAGTTACTTTGTGGCTCTCCGTTTCTGGCATGGAAAAAACTAAAAGTACTGACGTCTGCGCGCCTGGGTGGCGTCTATATAAGTCCTGCAACTTCATAACCGACGCTACCGACACCAATGACGTCACGCGGAGCCAAATGGAGTCACCCGATGTCACGCTCATGGGGTATTGCTCAGCAAAAGTTTCTGGATACAGCTTGACACCTGGGAAATTCAAAGTTAAGGAATCTGCAGTTAAATAAAGTCTCTACCAGATAATGCATTACCGAAGGTAAGTAAATGTAAATCATTTGGTTCGTGGAATCAACTGCAGCCCTCCTTCCCCCACTTATTTTGTCAAAAGTCTATGCTCGGCCTGGGACCTAATTGGTTCCTCCCCTCTCAGTTATATCTCCCTCTCAGCATCAGATCATGGCATGGCAATAAATGGATCAGGAAGCCATTTGGATTGGCACCAGGGACAAGAGGAAGGGATTAGGAAAGTTAATTGTTGCCTCTGTCGCCTCTCTTGTAGGACTTGCAGCTTGGTGCCTTCGAGAAAATGTTTGTCTTGTTTCACTTGGCTGTTTTAATTTCTTAAATGGGCATGCCACTCACACAAATACACAAAAAATCAGGCTGAGAAAGAGCTATGTAGGTCAGACGCTACCCTTCCTCAGCAACCACTGTTGACTTCATGTGCACTAGACACAAACATGAACACGTGAGTCACCAAAATTACATGCAACTACAATGGTAGCCAGCCGACAACTAACAGTGAACTGCAAAAATGTAGCAGTGTGGTCATGCAAGCACCAAAAGTGTGCATAATAGAACAGAGTTACCACAATGAACATTTGGATAGCTTCAATAGTAAGCAGTGTCCTGGTGCAAAATAGCCAGCCTATGTCGAAATTATTGAACCATGCCCCTTGGGGCATACAACTATTTAAAGTGGTGCTTGACTAAGGAACAAAGAACAAATACAAGGATTCCTACTTATTTTAAGAATGCACCCATTGACACACGTGACCATCCGAAGTGGAAGTTAGACATGTTGGTCAGTCTAAGTAGGGCATAGTAGAAAGATATTCAGTACTGCAGCATATCCAAATTATACTTAGATCTGAAAGAAACAGTTAGTTATAGACTCCTTAACTTAGAATTACCCCCAGGCGTCAGACTGGATCCGGAAAGTTTTTCGTCAGCCGTACCTCTGCGTGTCGGAAGGTGGCATTTGTGGGCTCTGCGTCCGTCGTGGTCGCCGTGATGACGTTGCGGTAGCTACTTAGACACCGCGCGGACGTCAGTTCTTTCTTTTTCCGCGCCAGCCAGCAGAGATCCAGAGAGAGCGGTACCTCCTGTCACTTTTTGACTGAACTTTCTGAGCGACTTTTGTGGACATCTGTTTTGAGTCTACGACTCCTGGTGCCCGTACGGATGCCCGGCTTCAAGGCTTCCGTTTCCTGTAGCCGACTGATGTCCGTTACGGATTCGCACCGTGTGTGTCTCTTTTGCCTGTAGCGCGACCGCGACCCCAAATCTTGCTCCCACTGCCAGTCCATGGCTCCGAAGGCTTTGCGGGAGAGGTCCCGAAAGCGTCTTGAGCGCCGGCACTCGGCTCCGCACCATTTAAGGTCCCGGTCGCGAGAGAGGTCGTGGGACCATTCGCGGAGTCATCATCACTCTTCTAAGTCTTCGCTCTCTGGGTCAGGTAAGTCGAAGTGCAAGAAGAAGTTGAAGAAGCAACGTTGCTCTTCGACTTCTTCTCCCTGTCGGTTGGCTGATGCAACGAGGGATGTGGGCGGTACCCCTCATGCGGCTCTGGGTGCGGAGCCCGAAGAGTCGACTCCGGGCTTCCCTCCCTTCCCGGGACCCGGAGCGACTCCTGCCCAGCTTCGTAAATTTTACGAGGCAATGCACGCCATCTTTGGGCAGCCTGATCCCGCCGGTGCGCCTTCAGGCCCCGCGGACTCGGTTGGGGGGCCTAGGCCTTCTCTGCCAACGGCTCCAGCACGGCGCCACAGGGCCCCCCTTTGATCCAGGCCTGGATCCGGATCGGCACAGGTTGACCTTATTACACCTCCACCGGCACCGCTTTCTCCGGCACCGCAACTGACACCGGTCGTCCCCCCGGCAGACGACGACCCCGGCCTCCATCCTGATGTGGACCCAGATCCGGACCAGCGCCGGATCCGGCGCCTAGCGGGGCTTTTGTGCCCCTGTTCACTCCTGGTGTCCCTTTTCGGCCAGATTGGCACCCAGAGGATGAGGAGGAGGACTGGTAGGGGTCAGGTGACCCTCTGACTGACTAATCAGCTAGACTCTGAGCAGGACTGGAGAGAGAAACTGGGGGATGCCAGTGGTCTAGACACCTCCCCTGACCTTGGCATGTTGTCTCCTCCTACTGTGGCTACGAAGGAGGGAGCGTCATACACAGTGGTGTTGCGTAGGGTGGCCGAGGCTCTCAACCTTGAGCTTCCTACGGTGGCTGTCAGGACTAACCTCCTGACAGGTGCTTCAGCCGGCTGCGAGCTTTTCGGAGCCCCTGCTGCTGCTTTATGAGGCCCTTCCCGACATCCTTTTGGGCACCTGGTCCACTCTGTGTGGGATACGGTTGTGCAGGTGCTGCCTCAGTGTCCGGGGGAGGCCCGGACAGTGCTCTCCTAGGCTATTGCCGCCGGGAGGGATGCAACGAAGTTTACCATCTGTTGTTGGCTAGATACCGCCGACTCTCTAGGCAGGACGATTTCCACGTCGGTAGCCCTTCTACGCTACGCCTGGATGAGATCGACTGGCTTTTCTGGGGATGTCCAGAATACTCTCATGGACATGTCCTTTGATGGCCGTCGCCTTTTTGGCAAGAAGCGGACAACGTTCTAGAGCGTTTCAAGGACTCGAAGGCTACAGCCAAGTCCTTGGGCCTCTCCAGCCGCCCTGCGCAGTCTGCTTTTCGCCCCTTTCATGGCTACGGAAGGGGTGCCCCGCTACGTCCTGCCCAGAGCCACATGCCGGCACAAGCTCCCCAACCTTCGCGTAGCCGGGTACGTGGGCACCACCTTTGTTGTTAAGGGGGCCGGGGGGGGGGCAGTCCACCAACCTCACCCACCCACCCTCTGCAGCAGCGTCCAAACCTTCCCAGTCCGACATTTCAGGCCATCACCTCCCCCACTGGCGCACCATCATGTCGGACAGGTGGGTTTTGCATATAGCCCAAAGGAGCTACCCCTCCAGCCATGCCACCTCAATACCATTGTATGTCGGAGGATCATCTGGACCTTCTCCAACAGGAAGTTACCGCTCTCTTGGCCAATGGAGCCATCGACCGCGTTCATGTCCCATGTGCCGATGGAACAAATTTGTGGCATGGTGCACAGCAAAGGCTGTGTATCACCTTTCTGCCCCTCTTTCTGAGGTTCTCTTGTTCCTCCTTTCTTTGGCCCAGCAGGGCTCTGCTCTGGGCACTATCAAGGGCTATCTTTCAGCCATTTCTGCCTTTCTCAGGCTTCCTGATCAGCCTTCTCTCTTTAAGTCTCCGATTGTAAACCGTTTCTTAAAGGGCATAAATCATCTCTTTCCTCTTATTCCTTTCGTTATGCCTCAGTGGGACTTTAATCTGGTCTTAACCTACTTGATGTACACTTCCTTTGAGCCGCTTCACAACTGTCCTCTAAGACTTTTGACTCTTAAGACTGCATTCTCGGTAGCCATCACATCTGCCATGCTCTTTCATCCAAGCCTCCTTTTCTAGCTGTACATCCGGGCAAAGTTGTCCTTCAAACACGTCCATCCTTTCTTCCCAAGGTGGTCACTTCCTTTCACATCGGGCAAACCATCACTTTGCCCACCTTCTTTCCGCCTCTGCATCCTTCAAAAGAGGAAGGGAGGCTCCATCGTCTGGACCCAAAACGTGCGCTTTCCTTCTATCTGGATCGCACAAAACAGTTGCGGGTGGATGACCGCCTCTTTGTGGGCTACGTGGGCGCCAAGAAAGGTCGGCCCGCATGTATTTAATGTTTGGACTATATTGCAAGCTATAACGGAATGGATGTCTGCCGGAGGCAATGTTTTGCATTATCATTTTTATGGTACGAATTGTGATGCTGTTGGTATTTTGCTTTGGACCTTGCTATACGACTGTATCATGCTGTGCACTTTTGTGGTGTTTGTTGCAAATAAAAATTGTTTAAAAAAAAAAGAAAGGTCGGCCCGTACACCATCTCTAGATGGGTTGTTTTGTGTATTAAAGCCTGCTATTCTCTAGCAAAAAAGGGACCTCCATTGGGGCTACGCGCCCATTCCACCAGGGCGACGGCAGCCGCTACTGCTTTGGGACGAGAAGTCCCTCTGAATGACAATTGTCAAGCAGCTACGTGGGCATCGCTTCACACGTTTACAAAACACTACTGCCTGGACAGCCAAGTCCGGCGAGACTGCTTTTTGGCCGTTCTGTTCTCCTGTGATCTTGGTTCGCAGACCCACCACCGGGGTTGGTATTGCTAGGGTATCTATTCTATGTAAGGAATCTATAACTAACTGTTTCTTTCAGATGAACATGTTACTTACCTTCGGTAACGATGTATCTGTAAGAAACCTAGGTTAGTTATAGATTCCTTACCGCCCCACCCATCCTCCCCTTTCTGCAAACTGATTTCTAGGGTTAAGGACATCCTTTCAGGGCCCTAGTTTTGTGCACCAGTGGTCAGTGTCTTGCATGGCTCTGCGTTTCTGGCGCGGAAAGTCGTGTACAGAACTGATGTCAGCACACAAGGGCGGCGTCTTAGTAGCTTCAGAAACTTCATCCCGGCGACCACAACGCCAACAACGGACGCAGAGCCGACCGACGCCACCTTCTGACGCGCACTGCTGAAGAAAAACTTTCCAGATCCAGTCTGACGCCTGGGGGTAATTCTAAGGTAAAGAATCTATAACTAACTTATGTTTCTTACAGCTATATCGTTACCAAAGGTAAGTAACTTGTTCTTCTACCCCACTCCACTCCACCACACGCCACTTGAATTTTCCCTGCTCTGCTCCAGTCTGTCCCACTCTGCTCCAGTCTATCCCACTCTACTCCCGTCTAACCCACTCTACTCCAATCTAACCCACTCTACTCCAATCTGCCCCACTCTACTCCAATCTGCCCCACTCCAATAAACACCCAATCTATCCCACTCCATTACAATCTACTGCAGTGCAATTTACCCCACTTTATTCCAATTTAGCACACCCCACTCCAAATTCCACTGCAATCTAACCAACTCCTCCCCACTCTAATCTTGCCCACTCGACTCCCATCTAGCCCACTCCTCCATGGGCTACCCCACTCCAATCCACTGCACTCCAATCTACCCCACTCCACTCTTCCACACTCCATTCAACTCCACCCAAATCTACCCCACTCCAGTCTTCTACACTCCACTCAGATATACCCCAACTCACTCCTCCCCATTCCACCCACTCCAATCTACTCCACCCAAACTACCCTACTACGATCTACCCCTCCCCATCTTCCCCCATGTACTCCACTCCACCCCAGCCCACTCCAATTCACTTCACCCCACTCCAACCCATTCCACTCTACCCCATTCCAAACTACCCCACTCCAATCATCCCTCTTCAGTCTACCCCCACTCCAGTCTGTCCCACTCAATTCCAGTCTATCCTACTGTAATCCACCCACTCTACCCTACTCAAGCTTATTCAACCCCACTCCACTCTAATCTACCCCACTCCAACCCAGTCTACCCACTCCAATCTACCGCACTCAATTCCAGTCTACCCCACTCCACCCTAAACTACCCTACTCCAGTGTACTCCATCCAATCCCCCATACTCCGATCTACTCCACTCCACTCCAGTCTACCCAACCCTAACCCAATTTACCCCATCCACCACACCCCAATATACCCCATACCTGTCTATCCAACTCCATTCCAATCTTCCCCACTTCACTCCAATCTACCGCACTTCACTCAAATATACCCCACTCCACACTACCCCACTCCTATCTAATTCCAATCTACCCCACTCCACCCTAATCTACCCCAGTCCAGTCTACTGCTCTCTACTTCTATCTACCCCACCCCACTCTCCCCCACTCTACACCATTCCAATCTACCCCAATCTGCTGCACTCCACTCTTCTCCAGTCTAACCCACTCCACTCCATTGTACCCCCGTATATCCCACTCTACTCCACCCCACTCTATCCCAGTCTACTTCACTTCACCCCAGTCTACCCCAGTTCAGTCTACCCCAATCAACTCCACTCTGCCCCACTCCACCCCAATTCCATTCTACCCTACTATAATCCACCCAGTCTACCCCACTTCAATCTACCGACCCCACTCCAGTCTACCCAACTCCACTCCAGTATACTCCACTCCAATCCACTGCACTCTTCCCCAATCTACCTCACTCCACTCCAACATATCCCATTCCACCCCGATCTACCCTGCTCCTATCGACCCCACTCCAATCTACTCCACCCTAGTCTACCCCACTCCAATCTAACTCTCTAATCTACCCAACCCATCCAATTTACCACATGCCATCCCACTCCAATCTACCCCAATCCATTCTACCCCCACTCTACGCCAATCGACCCCCCTCCGCCCAAACCCAACCTACCCCACTCCAATCTACCCAACCCATGCCACTATCTCTTAACAATGCTGAACAGCAGCTTCATTTGTGTACATAATGGCTAAAACACATTGCCCAAACCAATAGCTCTCTCATAGGAAAGACCTATTGTCTTTGTCAATGGTTGTTCTTGATGTCAAAGAGGCTGAATAGTAGTAGTGTGGCACGGGATAACTTTTCTAGAACTGCCCCAGAATTACCTCAACACAAAATGCAAATGCATATAGTCCAGTCACAGAAAAGGTACCTTGTGTAGAATGTGATGCATGTGTTTTTATTCAAGATAATTTTGAAGGTTCAAAAAAAGAAATGAGTGTCTTTTTTTTGGTTGCATTTAAGCACATACTTGAATCGCAACAAACTCAAATTGGTATAGGTGGAACAAATGTTCACAGCTCTGCAGCAAATGGATTCAGTAGTTTTCTTCATCTACATAATAACCTCTATTGATCTTCCAAATCGGGAAGCTCACAGGTGTTATTTAAAATTAATTTAGGTGGCTAGCTTTAACAATTCAGAGTATTTCATTTCACTGTTATATCAGCACTTTGAGTGTTTACCGAAGTGATAGTAGTGGTTAACTGTGGACTGAAAGAAGACTTCGGGTATACACTAGTACAGGCAGCTAGCTATTGAAAGAACAATCACAGGCAGCAGGGTTTGTCTCACATAACAGACATGCATCTCTGTGTTACAGATCATATCAGAGGGTGGCTGGCTATTGGGACCAGGATGTATTACCAATCAGCAAGTGCCACAGGCTCTACAGCACTGTTTGCCCATCAAGACTCAAGCTACAAAATACACTGTAAGGAATACCTTACATTGTACGTACCACTGTGCATTGCCTGGGGAACACTGTAACAGGCTTCTAAGTAGTGTGAAGCTCCACCATCTCAAGTTCTGTTACACTAATTATTGAGGGAGACCTATCTGATTCAATGAGATAGTGAACTATGTCAAAGTGGATCTTGGACACAGTACTCTGGTCACCCAGTGGTGTAACTAAAGAAAGGATAGAGAGGGTAAAGGCAATTACCAAATAATGGCAGTGTTTTCCCTCACAAATACTAGGAAGGAATGCGCTGTGCACATGAGAATACCCGAGCCATATCATATATGAATAAGTGTGCTGGTATAGGATCAGTAAAGTTAATTAGAGATGCCATCGACATGTGCTTTTGGACAGTAATGATAGGTATTACCATTGATCAGCTGATTTTACTGCAAGGAGCTGTCAACTATGAGCATATATTGTCCTCGAAGACATGTATCTTGAGTTATCCCTGTTGGTGTCCAAGATTATCAGAATTTCGTAGAAATCACTGTGTATAGATTTAAGATTTGTTCTGCCACCTCATCCATCTAAGACAGAGGGGAGGCTGCACATGTGTCTTTTGGGCATTCTAAAGGTTCAATTTAAACTTCGATGGACACATAGCCTTTGACCAGTTTACCATCAACGACCATCCTTTGGTAGTTCCTGGCAGTCCTTTTTCCCAATTTCAAAAGATAATGGTTACTTTGGTGTGTATCGGAATTGCGGAAGAAATGCCACCATAATTGTTGTCCAGTTCTAGCAAAATGGAGCTTGGTGACCACCAAGTATGTGGAATAAATGGGTTCACCCCCGTCCCTGGTGTGCATTTGTGACAACATGTAAAGCAGAATTCCATGTTGGTAGCAGCATATGTGCTTTAGTTAACGCACGATTAGCATTTTCCTGCCATCTAGTTTTGGGCTTGGACGTTTGCAAGTTGTTTTTGTTCGAAGATGTCCCTTGAGTAGAGATGTGGCGTTACTCCTCATCTTGATGCAAATTGCTCTTAGACACTGACTCCATGTTGGGTTGTGTTTTTCCTGATCATGCTCGGATGTGCACAGAAAGGGCTCAGAGTTCACCTTTTCAGTAACATGTTTTTCATCAGGTCTATTAAGTTACCTTTCTTTCTTATTGCATCAGATGCAACCAAGCTCACGTACCATTGTCACCCGATGTGCTGGCACCAACAGACTGACGTCGCCAAGAGCCCCATGCCCAACGGAGCAGAGAACGGCCGTCTGCCCTTCCTCACCAGAGAATGCTGCACAGGTGATGAAACCCCACAGAACTGCCTAGCTGTCACCCAAAATATCCCCAGGCAGACCACCAGAATGTGCAATCGCAGCCTGCACAATGACTACGATAATGCATCTTGCCTCACCTTTTGATCCAAAAGATCTTCTAGTATTGAAGTGAATGGCATTTGGAATGCAAGATGATGCAGCAGCAGACAACTCTAGTCACCACAGACATCTTTGGTGAATAGGACCCCTTTGTGCAACTGTTGGCGAGTCCAGGGATGGTGTCGTCGAGCAGTGTGGCGAACAACAGATGCAGGATGCTGGCCATCAAATGAAGACCAAACCCAGGACCACAAGTATACCTTCAGCCCCTGAGGCCCACTTTACCAAGCGGGGGACACACAAAAATTCCCATTCAAAACGGTTCACCGCTAGCAAGGGAGTTGGGCATTGAGCATGGACGCCAAGGCAAGCCAGGGCCCCTGCCAACTTCAGACTTAAATAAGTATTGGCAACTTGGGGACCAGTTCACCGCCCTACCAAAAGTTTTATTATTGTTTATATTTTGAACAACTGTTGCCCACCTCTAATGACCATCTGCCAAATGGCCATTAATTAAATACATTCAAACACAATCGAGAAGCAACAAAGCAGAGTACATACACAAAAAGTTGTACTTCGAACACCAAGAGGAAATTAAACCAGAAAATACTTTAGTTTATTCTTTCTCTTCAATCAATTTCTTCTTTACCGAATACAGATAAGTGCAGCCAACACGCTTCAGCTGCTGGCAATCTGTTCCCATGTCACAAACACCGAATGCTGGTGGTTGGAATACTCGTTGCCGAATGCGGCCCCTGTATGGATTGATATCATTTCCTACTTAAATGTCATAAAGACCTGTTTCTCTTGTCTACAGGCATCTGACTTGATTACTGCTGCAAGAGGTTTCATGAAATACTTTTGTGTCAGTTGCAACACAATTTCTGCTCTGTCCTGCATGCTCGAACTGACACAGTTTCTTGAGCCTGTAACCAGACGTAACGCGTTGGCTGCACTTATCCGTATTCAGTGAAGAAGTAATTGATATAGATACACAGAATCAACTAAAGGATTTTCTTGTTTCATTTCTTTTGATGTTCTTTGTACTAATTTGTGCATCTGTTCTCTGCTTTGTTGCCTCTCGATTGTGTAATAACTTTGCAGCCAGGCAAGCTTCGAGCCTGGTACGTTCCAAGGGCACTGAACACTGAATGTCCTTGCTAACAGCTCCATTGGCACCCAAGATCCTGTGTCAAAACTGGCCTTGATGCCAAGGTGAAGCCAATTTCCATCGATGCCCGAGACAAAAACCTCAACGCTTTGATCCTGGAGAGGTTCCAACAGGAACTGGATGCCAGACAAAAGCACCTGTTTATCCACCCACTCACAGGCAAAATTAGGGCAAAATCTCCACCACCTCTGGAGCCTTTTTCTTGAAGAAGGTTCGAGCAGGAACCGGTTACCAAGATTCCTTCTTCAGAGCTGACAACCAATGAAGTGCTGGGACAGAGCCACCAGTCCACTTTCTTTGCCACACGTCCTCTTCCTCTGCCACACGTCCTCTTCCTTTGCCACACAGCCCACTTACCACTTCCACTACCACTTCCAGAGCCCTCCTACCACCATGCCCATGCACACCTCCCCCACTGACTCAAGTCACTGAAGAAGCCCCCCACTTTCACATTCAAACCCAGGTAGCCCCAATAGCCTGTTTGCCTTGGATCAGATTATCAGCACACTAAAGAATATCACAGAACTAAAAGCTAACAATTTCATCCTGAAAGCGCCAATCCCAGCCCTGCCTTTCTGATTCCCATAGAAACTAGCAGACCTCTTTTGTCAGTTTATTTCTTAAATCTAATTGTTTGAACAAAAAGCAAGAAAACTTTACCTTTAAGATGGGTGTTGATATTTTGTGGAGAGAGGTTTCTCTTTAAAAATATTTGTCAAGACCCTGCACATATGTGGAGTTTTTCTGTGTTTAGGAATTCAAGAAAAATGTCCATTATGCTGAACCAGCCCCCTTATCCTCCAATGACAGTATGGCAGCTGATAGTTGTAAAACATACAAAACAAATCACAAGCCATGATAACAGTTGACGCTGTCAGGATAGAGCTAGTATCAGGGAAATGAAAATTACTGGTAAGTAATCTGAGCAAAAAGTACTGCATAATTTGTATGCCTATATCCTGTTATGCTTGTTTTATTTTATTATATTCTGTCCACCACATTAAATAGGGGAGTTGAAGAAAGAAGTAATAGACATGACCTTCATGTGGTTTATTTTCCTTCATCCTCCTCAAACATCCCACATACTTATTATGATCTGCTGTACTCCAATCTTTCTTGGTGTGTGTTAACCTCTCACAAACAAAGGTTGAGCTTTTTGCAACCCCAGGAGTTAAGTTGGAGTTCTGACAAAAGAGTGCCGTTCTGTTGCAGTAGTCCTCTTTTCAAAATTGACCTGCTGTACAGTGGAGTTCCAAGTCTGTAGAGAGGAGAGGAGCTTATTTGTATTGATATAGAGGTAATGTGTTATTGCTCATTCACTAAAGACTAGGGTTTGTAATGTTTATTATTATTTTTTAAAGAATGTACCGGAGCTTCCAGACACTACAGAACCTACACGAACTGACTTGCCCCGCGATCTAGCAGCTCTGCACGAAATGTGTGTTACGTATTCAGATGACCTTCGGACACTCAGCAATGAGCGAGGCGCACAGCAGGTGAGACTGCCTTGTTTTATTTAACCGAAATACAGTGGACAGAGTTTATTTTCACATAATAAGAGCCAATGGAACGTTTTCCTTTTTGTAACATTAGTAAAATCACAAACACAAATATGCCAGGAAAGCAGTTTATTACGTTGCACCCTACAGCAAATACAAATGTGCAAATATTTTCTGTATTTTTTCCTCACATATAGAAGTTCTGAGGCTCCTCAGGATGCACTTTGGGATAGGACATCTAGTGGAGTATGTTGTGTTCAAGCTCTAGTATGTGGGAGGGTGTAGAATAATTTCCATGAACATGGGCCACCAAACAAAGAAACATGATCTGAAAATTGAAGATCCAGACACCATCTAAAAGTAGCAAAACAAATTCATGAATGCTGTTCTAAGGAGCAACTAGAAATAATTCTAGCGAATCCCTTCATTTTGGTAATAGATAAAACCACGAGGAAACCACTGCTCTCAGGTTTGGTAAATCAGTTCATGTAAGCTGAAACACATTAAAATGCCATCAGGATTTGTACTGCATTATATCATTTCTATTGCATTTTTCTACCTCATGGCGACCTCCCAAACAGCTTTTTGAATATGCTGGTAAATAATTACTCAATCTGTATTGTATAGATGGACGTCTGATGGAGACATCAAGCTGCAGATTACTTTTGAACTTCAGGCTGGATAAGAAAGACTTTTGATAACAGTACCCTTGCGTGACAATAGGTGGCGTTGGTCGACTCCACATGACATTGTATGCGTCGGGTTCGTTGTCGTGATGTCTGCGTCGACTATATAGCCGCCATCCTGGCGCGCTGACATCAGTTCTTTCCTTTCCATGCCAGCCAGTGCAGATCCTTCGAAGAGAGCTACCCTGTCACTTTTGGACACACTTTTTTTTTTAACTTTTTGTTGAGTCTTTTTGGTGTGTAGGCATGTCCAGCAAGAAGACCTTTGGGTTCAAGCCGTGCGGCACCTGTCACAGCACCATGTTGGTCACGGACCCCCACCTGGTGTGTCTTTGGTGCCTGAAGCGCGACCACGATACAAAGTTGTGCTCCGACTGCCTGCCCATGAAACTACCGGCGCCGACGGAGCCATATGGCTCAATCTCGCTCACTCTGCTTATTTTAAAGGGCTAGGAACGGATGATGATTTATTTATTTTATTTTGAAAGTTTTATATAGCGCAAACTTGATCCAGGTGGGTATCAGAGCACTTTACAATTTGGACGGGAATTACAAGAGTATACATAATACAACAAAATAGTCATGCAACGTAGTTAAGTATGTGGGATACAGGTCATGGAGAAGAAAATTTGATAATCTTCGCTACATAAATGAGCATGGCAAGCGAGTACTGGGATTCAAAGGTGGCCAACGATCTTATTGTCAATCAGGTGGTAATCAATGAGCAGTGGGCCAGAGCTGATTAAGGCAGAAACATAGCCATTGGGCCTTATTTTTACTTCCTTTTTGAAGGTAATTGTTGTAGAAATTCGTCAGACGTCCGGAGAAAGAGAGCTCCAAATCTTTGGGGCAGCGCCTGATAAGGCTCTGTGACTTGTTCTCATTTTGTGAAAGATCTGTGGTTTTAAGAGCCATGAGCTTGCACTTCTTGACTGTCTGCAACCTCCAGACAGTTCTAGGTTTTGAGCCAGTTACATGGGACTCTTGAGATGTAGGGATTTGTGAGTCATGCAGGCTACTTTTAGCTGTATTCTGGCCTCGTATGGCAGCCTGTTTAGGGATTTGAGGCTAGGGAAGATGTGCTTGTTTCTTTTTGAACCAGTGAGCAGTCTAGCTGCTGTATTAATGGATGCTTTTAGAGGGGCCAAGCTATATTTGGGAGGTCCACAGAGCTTGGAACTACCATAGAGTAGCCTAGGCAGCACCAGAGCTTGCACTGGCATCTTGAAGTCCTCTTGTGGAAGGAAAGGTTTTAGATTCCTTAAGGTGTTCATCTGGTGTTTAGCCCCCTTGCTTAAATTACTAATATGATTCTGCATGCTCAGGTGCTTATTCAGTGTGATTTCGAGGGATTTCGCAGAGTCGAAAATGTGGGGAGTGCAGTTGAAGGCCGTAAGATGTTTCAGCCAGTCGTCGATCTTTGGTTTGTGATTAGGCAGAGCAATGAGAAGGAATTCTGTTTTGGAGGTGTTGAGCATGAGCTGGTTGTCAGGGGCAGCAGGATCCCTTACAAATCTGGCAACCACATCAAGAATTGTAGTGGTATGAGGACCTGGGGGGTGATAGCGGCCTGGGCACCTCTCCAGATTCTGGCATGCTGTCTCCCCCTAATCTGGTTACAGAGGAGCGGGCTTCTTTTGCAGTGGTGGTGCTTATGGCTGCAGAGGTCTTGGACCTGCAGCTTCCTATGGTGGTAGTCAAGACTAATGTCATGATGGAGGTCTTGCAGGCTGGCGTCTCTACCTCAGAACCCTTGCTGCCTTTCAACAAGGCCTTGACCGACATTCTTCTGGGCACATGGTCCAAGCCCAACACAGAGGCTCCTGTGAATAGAACTATTTTCCACCGTCACTGCCTTGAACCGGGCGACCCAGCTTTCCTCTCCGCCCACACCACCCCACAGAGCTTGGTGGACCAAGCGTCCACTTCCCGTGGCACGTTCCATACTGCATCCCCATACAAGGAATCCAAAAAGCTGGACAGCTTCGGTAAGGTTTTTTCTTCCACCAGCCTAGCATTGTGGTCGGTAAACACAGCTTGACTCTTGGACCATTATTCCCATTCACTGTGGGATATGGTTGTGCAAGTGCTGCCTAGAGTCTTGGAGGAGGACCGGGCTCTCCTCTCCCAAGCTGTTTTAGACAAAAGAGTTCCAGCAAAGTTTGCCTTAGGATGTGGCTTAGACACAACAGGCACGCTAGGCAGAGCGAGTTCCTCGAAAGTGGCCATTAGGCGCCACGCCTGGTTGAGGATGTCTGGCTTATCTGAAAGAAACACATTAGTTAGATTCCTCACCTTAGAATATCACCAGGCGTCAGGCTGGATCCGGAAAGATTTTTAGTCAGCAATACCCCTTGTGCGTCGCTAGGCGTCGTCTGCGGCTCCGCGTCCGTCGTTGACGTCGTGCGCTGGAATGACGTCGTCGGAGTACTTAGACGCCGCCCTCGCACGCTGATGTCAGTTCTTCTTTTTTCCGCGCCAGACAGCGCCGATCCGTGAAGAGCTTACCCCTTTAGTCGCTTTTTGACTAAAACTTTTTGGACTCTTTTGTCTACTCGATTCGAACTGGTGCCGGTAGGATGCCTGGTTTTAAAGCCTGTGACTCCTGTCATCGACTGATGTCGGTGACGGACCACCACCGCCGGTGCCTTTATTGCCTGGGGGCCGACCACGATGTGGAGTCGTGCCTCGACTGTCAGGCCTTGACCTCGAAGGCTAGGCGGGAGCGGTCCCGTAAGCTTCTCGACCTCCGACACTCGGCTCCACGCCGTTCACGGTCCCGGTCCAGGAGGAGGTCGAAGGACCGGTCGCGGAGCCGCAGCCACCACCACCGCTCGTCGGGATCGAAGTCTTCGAGTAAGTCGAAGCATTCTAAGAAGTCCAAGAGGCGACACCGCTCTTTGGACTCTGGGTGGTACCACCCCCGTGGCTCTGTCGGAGCCGCGTCCGTCCCCATTCCCACCGGTCCCTGGGACTGATGCGACTCCGGCGGAGATCAGTGCCTTCCTCTCGGCCATGAGGGGCCTGGCTCTGCCGTCGACGCCTGCCGGTGCGCCTTCGGGCCCCACGGGCTCGACTGGGCAACCTAGCGAGCCGGCGGCTCCGGCGCCGTCGTCGACTTCGGTCCCGACGCCGCAGGTCCCCGTGGGATCCAGGCCTGGATCACAGTCGGTGCCTGTCGACCTCACGACGCCTCCTCCGCCGGCGCCGACACCGGTTCCACCCCCGGCGCCGTCTCCGGACGACGCCCTTCCCCGGTTCAGCCCCGGTACCGCAGCCGACGGATGACAATTTCATCTACCGTCCGGCTCCGATTATTCCCCCTGTTTATCAGGAATCGGATGACGGGGGCGACTGGGAGGGGTCTGAGGACCCTCTGGCCATGCAGGCCAACTTATCTCAGGACTGGGCAGATGAGCTGGGGGATACCAGTGGTCTGGACACCTTCCCAGGACACTGGTTTCATCTCTTCTCCGACTGTGGCTTCGGAGGAAGGTGCTGCATTTTCAGTGGTGCTGCGCAAG
This sequence comes from Triturus cristatus, assembly GCF_964204655.1. Lineage (NCBI taxonomy): Eukaryota > Metazoa > Chordata > Amphibia > Caudata > Salamandridae > Triturus > Triturus cristatus. The sequence continues at coordinate 547,833,026 of NC_140581.1, forward strand.
GCAGCCGAAGCCCTTGGGCTGGAGCTGCCTGCTGTGGCCGTGAGGACTTACCTCCTCACTGAAGTGCTTCAACCATCAGCAAGCTCAGATCAGAACGTGGCCCGGCGCCACCGCCCTGCTCCGGGCGACCCCAGTTTTCTGTCCCAACACCGCACGCCCGAGAGCCTGGTTATCCAGGCCTCTACTTCCTAATCCTCCTTCCCGTCCGCTCCCCCGGATCGGGAATCCAAGAGGCTAGAGCAGGTCGGTAAGAAGCTGTTCTCTTCCCTTAATTTGGGACTGCGGTCGTTGAACACCGCTTGCCTCTTGGACCGTTATTCCCACTCTCTGTGGGATACGGAGGAGGACGTGCTGCCCCAGTGTCCGGAGGAGGCCCGGATGCGGCTCGCCCAGGCTCTTGCCGACGGGTGGGACATGCTATTCGATGTGGACTAGACACTACGGACTCGCTGGGTAGACAAAAATCCGATTGGCCGCACTCTGCTAGTCCTACCAGCGTGTTACCCCAAAGAATTGTGGTCCATGAAGTAGCGCCGGCGGGTACGCCTATGCCAAAAGTTTAAAATGACTCGCTGGGTAGGGCGATGTCAACCACGGTGGCGCTCCGCTGCCACGCCTGGCTGCGGTCCGCGTTTTTCTCAGGGGATGTCCAGAGCACCCTCATGGATATGCCTTTTTATGGCACTCGCCTTTTTGGTGAGAAGGCGGATAGTGCGCTGGTGCGCTTCAAGGACTCCCGGGCTACGGCCAAGTCCTTGGGCCTCTCGGGGGCGTGACCGCAAACTTCCGCCTTTCGTCCCTTTCGTGGCCAAGGTAGGGGCCGCCCCCTCACGTCCGTCTAGCCACCGGCTGCAGATCCAACCTGCACGCGGATGTGGATTCCGCCGAGGCGGTACTGGGGGTCAACGTGCCGGTCAGTCCACATCAACTCCGGCAGCATCCGCCTTAAAGCCCTCCTAGTCCGTGCTTTCTGGCCCATTCCACACCAGTGGGAAGCAGAGTTCGCCATCACCTGCTCCACTGGCGTTCCATCACGTCGGACAGGTGTGGGTGCTGCAAATCGTCCGAAGGGGCTACTCCCTCCCCTTCGAGACGACCCCTCCAGCCATGCCACCGCATGTCGGGGGATCACTTGAATCTTCTACGGGAGGAAGTTGCAGCCCTCTTGGCCAAGGGGGCCGTCGAGCGCATTCCTGGTCCAGAAGTAGGTAGTGGTTGCTATTCCCACTACTTTCTGGTTCCCAAGAAGGGCAAAGGGGGCCTACTCCCTATCTTGGACCTTAGGAGCGTCAACGCCTTCCTCCGGAAGGAGAGGTTCAAGATGCTTACCCTAGCTCAGGTTCTGGCTGCCCTGGATCCAGGAGACTGGATGGTAGCGTTGGACTTGCAGGACGCTTATTTTCGCATTCCCGTCCTGCCAGCCCGCCGGCGTTACCTGCGGTTCACGGTGGGTCAGGAGCATTTTCAGTTCACGGTGCTCCCCTTCGGCCTCACCAGTGCCCCTCGGGTGTTCACGAAAGTGATGGCGGTGGTCACAGCTCATCTGCGCAGATCAGGGGTTCCAGTCTTCCCCTATCTCGACAACTGGCTGTTGAAGGCGGGCTCGCCCCCAGTAGGTCGTCTCCCACCTCCAGACTACGGCCGACCTCCTGCATTTGCTGGGTGTTGGACCTGGCCCTTTTTGAAGGGTCATCCCTAAACTTTTTGCCTTCCTCCTGTATTTTTTCTGACCTGGTGTTGGCTGATTTATGACTCTGGGCACCTTACCACTGCTGACCAGTGCTAAGGTGCATATGCTCTCCCTATGGTAAAATGTATACATTGATTGGTGTCCATGATTGGTTTATTTGGTTTACTGTCAGCCCCTAGTAAAGTGCACCAGGAGTGCCAGGGCTTGTAAATACAAATGCTGCTGGTGGGCTTGCAGCACTGGTTGTGCCACCCACAGAAGCGGCCTAGTAAAATGTGTCTAGGATCTGCCACTGCAGAACCTGCGCGCAGTCTGATACTGTCGCGCTGACTGCGCAAGTGCACCCACTTGCCAGTCCCTAAACCTTCCCTTAACTACATATTAGTCACCCCTCTGGTAGGCCCATGGGCAGGGTGCATTGTAGGCATAAGGTAGGACATGCCCTGATGTGTGTGGCATGTCTTAATAGTGAATTACAGCCATTTTCGTTTTTCACTATTGAAGGCTACCTGCTCTCCATAGGCCAGAATGGGCTGCTGGAATTACTACACCCTGTAATCCCAGTGGACTCATAGAGCATGGTAGACAATTATGTTTAGTATGCCTGAACTCAGAATAATAAAATACTTCTTTTAGTAAAGTTTATTTTAATATCCTGCGTTTGTAAATACTACTTTTAGAAAGTTAGTATTTACTGACCTGGCCATTTCAGTCCGCCTCTGCTGTGTGTGTGTGTTCTGCCTAGCAACAGTAAGGAGCAGGGTTGGGGAATCCCCAGAGACAGGCTGGCTGCCAGGTGGTGGGTAGAGAGATTACACCAGGATGGGTGGGAGGAGTCCACCCTTGACTCTGAATAGACCTGTGCTCTGACAGCACAAAGCCGGCGCCGCCCCCTGTGGAGCGGCTGATGTCTCTGCCCTGCTGCTGAAAGGGAAGCGCAGAGTCACCACAACAAAGTGCTCCAAAAACTGGACTGAGCCAGGCCCAGGCCCCCTGGCGCTAAAGAACAAAAGAATTGGTGTATAAAAGTAGGAGCCTGGCTCCTAAGAAATTAGATCCTGTTTGCGCCAAGAAGAAACTCTGCCTGAAGGAGAAGGACCTGGAGAAGCTGAAGGAGGAATACTGTCTCTCTGCCTGAGAGACTGGCCTGCAGTGGGTGCCTGTCTGCTGGAAGGAGAGGGAAAGCCTGAAGAAAAGGACTTTGATTCAACTTGTGCCTTTAAAACAATCTCCAAGGGCTTGCGTGTGAACTTGCCCCCTGACCTGCGCCCCAGGAACAGTGGGCGCTACCATCCTGAAAGAAGAGGAGAAGTGCCTTGAAGTGATTCAGCAAGCTGACCCCGGAGAACCTGTGCATCCCCTGATCTCGCTGAGCAACGCGACTTCTGCTGCTGGCGTGGCTGCAAACAACGTAAAGGCCTGACAGCCCGAGCACCGTGAACAGTTGCCCCCTCGAGCCGTAGCTCGCAAAGTAAGGTGGAGATCTCCGCGCCTGAGCGCCGAGTCCCTGTGACCCCTGCCGGGTTGTAGAGGCTTCTGCAAAGGACTAAAGTGCCCTGGTTCGCGTCTCCGGCCGAAGCTAACAGCGCGCGGCGCTGTGATCTCACCCCGAGGCTGCCCTCCTGCTTCTGACCCCCTTCGTGGCAACCTGCATCCTGCCCGAGCGCCCCACGAAGCTCCGCCGTCCCCTGGACACTGGGGACACCAGCGCGACGTGGGACACCCCTGGACTGGACCGCGAGGCCGCCACGAACCTTCCCCGTGAAATCTGCAAGGTATTGTGCCAGCGCGTGAAAAGTACGGCCCGTACTTGCCTTTGTACGAACCGTACCTGCCCTGTAACTACGGGTGCCTGGTTCGCACCGTACTGCCTGTGAAGTGCCTTGGTTCGTACCCGCCTTGTAAATACTTGTGCCTGGTTCGCACCGTACTGCCTGTGAAGTGCCTTGGTTCGTACCCGCCTTGTAAATACTTGTGCCTGGTTCGCACCGTACTGCCAGCTGAAATAATGGCGCTTTGAAAAGTGCTCCTTTTGGCTGAGTTCGAGCCGTAACAGCCTTGGTTCGACCCGTACTTACCCTGGGAACAGCAAGGTTCGAACCGTACCTACGTTTTAACCGTACTGCATTGAAAAGCATTACCGGTGCTCACTCGAGAAGAGTGAGACTCGGCAAGCGTACTCCGGCTCACGCGAGAAGCGTGGGAAACGGCAAGGCACTGTAAAAACCTTGCCAAGGGCACCCCAAAGGCGCTACGAAGTGCCCAGAAGACCTAAGAAACCTATTTTAAAGAGAACTGTGCCATTTTTACAACTGTGGACTGCCCGTAAAGCATTTTGAGAGTAACTGGATTATTTTACCAAGAGAACTGTATTTATGCAACCTGCCTGAAAGAAAACCTTTTATATAAAGAATTATATTTTGGATATAACTACAGCCTTGTGTCTTTGTGTGGTGGGGTGGTGATTATTGTGTGGGACGACTTGAACGCTTAACCTATATGCCCTCTGGAAATTTAGCCTGACTGCTCGCGCCACGTTACCTAGAGGGTGAGCAGGGGTTATTTTTAAAGAGGTGATCCTTTGCCCTGACTTAGATGAAAAGGGTCCCTGCTTGTCGCAAGTGCATACCTGCGCCAACCAGAGACCCCGGATTCTAACATTGGTGGCAGCGGTGCGGATTTACGGATTTGCGTTCTTGGTGTCTGCGCAGTGATTACTAACCATTGCACAGTAGACGGTCCAGTAGCTTAAGCCACAGAACTTTTTATGATTTAATTTCGCTTGCCAAGTAAAGAAGATCCCTTGCGTTTGAAGCCATGCCGGGCTCAAACAGCATAGAGAAAACCGCGTCTGAAGCCTCTGAGGCTGGAGAGGTTGAATGGGATGAGTCAAAACTGAACAGCTACAAGAGAACTGAACTCAAGTACTTCTGCAGGAAGCTCAAGGTTCCACATGCAGGATGCAAGAACAGATCAGATCTCTACAAGATGCTGAAAGCCTGGATTGAATCAAGGGGTGCAACTAAGGAAGTTACACCATTGAAACCAGCGGAAAGCGTTCGCAGTTTTGGCAGAGGCCTGTTGCCAGAGGAGCTGGCAGACAGACAGGCCGCCAGGGATCACGAAGTGTTATTGGCAAAGCTGGAATTAAAAATCCAATTGGAGCTAGAAAGCAGAAAGCTGGCTCTGGAAGAAAAGAAAATGGCTCTTGAAGAAAGAAAGATTCAGATGGAGCATGACTTCCTAATGAAGAAATATGATATGGAGCTCGAGAGGCTTGAGGCCATGAGTGTCTCAGCCCAGCAGCAAGAAAGGTGCGTAGCTCAGAGATTGAGCTTTTCTGAGTGGGAGGAGGAATCCAGCTCAGATGGTGGCAGCAATATTGAATTCTCTAGTGCTGAAAGAGTAGTACACACACCCAGAGATGTGGCGCCTGGCTTGAAGGAGGGGGTTAACACACACCAGGAGGTTCAAGGGCATGAGGTAGCTCCAGTAGTGCGCAGTATCCCTGAAGGGAATAGGGTAACTGGCGCAGGGGTTCATAGTCCTAGTGGCGGGAGGGACACTCTACTGGCTCTAGATGAGAGGCGCAGGGAGAGGGGTTCCCCCAACATTGAAGTCCTGGTAGGTGAGTGTGAAGACCGCCCAGAAGAGTGTGGGTTGTGTGACAGAGACAGTCAGATACTGTCTTGCCAGTCTCAGGAGAGTGGTGTGGAGTACGTGTGTGAGGCACTGGATGGTAAGGTGAAGGCTAGTTTGGTTAACCCTGCTAGGGGGCTGTGTGATCCAATTGTGGGAGAGCATATTTTAAGTCCCTGTTTTCCAGAGCTATGTCAACACCTGTTGGAGACCGAGTTCTCTGACCGCAGAGAGCTCACATTGGAGGTAGACCTTTTGGTGGATTCCAGAGGGTCTGGAGAGGCATTGGGGAATGACCCTGTGGGGAGTGGCTCAGGTATCTTCCAACCCAGAGTGGTGGAAGTGGTGCAGAGTAGCCCAGCTAGGTCCCATGGTAGTGGGAGGGGTGTAGGGGCTCACGTCCTGTCTCAGTGGAGAAGGAGTGAGTGTGGGGCTGCGTGCCCCCAGGTGCCCGAAACCCAGTCTCAGAGCCTGGATGGTTCTTTAAGGGAACACCAGGCGGGGAGCCTAGGCTGTCCTGATGGGCCACCCGTTGAGGGGGATCCCCTAGTGTCTGGTGAGCTGGGAGTGTCTGTAAGCAGGCCTCCATCAGTTCTGGTGTCTGGCAGTACCGCTCCAGTTGGGAGGGTGCAGAGGTCCAGATTGAGGGGTGAGAGGGGGAAAGAGTCCCCAGTGGAAGAACCAGTGGGTCAGGGGCCAGCCAGAAGGGCTGCGTCCCCCGTGAGTGACCATGGTGACACCACTTCTGTCCTGGGGGATCTTCAGGCACTGTCAGATGGACAGGGGTCTGGAGATCAGCGCCAGGCAGACTGTCACACGACACATGAGTTATGTGTCACCCTCAGGGGGGGCATGCGTGCTCCCCGGGAAGTCCTGGTGCGCCAGGCGAGCGTTCAACCGCATGGGTTGGACCCAGGGTTGGGAAGCCAGGTTCAGGTGTTGTCTGACCTGGAGGGTGGGACCACTGTAATCAGTGTCCTGACCCATGTTGCTTCTAGGGGTACCACGCCAGTTGGGAGTGGGCAGTACTCTGGAAGGGGGTGCAGAGGGAGGGAGTCCTCGCCTCTGACCCCGGCTCAACTGAAGGGTTTAGACCCTAGGTTGAAGGGCCAGGTTCAGGGTGTCCCCCCTGACCTGGGCACCCAGTTGCAGGATAGAACCCCTGAACTGGTGGGCGAATTGCGCAGGACACCTGCCACAGGTGCCGTGGCAATTCTGGAAGGGGGTGCCACTCCAGGTGGGAGGGTACAGAGCCCCAAGGAGGAGGACCGGGTGCGGGAGAGGCCACCCCAGTCTTTGGTCCAGCCGCTGGGTACAGTCCTGGGGCTGGTGGGTCAGTGCCAGGATGTCATACCTGACCTGACAAGGGGGAGAATGGAAAAAGGGTGCCAAGCACCTGGGGCTACTGGCCCCTGCTCCCTGGCACCACAGAGGATTGAGAGCCCTGAGAGGCATACAGCCTGGGTCTCATCCCTGACTACTGTCAGTGGCCACTGTAGCATTTTGCTGTCTCTCTGGTGGGACACACCTGTGGGCCAGTTAAGGTTAGGTGCTGCACAGGTGGTGTCCACAGGTGAGGAGAAGGGTTCCCCATGGATTGGCTTGGTGGGCCCTGAGAGTATGGACAGAGGGAGTCCAATAGGTTCAGATTGGCGTAGAACTGGAGTCTGCCCCTGCAGTTGCGGGCCAGGTCCTTGTTCTATCGCCCCAAGCAGGGAAGACCATCACGGTGGTGATTGGTCTACCCTGCGTTTTGGCTGGAAGGGGGTTGTGTTGGACCTGGCCCTTTTTGAAGGGTCATCCCTAAACTTTTTGCCTTCCTCCTGTATTTTTTCTGACCTGGTGTTGGCTGATTTATGACTCTGGGCACCTTACCACTGCTGACCAGTGCTAAGGTGCATATGCTCTCCCTATGGTAAAATGTATACATTGATTGGTGTCCATGATTGGTTTATTTGGTTTACTGTCAGCCCCTAGTAAAGTGCACCAGGAGTGCCAGGGCTTGTAAATACAAATGCTGCTGGTGGGCTTGCAGCACTGGTTGTGCCACCCACAGAAGCGGCCTAGTAAAATGTGTCTAGGATCTGCCACTGCAGAACCTGCGCGCAGTCTGATACTGTCGCGCTGACTGCGCAAGTGCACCCACTTGCCAGTCCCTAAACCTTCCCTTAACTACATATTAGTCACCCCTCTGGTAGGCCCATGGGCAGGGTGCATTGTAGGCATAAGGTAGGACATGCCCTGATGTGTGTGGCATGTCTTAATAGTGAATTACAGCCATTTTCGTTTTTCACTATTGAAGGCTACCTGCTCTCCATAGGCCAGAATGGGCTGCTGGAATTACTACACCCTGTAATCCCAGTGGACTCATAGAGCATGGTAGACAATTATGTTTAGTATGCCTGAACTCAGAATAATAAAATACTTCTTTTAGTAAAGTTTATTTTAATATCCTGCGTTTGTAAATACTACTTTTAGAAAGTTAGTATTTACTGACCTGGCCATTTCAGTCCGCCTCTGCTGTGTGTGTGTGTTCTGCCTAGCAACAGTAAGGAGCAGGGTTGGGGAATCCCCAGAGACAGGCTGGCTGCCAGGTGGTGGGTAGAGAGATTACACCAGGATGGGTGGGAGGAGTCCACCCTTGACTCTGAATAGACCTGTGCTCTGACAGCACAAAGCCGGCGCCGCCCCCTGTGGAGCGGCTGATGTCTCTGCCCTGCTGCTGAAAGGGAAGCGCAGAGTCACCACAACAAAGTGCTCCAAAAACTGGACTGAGCCAGGCCCAGGCCCCCTGGCGCTAAAGAACAAAAGAATTGGTGTATAAAAGTAGGAGCCTGGCTCCTAAGAAATTAGATCCTGTTTGCGCCAAGAAGAAACTCTGCCTGAAGGAGAAGGACCTGGAGAAGCTGAAGGAGGAATACTGTCTCTCTGCCTGAGAGACTGGCCTGCAGTGGGTGCCTGTCTGCTGGAAGGAGAGGGAAAGCCTGAAGAAAAGGACTTTGATTCAACTTGTGCCTTTAAAACAATCTCCAAGGGCTTGCGTGTGAACTTGCCCCCTGACCTGCGCCCCAGGAACAGTGGGCGCTACCATCCTGAAAGAAGAGGAGAAGTGCCTTGAAGTGATTCAGCAAGCTGACCCCGGAGAACCTGTGCATCCCCTGATCTCGCTGAGCAACGCGACTTCTGCTGCTGGCGTGGCTGCAAACAACGTAAAGGCCTGACAGCCCGAGCACCGTGAACAGTTGCCCCCTCGAGCCGTAGCTCGCAAAGTAAGGTGGAGATCTCCGCGCCTGAGCGCCGAGTCCCTGTGACCCCTGCCGGGTTGTAGAGGCTTCTGCAAAGGACTAAAGTGCCCTGGTTCGCGTCTCCGGCCGAAGCTAACAGCGCGCGGCGCTGTGATCTCACCCCGAGGCTGCCCTCCTGCTTCTGACCCCCTTCGTGGCAACCTGCATCCTGCCCGAGCGCCCCACGAAGCTCCGCCGTCCCCTGGACACTGGGGACACCAGCGCGACGTGGGACACCCCTGGACTGGACCGCGAGGCCGCCACGAACCTTCCCCGTGAAATCTGCAAGGTATTGTGCCAGCGCGTGAAAAGTACGGCCCGTACTTGCCTTTGTACGAACCGTACCTGCCCTGTAACTACGGGTGCCTGGTTCGCACCGTACTGCCTGTGAAGTGCCTTGGTTCGTACCCGCCTTGTAAATACTTGTGCCTGGTTCGCACCGTACTGCCTGTGAAGTGCCTTGGTTCGTACCCGCCTTGTAAATACTTGTGCCTGGTTCGCACCGTACTGCCAGCTGAAATAATGGCGCTTTGAAAAGTGCTCCTTTTGGCTGAGTTCGAGCCGTAACAGCCTTGGTTCGACCCGTACTTACCCTGGGAACAGCAAGGTTCGAACCGTACCTACGTTTTAACCGTACTGCATTGAAAAGCATTACCGGTGCTCACTCGAGAAGAGTGAGACTCGGCAAGCGTACTCCGGCTCACGCGAGAAGCGTGGGAAACGGCAAGGCACTGTAAAAACCTTGCCAAGGGCACCCCAAAGGCGCTACGAAGTGCCCAGAAGACCTAAGAAACCTATTTTAAAGAGAACTGTGCCATTTTTACAACTGTGGACTGCCCGTAAAGCATTTTGAGAGTAACTGGATTATTTTACCAAGAGAACTGTATTTATGCAACCTGCCTGAAAGAAAACCTTTTATATAAAGAATTATATTTTGGATATAACTACAGCCTTGTGTCTTTGTGTGGTGGGGTGGTGATTATTGTGTGGGACGACTTGAACGCTTAACCTATATGCCCTCTGGAAATTTAGCCTGACTGCTCGCGCCACGTTACCTAGAGGGTGAGCAGGGGTTATTTTTAAAGAGGTGATCCTTTGCCCTGACTTAGATGAAAAGGGTCCCTGCTTGTCGCAAGTGCATACCTGCGCCAACCAGAGACCCCGGATTCTAACACTGGGGTTCTCCATCAACGTGCCGAAGTCGCATCTGAGTCCCACCCAGAAGCTCCTTTTCATCGGGGCAGTTCTGGACTCGGCGCTGTTCCGGGCTTACCCTCCGGAGCAGTGGGTCCGGGATATTCAGGCTCTGATTCCCATCTTTCAGCCTCTATCCCGGGTTTCGGTCAGGTTGGTGCTGCGGCTTCTGGGTCTGATGGCCTCCTGCATCCTGTTAGTGCATCACGCCAGGTGGCGAATGCGGGCTCTGCAGTGGGACCTGAAGTTTGTGGGCCCAGCATCGGGGCAACCTGTCCGACCATGTCTTGATCTCAGAGGGCACTGCACAACAGTTGCAGTGGTGGCTCACGAACCGCGATTGGGTCAGTGGCAGATCCCTCTCCCTACCCCACCTGGAGCACGTAGTGGTGACGGATGCGTCCCTCCTGAGATGGGGGGGCCACATGGGGGAGGCGGAGATCAGAGGACTCTGGTCTCCGGCGGAGTCTCGGCTCCATATCAACCTTTTGGAGCTGAGAGCGATCCGACTTGCACTGAAGGGATTCCTTCCCGTTATCCGGGGAAGTGTGATGCAGGTGTTCACGGACAACACCACCGCCATGTGGTATTGCAACAAACAGGTCGGGGTGGGGTCGTGGACCCTTTGTCAACAGGCTCTGCGCCTCTGGACATGGCTGGAACATCAGGGCATCACGCTGGTGGTACAACATCTGGCAGGCTCTCTGAACGCCAGAGCAGACGAACTCAGCCGTCGGTGCATGATGGATCACAAATGGCGTCTCAACTCGGACGTGGCGCAAGGCCTCTTTCGGCAGTGGGGAGAGCCTTGGTTAGATCTATTCGCCACCGAAGAGAACGCGCAATGTAGGCAGATCTATGCTTTGGAGTTTCCAAGGCGGCACTCGCTCGGGGACGCTTTTCGTCGCGAGTGAAGTTGCGGTCTGTTGTACGCCTTTCCGCCTATACCACTTCTGGCCAGAGTGCTGAAGAAGATCAGGCGCGACCGGGCCCAAGTCATCTTGGTGGCTCCGGATTGGGCACGAAGGTACTGGTATCCCGAGCTACTCAGTCTGTCAATCGATCCCCCAATACGAATTCCTCTTCAGGAGGACCTTCTGTCTCAGCAGCAGGGGACGGTCCTCCACCCGAACCTGTCCAGTCTCCACCTTCATGCGTGGAGATTGAGCGGCGACAGTTGATGCCATTTGACTTGCCTCCTGAAGTCTGCGATGTGATTCTGGCAGCCAGGCGTCCCTCCACTAAAATGGTATACGCCTGTAGGTGGAACAAATTTGTGGCATGGTGCACAGCAAAGGCTGTGGATCCCCTTTCTGCCCCTCTTTCTGAGGTTCTCCTCTTCCTTCTTTCTTTGGCCCAGCAGGGCTCTGCTCTGGGCACTCTTAAAGGTTATCTTTCTGCTATCTCTGCCTTCCTTTGGCTTCCTGATCAGCCTTCTCTCTTCAAATCCCCTGTTGTTTCTCGTTTCCTTAAGGGCATTACTCACATGTTTCCTCCTGTCCCTTTCGTAATGCCTCTTTACGCTTAAGACTGCTTTCCTGGTAGCCATCACCTCTGCTAGAAGGGTGAGTGAGCTCCAGGCTCTCTCTTCTAAGCCTCCTTTCCTTTCTATTCATCCGGACCAGGTTGTGCTCCGCACTCGCCCTTCCTTCCTTCCTAAGGTTGTGACTGCCTTTCACATCGGGCAGTCTGTTAGCTGCCCACCTTCTTACTGCCTCCGCATCCCTCGAAAGAGGAAGAGCGGCTCCACCGTCTGGACCCAAAACGTGCGCTCTCCTTCTATCTGGACCGCACAAAACAGTTCCGGGTGGATGACCAACTCTTCGTTGGCTACGTGGGCGCTAAGAAGGGGCGGGCGGTGCACAAGCGGACCATCTCTCGGTGGGTCATTTTGTGCATCCCAGCTTGTTACTCCTTAGCTAAAAAGGAACCTCCTGTTGGGCTGAGGGCCCATTCCACTCGGGCCACAGTGGCGACGACTGCCCTGGGTCGGGGAGTCCCCTTGCAGGACATCTGTCAGGCAGCAACGTGGGCCTCGCTGCACACGTTTGCCAAGCATTATTGCCTGGACAGCCAAGTCCGGAAAGATGGCTTCTTTGGCCGTTCTGTTCTCCAGGACTTTCTGGTGTGATCTTGGTTTGCAGACCCACCACCGGGGTTGGTATTGCTGGGGTATCTATTCTAAGGTGAGGAATCGAACGTGTTTCTTTCAGATGAACAAGTTACTTACCTTCGGTAACGATGTATCTGTAAGAAACATTAGTTAGTTAGATTCCTCACCGACCCACCCATCCTCCCCATTCTGCGAACCGACATCTAGGGTTAAGGTTATCCTTTCAGGGCCCTAGACTTTTTTGGCACCAGTGTCGTTCTCTTGCATGGCTCTGCGTTCCTGGCGCGGAAAGGTATGTACAAGAACTGACGTCAGCACGCGAGGGCGGCGTCTAAGTACTCAGACGACGTCATTCCGGCGCACGACGCCGACGACGGACGCGGAGCCGCAGACGACGTTTAGCGACGCGCAAGGGGTATTGCTGACGAAAAATCTTTCCGGATCCAGCCTTTACGCCTCTGGATATTCTAAGGTGAGGAATCTAACTAACTAATGGTTCTTACTGATACATCGTTACCGAAGTTAAGTAACTTGTTCTTTAAGGGATGTCCAAGCTAACCTTAAACACATGCCCTTTGATGGCTCACATCTCTTCGGAGACCAGGCAGATGCAGCGCTTGAGCGCTATGAGGACTCGCGGGCAACGACCAAGTCCCTAGGTCTTACCACATCATCCCGGCCTGTGTCTGCCTTTCGCCCCTTTCTTGGCTACAGAAGGAGTTTCCAACCCTATTCCAGCCAGAGTCCAGTAACCTCTGCGGGCCGTGCATGTGGTTCAACCTGAGCTCTTGGGTCTAGTGGCCAGAAGTAGAGTCAAGCCACAAACCCCCTCCTCCACCGCAGACCCTTCCTTATCTGATCCCTCCAGATCATGGACGTTCAGTTGGTGGCAGGATACGCCATCACCTCGACTACGTGCGAGGTATCACCTTGGATAGGTGGGCTTTGCAGATAGTCCCAAGGGGCTACTCCCTCCCTTTCGAGACTACCCCTCCCTCCAGCCCTTCAACATACGATCAGCTGATGGAGGATCGCCTTGCCTTTCTTCCGGAGGAAATCCAGACTCTCTTGGTCAAGGGAGCTATAGAGAAGGTTCCTGGGCCAGACATAGGCTGTGGGTGCTATTCTCGCTATTTTATGGTTCCAAAAAAGGACAGAGGCCTTCGTCCTATCCTTGACCTCAGGGCCCTCAACTACTTCCTCAAAAAGGAGAAGTTCAAGATGCTCACCCTTGCTCAGGTCCTGTCTGCCCTGGATCCGGGAAACTGGATAGTAGCGTTGGACTTGTAGTACATCTATTTCTATATCCCAGTCCTGCCTACCCATCGCCCCTCAGGTATTCACCAAGGTGATGGCAGTGGTCACAGCCCATATGCGGGGATCAGCGTTCCAGTCTTCCCCTATCTCGACGACTGGTTGTTGAAGGTGGGCTTGTCCCAAGCAGCCGTCTCCCACCTCCAGATTACAGCGAACCTCCTGCATTCACTGGGGTTTACTATCAGCATGCTGAACTCCTAACTGAATCCCTCTCAGACGTTCCCTTTCATAGGGGCTCTTCTGGACATGGTGCAATTTCTGGGCTTATCCTCCCAAGCGGTGAGTCCAGGATATTCAGGCTATGATACCGATGTTTTAGCCCCTATCCTGGGTTTCAGTGAGAATGACTCTGAGGCTGTTGTGCCTCAGGACCTCCTGCATCCTTCTGGTGGTCCATGCCAGATGGCACATGTGGGCTCTGCAGTGGGAGGTGAAGTTCCAATGGGCACAGCATCGGGGAAACCTCACTGACCGGATTCAGATATCGGAGGGCACCGCAAATGACCTGCGGTGGCGGCTAACAAACTGTGACTGGGTCAGAATCAGACCCCTCTCCCTTCCCCACCCAAATCTCACAGTAGTGATGGATGTGTCACTTCTGGGATGGGGCGGCCATCTTCGAGAGGTGGAGATGAAAGGACTCTGGTCTCCGGCGGAAGTCAGGCTCCATATCAACCTGTTGGAACCGATTGGCACTGAAAGCCTTTTTACCATCTGTAGGAGAGTAGGGTCTGCTTTCTATGTTCACCCCCACTTTTTGCTTTTGCTTCACTGGTTTTCGACTTAGATGTGGCTGTGGGCCTGCCAATCAGACCCACAGCCCAGCTGTTCTCTCTCTAAATTCATACTATGTACTTTAGGAGCTCCTTCTTGGCCCCTGTATAGTGTACCTTAGATACCCAGGGCATAGGTGTACCCTAGGCCTACCAGGGGCTGCAGCATGTATTGTGCCACCCCTGGCCTGGCCTTCCATTATGACACAACTGGCTGATCACTCAGCTGGGGCAAGGTCGTGTAATCACTCCTTGCTTAGGTGTAGTATTCCTATACCTACCTTGTATATAGACACATGTGTACCTATCAGCCACTCCTATGGCAGGCCTTAACAATCCTGGAGGCAGAGTGCTTGGTAACATGTGAGATGGTGCTCTAGCATGAGCTGAGCCTGTCTGCAGTTTTCGGAACCATGTCCTTATAGCTGTTCTATGATATAGCCTACCATATACTCTTAAGGTACCTTATAATCTTAAACGGTTATGGTAACTATGGTTTGGCTTTATCGAAACATGTTGTGTAAGGTGTCTAACACTTTGGAATAATACTCCCATACCCTTTCTGGCAATGAGGATATTATTCCTTCCTTCTAGAGGGAGAAGACATGTTGAAACCTACTTACCCGGTTAAAGTTAACCAGAGCCCCAGCATCACAAAATGGATGCTGCTGCCACAGACACAAGTCTTACCTCCTGCTGCTGGGAGTCCTTCCAGCGAGGGATGCTTGGACAATAGGTTTCCTGCCTTGGGAGGTGCGAGCACCACCCCAGACAGGCCTAAGTGTATTGGGGCAGGGAGGGATGAATGAAACTGACTGATGGTAAAAATTTCCCGGTAGCAGCAAAGAACGCGGTGAGGCACGTCCTACTTCCTACGAAGGTCTTTCATCAATAGACCATCTTGGGCAAGAGAAAAAAAGAAGATATATACTTCAGCATATCATTGAAAAGAGTAATATATATCAAATCATCTTTTAACTACGTCTCCGCATTTAACCGGAAGTCACCGGCGTCTTTGTTGCCTCATCAGTCTTTCTCTCAATACGTCTCATTTATCAAAGAATATCGGCTGATAAAAGAATCAGTCACAAGTGACTACTCTATCAGCGAGCATTAGATCTCAACATTTTTCGACCTTTTTTATCTTATTGTTATTACGAGAAATATTGTGTGGCTTTCCTGACGAAGGCGCTAGTGCGCCGAAACGCGCGTCGAAGACAATCTATTGCCGCAACTTTGTATATCCTGAATGTTTACATTTTTGTTTTATCTTCCTTATTTTATACTGTGTTCATTGAATAACTTTTTTCATGTCATTGTATTTGTATTTTAGTCTGTATTTTGCTAAGTTTTGTTAATATCATTTTTATAAAATACGTGTATATTTTTTTTAGAAAGTGTATTGTGTTTTGGTCATATGTTTATTTAAATATAAAACACTATTATATGTTGACAATAATTAAAAAAAAAAATGATTTTTTAACTTTATTGCTATATGGTACACTGGCTCTTATTAAAAGTTTTTCTAATGTTTTTGGTTCTATATCAATTGACCTAGTGGCTGATATCTGTATCAATTTTGATTGCCTAGGAATATACTCTTCACTATGAATGAAACTAGACACTGCCTGGGGCACACAAGGTGTCCCGTGCATAGTCCAGTTCAAACCGGCGCTGGGGCACTCCAGCCCCAGCTCTGGCGCGAAACTGGACAAAGGAAAGGGGGTGTAACAACTCCCCTTCCTGGTCCCACCCATAGGAGGGACCTTGCAGGTAGCCCAGCCCACTAGCCCAGTATATCAGTAGGTAGCTGAGCCCTGCTAAATTAGATTAACCTGAATCTGCAACTTGAACAGAAACTCTGGACCTTCGACATTCGACCTCAGGAAGAAGACTGAAGAAATCTCCCTTGTGGCCAAGGAGTGACCACCCTGGGCAACCAGGCACCATCCAGCGACCACTGCTTGCTTTGCGACTGATCCTACGAGGGACGACTGCAGAGACTGACTTGCGCCGAGACTTCCAGACACCTCTGACCCAGATCCACATCTGCAGCGAAGCTGAGACCCGTGGAGGCGACGAGGGACGTGGGACAAAGTGGCTAGTAACTGACTAGCGCGACTTCTGAGGCTTCCTCAAGGCTGTGCTTGGGGAATTGAGAAGCCCCCATCCCGAGCACCATCTGCAAAGAAGATCAGCTCCCCACACTTCACGTGTTCTGCGTGTGGCCCTTTCTGCACCTGAGTTGCTCGACGTGATGTCCGGTTACTGGCCCGTTGGCTAGTAGCCTCTGCGACGACGAACCTTTGTTTTCATCTTGCTGGTCCGGCTCCTCCAGACTGGCACCCGCTCCTCTGTGAAAGAGAAGCACCCCAGACCTTCCTGGTCTGCACCAGAAGCAAGTCCTCCATCCTGCGTGGGTTCCGCTTGCCAAGGCTTGTTGGGTCCTGACTCAACATCGCCGCCGCCGACAGCAAGAGCCTTCCTGGGACAGCTCGTCTCCTGGTCCTGGTCGTCCTCGACGCCTACTGGTACCCGTGGCTGCTGCGACAAGCTTCACCTATTCACCTGCATCTGCACGACATCGCCTGGTTCCTTCCCGGCTCCTGGCTGGTGACCTAGACTCTGTCCCTTCTGTTTGCAGGTATCCTTCTTTCTTGATTCCATCCTTGGGATCCACCGGACACTCTTCACTGACTGACTGCCTGTCAGCAACTTTCCTTCAGGCATCCATAGAAGTCAACGACAAAACCCGACGCAAGTTCACACCTATGCACCCGCAGCCCGTGGGCTAGGTAACTTGAGTACTCCGGTGCTCACAAGGGTATTCACTATCCTAGAGTCTAGTTTCCGAGTCTCGACTTTCTAGCTATTCCAGAAGTGTCCTAAAACTGTTAAAATCTAATAACTACTATTTCTATTGACTTTTACGCATTACGCGTGAGTGTTTCCACTCTGCACCTGAATCCCGTGGGCCTCCCACTTCCTAACGTTTGATAGTATAGTGTAGCCCCAGTGATTCCCTAGGCCTAGGCTTATCCTGTGTTCGTGACAGTGGTTCTTATACCACTTACTTAGTATATGGTTTGCGTGGCCCCTAGGGCCTAACTGTATTACTTACCTGTGTGACTTAATGTATGCTTAAATAAGACTGTGTTGTACTTACCTCGAATCTCATAAAGAGTTCTGAGGGTTTGACTAGAATAAATACATTCTATTTTTATATATATCTGTTGTGGTGTCCTTTCATTTGGTATTCAAGGGATTACAAATGGTATAACAGCTGGCTTCACATGCCATACAGAGTTTAGCCTAAGACTGCTCTTGTCCATGCTACCACTAGGATAGCTGGTCTATAAGGTTGACTTTACAACCAATCACCATAAGGGTTGTTTGGACTGATACAAGGTGTACACTAGAATTAGTGACATCATATATCAGGCCAACTTCTCACACCATCCCTCAAGGGAAGGCTAGATCAGGTATTCACAGACAACCCTACTGCCATGTGGTACTGCAAAAACAGGGCGGAGTGGGGTCGTGACCCTCTGTCAAGATGCCCTACGTCTCTGCACTTGGCTGAAACAACAGGGCATATCCCTGGTGGTTCAATATCTGGCCAGTTCTCTGAATGCCAGAGCACACAAACTCAGCCGTTGGTGCCTAGTGGATCACAAGTGGCATCTCCATCCGGAAGTGGAGCAAGGTCTCTTTCTACAGTGAGGAGAGCCTGTCTGTTTGCCTCTGTGCAATGTCAGCCATTTTGCACGTTGGAGTTTCCAAGACCAATCTAACTCTGCTGCACTTTTCCTCACGAGGGGAGAACAAGCCTCCTTGTATGCCTTTCCACCCATACCACTCCTGCCCAGAGTGCTCAAGAAGATCAGGAGTGACCAGGCCCAAATCATCCTTGTGGCTCCACACTGGTCAAGGAGAGTGTGGCATCCCGAGCTTCTGCAAATGAGCATCGATCCTCCGATCAGGCTTCCCCTTGGGGAGGATCTTCTATCGCAGCAGCAGGGGAGGGTCCTTCACCCAAACCTGTCCACTCTTCGCCACCTTGCATGGCGATTCAGCAGTGACAGTTGACAGCTTTTGACCTTCGTGCCGAAGTCTGTGAAGTTATTCTGTACAGAATAATCTGTTGACTCAGTGTCTGCCTCCCTCTCATATATTTTTCTTTTCATTCTCTCCTTGGCCCAGCAGGTCTCAGCTCTGGGCACTCTGAACAGGTAACTTTCGGCTCTGTCTGCTCTTCTTCGGTTGCTAGATCAGCCATCACTTTTTAAATCACCTCTTGTACTGAGATTTTT
This sequence comes from Triturus cristatus, assembly GCF_964204655.1. NCBI lineage: Eukaryota > Metazoa > Chordata > Amphibia > Caudata > Salamandridae > Triturus > Triturus cristatus. The sequence continues at coordinate 547,851,349 of NC_140581.1, forward strand.
GAAAGGTATTCCCCATTTGTTTCCCCCTTCAACTTTTATTATGCCCCAGTGGGACCTTAATTTGTTTTTCACCTTCTTGATGTGTGCACCGTTTGAACCACTGCTCAACTGTCCCTTCTGGCTTCTCACTATCAAAACAGCCTTTTTAGTGGCAATAACTTCTGCCAGGAGGGTGAGCGAAGTGCAGGCTCTGTCTTCTTTTTACCTGACCGACTTCCCAGACAAGGTAGTGCTCTGCACTAGACCTTCCTTTCTGCCTAAGGTAGTAACACCTTTCCATCTGGGACACTCCGTTACCCTCCCCACCTTCTATGCACCTCGGTCCCTTTAAAGGAAGAGGAGCGTCTCGACCCAAAAAGAGCGTTATTCTACATTGATCACACTAAAGAGTTCTAGGTAGATGAGCAACTCTTTGTAGGGTACAATGGAGCAAAGAAGGGGCGCTGCTCAAAAGAGGACAATTTCACGCTGGGTCATCCTCTGCATAAAAATGTTACACCTTGGCAAACAAACAGCTTCCTGAAGAACTTGGGGCCCATTCTACCAGGGCAAAGGCAGCCTCTAGGGATTTTCTGTGTGGTGTTCCGGTGATATCTGCCAGGCGGCCACTTGGGCATCTCTGCAAGTGTTCACCAGACATTACTGCCTGGACAATCAGGTCCCCATGGAGGGCCTTTTTGGCCATTCTGTCCTGCAGGACTTATTGGTTTGAAGCTTTTCTGCAGTCTCACCTCCGGGTATAGTATTTCTTGGGTATCTGTTCAAAGGTAAGAAATCTGTGGTTAGATGTCTCTATCAGATGGACAAGTTACTTACCTTTGGTAACGCCTTATCTGGTAGGGACATGATCTAGTCGCAGATTCCTTACCGACCCACCCATCTTCCTCTCATTGCGGATTCGTTTTAGTGTCAGGGCTGTTTCCCTTCATGACTCTAGTTGTTTTCTGACACACCATGGTTAATCACTTCATGGCTCCACGCTTCTGGCATGAAAAGTACTGACGTCAGCCCGCTGGGTGAGGCCTAAATAGATGACGCAGACGTCACAAACTCAACGCCTACAATGTCGCACGGAGTCGACAGACGCCACCTATCGGCGCGCAAGGGCACTGCCATCAATAATCTTTCGTATCCAGCCTGATGCTTGAAATTTCAAAGGTATGGAATCTGTGGCTAGATCATGTGTCTCCCAGATAAGGCGTTACCGAAGGTAAGTAACTTGTCCTTCACCCACCTGGAAAACATTTAGCAATTCGGTGTGGGCTAGTACTTGGACTGAACCTTATCAGACAACATGCCGCTTGCGGTGGAATTGCAAGACGAGGTCTATTTGGAACCAGTACCGCAGTGGTGTATAAAACCCATGGCATTGCTGGATCAGGTGTTCTGGGAAGACCTTAGGGAGGCGGTGCGGGAGTTCTTTAACATCAGTACTGCGACAGTGACATCAGCTGGGGTACTCTGGTAGACATTCAAGGTGACAGTACAGGGGAAATGCATGGCTATGTTCTATAGGAAGTACAAATTCCTAGTACACAAAGTTACAAACAGGGTACAACAGATGGCAGAGATTGATAGGTAAGCAGCGATAATAATAAGGAATCTTATATCTGTCGTGAGAGATGCAAGCACCAATCACACAGGCGGAAATGACAGGCCTGTAGTCACAGTTTAAGTGGACTCCCATGGGTGGCACAATACATGCTGCAGCCCATGGGAGACAACTGGTGTACCTATGCCCTGGGTACCTTAGTATCATATACTAGGGACTTAAAGGGGTACACCACGAGCATTTGTGGATGTACAAAAGTACTTACCATGATCAAATTAGGGAGCGAGCACAGTGACTAGGGTCCTGATTAGCAGGATCTCTGTCAGGTCAAAAACGTACTGATACCAAGCAAAAAGTGGGGGTAACCATGAAAGCAGATCCTACTTCCCGACAGAGACCACCTGGGCCAAATCTTGGCTTGGTTATTTAATGGGGAGAAGGGCATGAACTATATACTGTCTGTTATAAATGCGAATGGGGTGTGTAGGAAGCTGGCTCTGTATATACTATACCAAAGTAAAGTATAGTGTGCACAGAGTCCAGTGGATCCCCAGAGGCTTACAGAGGCTCAAGTAGATAATCCAAAAGGCTCTATTTGTGATAGTGTGGTCGAGCAGTGAGGCTTATCATAGGGCTGTGTTAAGCATTTATTGTGCACACTCAGGCAAGAAACGATTGCACACACTCAGACTGAATCCAGACCAATTGATTTGTATAAAGTTACGAACCAAAAGGAACTGAGTTGCAGGTAAGTCACAGTTTAATAGTAGCAATACTTTTCAAATGCAGTTTGAATTTGTTTTGCAAGGCAGTAAACAATGCTTCACAATGCTAGGAATACTTGAGCGATATTGGTTTAAAGCAGTAACATTTGCAATAGCTAGACGTTTGTATGCAATAGGATGAGAATGCAGTTCCATCCAATGGAAGGAAAACAATGTTATACTTTAGCAGGTAAGTACGCCACTTACAATTCCAGTCTGTGGGGGTTTGGACTAAAACTAGGCAAGGGTCAGTTCAAGGCACTGGGGTGGCTGTGTGCAGAGAACACAAAGCCCAGTGTTAGTGTTAGTTGGAGACTGGAGGTACCTTGAAGAGGCACAGTTTGCAGGTAGATACCCACAAGGCAGCACTCAAGCTACACCACCAGTGGCACAGAGGCAACCGGGTCCAGGGTACAAAATCAGCGTCAGGCACCCATTGCTCACTGGGGAATCTCGGTCGCACAAAAAGACTGAATGCTCAGGCCAGGAGACTCGATGAAGGTGACCTCTGGCTGGGCAGGTTAGTTGGAGAGTTGAGGATACCTAGGCACCGTCGTCTGGGCTCCCCAAAGTCGGGGGTGAGTATGTAGGGGTGACTTGTGGTGTCTGGGTTACTTTGCCAGAGCTGATCACGGTCGGGGTACCCTTTGAATTGAGGCTGCAGGCGGCTTTGTGGGGTCCAGACGAGGTCAGCCACCGATGGAGATGAGGTAAGGATCGCTGGGGAGACTTCACCAGACAGGTGAGCCACTCAAACTCAGGCTGTGGGCGTTGGGTGCTTATTAGGCAGGGGGCTCGGATCCGCCTGGTTCTGGAAGATGGAGTTTTTCTGGACAGGGCCGATGTCCTTGGGAGATCTGGTCTGGTCGTGGCTGAGGAATGTCAGTCTTCCTGGTGTTCTTAAAAGTCGCTGACCAGGGGACAGGCGTCCTTATCTTGGCAGGGTCTTTGAGCAGGAGACAGGTCAGTAGGGCTGGGGCCAAATCAGTAGTTGTCGTGCAGGCTTGGCTGCACAGCGTCTTCTTAGTCCTTTTCTTCTTGGGTCACAGGAATCTAAGGCTCAAGGTTTAGGGGTGCCCCTAAATCCTGAATTTAGGAGTGTTACAGGTACTGGCAGATGGTAGCCAATGGGCTGCTTGCCTTTAGGGTGACTACACAATGTTTGAATGTCCCCTCTTTTTGGGGAGGTGGAATCCCCCTAACCTGATTAGGCCGACAAATCCATTCAAGATGGAAGATTTTGTAAGGAGGAGGTCACCTTGTCCAGAGCACCTGAGGGGTGGTCCTGGCAGAGAGGGGACACACCCCTCCTGAATACTAATTTTCCTGACAACCTGGCCGACAAGTGGGGTTTGGTCCAGGAGGCAGGCATCTCCAATAGCTGGAGATGCCCTAGCTCGCATATCAAAGAGAAGGAAGCCTCTGAGGCCCACCACCCTAAATGCTGTTCCTGCTGTGAGAAGCACCTCCACCCCAAGTAGCCTTTGTCCCTGACCCACGAGAGCACTAAGGCTCCCACCTCAGGGGTCCAAAATATGTCTGTGTGTGGCAGGCCGGTGCAGACCAATCAGCTGGACACGAGGGACTTGGTTGTTTTTCAGGGGGCATCTGTAAATGCCCTCTGAGTGCATGTTGTAATATATCCAACACTGGAATCAGTGTGGGGTATTTATGCTGATGAGTTTGATACCAAACTCCTTGGCATTCAGTAAAGCCATCATGGAGCTATGGACTTCTTAATGACAAAGTCCCAGCCCCTGTATTCAATATGGCTCCACTGCACCTGCATTTTCTGCGAATGGCACAGACACTGTAGGGACACATTGCTCATGCAGCTGTGCCCTCACCTGTGGTATAGTGCACCCTGCGTTAGGGCTATGAGGACGGCCAAAGGGGTGACTTACTTATGCCACCTGATGTGTGCCATGTCGACTCTTAAGTTTTTTCTGCACCAGAACACGCAGTCTGCAATGGCAGGGTGTATGTGTTTGTTGGAAGGTCTCTGAGGGGGGCACAATACATGCTGCAGCCCTTAAAGACCCTCTCTGGTCACAAGGCCCCCTGGTACCTTTTACAAGGGACTTGCATGTGAGACAGATGTGTGCCAATTGTTGAAACAAAGATACAGTTTTGGGAAAGAACTGAGGCACTGGGAACCTGATTAGCAGGGACCCAGTGCACGCTCAGGCAAAGTGTATCAGATATCAGGCAAAAAGTGGGGGGTAACCATGCAAAAAGGGGCATTTTCCTACAGGGTGACCCTGACTACATAGGAGAATATCCTGGCCTGCTTTTTGGTATTTTACTCAACAATCTTTGCACAAGCATGTCAGGATAATGAGGCTGGCCTAGCCACTACTCTTGACTAGGCACATCTCCATATCATAGATGAGGGCGCAAGAGCCATACTTAACGTACCACTTGATGAAATGGGTATAAGATGGACCATCAAACACATGAATACAGGAAAGACCCAGGGACTGATGTGCTTTGTGTTGAGTTTTACCAGACATATGTGGACTCACTAGCCCCCGCTGCTGGCCATGTACACAGGCTTTTGAGACCGGTGTGTTACCAGAATCGTTAAGGGAGGCTAATATAATGGTTCTGCCTAATCGGGTCAGGGAAGCCACAGATTGTGAATCCTACCTCCCTTTATCGATGATAAATGTAGACACAAAACTTATGTAGAAAATACTGGCGCAAAGACTCTCAAAATTTGCAGGGGGGTCATGCATATGGAGCAATCTGAAAGAGACACGTTAGTGATAGATTCCTTACTTTAGAATAGCCCCAGGCGTTAGACTGGATCCGGAAAGTTTTCTGTAGCAGTACCCCTGCGCGTCAGTAGGTGGCGTTGTGCGGCTCCGTGCCCATCACTGGCGTCAAAAGCGCCAAGATGACGTTACGGAGACTACTTAGGCGCCACCCATGCACGCTGACGTCAGTTCGTTCTTTTTCAGCGCCAACAAGCGCAGATCCGGATAGAGCACGTACCTTAGTCACTTTTTGACTGCCTTTTTGAGACTTTTGTCTCCCCTTTTTTCTCCTGGTGCACATAGGGATACCTGGCTTTGTCTTGTGGAGCCTGCCGTCGCAACATGTCGGTGGCGGACCCCCATGATGTTTGCCTCTACTGTCTGGAGACTGACCATGACTCCCTGTCCTGCCGGGACTGTTGAGCCATGGCCCCAAAGGCCTTGAGGGAGCGGCGCAGGAAGCTGCTGGAGGTCCGGCACTCGTCCCAACGCCGCTCCAGCTCCAGGGACGACCGTTCCTCGGGCTCCAAGTCTTTGCCATCGGATTCTTGTAAGCGACGACATAAAAAGAAGTCAAAGAAGCACGTTCGCTCCCCAACGTCCCCCCGTCTGTCCTCGGATGCGGACGAAGGGGACAGGGGCTCTGCCCCTGCGGCTCCTTTGGAGCCTGGGAGTCCCGCGGCCTACCCGCCTTACCCGGGTTAGTCGGCCACTCCCGAACAGGTGCAAGAGTTTCTTGCCACCATGGACTGCCTTTTTAGGCCTCGGGCTCCCGCCGGCGCGCCTTTGTGCCCTGTGGTCCCGTGTCCAGATCCTGTTGGCCCGTCCGCGCCGCCGGCCGATCCAGCTTCAGCGCCACAGGATCCTATGCCGTTGGCTCTGGCCCCGGAGCCACAAGGTCCAGCGCTGCCTGCTCCGGCGCCGCCTCCGGTGGCGCAGTGGGTGCCGTTCGTTCCACCCTTGCCCCGATTCCAGGACCATTTCGTTCCTACCTGGGACCCGCATTGGAAGACGATGCCGGCCCAGCTCCGGCCGGCGCTGTTCCCAGCGCCGTTTTCGTTGCTGTTTGTCCCCTTTCCGGCTCCGGCTCTGCCGCCGTGACCGGTTCCTCCTGCGACGTAGGTGGAGGATGACTGGGAGGGGTCTGAGGAACCTCTTGCCCGTCATTGTGACTCCGACAGGACTGGGTGGATGATCTGGAGGACGCCGGCGACCTCGATGTCTCTTCTGACCCGGGGTTTGCCTCTCCCCCACCTACGATGGAGGAGGGCACTTCCTACACGATGGTGCTCCGTCGGGCTGCTGAGGTCCTCAATCTTGATCTTCCTACGGTAGCCGTCAAAACTAACCTCCTTACTGAGGTGCTCCAGACGGCTTCGACTTCGTCGGAGCCTCTGCTTCCCTTCAACGACCCCCTCACCAACGTCCTGTTGGGCACTTGGCCGCGGCCGGCCACAGGGGCCCCTGTGGATAAAAATGTCGCCAGGTGTCACCGCCCGGTGACCCCGCGTTCTTGACCACTCATCCCACGCCGGAGAGTCTGGTCATCCAGGCCACGACGTCGCAGAGTGCTTTTCCCACGGCTCTGCCGGATAAGAACTGTAAGAAGCTGGAGCAGTTTGGTAAGCGGTTGTTCTCGTCGGCCAGCTTGGGGCTGCGGTCGGTGAACACCGCCTGTTTGTTGGGCCGCTATTCCCACGCAGTGTGGGACACGGTTGCTTGGGTGTTGCCTCAGTGTCCTGTGGCGCTGTGTCGTGCCCTTTGATGGCACTTGCCTGTTTGGCGATAAGGCTGAGCGCTTTAAGGACTCGCGGGCCACGGCCAAGTCCTTGGGGCTTTCCACAAAAAGCCCTGCCACTTCTGGTTTTCGTTCCTTTCGTGGCCAAGGCAGGGGCGCCCCGGCACGTTCCTTCAACAAGCCTGTGCAGAACCAGCTTCAGTGCGGACGCGGCTTCCGCAGGGGCAGCTCTGGGAATCAGCGTGGGGGGCAGTCCACCTCCGCCCCCGCTGCTTCTACCTCCAAACCTTCCTAATCCGAGCCTTCTGGAGCACCCCACGCCGGTGAGTGGCAGGATCCGCCTCCACCACTGGCACAATATCACATCGGACGAGTGGGTGTTGCAGATCATCCGCAAGGGTTATTCTCTTCCCTTTCAGTCTTCCCCTCCACCCATGCCACCTCGGTGCCACCGCATGTCGGGGGATCACTTGGTGCTTCTCCAGCAGGAAGTTGCGTCCCTCTTGGCCAAGGGGGCCATCGAGCACGTTCCTGGGCCAGAAGTAGGACGTGGTTGTTATTCCCACTACTTGCTGGTCCCGACGAAGGACAAAGGGGGCCTGCGCCCCATCTTGGACCTCCGGAACGTCAGTGGCTTCCTCCGGAAGGAGAAGTTCAAAATTCTGACTCTGGCTCAGGTCCTGGCTGCCCTCAACCCTGGAGACTGGATGGTAGCGTTGGACTTGCAGGATGCATATTTTCACATCCCCGTTCTTCCGGCCCACCTGTGTTACCTGCGGTTCACGGTAGGCCAGGGACATTTTCAGTTTGCCGTGCTCCCTTTTGGCCTTACCAGTGCCCCTTGGATGTTCACAAAAGTGATGGCGGTGGTCGTAGCTCACCTGCGCCGGTCGGGGGTGTCAGTCCTCTCCTACCTCGACGACTGGTTGTTGAAGGCGGGCTCGCCCCAGGCAGTCGTCAACCACCTCCAGACTACGGCCGACCTCCTGCATTTGCTGGGGTTCTCCGTCATCGTGCTGAAGTCGCACCTGAGTCCCTCTCAGAGGCTCCCCTTCATCGGAGTAGTTCTGGATTCAACGCTGTTTCTGGTTTATCCTCCCGAACAGCGAGTCCGGGATATTCAGGCTATGATTCCGATCTTTCAGCCTCTGTCCCGGGTTTGTCAGGATGACCCTCCGGCTCCTGGGCCTGATGGCCTCCTGCATCCTGCTGGTGCAACATGCCAGATGGCATATGCAGGCTCTGCAGTGGGACCTGAAATTCCAGTGGGTGCAGCATCAGGGCAACCTGTCTGATCACGTCCAGATCTCGGAGGGCACGGCACGACAATTGCAGTGGTGGCTCACGAATCGCGATTGGGTCAGAGGCAGATCCCTCTCCCTTCCCCAACCGAAGCACACAGTGGCGACGGATGCGTCCATCCTGGGATGGGGAGGCCACTTGGGAGAGGCGGAGATCAGAGGATTCTGGTCTTCGGCGGAGTCCCGGCTCCATATCAACCTCTTGGAGCTTCGGGCGATCCGGCTTGCACTGAAAGCATTCCTTCCCTCTGTCCGGGGAAGTGTGGTGCAGGTGTTAACGGACAACACCACCACCATGTGGTATTGCAAAAAACAGTGGGGATGGTGTCCTGGACCCTATGTCAGGAGGCTCTGCGCCTCTGGACATGGCTGGAACATCAAAGCATTACCTTGGTGGTTCAACAGCTGGCAGGTTCTCTGAACGCCAGGGTGAACAAACTCAGCCGCTGGTGCTTGATGGATCACGAATGGCGTCTGCACTTGGACATGGCACAAGGTCTCTTTCTGCAGTGGGAAGAGCCTTGGTTAGAGCTATATGCCACCGAAGAGAACGTGCACTGTCATCAGTTCTGCGCGTTGGAATTTCCAAGGCGGCACTCGCTCGGCGACGCTTTTCGTCGCGAGTGGAGTTGCAGTCTGTTGTATGCCTTTCCGCCTATACCACTTCTGCCCAGAGTGCTGAAGAACATTCGGCGCGACCGGGCCCAAGTCATCCTTGTGGCTATGGATTGGGCACGAAGATACTGGTATCCCGAGCTACTCAGCATGGCGATCGATCCTCCGATCCGTCTGCCTCTTCGGGAGGATCTTCTGTCGCAGCAGCAGGGGACGGTCCTCCACCCGAACCTTTCCAGCCTCCACCTCCATGCGTGGAGATTGAGCGGCGGCAGTTGACGGCCTTCGATCTTCCTCCCAAAGTCTGTGATGTCCTTCTGGCAGCCAGGCATCCCTCCATTAAAACGGTATACGCCTGCAGGTGGAACAAGTTTGTGGCATGGTGCACAGGAAAGGCTCTGGATCCCACTTCTGCCACTCTTTCTGAAGTTCTTCTGTTGCTTCTTTCTTTGGCCCAGCAGGGCTCTGCTCTGGACACTATCAAAGGTTATCTTTCGGCATCTCTGCCTTTTTGAGGCTTTCAGATCAGCCTTCTCTCTTTAAGTCCCCGGTTGTTAACCGTTTCCTTAAAGGCATTACTCACACGTTTCCTCCCGTGCCGTTCATCATGCCTCAATGGGACTTGAATCTCGTTTTGACCTATCTGATGTGCGCTCCGTTTGAACCCCTTCATACCTGTACTTTGCATCTTCTTACTCTTAAGACTGCTTTCCTGGTCGCTATCACCTCTGCCAGAAGAGTGAGTGAGCTCCAGGCTCTTTCTTCCAAACCTCCTTTCCTTTCTGTTCATTCGGGCAAGGTGGTGTTAAGGACCCGTCCTTCTTTTTTGCCGAAGGTGGTCACGCCCTTCCACATCGGGCAGACCATCACCCTGCCTACCTTCTTTCAGCCTCTGCATCCTTCAAGGGAAGAGGAGAGGCTCCACTGTCTGGACCCAAAACGTGCGCTTGCATTCTATCTCAAGCGTACACAGCAGTTCCGAGTGGATGACCAGCTCTTTGTTGGCTACGTGGGCGCCAAGAAAGGTCAAGCTGTGCACAAACGGACCATCTCTCGGTGGGTCGTTCTCTGCATCAAAGCATGTGTTCGAGGCATATGAACTGCAGATTACACACTGTGCATAGATCGCCATCTGGTGTTGGGCCCGGATGTTTGCACTTGTTTTTGTCTTGGAAAGTCTTTGGAAGTCACGATGTATGTGACTCCTCCTTTGGATCATAGTGCGCATGGGCATCGGCTCCATCCTCAGAGTGTTTTTTTCCGCCATCGGGCTCTGATGTGTTCTCGCGTTCCAGTTCAGAACCGTTAATGGTTTTCTCTTTCGACGCGCAATCCTTCCCTTCTCGACGGTATTGTTCTCGATCGCGTTTCCAGCCATGACCCTTCAATTTCGAAGTCTTCGATTCCGGTCGTCGACCTCATCCACGCTGACCACTGCTCCCACACCGAAGCACTCTGCGTCGAAGGCTAGCACCAGTTCCTCGGCACCAACAACACCCTCGGAGCCGACTAAAAAAACACCCGCCGAAAGCCCCCGATACTTCCAAGTCAAAGACCTCGGAACCGAAAAAACAGCAACCGGTTCCAACTGATAGAAACACTTCAAAACTACACGGTTCCAAGCCTTGCACCTCTACAGAGTCGACGCCCCAAAAACTTACGGCACCGAAGCCTTCAGCCCCCGAAGGATCTGTCTCCCACAGATGAACTGTTTCGTCCAGATCCTACCCAAAAGACTTTAATAAAGGATCCAAATGTAGGAAGGTGGATGTCTGACTGTGGTTACCCCCAACTTTTTGCCTAGTGTCTAGCTGGTTTTTTTACTTAGTTGGCCTGAGATCCTGCCATTCAGGGTCTCAGGCTGTCTGCTCTCTCTTTAAAATGGACTCCATGTACCCTAGGTACATACACAATTGGTAAGGATCACCTTATTGGACCCTGTACAGTGTACCCTAGGTACCCAGGGGCTGCAGCATGTATTATGCCACCCCTGGTCCGGCCTTCCAATCAGACACAACTGGCTGATCACTCAGCTGGGGCAAGGTCGTGTAATCACCCCTTGCTTAGATATAGTATACCTATATCTACCCTTAAAATAGACACATGTGTACCTATCAGCCACTCCTATGGCAGGCCTTAACAATCCTGGAGGCAGAGTGCTTGGTAACATGTGAGATGGTGCTCTAGCATGAGCTGAGCCTGTCTGCAGCTTTCGGAACCAAGTCCTTATAGCTGTTCTATGATATAGCCTACCATATACTCTTAAAGTGCCTTATAATCTTAAACGGTTATGGTAACTATGGTTTGGCTTTATCAAAACATGTCGTGTAAGGTGTCTAACACTTTGGAATAATACCCCCATACCATTTCTGGTGATGAGGATATTATTCCCCCCTTCTAGAGGGAGAGACATGTTAAAATCCTACTTTGCTGTTTAACTCTAACCAAAGCCTCAGCATCACAAAATGGATGCTGCTGCCACAGACACAAGTCTGACCTCCTGCTGCTGGGAGTGATCCCGGCAAGGGAGGCTTAGACAATAGGTTTCCTGCTTGGGGAGGTGCTAGCACCTCCCCAGACAGACTTTAGTGTATTGGGGCAGGGAGGGCTGAAAGGAATGAGACCTGCCTGGGGCACACAAGGTGCTCCATGCATAGTCCAGTTCAAACCGGTGCGGGGGCACTCCAGCCCCAGTGCTGGCGCGAAACTGGACAAAGGGAAGGGGGTGTAACCACCCCCCTCCCAGGTCCCACCCATAAGACGTGACCTAGCAGGCAACCCAGCCCCCCAGATTAGTATAAGAGTGGTAGCTGGGCCCCAGGAGATTAGATTATCCTGAACCTGCAACTTGAACAGAAACTCTGGACCTTCGACATTCGACGAAAGAAGAAGACTGAACAATCTCCCTTGTGGCCAAGGATTGGCTACCCTGTGCAAACAGGCACCATCAAGAGACTTACCCTTTGCTGTACTGAAGTTCTACGAGGGACCGACTGCAGAGCCCGACCAGAGCCGTGACTTCCAGACTTCTCCGACCCTGATCCACATCCACAGCCGAGCTGAGATCCGTGGAGGCGACGAGAGACGTGGGACCGGCTACCTGGGAAAAGTGGCGAGTATCTTCCAGCTCAGCTTCTGAGGTACCCTCGAAGTTGTGCACCGGGGATTGAGAAGCCCCAACCCCAAGCACCATCTGCACTGAAGATCAGCCCCCCACACTCCACGAGTCCTGCGTGGGGCCCTTCTGCATTTTCCTGCTTGCCGCGTCTGTCCGGTTGCTTGCCCGTTGGCTAGCGGCCTTTGCGACGACACACCTTTAAATCTTCACTGCTGGTTTGGCTCCTCCAGACTGGCTCCCGCTTCTCTGCAAAAGAGAAGCACCCCAGATCTTCCTGGTCTGCACCAGAAGCAAGTCCTCCATTCTTCGTGGGTTCCGCTTGCCAAGGCTTGGTGAGTCCTAGTTCGACTTCGACGCTGCCGACAGCAAGAGCCTTCGTGGGACAGCTCGCCTCCTGGTCCTAGTCGTCCTCAACGTCTCCTGGTACCCGTGGCTGCTGCGACAAGCTTCACCACTTCACCTGCAATCTTCACGACATCGCCTGGTTACTTCCTGGTCCCACGTGGTCACTGGCTAGTGACCTTGACTCTGTCCCTTCTGCTTGCAGGTACCCTTCCTTCTTGATCCCGGCCTTGGGATCCACCGGACACTCTGCACTGACTGCCTGTCAGCAACTTTCCTTCAGGCATCCATAGAAGTCCACGACGAAACCCGACGCAAGTTCACACCTATGCACCCGCAGCCCGTGGGCTAGGTAACTTGGGTACTTCGGTGCTCACAAGGGTAGTGACTATCCTAGGGCCTAGTTTCCGAGTCTCGACTTTCTAGCTACTCAAGAAGTGTCCTAAAACTGCTTATTTCAGAACTGTACTATTTCTATCGATTATACGCATTACGCGTGAGGGTTTCCACTCTGCACCTGAATCCCGTGGGCCTCCCACTTCCTAACTGTTGGTAGTGTAGTGTAGCCCCAGCGATTCCCTAGGCCTATTCTATTTCCGTGACAGTGGTCCTTATACCACTTCTTTAGTATATGGTTTGCGTGGCCCCTAGGGCCCAACTGTATTACTTACCTGTGTGACTTAATGTATGCTTGAATAAGACTGTGTTGTACTTACCTCGAATCTCATAAAGAGTGCTGAGGGTTTGACTACAATAAATACACTTTATTTTATATATATATATATATCTGTTGTGGTGTCAATCATTTGGTATTCAAGGGATTATATATGGTATCACAGCTGGCTTCACATGCCATTCAGAGTTTAGCCTAAGACTGCTCTTGTCCATGCTACCACTAGGATATCTGGTCTATAAGAACTAGAACTAGTGACATCATACATCAGGCCAACTTCTCACACCAAAGACTGGTCATTTAATGCTCAGCATCAAGAAAAGACCACTGGAAATGCCTGTGCCCGCACCGCCACCAAAGAAGAGAGACTTTGCTACCTCTCCATTGCGGATTCCTTCTCCTCTTCCTCCTCCTCCCCCACCACACCACTCTCCCACACCATCACCTACCCCAATTGATGATGACCTCAGATGATGCAGGGGGAGGTGCGGACGATCAACCCCTTGGGGACCCTACGCCTACTGGCTCCCCTGACCCCTGGGATGATTACAGTGTCCCAGATGTCCCTTACACACCACAAGATGATATTTATCCCTCCAGACCTTCCCCACCAGAGGACAATATCATATTCAACCAGCTCCTTCAAAGAGCTGCCCAATACCACGGGATGGGCCTGCATACAGACCGAGTAGAGGAGGATTTTCTTATGGATACCATTGATACCACACAAAGGTCCACCTCAACACTGCCCATGCTTAAAGGGGTCATTAAACACGCACCAGAGATCTATAAAGACCCCGTCAGGGCTCGGGTCATCAACCCAAGAATAGCAAAGAAATATAAAGCTGCCCCTACTGACCCAGTGTACATTAAGGGCCCCGCACCACTAGACTCCCTAGTAGTCTCTAATGCCAGGAAGAGAGCGAATTCCCAAATGTCAGGTGACGCACCACCACCAGACAAGGAATCAAAACTCCTAGACGCCTCTGGCTAACGCACAGCGTCACAGGCAGCAAATATTTGGCTCATTGCTAACACCCAAGCGCTCCTAGCCAGGTATGACCGGGCTCATTATGACGAGCTTGAGTCCATAATGCAGCACCTCCCTGACAAATATAAAAACAGGGCCAGTGAACTAATCCAAGAGGGTAAGACCATCACTAACACCTCCATCCGCTGTGCCGTAGATGCAGCAGATACCGCCTCAAGGGCAATCAACACTAGTTTCCTTTTGCGCAGGCATGCCTGGTTACGTATTTCAGGTTTTAAACCCGAAGTACAGAGTTATATACTCAATCAGTCTTTTGATGAGCAACACCTATTTGGCCCCAATGTAGACGTATTCCTCGAAAAAAAGGAGGATACAGACACCACCAAATCTATGGGAGCCTTGCAATCGCAAGTTCCCAGACGGTCCTTTTGTCGCTCATCCTTTAGAAGCACCCATCGAGGCTACTCCTCTGATAGCCCCTCCACCTCTTACAAAGCTCCAGCACAATCCACCTTTTCTAAAGGTTACCAAAGGGGTGGTTACAGGGGGAATAACAGCAAACGCAGAGGCAAAAACAACAACTCCCGCTCTGCCTCCACACCTACCCCATGACTTCCCTCCACTTCCCCCCGACTATTCCACTCCAGTTGGGGGACGACTCCACCAATTTCTCCCTGCCTGGACAAACATCACTTCAGACAGGTGGGTCCACAAAATCATTCAATCAGGCTACTGTCTCGAACTAACATCTACCCCCCCAAACATATCACCCAAACACCGTCCAATGTCACAAGAACATTTGTTACTATTAAAGCAGGAGGTAATCTCCCTCCTACAAAAAAGTGCAATAGAACCAGTTCCCCTGCACCAACAAAACAAGGGAATCTACTCCCTCTATTTTCTCATACCAAAAAAGGAAGGATCTCTAAGGCCTATTTTAGACCTCAGACCCCTAAACCTATACATACATTCAGACCACTTCCACATGGTCATACTTCAGCAGGTCCTCCCTCTGCTTTCCCAGGGCGACTTCCTTGCTACTCTAGACCTCAAGGACGCCAATTTCAACATTCCCATTCACAACGCTCACAGAAAATATCTCGCATTCGTAGTGGACGGTCAACACTTTCAATTCAAGGTACTCCTATTTGGAGTCACCACAGCACCAAGAGTGTTTACCAAGTGCCTAGCAGTGGTGGCAGCACACCTAAGAAGACAACACATCCATGTCTTCCCATTTCTAGACGACTGGCTCATAAAAGCCAGCTCATACAATCCATGTGTACAACACACTCACGCCACTATTCAACAACTTCACGACCTGGGGTTCACAATAAATCACGCCAATTCCCAGCTGCAACCGTCCCACACACAACAATATCTTGGTGCCACAATAAACACCTCAAAAGCGCTCGCCTATCTCACTCCCGCCAGGATAGCAAGCATACAAGCTCTTCTCACCAGATTCCAACCGCAACACTCTCTTCCAGCTCGAGTGTTTATGCAACTCATAGGGATGATGGCCTCTTGCATATTCATAGTGCCTCATGCAAGACTCCAGATGCGTCCTCTCCAAGAGTGCTTAGCATGCCAATGGAACCAGGCTCGAGGTCAGCTAACAGATCTGGTGTTGGTAGACGGTCGTACCCATCGCTCTCTGCAGTGGTGGAACACCAAGAACCTCCTTTCCAAAGGACGACCGTTCCTCGAGCCAGTTCCTCAAATAGTAATGACAGCATCGCTCTCCGGCTGGGGAGCTCACCTACTACATCACACCATGCAGGGCAGGTGGACACCTCAACAGAAGTTACTCCACATCAACCACCTGGAGTTACTAGCAATATTCCTAGCCTTAAAAGCATTAAAAAAAAATATCAGGCAAGACTGTCTTAGTCCGCACCGACAACATGACAGCCATGTATTATATCCAAAAACAAGGTGGGACACACTCTCTGCAGCCCTCTCAGCTCGCACAGAGCATATGGAGGTGGGCTATACCTCTGAACATTTTTCTCCTAGCCCAACATGTCCCAGGAGTCCAAAACACAATAGCCGATCTGTTGAGCCATCAAACACAACAAATCCACGAGTGGGAACTTCATCCACAAGTTCTTCAACCGTTTTTTCACATGTGGGGGCAACCACAGATTGACCTCTTCACCACCCAAGAAAACGCCAAATGCCCGAACTTCGCCGCCAGGTATCCTCACCCATCGTCCAAAGGCAATACGATATGGATGAACTGGTCAGGCAGATTTGCGTATGCTGTTCCGCCTCTCCCACTCATTCCGCTAGTGGTGCGCAAACTACAGCAACACTCCTTAACGCTCATCCTAGTTGCTTCAACTTGGGCCAGACAACCATGGTACACCACACTGCTGGAACTCTCAGTAGTTCCGCACCAAAAATGACACCTCTCTCCACGCCTCTTAACCCAGAACCATGGAGAGATCCAACACCCAGACCCAGCTCAGCTCAACCTAGCGATCTGGCTCCTGAAGTCCTAGAATTCGGTTACCTTAACCTTCCTCCTGACTGTATGAACGTCATCAAAGAAGCTAGACGGCCTACCAATAGAGCGTGCTCCGCAGCCAAGTGGAAAAGATTGGTGATATACTGCCATAACAACAACACTGATCCCCTAGATGTGTCTATCCAACACATCATAGGCTACTTACTACACCTCCAAAGATGCAACCTAGCCTATACGTCTATCAGACTGCATCTTGCTTCCATAGCAGCATATCTACAAAATAGACAACATCTCACTTTTCAGAGTACCTGCAATAAAGGCCTTTATGGAGGAACTCAAGAAAATTATTCCCCCCCAGAGTACCACCTTCGCCTGTGTGGAATTTAAACATTGTTCTCACAAGACTAATGGGGCCTCCATTTGAACCTCTACATAAATGTGAGCTACAATTCTTAACATGGAAAACTGCTTTCCTAATAGCCATTACTTCTCTACGAAGAGTTAGTGAACTACAAGCATTAACCATTCAAGAACCCTTTCTGCAGATGCATCTTAATAAAGTTGTTCTCCCAACTAATCCTAAATTCCTCCCTAAAGTCATTTCTCCCTTCCACCTCAATCAATCTGTAGAGCTGCCTGTATTCTTCTTGCAGCCACAAACAGTCACAGAAAGAGCTCTTCACACCTTAGATGTCAAAAGAGCCCTACTATACTACATAGAGACAACAAAACCTTTTCGTAAGACCAAACTATTCGTGTCTTTCTCACCACCACACAAAGGCAACCCCATATCAAAATCTGGGATAGCTAGGTGGATTGTCAAATGCATACAGATTTGTTACCACAAAGCAAAACGTACATTATCTGTCCCTCCTAAAGCCCACTCTACACGAAAGATAGGGGCTTCAATGGCGTTTTTAGGAAACATTCCTTTAGATGATATCTGCAGAGCAGCTACATGGTCTACACCGCACACATTCACTAAGCACTATTGTGTCGATGTGCAAACTAAACAGGCTAGTGTGGGCCAGGCTGTACTCAAAACACTATTTCAAACTACTGCAACAGTCGCCGCTAGGACGGGATACTGCTTTACAATCTATGCACAGTGTGTAATCTGCAGCTCATATGCCTCAAACGGAATATGCTACTTACCAGTATGCATCTGTTCTTGGCATGTAGAGCTGCAGATCTACACACGCCATATACCTTTATCTGTTCCAGTATTATCTTACTTAGATACACCACACATGGGCATCTTTCCTGTTTTCTTACTAAGCTCCATCATTTCCCTGCTGGCGAAAAAAAATCTGAGGATGGATCCGATGCCCATGCGCACTATGATCCAATGGAGGAGTGGCATACCTTGTGACTTCCAAAGACTTTCCAAGACAAAATCAAGTGCAAACATCCGGGCCCAACACCAGATGGCGATCTATGCACAGTGTGTAGATCTGCAGCTCTACATGCCAAGAACAGATGCATACTGGTAAGTAGTATGTTCCTACTCCTTGGCTAAGAAGGAGCCTCCTGTGGGGCTGCGTGCCCATTCTACCAGGGCAACTGCAGCCACTACTGCCTTGGGACGTGGTGTCCCCTTGCAGGACATTTGTCAGGCAGCTACATGGGCCTCTCTGCACACGTTTACCAAGCATTACTGCCTTCACAGGTCCGGAGGCACGGCTGCTTTGGCCGTTCTGTTCTCCGTGACTTTCTGGGGTAATCTTTTCGCAGACCCACCACCGGGGTTGGTATTGTTGGGGTATCTATTCTAAGGTAAGGAACATGTCTCTTTCAGATGCACAAGCTACTACTTGTGTAACGATATATCTGTAAGAGACATTAGTTAGAGATAGAGTCCTTACCGCCCCGCCCATCCTCCCCGTTCTGCGAACTGATTCTAGGGTTAGGGTCATACCCGTTTCAGGGTCCTAGTTTCATGGAACAAGTGGTCAGTTTCTTGCATGGCTCTGCGTTCCTGGCACGGAAAGTTGTGTACAGAACTGACGTCAGCGCGCATGGGTGGCGCCTAAGTAGTCTCCGATGCCTCATCTCGGCGCTTGCGACGCCAGTGATGGGCGTGGAGCTGCACGACGCCACCTACTGATGCGCAGGGGTACTGCTACAGAAAACTTTCCGGATCCAGTCTGAAGCCTAGGGATATTCTAAGGTAAGGAATCTATCACTAACTAATGTCTCTTACAGATATATTGTTACACAAGTAGTAACTTGTGCATCTGGGTTTATGGGAGGTCGTACCACCACCACTAACATCTAAAAGGCATTCCTTATAATAGAACAGGCTATGGGGGAGGAGGAGCCCTGCTCGCTGGTCAGTTGGTGATAGGCCTTCGATACTGTCAACTGGACATTTATGCACCATGTACTCCGACGGAACACCTTGGGGGGCAGAATATCTGAGATGTGTGAAAGTGCTATATATATAGATAGCGGGGAGAGAGTAAAGGTGGGCCGCAGAATCTCAGACAGTTGGCCGGTGGAGAGGGGGACCTGGCAGTGATGCCCCCTCTCTCCGCTGAAATTCGCCTTGGTCATCGAGCCATTGCCTCAACTTATATGTCTTAGATGCAAGGATGCCGGGGTCATTGTGGAAGGCAAAGAAGAGATCATCTCGCTTTATGCTGATGACCTTCTGCTGACTCCAAGGAACGCAATAACCACATGGGGCTTAGTATACAACTTACCTGATGAAAGTGGGGGGTGCACTCAGGGTTCCGGCTAAATGCAGATAAATTGGTACTCTACCCTATGCAGGCAGCTGTGCCCACAGATGCTGACTTACCGAGTATAAAAGTGCAAACAACACCGGTCAAGTATCTTGGGGTATATCTTAGCTCTGACATGTCTGAGACTTATGCCTCAAATATGGGTACACTTCTGGATGGCATAGAAAGAAGCTTGCGGTAATGGTTGCTGTTCTCGATGTCTCTCATGGGCCGTATAGCCATAAGGTAAATTAGGTTATCTGAAGCACTAGATATGCTGCAGCACATGCCATTGCAAATTCCAGAATCATTCTTTCGCAAACTAGATTAGTTCCTAAGGTTGTTAACTGGGGACATGGAGGGGCACAGATCACTCTGGAGGTCCTAAAGCTTGCCTGGCACAGCGGAGTGCCACAGGCTTCAAATTTCAAGGTCTATTACTGGGCGGCACATCTACAACACAGAATACCGTGGTTCCAGGCGGGGGGAAGCTGATCCTGGTGCTGGGATATTGGCTTTCCTTACCTGGCCCTGGAAGCTCTTGGCAGTGCTTCTGGCAACAGGACCGAGCAGGGCGAATCTACCAAATTTGTACCCTATTAAATATCTCGGAGCACACAACGGGGCGGGAAAATGAGTATATATACGTGCACCAATTGCTTCCCTGGTGTACTGGGATTAGAAACTTGTACTTCTCCGGCCAAGGCGAGAGGGAGATGCTCCGGGATGCTTGGGGGATTAATATGATGATGGTGGGTCATGTGTACTTCTGCACTAGATGGGATGTTGCACCAATTTTTTCTTCAAGACGTATGCCGGTTTGGCGGCGGTCCTTCGGAAGGCATTAGGGGTGCCTTGAACCAGACACTACTGGAAATGAGGGAGAGCACAAAAGTATCACACGACTATATGCCCTGCTCTTACAAAGCACCACCACTCGTATTAAGACACTGAAACCACAATGGCTAGGCGATATTGGGGAGGGGATGAGTGAGCATGACTGGGACTCCGTGTTAGGCAATTGCAGAAAGATGACTGGTAATGCATGTTTAAAATTAATACATTACAAGTGTGTGCTCAGAGATTGTCACGCTGCAATGGCTGCACAGATTAGACCCGACTAAACAGGAGCAGTGCGCCAGATGTCAGTCGACTACTGTCGCCTATATTCATCTGTGGTTGGCAGGCTCAGGGATGTTGGGGGCCTTCTGAAACAAAGTAATCTAGGTGCTGGGGGTACTGACTGAGCTGCCGCTATTGCCAATGATTCAGCTACATTTTATCTAGGCCTGGTGACCAGAACTAAACCCACTAAGTATGCAAAAAAGATGTTGGAGCGGGGTCTAACGGTGGCGAAGAAATTCATAGCATTATTATGTATGACTAACCAACCAACCACCCACTAGGAAACAGTGGCTTTGGGAATTAGCAAGATGGGTAGCAGCGGATTGCGGGGTAATACATAGACTAGTGTACAGCAGGGCTGGCCAATGGGGTAGAATGGAGTTGGATTTGGTGGAGGTTCACCTGCAGGAGGAACTGGAGGAAACTATTGTGAAGCAGGAAGCGGGTCCTGAAAAGGATTGATATGTGATTATGCCTGGGAATTTACGGGTGGGGTGATGTCTTAGCGTGAACGCATTTATGTGCTCTTTGTTCAGCCTATTTACATTGCCTGAATGCCATGTAGTGGGTGCTTGCGCTGATCCACCCAAGTAATGACCCCTTGGCCCAAAGTGGAACAAAGCAGCACAAAGTGCTATTTGCCCTGGGATGAAGGCAGCTGTCCAGCGCAAAATAAATTGTGCGCTGACAAGAAACTACCGTTGCTAGAGTTTGCACTGTTTTAAATGACTTTGCCCCGGCACAAATCTTTGGTAAATCTGTCAGTGTGGCTATTTAATAGATACATATTGAGCACCACATTGTAAACGAAGGTAAAGTACCTTATGCAACTTTTGTAAATGCAGAGTAGGAACACAGTCTCCAGACAGCTAATAAAAAAAAAAACAGATGCACCTACATACATTCAGCACACTTTTCTGTCTTCAAAGCCCCAATAGATAGCATGCATATGAATGTCTTAGCAAACATCTCCCCTATGACCAAGCACAGAAGGAGTAGGTCCAGATCAGACTGTAGAAATGCATTTATTAGCCTAGTTCATTTTTGGTCTATCAAGCCAAAGAACAGGTTATAGTGGCACTAGCCTGCAATAAGTGAGTAGTGAGCACCCCACTATATATAGGTATCAGGCCCTGGATGTTCAGGGTGGACTGTATCCACGAGGAGCAGGATCACTACTAATTTGAAAAAGGTGGACCTCTATCTAGAGTGGCATGGTGGGCAATAAATGATGGACTGGAATGTGCCCTCCAAGCAGTTGCTAGTGGCTGAGATTAATGCAATCACTCCCTACATCACATTTGTTTCAGTCCTTGTAAACGAAAGTTACAAATGTAACTGTATGCTCATTAAGGAGAAATGGGGCACTTAAAGTGGACCGTCTATACACAGAAGTTTGGAGCTATAGGAGGTAAGGGTAGCAAAGAAAGATAGGAAATAGCACAAAATCTATAGTGAGAATACAGTAGGTAAACACTCATCAAAATACACTTCAAACCACTGTTTCTGATTGAGATTTCTAACACCATATTCCTCACTTTAGGATATTCTTGAGCATTACCTCTGGGTGCTGCATCAACGTCCGTTTCAAAAGTGACATGCATAGTGCATATATAGACACCGCACAACCCTGGCATGCTGACATATGTTCCTTTCTTTCTACACTAACAGCGCGTATGCGCAGAGCTACCTCCAATTGTTTGCCCACTTCTTTTGACTTTTTGTTGAGTATTGTTTGAGCTTTGATCCCAGTGTGCTAGGGACATGTCTCCCAACAAACCCACTGGGTTTAAAGTATCTGAAGAACATTACAGACCTATGTCTGTCTCTGACTCACACCTGGTTTGACTGAGGTCGGGCAGCCCCCAAGTCCTGCGCCAACTGCAATTTCATGCTTCTGAAAGCAATTTGCGAGCGGATGATGAAGCTCCTGATGGCATGAAAGAAGAAGACTCATCGCCAATCCCGGTCTGAATCCAGAGGAAGATCTTGGGCCTATTATCGGAGCCTGTCCTGTGGACGATAGTCATCCTGCTCCAAGTTGTCATCAAAGTTTGGGTGAGTCCAAGAAGTCATTGTCAAAGGGTTCTTTGACTCTTCCTAGCAAGCACTGTGATTCTAAACTCAGTCCCTGCGCTGCACCCGCAGAGTTGGCAGCCAGGGCAGCTGAACGCTCCTCCGAGTGACCCTGCAATGGAAGAGGGTGCATCTTTTGCGGTAGTGGAAGTCCGTTTAGGTCAAGACCAACACCTTAGCAGAAGTGTTCCAACTGGGGGAGCTCTGCGGAGCCTTTGCTTCCCTTGAACGAATCCCTCGCCGATTTTCTACTGGGCTCCTGGTCCAAACCTTGCACAGGGGCTCCCGTGCTCAGAATGATTGCCTGCCACCGGAGACCCAGCCTTCCTTTCCCAGCATCCTTCTCCCGAGAGGCTGGTGGTGCAGGCCTCAACAGCCAAGATAATCCCAAGCGTTTTCCCTATTACCTTGTCACATAGGGAATCCAAAAAGCTGGAGACCATTGGGAAGCGGATCTTCACTTTCACCAGCTTGGCATTTCGATCGGTCAACACCGCATGTCTCTTTGGCCAATATACTTGCGCCTTGTGGGATTGTCTTGCACAGCTGCTGCCCATCCTTCCAGAAGAGGCTTTAGCCATTCTGACCCGGTTGATGGCCAGGACTCAGTGAAATTCACTATTTGTGTGTACTGGGCACCATTGACTCACTAGGCAGTGCCATGGTATCTACAGTGGCACTTGCCCGCGACACCTGTTTAAGGGCCACTGGGTTTTCAGGGCAAGTCCAGTCTTCTCTGATAGACATGCCCTTTGATGGCTGCTGTCTATTTAGCATCAAAGGTGAAGCGTCCCTAGAGCGCTTCAAGGAGTGCCGATCAAGAAAAGGGGCAACCCATTAGTCCCTTGGGTATACATTTTGTTCAAAGGTAAAGGAAATCGTTTATAGACAACCAGTTTTGGAAATAATGAACTTAAATAATGTGTCCCAATAGTGACAGTGGAGAAGGAATCAACACAACTCTGCGTGTAATTAATGGAGGAATCAATCTTGACGAAAAGGTGCACGCAGATGTTGGATTGGAGAAAGATCCTTGTATTTAATATCTGAAAGAAACAGTTAGTTATAGATTCCTTACCTTAGATTTACCCCCAGGCGTCAGACTGGATCCGGAAAGTTTTTGTCAGCAGTACACCTGCGCGTCGGAAGGTGGCAACGGTCGGCTCCGCGTTCGTTGTTGGCATCGTGGTCACCGAGATGACGTCGCGGTGGCTACATAGACGCCGCCCTCGCACGCTGACGGCAGTTCTTTCTTTTTCGGCGCCAGCAAGCGCACATCCAGAGAGAGCGGTACCCCCAGTCACTTTTTGACTGACTTTTTTCTCGACTTTTGTCGACATCGTTTTTTGAGTCCATTGACTCCTGGTGCACGAGGGATGCCCGGCTTCAAGGCTTGCGGTTCCTGTGGGCGACTGATGTCAGTGACGGATCTGCACCACGTGTGCCTCTTCTGCCTGGAGCAAGACCACGACCCCAAGTCATGCTCTGACTGCCGGACCATGAACCCGAAGTCTTTGCGGGAGCGGTCCCAAAAGCTTCTCGAGGCCCGGCAGTCGGCTCCGCGCCACTCGAGGTCCCGGTCGTGTAGGAGGTTGAGGGACCGGTCGCAGAGCCACCATCATTCTCCTTCCAAGTCTTCACACTCTGGGTCAGGTAAGTCGAAGCACAAGAAGAAGTCGAAGAAGCATCGTCGCTCTTCAACTTCTCCTCGTCCGTCGGCCAACGCGATGAGGAATGTGGGTGGTGCCGCTACGCGTGCGGAGCCCGAAGGACCTGGTGCGACACCCGCCCGGCTTCGTCAGTTTTACGAAGCGATACACGCCATCTTTAGGCACCACAATGCCGGCCTCGGCACCGCAGGGTCCCCTTGGATCCAGGCCTGGATCCGGATCGGTGCCGGTCGACCTTGTTAGGCCTCCTCCAGCGCCGATTGCACTGGCACCACGTTCACAGCCGGCGTCTGCTGTGTCCCCAGCCAACGTCAACCCTGACCTCCACCTCAAGGTAGACACGGAGCCGGACCCTCGTCGATGGGTACTTTTGTGCCCCTGTTCTACCTTGGCTCTTTGAGACCAGATTGGCAGCCAGCAGAGGGTGAGGAGGACTGGGAGGGGTATGGAGACCCTTTAACTGACCAGTTAGGTTATGAACCGGACTGGAGAGAGGAATTTGGGACAGCCAGTGGTCTGGATACCTCACCAGACCTTGGCATGTTGTCTCCTCCTACTGTGGCTACGGAGGAGGGATCATCATGCTCAGTTGTGTTGCCTAGAGCGGCCGAAGCTCTCAGCCTCGAGCTATCTACGGTGGCAGTCAGGGCTAACCTCCTGACAAAGGTTCTTCAACCGGCAGCTAGCTCTTCGGAGCACCTGCTGCCATTTAATGAAGCCCTAATGGACATCCTTTTGGGCACCTGGTTCAGGCCCAACACAGGGGCTCCTGTGGATGGGATGATTGCCCAATGCCACCGCCCGGTCCTGGGCAACCCCATTTTCCTCTCCCAACACCCCACCCCTGAGAGCTTGGTGGTCCAAACCTCCACCTCCAAGGGCACATTCCCTATTGCTCCACTTGATAGGGAATCCAAAAAGCTGGACCATCTTGGGAAGATGATGTTTTCTTCCTCCAGCTTGGGACAGCGGTCGGTAAACACTGCATGTCGGTTGGGCCCTTCTGTGTGGGACACGGTTGCGCAAGTGCTGCCTCAGTGCCTAGAGGAGGCCCGGGTCGTACTCTCTCGGGCAGTTGCCGAAGGGAGAGATGCAGCGAAGTTTACCATCCGCTGTGGGCTGGATACCGCCAACTCACTAGGCAGGACAATTTCCATGTCGGTAGCCCTTCGACGCTACACCTGGTTGAGGTCGACTGGTTTTTGAGGGGATGTCCAATCCACCCTTATGGACATGCCCTTTGATGGCCATCGCCTATTCGGTGACAAAGCATGCAACGCGCTAGAGCGCTTAAAGGACTCTTGGGCTACAGCCATGTCTTTGGGCCTTTCCCCCTTCGTGGCTGCGGAAGGGGTGCCGCGCCATGTCCCGCCCAGAGCCACAGGCCAGCGCAAGCTGTTCAGCCACTGCGCGGCTGGGGACATGGGAATCACCGCCATGGTTTTGGGGGCCAGCGGGCGATCCAGTCCACCACAGCCCCCTCTGCAGCAGCTTCTAAACCCTCCTAGTCCGACCTTTCAGGGCCACCAATCGCCAGTGGACAGAAGGATTCGCCATCATCTCCCCCACTAGCGCACCATCACATTGAACAGGTGGGTTTTGCAGATAGTCTGAAGGGGCTACTCCCTCCACTTCGAGGCTACCCCTCCAGCCATGCCACCACAGTACCACCGCATGTCGGCGGATCACTTGGCCCTTCTTTAACAGGACGTTATGGTTCTCCTGGCCAAGGGAGCCATCAAGCGCGTTCCTGTCCCAGAAGTACGTTGTGGTTGACATTCCCACTACTTTTTGGTACCCAAGAAGGACAAAGACCTGCATCCTATCTTGGATCTCCGGAAAGTCAACCACTTCCTCCGGAAGGAGAAGTTCACAAATTTGCCGCTAGCTCAGGTCTTGTCTGCCCTCGACCCTGGATACTGGTTGGTAGCGATGGACTTGCAAAACACTTATTTTCACATATAAACCACACTAACCCAGCGGATAACTGGAGGAGGGAACTAGAGGCACAGGGCGCCAGGAGCTAGCCAGCCTCCAACATATAATGTTAAACACAAGTGGGGCTGCTCCTTGGCCACGGTCCCGCCTTCAACAGGGAAACGCCTGTTCTGCAGACGGCTAGTCAAGGGAACACCTGATGCAGGCGGGATCGGGAATGGTTTTTTCCGTTTTCCTAATTAAGTCAGGCGACCAGGCTTATCTATATAATGGCGCTTTCAGGGACACCGGATCCCGCAAGTGGGAAAACAATTACGGCAGCATAATTACCACTTATCCACTTTGGAACACTATATAAACCCCGCGAACTCCAAGATCATTCATCGACGGGGAGGAGAGACGGACACAGCTAGGTGCAACAGCCGAAGGGATGTGTGATGTGAAGGTAGATGTGCTAAACATACATAATGAGACCTTTTGCTAACTCCATGTGACTTTCAACCTGACAAGCTCTTTTGGTTTTGTCTTTACCCCTCAGATTGTGACTATAGGGGCCTTCCCCCCACTCCTCCCATGGAGAACGTAGTTTTGGATTCTTGGGTAAGATATGAGAGAGAACTTCTCTCAACCTTTTTAATTGTGTGTGCACATATGATTGACACGTGTCATGCACTTTTAACCACACCCGCTAAGCAGTGTGGTTTTGGATGAGTTTGTGTAAGTGACCAAGGAATACTTTCAATTTCTTGTTGTGCTTTCTTTTATTTCTCCCATAGGCTAACTTGGAGCCCTTTCAACAAGTGGAGTGACAAAGGACAAGTGGTTTTTCCTTATCACCAGTTTGGTAAGGATGGAGCCCGCTTTAGAACAGGTCCTGAAGAATGCCACATACCCCTATGGGACACCAGGCAGAAACATGTTGACCCCATGTATCACGGTGATGCGAAAATAATTTCCCCATGTCACCGTACACTCTTTTAATACCATACAGTTGCCCACCTAACTAGAATTGATTTGACAACTGTAATGGTTTTTAAATCACACTCACTATTCACGGGGCTCCACTTAGTTTGGAAGTGTATCACTGTCGTCAGGTGTATGCCCGACCTCTATCAAACCAAGTTTTTAGAGGCCGAGAACGGCCGATGATAAAGCATGACACCAGGTGGTGTGTGAGGCCAGTCCTTCACTTTTTGTGAGATGTCAACACTCACAATTCAGTTTCGAGCACTTTAGGTCACTTTTCTGGGAGCAGCCCCACTTGTGTTTAACTTATTTTCACATCCCCGTCTTGCCGGCCCACTGGCATTACCTGTGGTTCACGATAGGCCACGAGCACTTTCAGTTTACCGTGCTTCTCTTTGGCCTCACCAGCGCCCCTCGGGTGTTCACGAAAGTGATGGCGGTGGTGGCAGCTCTTCTGCGCAGATCAGGGGTTCCAGTCCTCCCCTATCTCACCAACTGGCTGTTGAAGGTGGGCTCACCCCAGACTGTTGTCTCCCACCTCCAGACTACGGCCGACCTCCTGCATTCGCTGGGGTTCTCCATCAATGTGCCGAAGTCACTCCTGATCCCCTCTCAGAAGCTCCTCTTTATCAGAGTGGTTCTGGATACGTCGCGGTTTCAGGTTTATCCTCCCGCACAGCGAGTCCAGGATATTTGGGCTATGATTCTGATCTTTCAGCCTCTATCCCTGGTTTCGGTCAGGATGATCTGAGGCTGCTGGGCCTCATGGCCTCCTGCTGGTCGATCATGCCAGGTGGCATATGCGGGCTCTGCAGTGGGACCTGAAGTTCCAGTAGGCGCAGCATCAGGAGAATTGGTCCGACTGTATCCAGATCTCGGAGGGCACTGCACGTCAACTGCAGTGGTGGCTCACAAACAAGGATTGGGTCAACGGCAGATCCCTCTCCCTTCCGCAACCAGAGCACACAGTGGTGACGGACGCATCCCTTCTGGGATGGGGTGGCCACATGGGAGAGGCGGAGATCAGAGGCCTCTGGTCTCTGACGGAGTCTGGGCTCCACATCAACCTTCTGAAGCTCCGGGCGGTTCGTCTTGCACTGAAGGCATTCCTTCCCTCTCTCTGGGGAAGAGTAGTGCAGGTGTTCATGGACAACCCCCACCGCCATGTGGTACTGCAACAAACAGGGCAGGGTGGGTTCATGGACCCTATGTCAGGAGGCCCTTCGCCTCTGGACATAGCTGGAACACCAGGGCATTTCCCTGGTGGTTCAACACCTAGCAGGTTCCCTGAAACGCCAGGGCGGGCGAACTCAGCCGCAGGTGCATGATGGATCACGAGTGGCGTCTTCACTCGGAGGTGGTGCAAGGTCTCTTTCAACAGTGGGTAGAGCCTTGGTTAGATCTATTCGTCACCGAAGAGAACGCGCAATGTCAGCAATTCTGCGATTTGGAATTTCCAAGGCGGCACTCTCTAGGCGACACTTTTTGTTGCAACTGGAGTTGCGGTCTGTTGTACGCCTTTCCGCCTATTCCTCTTCTGCCCAGAGAGCTAAAGAAGATCAAGCCCGACCGGGCCCAAGTCATTCTTGTGGCTCCGGATTGGGCACGAAGAGTCTGGCATCCCGATCTGCTCGACCTGGCCATCGATCCTCCGATCCGACTGCCTCTTCGGGAGGATCTTCTGTCTCAGCAGCAGGGGACGGTCCTCCACCCAAACCTGTCCAGCCTCCACCTCCTTGCGTGGAGATTGAGCGGCGTCAGTTTACGTCATTTGACTTGCCTACCGAAGTTTGTGAAGTAATTTTCGCAGCCAGGCGTCCCTCCACTAAGACGGTATACGCCTGTCGGTGGAACAAATTTGTGGCATGGTGCACAGCAAAGGCTGTGGATCCCCTTTCTGCCCCTCTTTCTGAGATTCTCTTGTTCCTTCTCTGTTTAGCCCAGCAGGGCTCTGCTCTGGGCACTATCAAGGGCTATCTTTTGTCTATTTCTGCCTTTCTTCGGCCTCCTGATCAGCCGTCTCTCTTCAAGTCCCTGGTTGTAAATCGTTTCTTAAAAGGTAAAACGCATCTCTTTCCTCCTATTCCCTTCGTTATGCCTCAGTGGGACTTGAATCTGGTCTTAACCTATTTAATGTGCTCTCCCTTTGAGCTGCTTCACATCTGTCCTTTGAGGCTTTTAACTCTTAAGACTGCGTTACTGGTGGCCATCACATCTGCCAGAAGAGTGAGTGAGCTCCAGGCTCTTTTATCAAAGCCTCCTTTTCTGTCTGTGCATCTGGACAAAGTTGTCCTCAGGACTCATCCATCCTTCCTTCCAAAGGCTGTCACTTCCTTTCACATTGGGCAAACCATCACTTTGCCCACCTTCTTTCCGCCTCCTTCAAAAGAGGAAGAGAGGCTCCACCGTCTGGACCCAAAACGTGCGCTTTCTTTTTATTTGGATCGCACCAAACAGTTCCGGGTGGATGACCAGCTCTTTGTTGGCTAGGTGGGCGCCAAGAAAGGTCGGGCCGTACACAAACGGACCAACATCAAGATGGGTCATTTTGTGTATCAAAGTCTGCTATTCTTTAGCAAAGAAGGAGCCCCCAGTGGGGCTGCGCGGCCATTACACCAGGGCGACGGCAGCCACTACTGCTTTGGGACGAGGAGTTCCTCTAAATGACATGTCAGGCAGCTATGTGGGCATCGCTGCAGACGTTTACGAGACTCTACTGCCTCGACAGCCAAGTCCGAAGAGATGGCTTCTTTGGCCGTTCTGTTCTCCAGGACCTTCTGGTGTGAACTTGGTTCGCAGACCCACCTCCGGGGTTGGTATTGCTGGGGTATCTATTCTAAGGTAAGGAATCTGTAACTTACTGTTTCTTTCAGATGAACAAGTTACTTAACTTTGGTATCGATAGATCTGTAAGAAACATAGGTTAGTTATAGGTTCCTTACCGCCCCACCCATCCTCCCCGTTCTGCGAACTGATTTCTAGGGTTAAGTATATCCTTTCAGGGTCCTAGTTCTGTGCACCAGTGGTCAGTGTCTTGCATGGCTCTGCATTTCTGGTGCGGAAAGTTGTGTGCAGAACTGACGTCATCTCGGCGACACGACATGACGCCAACGACAAACGCGGAGCCGACTGATGCCACCTTCTGACGTGCATAGGTACTGCTGACGAAAAAACATTCTGGATCCAGTCTGGCGCCTGGGGGTAATTCGAAGGTACGGAATCTATAACTAACCTATGTTTCTTACAGATATCGTTACTGAAAGTAAGTAACTTGTTCGTTAGGCTGCAACATTGGTGTCCATGCACACTCACGAAGCACTAACTCCCTAATAGCCAGGTCCAACGGGAAGGGAATTTCAGACTCTGGTTTTTGCCGGGCCTTTTGGTTTGGACCAATTCCACAAACCTCCCACTTTGAGGGACTTCTTTGTTACCTATTCTAAAGGTGAGTCTATGGGTTGGAAGTACCCATCAGTAGTTATTTACCTTAGGTAGTGCTCCTTCTGGTCAATACACTATCTATCTACAGATTCCTCATTTCCCTTCTGCATCCCTGTTATGTGGGATTGTCTCTTATTCCATTTATTAAGGTGAGTAGGAGTGAAAGAGCTTCTCTAATGAGTGATTTGACTTTCAGGCTGTTGAGGATGTTGGTGATGTCTTTGAGAGACGAGACTGGTTTGTACAATGACATTAATGGGATTCAGGTGAAGGAGTTGGATTTCAGAGGAGAAACATGTATACGGTTGTCGGTGTGCTATTTGATTGAGGCATCTAGCCTCAGATTCCTTACCCTAGAATCCTACCCAGGTGCCAGACTGGCTCTGGAAATTTTCCCAGCAGTACCTCTTTGTGTCGGTCGAGGGTGTTGAGTGACTCCATAGCGAAGTTGTCTCCCGAATGTGACGTCAACAGAGTCATTATAAGCCCTCCCCTGATGTGCAGATGTCTGTTCCTTCTTTTCCACGCTAGTACCACAGATCCGCACTGCAGTTCCTTGGTCTGTTTTCCAACCTACTCAATGTTTTTTCGTCAACGGAGCAGTGTTCCTTTTTCTACCCTTCTTCAGTATCCTCGGGGTTCAAGCTTTGGGAGCCCTGTTGATGACAAAATGACCCCCACGAACCCTCACTTGGTTTCCATGTGGTGCATGGGTGAGCAACATTACTCCGAAGAGTGTGACTCCTGTTGCCAGCTCTGACCGAAAATACGCAGGGCATGTCGCATGAATCTCCTTGCGGCGGCAATGTGACAGTCATCGAAGTCTTCTCGCTGTCCTCAGCCCCTTATGCACTTCACAGACCAATCCTGCAGCTGCTCTAGGAGCTGTTCATGTGGGTGTCATTCTCCCTCGAAATCCAGAGGTATGTCTTCGTGGTTGAAGTCGCGGTGCTTGCTGCCTCCATTGTCTACCACTGGTCCCCTCTCTTCTCCCCACCTATCTTGGGGTCGGGGTGTCTTTGACCCAGATGAGACAATATTCTCAATCTCTTCATTCTATTCTTTGGTTGTCATCTCCCTCTGGAACGCCCTTGGGCCCCACGGAGGTGCATGAGGTTGTGCCTGTGACCCCACCGGTGGGTTTCCTTTGGCTTCAGGCTGGCTTCTGGTGCCTTATCGACGACGGTGGACAGCCTGTTGAGGCTCCCATCTTGGGGCTCTGCTTCTTGTGTGCCGACTCTAATGTGGGCTTTGGGCTCTTGTCTGCTGGCTCCTTTAGTGGTGCCGATCGACGCTCCTTCTGGCGTCGATGCATCGACCCGCTTCGGTTACGGCGTCGGATGTGGCGCTGATGGAGCCGACTGTCTCAGGCTCTCTTCCTCTGGGTTTTTCTTCTGTGGGTCATGGATGTGGTAGTACTACAGACTGTGTGATGTGTTCCCCTCCCATTTCGAACATGGTTCCACCCCCTATGCAGTCTAGCTGGTTGCTTGACTTGTGTGATGCCAGTGGTTTAGAATCATGTCCAGCCTCTTGTCTTCTCCTGATTTGGCTACGGCGGTAAGTTCTGCTCTGGCGTACATGCTCAATTGATCTTCGATTGTCCTAGATTTGCAACTCCTTGTGTGGAATTGGCAACAGACCCTTTGATTGGCATTCTACGTCCTTACCAACCTAACGTTGAGCCTGTACTTCCTTCTAGTGACTGTCTTTTAGAAATCCTGTTAAGTGCTTGGGCAAACCGCAAACAGGGTGTAAGCAGTAGCCGGGCACTGACCTGAGGACCAGCCTGGATGGCGTCGATAAAGCGCACTTGCAAGAAGAACGCAGTGCTCTAGAGTCTCCAGAAGAGGGAGGAGAGCAGCTTGGCAGACAAGACGTCGTGACGTCATCCTCGGGTGGGGGACGTGCCGAAAACACACAGAAGAGAAAGCCCGGGACTAGAGAGAGAGAGAGAGAGAGACACCGGCAACAAACAAAGGAGTCAACACCGCGCAAGACAACAAAGAGGGCGGTGGAATTCCCTGGGGTCTGCACGGAGATCCAGATCGGACAGAGCGCACCGACAAACCCTCGACAAGGGAGAGTGACGACTGAGGAGGCAATCCCAGTTCCCTGTGCTTGGTGTTAAAGCTCGGTGGCCAGAGGAACAATACGGATACCCCTGATCCCGATGCCACAGCCCTGTAGATGGGTCGTGGCTTGAGGCAAGTACCCTTAAAGGGATCAGTGTGCTGGGGTGGCACAAGAATGTGAGGCACAAAAAAAAAACGAGTGGTGGGGAAAATGCTTACAACACTTAGTTCTTTTCCTCACTCTTCCCCTCCCACACACCCAGTGACTGGTGAAGGTAGCACTGTGGTCGGGTGACCAAGTTTATATATTAACCACTAAACAAAATCCCTGGTTTGTTTCGTCATTTACTTTAATTATTTTGAGGCCCGAGTGACGCGTCCAGGACTCCCAAGTTGGCCCAACACTGACCCTGACAGAAGTCCCGTTAGGATCCGGGACCTCCGGCTGGAACAAGAGAGGACCCCCTCAACGAAACTGTCTCAGCTATTTTGTTTTCTTCTTTCCTGGTCATCCCAGAATAGCAATAAACAAGGGCTACGATCCCTATAACACTTCGACGTGTCCCCACCCTTACTATACTCACACAGGGCTCCCTGTGGATTGCTCTATTTCTCACAACCATCACCTGCCCCGGGGAATTCCTCCTGTCTCCTTCGACATCCCTCTACTAGGGGCATTGCGGTTCAGGCTGCTGTAGCCACCCAAAATAAAGATTTTCTCCCTCCTGAATGAGAGACTAGGGAATTTGACACTTGTGGTAGGCATATTTTCTCTTCTACTAGTTCTGCCTTGCTATCTCTAAACACTTCTTGTGTCTTTGCCCGCTTCTTCCATGCCTTGTGGGACTCCTCTTGCCCTCCCTTCCGGAGGAAGCCTGAAATGCTCATGTTCCATTGGTTCGAGATGGGCAACCAGCTGCCACACTTGGTTTGTCGGGACAAATTGGTTCACCCTGTATCAGCCTTCATTTGGTGGAGTACTTCTCTCCCTTCTAGGGTTACCCCAGGTCAGGTGTTCCTGCTTGCTGCGGGTGCTTTTCTTCTAATTATTCTGTCAGTGACAGACTTAGTTTCCAGCGCTCTGGAACATATCTTACTTTGCGGGCTTGTGGAAACCTGTTCTTACAGCTTCTTTTTGCTGCTTATTTT
This sequence comes from Triturus cristatus, assembly GCF_964204655.1. Classification (NCBI taxonomy): domain Eukaryota; kingdom Metazoa; phylum Chordata; class Amphibia; order Caudata; family Salamandridae; genus Triturus; species Triturus cristatus. The sequence goes on from NC_140581.1 coordinate 547,884,841, forward strand.
TTTTCTATCTGCGTACTTACTCTATGTTGGTTATTCTGTTATGTTTTGTGGATGCATTATAACCTTGTTCCCTGTTTTTAGGGGACCTTATTTTGTATGCCTTAGGGGCATCTTGTGAGTTTCCTATACACTTAGTATCCCTTATAGGGACTTCAACTTCATTTTTTCTCTTCTCCTTATGTCCATATGGGTGATAATTGCACCACAAGCAGTCAGACTCTTGTCCTGGGTACCGTTTCCTTGTGCAAGCCCTTTTTCTTCTTTGTGATGCCCCTGCTACTGTTAATCTGCAGCAGTTTGGTGTTCTTTTTATCTGTTTTTACCCTTTAGGTGTTCTTACCTGCCTAATTGGGTCACAGCCACTACTGTTGCTTCGTGCGGCAGGTTTTAAACATATCTGCCATCGCACCCATGGGGTGGCTGTTGCGTCTGCTGTTTTTTTCAGTTCTGTTCCTCTGGGATCCAGTCTCTTTGGTTGTTGGATCCATGTCTTAGTATCATTCTTTCACAGGAGGCAGGGTTTCCCTTTCTTTCCCATATCTTCCTTCCTCCTTGTAGGTGTAGATCTTGTTCTCTTCCACACAGCTCTGTAGGCCACTCCTGCCTTTTGTGGCTTTATTTTTCCAGCCTCCCTTGGGAAAGGTTCTGTTACACCTTCCCCCCACCCCCCCCCCTTTTTTTTGGTGAGGGTATTTCATTATTTTTTTCTTTGGGCATATCCTATCTTCTGTCCAACTACGTATTCCTGCTGCTCATGCACTGTCCTGCAATGTAGGGGGCTTTTTCCTACTCCCGGGGTTTGTTCCCCTTATACTCTCTACTCTCAGTTTTCTTCTAGAGGTTTGGTTTGGTTTACTACTTGTTTCTCAAGTTTCCAGTGAAGCTTTGGTGATGTTTCTCAAGACTCCATGGGTTGAACAATTCTTTTGTTTCACCGTGGCAGTCCTCCTCCCACTCAACATCCTCCTCCTCACCCTCCTCCTCCTCACCCTCCTCTTCCTCACCCTCCTCCTCTTCCTCATCCTCCTCTTCTTTTTCTTCCTCATCCTCCTCTTCTTCCTCCTCTTCCTCCTCACCTCTTCTTCCTCCTCCTCTTCCTCCTCCTTTTCTTCTTCCTGCTGTTTATTCTTCGTTTCACTTGTTACTGCCTGCTGGTACCCTTCATCAGTCGGTAGCATTGATTCTTGGACTGTTGCCATGTTTTCCTATACTGGGAAATACCCTCCACTTGCTGCTCTTAGGTGGCGTTGTGTTGCTGTTTTCCTATCTTATCTTTCTGTCTCCACCTCAGTTACTGTTGTAACTTCTTTACCACAGTAGGATGAATTATCTCTGTCCTCCCTTGATTACATCTGTTCTTGAAGTACCACTTCTCATCCTCCTGCTCACTGACAGAGGACATCTGTTACCTTCGGCTGAGTGGATAGGCATTCGCTTACCCTGTATGAATTGTGTCTCTAAAGGGAATTTCTATGTTTTTTCTATGCATATTTATCCTTGTATAGGTTTATCTTTCAATGTATATGTCTCTCTGTATGTAATTCCCTATATCTTAAATGGAGCCCTTGTAAATTTCTTTTACTCTGATATATACATGTGCACCGTATCCATACGGTCGTCTGGCCTTCTATATGTTGTACGTTACTTCAATTTACCTACACCCTTCTTGGTTGTACTTGTCTGTTTCCTTCCTTGTCTTTAGTGGAGGTCTGTTACATTATTTTAGAGAGTGCCTTCTATACCTTCAAGGTTCTCAAAATAAGACCGGTTTCTTTACCGTTCTTGTTGTTTTCTAGCGATGATCTTCAGCATTTATTATTCTCTTTCTCTTGAGCCTGGACTTTATGGACTATTGTTGTCACTAATTTTTAACTGTGTATTGTTCAGTAATTACTGAGCTTATTATCTTGACTGAAGTTGCCCTAGCCCATTTACACCATGTATTTCCCTGTCTAGGTGAACTTCACTATAGTTTTACAGGGAGACCCTTGTCTTTGCATTTTCTTTATGGACTATTATCCTGGGTCCCATTGCATTCCCTTTGGTGCTGCCTCTTTACTGGTTCTATATCGTGTTCTTATGGTCTTATAGCTTTGTGCTCCCTAAGGGCTTCCCATATTCTTTTTTGGAGATCAGGCCTCTCGGTGAGCATTTTGCTTCACCTATCATTTTCGGATTGTCTGGTCCCTTTCTATCTTTTGGACCGGCTTCTCCTCTTTGGGGATCTTTGGTGAGGTCAGTTTGCAGCCCTCCTCCAAGGATGGTATTGCTTGGGCATCTGATTCTAAGATGAGGCCTCGATGTCTCGATCAGATGGACAAGTCACTTACCTTCAGTACCATCTTATCTGGTAGCAACAGGATCTAGCCGCAGATTCCTTGTCGAACTACCCACCCATCCTCGTTCTACAAATTGAGGGCTCTGTTTTTGCCTAGATACCCTTTTTGCATACTACTACTACGGCTGTTCGTTCATTCTGTACTTCTTGATACAAGATTTGTCTTTATTGGCACAGTTTCTCTAAGGGGCACCACGTTGTTGACTCGAATAGAGTCACAAAAGAAACTGACATCAGCTTGTCAGGGGAGGGCTTATAAGGAATCCTTTGTAGTCCTTTTTGGGAGTCGCTGAACGATGCGCAAAGGTAGACACTGAACAAGGTCATGGGGATTGGAGGTGGTCCGCCTGGTCTTAGAGTATGGAAGGGTTTATTGGATGATTGAGGAGATGCAGTCCAGGATTTGGCCTTTGGAGTGTAACGATTGGGTGACCTGCTCTTCTACGTTGATTGTTTCAATGAGGTTCTGGATGGTGTGTGCCTTCTCCCTGCTTCAGTTGTATGGGATGTTGAAGTTGCTGCGAATGGTGGTGTGGGTTCTTAGATGAGGTGGTGAGGAGTTTTGAAACTTTGGCTATAAAGCTGCTGTTTTGTCCAGGGGGCCTGAAGAGGAGTTGAGTGATAGTGGACATTATAACGAGAGTATGAAGTAGCATGTGAAGATCTTCATGAAATTGCATGTTGCCTACTTGCCTATGGTAGAGGACAAGGAAGACTTGTGGATGAAAAGTGGCCTCCTTCCTTATAAGCATGGTCTTTCACATTGGATGTTGTGGTAATGAAGAAAGTAGAAGGACTTCTAGGATGTAGCAAACCATGTTTCTTTGAACAGTGCATCAATGTTGTGATAGGTGATGAGGTCTGCGATTTCTTGAGTACTGCAGAGCATGTATTTATGAGCACGATTTGGAGCTTTTGTTTGATACTTTTAGAGTGTTTGGGTTTTAGTGGGATGTGTATGGGGTTGGGTCTGTGTTGTAAGGCTGCAATGTGAGTGTGTGGTCTAGGATATGTGTGAATGTGGGGATGGGCAATTTATGGTATTGGGTGAGTCACATGATTGAACCTTAACCTGGAATGTGCTTGCAGAGGTAGCATTGAAGCAAGTGTTCTGACCAAAATGCCCTTCCTAGACCTAACATGCTTAATCAGATGCCCTTGTCTGTGTCCACAATTTGCTGGTGATGCACCAGCAGTGTGACTCTGAGGAATTTACTGAAGTAGAAGGTAAGAGACATCACTTCCTGTTGAGATGGATACTTGGACCAGCAGTGATATCACTTGTTTTGGATGCTGGGAGAGCATCCAAAATAGTTTTTAAATTTCTTTTGTTGAGGCAGTATAACTGTGTGATGATTTTATGGAGTCTTAATACTGAATGTACACCTCTGATAAGCCAACAGAAGTCTAATTAGAGTTATACAGTGGCAACATATTTGCATCCATAGAAATAGATATTTTTGGACCGCTATGTCCTTTAGATTATTCATTAAGAAATGTATGCTGATCTCCCTCCCCATTTGCAGCCACTGTCCCACTCTCTCCTTAAGCCCCTTCCTTTCTAAAAGGAAAGAGCTTAAGGATGAAAAAATGGCAGTCACTTTTGGCTGAAGGAGCAATAGTGGCGCTCTTTTCCAGATACAGAGGGTCTTCAGAATGCTGCAATGGCAATCACTTGTGGCCCAAGGCTCAATAAAGGGTTACTCTTCCCAAAAGAGAACAATTATACCATATGCAGTACTTGTAAGTTCTTTCAAAAGATGGGGATCTAAGACCAGTTCTGGACCTTCACTATCTGTACGAATTTGTGAAGAAGTTCTAATGAACATCATTCCATGTGCCAATGCAGTTGAATCACAGAATGCTTAACCCGCTTTAGAGTGGGATCCAGCCATTTTGCAAATGTCATGGCATTAGTGGTAGCTCATCTTCACAGCGTTTCTGACTTGTTGTTGAGAAAATACCACAACAGGAACGGACGCGCAGGACGTAGGCTGCATTCTAAATAGCGCACGGCGGAGGTGAATTAATTATTTACCTATTCCTCGAGCTGCTTGGTAAACAGAGTTCCGTGAGTCGGGCTACCATCAAACCTTCCTAGGATATTATTGGGAACACGTGGTAAAGTGAACAATACCTATACAAATACGGATGCTTTTTGAACAAGACTCAGGCAATCTAAAGAACAAGGTTTTAAATAGGTGCAAGTTCCGTTTTTATTAAATCCTTTTAGAATAAAACTGAAGATATCAGACGACGTGGTAATAAAACAGAATCGGAACTGAAATCCCTACACAAAGGATCGTGCAGAATTAAGAAACAATAAATTGAGAAAACTTGATACATTTGTCTTGAAAAAGATGGAAACAGTTGGAACAATCCATCGAAACGCGTCGACGCAATTCTAATTCACACAGTCTCTATTGGAATATGGTCGCGTCATTGTACAGATAGAAGCTTGAAACAGACCATTTATTCACTGCTATAGATGATGTGTTCAGACAAAGACTAACAATAGTAGTCTGTGAATTTGTTTTCTCTTTTGTGTTTGTTTTGATACCTATGTCTCTGTAAAAAAACATCTTGTCCTATATGTTAAAGTGATTAGTTTGTATTGAATAGAGTAAATGTATTAGGATACAACTGCTTCTGTGTGAATTTATTGATTTTTTTATACAATTTTAATTAAAGAAATATATTTTTAAATGCATGTTTAGTTTTTGTGTAAAGATTTAATTTTTACCCTTGAGGTTGGACTGTGAAAAGTGCTATTTATCCTTATTTTGTGTCTATACGGTGGTATGTTATTAAGATTTGTTCCAGAGGGAACTTATATTTTGCTCATCTTCACAGGACAAAAGATTTTGACTTCGTCCTGGAGAAATGTGTGATTTTTTTTCAATTCCTTTGCCCTATACAGTCCTATTTAATCCAAAGTAAGGCGTATAGAGGTCAAAGAAAACCATAACTACTTTGCATTTCACTGGATACTCTCACACTGTATGAGCCAGAATACTATCGGATTCATATCTGTAAATACCTTTTAATTATTTGATTGCTCCAATTTTCAGTGAATTATTTTGTGATAGCTGTACTGTACTAAGTGTCAACTTCTTAGTAAAGATGGGCCATAGCATAATATCATCTGCATTATAATGTTTTTGTGCAAAACATTAATGTTTTTTCTTCATATTTCTACTTTAACTACTGTTTTGCTTTTTGACAGCATGTACTTAAAAAGCTCCTGGCAATTACAGAACTTCTTCAGCAAAAGCAAAATCAGTATTCAGCTTCAAACAACATCAGGTAGCAGCTTGCCAACCAGAATTTGCATGGATCCAGCATCCTGAACCCTGGAGTTTACACAATATTTGGTCTTGCCAAAAATAGCACATGCTGTCATCAGAGTTGTGTGCACTATGGAGAACGAAAATACTCTGCCATGAATGATTGCACCAACGGTTTATGAGCTATTTGTGCAGGATACATGCACTTTTTCGTCTTGGAACCAATTTTCATGGACCTCTGAGCCTTGGTGTACTAAACACACACAAACAGTATGCTGTGACTAATCCTGGAACTTAGTTAAACATTTTCATTGTATCTAATTGCCAAAGTTTTTGCTTCAATGCAAGAAAGAAGTGAACTGACAAATAAAAGAAACTCGCAGAGCTTTTTGAGAGTCAACTATAACTGGATTACAAACCGTTTTTATACTGTTATTTTAAAATAATGACATTATTAGTACCGCTGAAGACTGTTTCAACCAATTTCATTTGAAGTTACATCTTCCCAACAGACCTTATATGAAAGACCACTCTTTGTTGTACACAGATATACACATATATAGATATATATCTATACATAGATAGTTGTCTGTGTAGATACATACATATTTATGTATGTTTGCATATGTATGTGTGTGTATATATATGTATGTACATATATACACACATAGACACACACCTACATTACTGCTGGAATAGTGTTTCATAAGAATATGTCGACTGGGTCTTATCGACTATATTTTTTATTGTGACACTGATTTGTTTAAATAATTATGCATCAACGACTATGTATTCAGATAAATCCTAAAGCTTTTGTATAGTATTGACAGTTGTAAAAAATACTTTTCAGTAATATTGTTGATAGTTATACTAGGCATGCTTATGTTCATTAAACCATTTTGTAAAATAACAGCTGGTGTAACTTAATCCATGGTTATTGTATGGCATCGTTTTGTCCAGCACAATGTCAATACTTATTTTGACTGCTTACTATAATTTTCGTCATTTCTCAATGTGTTGTGCTTTCAGGCAAACCCATCCTTTTACAAAACCAATGTCAATATTAATTAAACTGTGAATTTTTTAATCCCAATCCCAAAATGAATAAAAAATGTTTGATCTGTAAAACATGTGGTGTTTGAAAGGTAGTTAGAGGCGGATAACCCCTTCAAGGGTAAACAAAGAACACTATGATTGAATAGGAAACAAAGAAAAAGAGATCTACAGAATGCCACAATTGGCAAAAACTAGATTTATGTTTATTGTATGCATATGGTATTTCAGTAGCGGGGAAAATAGCCAAAAGGCAGCAGAGCATTGTACAGGATTAACAATGAGCATAAGGTCAATGAGTGACCGGGGGGTACCTGGTTGTGGATGGTTAATGAATTTTAATTTGGTATTCTTTAAATAGGTGATTCTTTAACTCTTTCCAAAATTGGAGCAGTATTAGGGAAATCCTACTGGATGTAGGGATGTTTTCCCACCCCCCTTGGCACATAGATTGAAGAAGCCTGTTACCTTGTGTTTTTTTGTCACAATCCAAATGTGCAGTCTGATGGAATCCAGGCTATGGGTGTTCTGAGAACCACCAGAGATGGTGAGCATGTCTGCAAGATAAGCGAGGGTGCTGCTTTTGATAGCTATATAAACGATGCAGCTGGTTTAGAAAATGGTGTGGGCTGGTAGGAGAAGCCAATGCAGTTCTGTCAGGATGGGAATGATGTGATCATATTTCCCCAGGGCCTGGATGAGCTTGGTTGTGGCATATAGGATGCCCTTAAGAAGTGCAAGTATGGAGTCTAGTAGACCATGTAGCAGCGCATTATCGCCATCCAGATGCACGAGTAAGAGGGCTTGAACAGCAGTTCTGAAGTCACTTTCTAGAATAAACATTTTCACTTAAGACGAGAAAGCTGCTACCAGGTCACCTTTGTATTTTTTTGGGCAGTGGTTTCCTTGAGGTTGATGTTAAGGGTGAATCCAAGTGACTTGGAATTTAGTAGAAAGGTAGGGTTCGAAGCTCACAAGGTTCATGTTATTGAGCCAGATTTGTCCTGTTTCTTGTTCTTGCAAATAACAGGAATTCTGTCTTGGTTCAACTGAACTTCAGGCAGGTAGGTGCTTGAGACACTGATCAGGGGGCAGTGTTTGAGGATTCGGATGCCTGAAGTAGAGGAGACGTTCAAGTAGAGTTGTGCAATTGTGAATCTAGATACTCTTATCCGCGAGTAGAGCACCACGCAGCTCCATGATATTTTGAAGTAAATTTTCTGTGTGCAGGTTAAATCTGTGTGGCAAGCAGTCTTCTTCTATGTATCACCCGGGCCTGTCAAGTTAATTTTGGCACCTTAACTGGAAAACAACCCCCCCCCCTCCCCGAAATCCCCCTCACCCCAACTCTATCCACTAACAGTGGTGTCAGATGTCAGGATGTTTAATATACATATGAAGCAGGTCATGCATATTCTTCAGGTGCCAATGTTACTTATATACTGCTGTACCAGTTTGTAGAGGCAACGTTGACTATCCCTATTCGCCTACTGTCCAGTGGTGTGACATCTTGGGCAGATATCCTTGATTTTGGCTGCATTTGTATTAGTTTGTAACAGGGATGTGGAATTTGATAAAAAAAATATACTTATCCAAGGAACAGAATGCTTCAGAAATCTGCTTGTCTTGTAAAACAAATCGACTTGTCCATTTTAGGGCTATGCAGTGGTGTGACAAGTTATGCCAGAAATTTCTATATATCAAAACTCCGATATCAGCCTTTCTGATTATGCCAGGGCATACAATGTATTATTGTTTGGATTCTAGCAAGGTTCACATTTTGCTACCTTTCTGTAAATCTATAAATAGGGGCTGTAAATATATGTGGTGAAGCAGTTAATGCACCATAAGTCTGCACACACCCACAAAGTACATGTTTAAAAGTATTCAGCAACTTCTAGCCAGTATCTTCCTGCATTGGAAAAGGTTGGAAATTTACTTCAGACAAAGGGAGGAGTAAGCATGTTTTCATAGTGGGAAATAAGGAATGTAGAGAAAGAGGAATTTACTCCAGTATTGGAACTTTCATAGATTCACATGCTTGACTCATTCCCCGTTATCGAGATGGGAGTCCCCGCTACATTTAAACAGTAATGTCCCAAAAGACATAGAACCTAAAAGCCTACGGCCTCATCATTTAGTAAAATATCAGTGTCCTTATTTAAAAAAGGACCAAACTTAGAAAGCAACCAATTAGATGACACCACCCTGTAGAACCTTCCTGAGAGAAGCTCCAGTCCCTCAGAATTTCTACCGCACGCCGTGCTAGGGAGTCTCCACTGAGCTCTGCTCAGTTGTTTCACTCACAACTCTTAGGAATTACCTTTCTACATGTTTTTTCTTCTTTTTGACTACAGATATATACTTTATACAGATCGCTGTATCTTTTTTTGGGTGGAGTAAACCAACGTTTCCATGTCAGAAACACTTTAAGAAACCCTCTTCAGGCCCTGTGGCACCTGAAGAAGAAGAGACTACATATCGACGATCCGCATAAGGACTGCCTTCATTGTCTTTACACAGACCCAAAAATTGCAAGGTATGCCGCAAGTTTTCCACCAAGACCTTTTATTGTGACTGCAGAGGCTTAAAGACGGAGATGATCCTGTTTCTTATGAGGAGAGTGAGGTTTCTTCAAAAGTCTCCTCTAAAACACCTAAAAAAAGAACGCTGAATGACTCAGGTCATTCTTCTCACATCCTCCAAAAAAGGCTCACAAAATGTCTTCAGAAGGTTCTCAAAAACATGGCGTCCCTTCTAAGTGTTACTACTATGTCTGCATGCACGGTATGCTCCCTCAATACAGTTTACTCACTCCTATAAGATACACTGTGCAGGTTACATGAATGAATCTGGAATGTCTTCCCTTACCTTTGTATTTATTGTTTTTGTTTCCAAAACCCGTTTTGTTTTCATTACGTGCCTCCTTCCATTTCCTTACTCCTTGCTATGCTTGCGCTCTCGCGAGATCGTGGCTTAGCCCTTTCAGGTCTTATCACGTGAAACGAAAGCTCTGCACAAAAAGTTTGTTTTCTGTTGCAGTGGTGCTTGCCTTTATTTTTCTATTCAATGGCCGGGTCACACCTTGCACGTAGGTGCTTGGCATCCTGCGGTTCTTCCCGCGGCAATCCTTCCTGGCATTTTGATGACCCTATTCTAGATCGTGGATCGCGGATCTTACCCCATCATTGCTTACTGGTGTTTTCACCGATTACGGGAGCATTTCTGCAAAACCCACAAACTTTGGGACCTTTACCAAATTGAGTAACGGACCTCCTCCTGCTCGCTGCTTTCTGGTCGGTTCAGCCAGAACTTCGTATGTTCTATGCTCTCTATATTTTTTATATGAAAGGTACAGTGCCTATAGGTATTTAGGTGTCGTTGTTTGTAGGTTTTTCACCCTTATTTCACTGTTATTTGTGATTACTGGTACTCCAAACCGGATGTTTGGTGACTTTCCTTTGATTCCTTCCTACACTCCCAAGCTAAAATTTGGACTCCATTCAGGTTTTTCCTACGAATTTGGAGATGCATTCCTATGGCTGTTAATAGGAATTTTAACACACGTATTTTCCTGCTCTCCTACACTGGACATAAGGGAAGTGGGGATATTTTATCTTGCTTTTTTCAAATCAGTGAGTGTCCTTCTGGGGAGGGGAAAGGGGTCCCTGATTAGCTTAAACAGGATAATAGGCTTTCTTTTGTTGGGTATCTCTTCCACTTACCTGTTTTTTCTGTGTGATTGTGTTTTATAGAGAATGGCGTTCCTTGGAATCCTTGTCAGATGCACGTAGTTAACCAGGACAGTATTAGCTTCTTAGAGGGAACCCCATCTTTCAAGATTGACTGCATTCTCCCTGCATGGTTCCTTTTTACCCTCTTTTCCCCTCGAGACAAATCGCTCATGCTACTTATTCAATGTGGTGGGTTGGTCTGAAGGTGAGGAGTAGGAATATCTCCGTTTCCGTGGCTCCTGGCTTAACGGTGAATGGGATTGTGATTCTAAATTGCCTCCTCAACAACAGGATAAAGGTCCAGTTTCTGCCCCAAAACCCTCTCAGAAACCAGCCTTAGAACTTTCGACTCCTTCTATGAAGGTTAAACATGCCTTAAAAACGCTTACCTCAGCTCCGCCGATGGACAGCTTGTCAATGACAGCCGTGACTATGAGGAAATACTCTTCAGGGGCTGTTGCAGCAACATCGTTGACATCAACTGTCGCCACAATGTCATCGGCGGCGATCTCTTCGACTACGTCATAGTCAAGTCCCTCTGTTGTCAACGTTAAAGATTACTATGTCTTCCAAGTCATCGTCAACTAAGCATCCAAGGCAGAATTTCTTGTCGAAGGTGATTCACGCGTTGACGACCAACCCACCATCAACGGCGAACCTCTCGTTGACTATCTCGCCCATCACCCCATTGACGGCTATGTCGACAATGAATATATCGTCAACGGTGATACTGATGTTCACGCCTTTATCGTCTATCGCGGCCCCATTGTCATAGTCGACGCAGCTGACCTTCGCTGACAACTCATCATCAACAGCAGTCACTTCCATAATCCAGTCTGATACACTGGCGACAACCCCAACATCAAACGCAGGAAACATTTATTTTCACCAAAAATTAAAGAAAAAACACTCCTTCCTCGACATCACCTAGTAGAGTCCAGTCTGTGTTGCCAACACATCCGTTGGATGATGATGATGATTCTTCTGAGGTTGACAGCCTCTTTGGGGCAGCGCAAAGCCCATCAGAGCTTAACGTGAAGTACCACGAAGACTCATGTGAACAAGAGTATTATGGCCAGCAATATTATTACTCTGACCAATGCCACCAACAACAATTCCAACAAGATATGGTATGCCTTCCCTCCACTCTTGTTACGGACTTACAATCCATGCAATTGGATTACAGAGAGATTTCCGCCAACATAGTCATCTCCTAAACAAGCACCTCTCCCACCTCCTGTGGTGCAAAGTCCACCTCCACCTTCTCCTCAACCAAAAGTACCTTCACAACAACTATCATCCTCTGAAGAAGAAGAGCAAGAGGAAGGTGAGATACAACAGCAACAACAGCATGACTAATAGGATGATTACATAATTCCTCCACCAGCGTCTCCGTCTCCGCCACAAACTGCTTCACCTCCAGAGGACATAGGAGGTTTTCATAATCTCTTTGAGAGAGCAGTCAGGCATTTTGAGCTACTAATGCCTGTGAATCAGCAGGACTGTTTCTTTTATGATTTCAAGGAGCCTTTCAGTAAATCAGTCAGATCCATGCCCATTATCAATTATATCTGGGACCAAGGTTTGAAAATAATGCGGAATCCAGCAACAGTGCCTCCACTTTTACCAAGACGTAATGAAAAGTATAAGGCTCCTAATGACGCGCCTGCTTGTCTCACGGTCATCCAAGACCAGACTCAGTGATATCACAAGCAGCGCAACGTAGGTCAAAAAACCCTTCCTCACCATTATCGGCACCCCAGACAAGCAAGGTAGAAGGCTTGAAAACATAGGTAAGCGTTTCATGACTGTCAGCATTAACAGTCAGAGCCTCTACTTCCCTTACGTTATTAGGCCGTTACAATAGGCAAATGTGGTCAAATATTGCCACTTATATTAATAACCTACCAGCAAATGTCAAAGTAGAGGTTATAAAAATACTGCTGAAGGGTGAAATTTCCACCTCCGAGATAATAAATTGTGCGATGGACTCCGCTTCCACCGGTTTCTGACAACTGGCTGGGGTGGCAGTTTTAAGACATCAGGGATGGCTGAAGGCAGGTTTCAGGTTTTAAAGTCTTTATTTCGATAATAAAATCATAAAAGACAGCAAAATCAACGCATACAGTTTGGACCATGCTTTACAATCACCATATACTGTCCAGTTTACAAGTATTTATTTACACACAATAAAAACAATACATTAAAAAACCCTTGTTAAACATCCCATTTATATTTAGACAACCCGTCTATGTATTTTTTTTTTTTAAAGTATAAAAACAGTAGATAAAACCGTCTTAAACACTATACAATATCCATCATTAGATAAAATATTTTAAGTACAATTCAGATGAGCAATCCTTTCTACCTGTTTTTTAGCTCTGATAATCCAAACCCAGCCAAGAAATTTCGCTGTGCTCACCACAAACAACTCTGAGGTATTGGTCTTTAATACCCGGATGGCCTCCGCAGACCTACTGCAGGTAAGGCGTTGGAACAGAGGTTTTATCCATTTTCTACGTGGGTCTTGATACATGGGACAGGCAAATAAAAGATGACCCTCAGTCTCCTTATGACCAGGACACCACTGACAAAATTCGGTTACACCAGAAGCCCAATTTTTAGTGAATGAATTCAAAGGCAGAGATCCCACCCGAAACTGATGGTAGAGTTTCTTGTCAAGAGGCCTGGTAATAATATCCCAGTAATTCTCGCGGGAAAGATCCAACTTGTTAGCCAGGAACCTTCCTGTTAGACTGGTAGAGCTAGAAGCAGACACTAGGGTTTGTCGAACTGAGGCCCAATACAATGCTTTAAATTCTTGTTTGGTGGGAAACACATTAGTTCCTGGAGACACCCACAGCTGTTCCAATCCCATTTCAACCAAAATGGTTTTTACCGTGCGTAGCCATGGAATTCTCCGGGATCCCTCAATGGACCTAACTTCAGCAAGTTCGTTCGCAAATATGGCAAGGTCGGGAGAAGTCCAAATCCGTCTCCAAAGGGCTACCAATCTAAACCTTGCCATGTCATTTATTGGGTTACATCCTAAGTCCAAACAAAGGGGTATAGATGGAGTAGATTGCGGTAGCCCCACTAAACTCCGCAAGAACTTACACTGTGCTTTAAACAGACTAGAAAGATCCATATACGCCCAGAGATCCGCACCATATAAAATAGCAGCGTTAATCTTTGTGTCATAAATTTTTAGCGCTGGGTGCACACGTTTAGTGATGGATCTCTTTTGTTCCCTAAGGAGACAGCCAGTTAAGCGTGCCAGTTTTAGCTGCTGTTCGACCACCTGCTCCTTCCATCGCAGGCGAAAGTCTAGGGTCACCCCTAGGTAGGTCATATGATCTACTTGTTCCAAATTAGCCCCACCCATGCTTACCGAACTCCGCACCGAGAGGTTCTTAGTAAAAACCATAAACTTAGTTTTGCCTACGTTTACCTTCAGATCGTTGATGACACAGAACTCCTCAAAGCGGTTCAGAGCCCTCTGTAAACCACTTCTGGTCTTAGAGAGGAGCAGGGTGTCATCAGCGAAGATAAGCATGGGGAACTTCTTCCCAGCCAGGGATGGAGCATCAGTGAGGAAAGCCTTAAAAAAATTTGCTACCTGGTCAATAAATAACAGGAAGAGTGTGGGCGCCAAGACACACCCCTGACGAACCCCGCGTGTTACCGGGAAGCTGTTCGTCACTTGTCCTTGACCTCCCCACCGAACCCTTGCAAAGTTGTCCTCATACAGTTTAACAATTAAATCCAGTAGTTCCATGGGCAAACCCAAGTCTCTCAAGACACGCCACAGTTTAGCCCTCGGCACCATGTCAAAAGCCGCTTTCAGATCGATAAACGCGGCGAAGATTTTTCCCCCGCCCAACAGCACCACCTTCCAGTAAATTAGACAAAATCTAAACACCTGGTCGATGGTGCTGGTGCCAGATCTGAAGCCTGCTTGCATGGGAGACAAGATGCCCTCAGAAACCATCCAACCCTGAACTCTACCTAAGACCATTTGTGCAATGACTTTTTGAAGAGAATCAATAAGGCTAATCGGGCGATAATTGCCCGGATTAGACCGATCTCCTCCTTTTTTGTGAATTGGAAGGATCTCAGCCCCCTTCCAAGTCTTGGGGATTCTAGCTCCTTTAGCAATTGCGTTGGCTAACCTGGTAATATACGGTACCCAAAGTTCTTGGTTGGCTTTAAACAGGTCAGCGGGGATTAGATCCATCCCCGGTGCTTTCCCCCGTTGAGTCAGACCCAAGGCCAATTCAGTTTCATGTTCTGTAAAGAACAGGACCCCACCTTGATCAGACAATGTATACTCATTACTTAACATGGTGGAGGATTCCGAGATCTCAGACCTAAATTGGGCAGCATAAAAATCCACCCAGGTTTCGGGGGAGACATGATTTATAGGCGTTTGCGAATCTGGGTCTCTCCCCCACTTTACAAGTTCCCAAAATTTAGTCTGGTTATTGGATGTAGATGCATCCAGAAGATCGGACCAGTGCCTATCTTCCCACTCTCTTTTAGCATCCTACTGGGTTTTTTTATACTGTACCCTTGCTAGCTTGACATCACTCATAACCCTAGACTTGACCGCTTTAACTAGTTGGCTATAGGCCTCCCTGCATTTCCCATTGTACCACTTCTGACGGGAACCAAGTTTTTTTAACGGGCCTTCTAAACATGGAATGGATAAAAGAGATTTAAGCTACTCAAAACAACATTCGTGAGACTCGATAACATAATCGAGGCCGACCCCCTCAAACTCAGTGGGCATAGGTTCATTCGCCGTGTTGGTGACCAAATTTTTAATACTTTCAAGGAGAGAGGCGTCACCCACTAACCTAGACCATTTCAGCCTTCTTCGGTCATTGGTCAAGGTGACAACTCCTGACCTAAGAGTATCTGGATTCCTCAATCTATTTGTACCTGGAAACCTTAAACTAAGCGACAAAGGATTGTGGTCGCTTTCTGGGCGGAATACCACTTCCATGTCTATCATATATTGCCAGAATTCCATTTTTAGCAAAATATAATCTATGCGGCTTTTCCTTAAACCATTATCATAGGTATCGCTGGTGCGTTGATCTGATATGGAGCGACCATTAACTGCCCTTAAGCCCCTATTCAAACATAAGGCCATCCAGTTCAAAGCAGCCTCAGTCCCTTTAGCAATTTTATCAATTGATAAGTCCGGAATGTTCCAGACTGCATCCTCTGCAGACCCCCAACTGTCCCCAACTGCCTGAAGCGGCTCAAAGGTGCAGTTCAGATCACCTGCTAAAACAAAAAAATGTTCGCTTCCCAACCCATCGAGATACCTGTCCACTACATCAACAATACCAGGGCAGCGGCCTCCAGGTAGGCCTCGTGCATAGATGTTAATAATAATCAGGTCCCGATGGACAGCTTTACTCAATTTAATACCCAAGAGGTCTTGATGTTCTACAAGTATTTCAGACAGGTGTACTCCCAAAGCCTGCTTCACCCAGATCAGTAGCCCCCCTGAAGCACGCCCTTTGCTACCACTGATTGCAGGTTTGAAAAAATTAATAAACCCAACCCTATGGATTGGGACCGTTGCCCAAGTTTCCTGGAGTAAAATGATATCGAAAGTGTCTATGAATTCCAACCACTCCTCTGAGTGTAGCCGACCTTTGATCCCAGCCACATTCCAGGAGGCTACCTTTAGTATATCGTGTGAAGTTGTTACGTTACTTTTGGATAATTGAACCATTGGCACAGTAGTAGCTGGGTTCTCCACTACCTTCACAGGTTCTGCCCATATCTCGAAACTGGGAATCATACGTACACTATCCACCCCCACGATTTCCTCTAAAATATCCTCAACGGACGCTTCGACCGTCCCCCCTGTAAAGTTTAACATTAAACCCCCCTCTTCAGCAATCCCAGGAAAAGATTCCACCCTTTCAGGCCTAGTTACTACATTCCTACAACACTCAGCAGTGCTGTTCACCCTAATTGGTGGATGTAGTCAATCGACAGCCTCGAGGTCGGAAAGGGGGCCATAGCGATTGAAAAGTAGTGGGTATTGGGGGCGGTAAGGTGTTCTAACAGTTGGACGCCTCCTATCTAGTAGTCTCATAGGTGGGGGACCTGGTGGGAATTTAAAATGTCTTTCGGGATAGAAGTAAGCAAGGCCCAAAGTTTGTACATCCCCCATTCTTGTAAACCTTGCTTCCCTTCGAATGGACTCTACCACCCAAGGGTCCTTAAATGATACCAAAATGCAATCACCCTCTAAATCTTTGGTCCCATAGCCCACCCAATCTACTCTCCTCACTAATAGAATTTCAGTTGAAGTTGATGGCGGGAGGGGGCGATTTTTGTTAAGCCAGAATACTACTTTATTGCGTAAGTCCCTGTCTGTCTCTTTAACACCCTCCTGTACAGGTGCTGCCCCAGTTAACACAATGGTATATTGATTTGCTTCTGGGGGTAAGTCAGTACGAGGGTAAGCGTACTTAGCAATGTTTCCCCCAGTATGGGTAATGGGATTACGAGTAATGGCTGGCTTTCCTAAAGAAGGCTGGGATGAGGTGCTAGGTGCGACGTTTGCCCTGTCGTCCGACCAGCCTGCTTGTGCTCGTTGCGCAGTTAACATGGAGGTGGCTTTACTGGATTCCTGCGCCAAGGTGCCTACACCTACAGCGCTAACTTTATCCCCGAAACCCCCCAGTGCCGAAGACTTGGTTGCTACAACCTCCGCTGCTCTACCAGAGCTATCATTGTTTGTACACTTAATTGTATTAGTCTGAGAAGTGGAAGCCCCCGCTACTATGGAGGGGACGGATAACTTCTGAAGTAAGCGCATGTTAATATTCGCGACAGACTCCAAAGCATCAATTTTAATAGTCATCAACCTGGTTCGCTCCAGAACGGGGAGCAAGAGAGTTTTGATCATGGCCTCAATTTTTACCAACAGGATTTCGTCGCTATTAAAACAGGTAGGGCAAGGATCTGATGAACCAAGGGGGGTTAGAGTGGGGCATAGTACGTTGGGAAGTACCGGGGGGAGTTGCGTAGCAGTGGGCAGCTGCGAACCAGCTGCACAGGTACTATTAGAAGCGTTTGATTTAAACAGCTTCTGTACTCTCCCCCCTTGATTGCTCTGGATCTTTTTCCTTTTACGGTCTATTTGTCTGAAAGGATCAATCACTTCCGATAGGTTCGACACCAAATTGTTGATTGTGTCCACACTATCTGTGCCCCTATCTTTGGCCCCGCTATTCTGGGTATCATCTGAGCTCAAATCAATATTGTCTAAAGAATGTAGGGAACCCACCCCTTCTCCCTCAACATGCATTAATGCCTCCGTCGTTACTGAATGTAAACGATTAGACGGGGCTTGAGCCACAGTGCTAGGAATTGTAGCAAGGGCACCTAAGGAGGAACGCTTACCACTAACTAAATCTAGGGAAAGCCTTTTCTCGGTCATTGCTATTTCTTTTTCTAAAATCCCAGTTGCTCGAGTTATAAAAGCATCAAGCGGTCCAGAAACTATCCCCTTAGAAGTTTGCAGTTGAACTGTGCGATCTTTACCGGACCTTAAAGTCATATTAAGGTATATTGGGGCAAACAATACCTAGAACAAACCACAATCTGTATTAATAGGTGGATGCCCTCTGCGACAGAAATCACAATAAGATAAGACGAAAACCCAATAATTGTAGACCAGCCCAACCTCGTCCAATCGCGGACGGCCACAGACTTGTCCCGGGCTACTCCCGTGTGCTCAACTTTGACCTTGATGACAAAATGAAAAATGTTCATTGGCTGCTCTGTTGTTACGATCTTTAGGTGGCATAACAAGAGTCAGGAAAGCAGTTTAGCGAAGGAAGGCCAACCGCCGCAGTACTCAACAAATAATCAGCAGGGGAAACTGGGTTAACAACCAAAAATAGTGCAAACAGTCCGTTGGAAAGCAAAGACCACAGTACCTTGGGGTGACCAATGATGGTGTAGCAGATCTTAGAGGGGTTGCCCCGCCCAGTCAGCTCCGGCCTTAAATCCTGAAGGCAACAACATTCAGGCCTGAGGTCCAGACGAAAATTTTAGATCTGCCTTATGACGGGGAGGAAGTTTTTGGTAAGTACATCGATGAAGCGTTACAAGGAATAAAGAAAGATACAGACAGTGCTAAGGCCCTTTGCACTGTGCAGTATAGAAAGATGCCTCTTCGTGATGCACAGGGCAAGAGTCAGGCATCCTACTGAGGAGGCTACCATTAGTTTCGGTATCCCGCTTATACCTCTTCCAGCCAACAATAAAGGCCATAATTCGCCAAATGGCAACCACCTGGAGCTGCCTACAAGAAGTCCTCTTTCAGAGGGAAAAGAGGATGACAGAACAAAGATACTGTCGCCAATGACCTTTCACTACTGCCGGCTGCTGTTTCTCCAATTCTGTGCAAAGTGGGAGGCAAAATGTACCATTACCTGCAAAATTGGGAACAAATTACAACATATCGATGGGTCTTGGACCTAGTACAATTTGGTCATTCTCTGGAATTAATAAAACCACCACCCGTAACCCCTCCGCAACCTCTTGTTCACAAGCATTTATACCTCCTAGTGTTAGAGATCGTTTTCATGATTCAAAAGTAAGCAATAGAAAGCGTTCCATTTCACCAGAGGAGGAAAGGATTTTAGTCCCGTTTCTTCTTGGTTCGCAAGAAGTCAAAGTGGAGACCAATTCCGGATTTGAGAAGTCTAAACAAATACTTCAAGAAACAGTTGTTCCGCATTATCACCATCCAGGATGTGTTGCAGCTTCTCAACAGAAACAACTACATGGTGTCCTTAGACCTTCAGGATGCAGATTTCCACATACCCATACACAAGAAACAAAAAAGTATCTTGCGGTGGTCGGCAGACACTACCAATTTAGAGTATTGCTTTTTGGGCTCAAATCAGGCCTTCGCAATTTTCATGAAAATGCTTCGTGCCAGTATGAAGCATGTCTCAGGCAACATCATCACCAAATTTTTCCATACCTTGACGACTGGCTAGTCAAGGCTCCTACCTACAAGAGCATCTACCAAGGTCTGTCTGCACCTCTTCAGCCAACTAGTCATCACCATATATCCAGAAAAATCAGTCCTCCAACCCTCCCAGCAACTAACTTTCTGAGGAGCCATACTGGATACTACCTTAAACGAGGCTTATCCCACAGAGGTTAATAACTATGGGGAACCGCATACAAAAAAAGAAACTTTCTCTCCGTACACCATTAAAAATCTCTCCTTGGCATAATGTCCTCTTGTATTCTTCTCATCGCTCACTGTTGCCTGCACACGTGTCCTTTCCAGAAAGGTCTAAATATCCAGTGGGTTCAGGTCAACGGAACATTCGACTTAATTCGAGTAACTCCACCCATGATTTTCTCACTACTCTGTCAGACACAACTTTGTCATCTGTCGCAAGGCTTACCATTCCTGACTCAAGGCTCTCCCCTGGTGATAAGCGATTCTTCTCTGGAAGTCTGGGGAGCTTCTCTACAAGAACCTAAGATCAGCCGCAAGTGGCCACCGTCTCATCGGAACCTTCATAAAAACCTTCTCGAACTAAGAGCGGTGTTCCTTGCTCTACAAGCTTTCTTACCCAGAATAAGGAATTCTTCGGTGCTTGTCAGGACAAACAATACTACGACAATGCACTCCTTAAACAAGCAAGGGGGAACACGATCTCTGCTTTGCCTCAAGAAGCTATAATGATTTGGATCTAGGCAATTCTGCACAAGGTGTCACTGACAGCTTAGTATGTACCAGGGAAGCAGAACACCATAGCAGACACGCTAGGCAGGCTATGAACATCCTGCCACGTGTGGGAGTTGAATCAACACACTCAACCAAATTTTCTCCGGGTGGGGCAAGCCAAACATAGACCTGTTTGCAGCTTATGACAACGCCAAATGTCAATACTTCGCAAGCTGGCATCCCCAAGAGGGCTCATGGGGGAATACCTTTTCAATAGCATGGTCCGGCATATTTGCCTACTCCTTTCTTCCCATTCCTCTCCTTCCAAGGGTGCTAATGAATACAAAGGCGGAACCCTGCAAAATCATCTTAATATGCCCCTCCAACACTGGTACACAGAACTTCATCTTCTGTTACTGCAACCTCCGATACCCCTCTAACCAATTTCATCTCTATTAACAATGAACCAGGGACAAGTACAACATCCAGACCCCGGTTCTCTGAGGCTATCTGCTGGCTTCCGAGTCCCAGGAGTTACAACACTTTTTAAACTTCTTTTTATTTAGTAGTTGATTCATGACACATAACAGTTACAACGGATCACATTTCCGTGAGCTCCCTCCTCGCAGGGGGCCAAATCCCCTTTCCAGCATCAGTTCTGGCTTGTTTTTAAACTCTGCAGAACCCACGTTGTTGCCTACCTAATCCTGTACCCCATTCCTCCCTCCCAAAGCATCAAATACATTTCCAGCCCCCTCCCCAGTTTGGTTGAGCGCCCCCCAGATATTACATCCATTGACCCCATAATTTGCATGGGCATTCCTGAAGCGATATACTGTCTGTTCTGCCTGCAGGCACCAGTCCAGGTCTTCCTTTCAGTCTTTTATCATCTCTGGAGGCCTGCTTGCTCCCCATAGACTAGCTAGATTGAGCTTTGCCACCGCTGCTACCAACACAAGCAAGGTGTTAACATGGCTAGGCCATTTTTCATCTACTGACACCTAGCCCTCATCGCTATCTCTCTTGGGCTCTGAAGCGCTTCGCTCCACTCTTTATCGTCTAGTGACCCTAGGTCTACCGACCAGGCATCTCGATGCGGGACAAAACTTTCAGGCATATTGTTCATAATCTTTTTGTATGTCAGGGAGACTACCTTAGAAGGCATCTGATCCAACATTAGTCTATCTTCTAGGGAAGAGTAGACTGAGATAGTTTCCCCCTCCGGAAGAGGACTTTTTAGGGCGTGTTGCAACTGTCAATACCGGAATGTTTCTGTCTGTGCCAGATCCAATTCAGTCTGTAGCATCTCGAAAGTAACTAGGGTGCCCGACCTCCATACATCCCCCAATTTCTCAATCCCGATCATGTGCCACATCGTGTATGCTCTCAGTTTCCTGGCTTCGCCTATATCATCGCTGTCCCATAGTGGGGTTTCTGCCGTACGTTTCCCTTCCCATCCCAAGCATTTATTGGCTATTTCCATGCTTGTAACAACGCCAACATGTGTTGACTTCGCCTATATCATCGCTGTCCCATAGTGAGGTTTCTGCCGTAAGTTTCCCTTCCCATCCCAAACATATATTGGCTGTTTCTAAGCTCGTAACACCGCCAACATGTGTGGTGGATGCCGGTTCTGTCCTTTCCTGCCATAGAGGAGCACCGGGTAATCTCTGCACACTATGGCTAGGTGGCCCATTCTCTATGCAGGCTCCAGTCAGTCCCCAAACACCCATTAGTACACTACCACTAGCTGGGTAGCCCAATAATAGGCTTGGAGGTCTGGGACAGCCAGGCCCCCATCATAGACTCCAGCTGTAGTTTTACCAACGTGATTCGAGCCGCCCCACCATCCCATAGTAGATACCCTTAATTCTTTGCATATAGGATTGAGGGATTTTGAGTGGTGTATTTTAGAAAATATATAGTATTCGAGGGAGAGTCATCATTTTGAAAAGGACCCCTCTTCCCATCAGCGAGAGGGGGAGTGTATGCCAATGGCCTGTGTCTGTCTGGAAGCGATCTATCTGGGAGACAATATTAGGTGCTAAAAATCGGTCTTCATCTCTAATTATTTCAATTCCTAGGTATTTGAACCCATCCGCTGCTACTGGGGCTGGGCACCGATTTGGTAGGGACAGGGGGCCCGGAGCGAGCGGGAAGATCAGGGACTTATCCCAATTGATTTGATACATAGCTCCCAAAGAGATTAAAAATAGGTAAAATTCTCGGAATAGAGGTGCAGGGTTTGCTTACATAAAGCAGGATATCATCTGCGTACAGCAATATTTTTTCCTCCCAGTTATCGTCTACTGCAATCCCTCGGACAAGCAGATCACCATGAACCCAAGTAGCCAGTGGATCCAGCACCAAAGCAAAGATCATCAGGGATAGAGGACATCCTTTTTACGTCCTCCTCCGCAGCTCTATCACACGGGAGACACAGCCGTTTACCCTCACCCTGGCTCTTAGTCCCTCAGAGTATGCAGACCCAGGTGCAAAAATTAGGGCCGAAGCCCAATTGAGGTAGTGAGACAAATAATTCCATTCCACACTATCGAAAGCCATTCGGGCGTCAAGGGACAGGACTGCCACATCCTCTGCTCCGTACTCCCTCGTCAGGTGTAATACCCCATACAACCGTCTCAGGTTTAGACATGTACTGCACTTTGGTACCAAGAGCCAGGCTGCTCAGGGTGAATCAATGAAGGCAGCACTCCTGCTAACCTATTTGCCAGGACTTTGGCTAGGATTTTAAGTTCTGCGTTAAGCAGGAAAATGGGTTGGTATGATGTACACTCTGATTGCGATTTTCCTTTCTTTGGGATTACCACTATGGTGGCGGTTCTTTGGTCTTCCAGTAGCTGTACCTTCTCCTTAGCCTCTAAAAACATGTTTAGGAGTTGGGGTACCAGTATCTGGGCAGTTTTCTTGAACAGTTACAGGCGCAAACCATTTGGGCCCAAGGCCTTACCAGACTGGAGCCCCCGCTATTTCCTCCGCCGTTATATCACTGTCTAGCATCTCCAAGTCGTATTTAGTTAAGGTGCTTTGATTCATTGTTGTTAGAAGCTCTTCACACTCTACACTAGACCTTTTAGACCCGGATGTATATACCTCCTCATAAAATCTGCGAATACTGCTGCTATTGCCTAGTCTCCCATGTGCCCCACCTCATGATCTAGGATTTCCATCACCCAGTTTCTCTGGCTGTCTCTTTTCTCAAGCCATGCGATAAGCTTTGTGGTCTTGTCTCCCACCTCATATATCCTCCGCTGTATTGACAGTGCCTGGGCCCTTGCTGCTCCCTCCACTACCTCCAGTAGTTCCTGCTGTACCAGTCACAGTTGGCGTGTTGGGGTCCTATCGCAATCTTCCCTTCCTACCAACTCGGATTCCATGGTTATTATCTTTTGTTCACGCTCCTGGTATTTCTGTCTATCCACTTTCTTTTTAATCCCTGCCAAGGCTTAACATTGCCCTCTTATAACCGTCTTGTATGCCCCCAGAGAACACAGCTTGATTCCAATAATCCTTTGTTTTGCTGAAAATAACTTTCAGTGCCCTCTCATAGCTGTTCTACAAATTCTCTATCAGATGCCAAGCCTCCAACCTGGTGCGGCGGATACCCCTTGTCTGCCCCTTGAGCCAGGTGGGCACCGGCGAGTGATCTGAGATGCCTCTCGCTAATGGTTGTGTATCTTGGAAGCTTCCCGCTTCATGCCCCAGAGTGAACAGATTCATGGTAAACTCCCATGTCTGGCCTACTGGTGTGTGTATTGGCGTTCCCTCCAATTATGGACTCTCCAAATGTCTGCCCATCCCAGTGCCTCTGCGAAAACTCCCAGGGGAGTCCCGGCGTTTGTGGCTGCCACGGCGTTTGTGACTGCCCTCCCTGGCCACCTGTCTTCTGACAGGGAAATTACATCATTCATGCCGCCCCCAATAATTAGCGTGCCTACCGGCAACTCCAGCAGCTGCGCTCCTAGAGCTGACCTAGTTTCACTCTAAAGCATTGGTGGGATGTATATGGAGCCCAGGTTCAAAGATCTGCCATCCCACGTCCCCGACTGGAGTACAATTCTGCCTAGTGGGTCCCTCCATGTCTTCTCCCGGACATATGTTACAGTGGTTCTGAGGAGGATTCCCACTCCCCGTGATCCTGACGTGTACCCCGCATGTGCTGTTAGTTTATATCCCCACCTATTCAATGCTTTATAGTTATACCCCTGCAGAAAGACCAGGTCTGGCTCTTGAGAAATTGGAGTACTAGTGTGCGCTTCATTTTGAATCCCAGACAATTTACGTTCCAGAACATTATTTTAAGCTTGCGCTGCTCCTGCATCTTCTAATTTATGTATTCCCCATTGCGCTTGCCCATCTCGGATATTTGAGGGTTCCCCCAGGCATGACACTCCCCTATGCTCATTGTGTGTCCAGTTCTCAGAATCTGTGCCTTGTTCAACCTCAGTCAAACTAACTAATAAAACCAGAACACCCTTAACTCCCCCCTCCCTGCCACTCTCCACTGTGGGACTTGAACTTCCCAAGACCCCAATTTGCAGAGCGCCTGTCGCCCATAACTGCAAATCAATCATCTAAGGGGGGTTGGCTGCCCTGGTGCAACTGCTCCGTGTGCCCACCCGGCCCACAAGTACTTCATGTCTCTTATTTAAGGCATCCCCACATTTCACTCCCCTCCCTTCCCTCCCCTCCCTCAAACAAGTGTTAGATGCGCACTTTGGCAGTTAGTCCGTGACCGGTACTTCCTTCAGTTGTCCCTGTGCTCCCATCTGTCACGGCAGGCACACCGCCCATTCTGCATCTTTTACTCCTGCTCATGGTTACCCCCATTTGTTATCTTTCTCGGTAATCCTATCTGTATTGGGGCGCAGAACTGCTAGTATTGGTCAACTCCCCTTTAGTATCCCCCCAGTCTTGGACCCAGTCCGAGACCGTTCTCTGTTCCGAATGTCATTATCACTTGCCTGGGAGTCCCCGTTGGTTGAGACGTTTGGGCAGGTCCTCCTTGGGCCTCTCGGCTGCTTGGGTCCCTTCACACGCCACCCCTCCCCTCCAGCCATTCCCTTGCCTACTCCAGTGAGGTGAAGAACCAGAATTTCCCATCTGCTATAACTTTTAGCTCGGCTGGGAACAGCATCATATATTTGATATTTCTCTCCCTAAGGGTCTTTTATTCTTCCTCAAAGCTCCTCCTTTGTTTCTGGACCTGGTAGGTGAAATCAGGAAAAAAGCAGATTATAGAGATCTGAAAGAGACTATTAGTTATGGATTCCTTACCTTATAATTCCCCCGAGGTGTCAGACTGGATCCTGAGAATTTTTCTTCAGCAGTACCCCTGCACGTCGGTTGGTGGCGTTGGTCGATTCCCTGTTCGTTGTCGTTGTCGGGATAGCGGGAATGACATTGTGGTATCTACTTAGACGCCGCCCCTGCGCACTGACGTCACTTCTTTTTTTTTCGCACCAGCCAGCGCAGATCTGGAGAGAGCGCCAGCCATAGTCTTTTTCGACTAGAGTTTATTTGACTTTTTGTCGACTTCTTTTTTCGAGTTGTTTGACTCCTGGTGCAAGGGATGTCGCATCGATGGACCGGCTTCAAACCTTGTTATTCCTTTCACAAGTTGATGTTGGTCATGGACCCACATCTCGTGTGCCTCTGGTGCTTGGAGTGCGACCACAACCCGAAGTCGTGCTCTGACTGCAGGGCCATGAACCAGAAGTCTTTGCTCGGAGTGGTCTCAAAAGCTTCTCGAGGCCCAGCAGTCAGCTCCGCGCCACTCGAGGTCCCTGTCGAGAGGGAGGTCGCGGGCCCGGTTTTGGAGTCACCACCATCACTCCTCTTCGAAGTCTTTGTCTTCGGGTATGTCGAAGCACAAGAAGAAGGCGAAGAAGCACTGTCGCTCTTCGCCTTCTCCCCATCCGTCAGCCGACGGGGATGCGGAAGGTAGTCGTTCAGCTCCGCCTGCGTAGCCTGTTGGGTCAGCTCTGAGCTTCCCTCCCTTCCTGGGAGCCGGAGCAACCCCTGCCCAACTTCGTAGCTTTTACGAAGCCTTCCACTCCATCTTTAGGCAGCCGACTCCGCCGGCGCGCCTTCGGGCCCCATGGACTTGGCTGGGGGTTCTGGGTCTTTGATGCCAGCGACTTCGGTGCCACTGGGCCCCCACGGATCCAGGCGCCGAATCTATTGGCAACACCTCCGCCCCTTCCAACACCGGTTGTGTCCCAGCTTGCGTCGACCCCAACCTCCCCCTCGACATGGACGCTGATCTGGACCGGCATCGACCGACACCAGAACTGGAGCTGACGGGTACTTTTGTACCCCGGTACTATCCTGGCATTGCTTATCGCCCTGATAGCAGCCAGAGGAGGGTGAGGACTGGGAGAAGTCTATTGACCCTCTAGCAGACCAGCTGGAAGAGCCGGGCTAGAGAGAGGATCTGGGTGAGGCCAATGGTCTGGATTCATCCCCAGACCTTGGTATGCTTTCTCACCCTACCGTGGCTAAGGAGGAGTGAGCCTCCTATGCTGTGGTGTTGCGTAGGGTGGCTGAGGCCTTGGGCCTTGAGCTACCTACGGTGGCAGTCAGGACTAACCACTTGACTGAGGTGCTTCAACCAGTAGCAGCCTCTTCGGAGCCCCTGCTGCCGTTCAATGAGACCCTCACAGACATCCTTCTGGGCACCAGGTCCAAGCCCAGCACAGGGGCTCCTGTGGATAGGATGATTGCGCAACGCCACCGCTCGGCCCCAGGCGACTCCACTTTCCTCTACCAACACCCTACCCCTGAGAACTTGGTGGTCCAAACCTCAACGTCCAAAGGTGCGTTCCCTACTGCTCCCCAAGATAGGGAATCCAAGAAGCTTAAGACTGCGGTTGGTGAACACCGCATGTCTCTTGGGCCGCTACACCCACTCTGTGTGGGACATGGTTGAGCAGGTGCTGTGCGGTCGCTGAATGGAGGGATGCAGCAAAGTTCGCCATTCGCTGTGTGCTAGACACAGCTGACTCGCAAGGCCGGACAATTTCAATGTCGGTAGCCCTGAGACGCTATGCCTGGCTGAGGTCCACTGGCTTCTCGGGTGATGTCCAAGCGACTCTTTTGGACATGCCCTTTGATGGCGGTCGCTTGTTTGGGGACAAGGCGGACAATGTGCTTGAGCTTCAAGGACTAGGGCTACGGTCAGATCCTTGGGCATCGCTACCACCTCTTGCCCCGTGCAGTATGCTTTTTGCCCCTTTCGAAGCTACAGAAGGGGTACCCCACCATGTTCTGTCCAGCGGCACAGGCCCGTGCAGGCTGTTCAGCCTCTGCAGGGACGTGGGACCCACTGCCGTGGGTCTGGGGGCCAGCGGGCGGGCCAGTCCACAAGTGGCCCCTCTGCAGCAGCCTCCAAACTTTCGTAGTCCGACCTTTCAGGGCACAACATCGCATCGGACATGTGGGTTTCGCAGATAATCCAAAGGGGCAACTCCCTCCCCTTCCATCGCATGTCTGGGATCTCCTGGCCTTTCTCCGAGAGGAAGTTGAGGCTCTCTTGGCCAAGGGGGCCATCGAGCAAGTCTCTGTGCCAGAAGTAGGTAGTGGCTGCTACTCCCACTACTTCCTGGTGCCCAAGAAGGACAAAGGCCTGTGTCCTATCTTGAAACTCCAGGACGTCAACCGCGTCCTCTGGAAGGAGAAGTTCAAAATGTTGACATTGGCTCTGGTCCTTTCTGCCCACAACCCTGGAGACTGGATGGTAGCGTTGCACTTGCAGGATGCTTATTTTTACAGCCCATTCCTGCCGGCCCACTGGTGTTACCTGCGGTTCACGGTAGGCCACGAGCACTTTCAGTTTACCGTTTTCCCCTTTGGCCTTACCAGCGCCCCTCGTATGTTCACGAAAGTGATGGCGGTGGTCGCAGCTCATCTGCGCAGATCAGGGGTTCCAGTCTTCCCCCTATCTCGACGACTGGTTGTTAAAGGCGAGTTCGCCTCAGGCCCACCTCCAGACTACGGCAGACCTCCTGCATTCGCAGGGTGGTTCACTATCAATGCGCCGAAGTTGCACCTGATTCCCTCTCGGAAGCTCCTTTTCATTGGCGCAGTTCTTGATACAGCACAGTTTCAGGCCTATCCTCCCGAGCAGCGAGTCTGGGATATTCAGTCTATGATTCCGATGTTTCAGACTTTGAGGCTGCTGGGCCTCACGGCCTCCTGCATCCAGCTTGTGGATCGTGCCAGATGGCATATGTGGGCTCTGCAGTGGGACCTGAAGTTTCAGTGGGTGCAGCATCAGGGGAATCTTTCTGATGTCGTCCAGATCTCGGATGGGACTGTACGTCAGCTGCAGTGGTGGCTCACGAACCAGGATTGGGTCAATGGCAGATCCCTCTCGCTTCCTCTTCCCTTCCTCTTCAGGAGGATCTTCTTTTGCAGCAGCAGGGGACGGTCCTCCACCCAAACCGGTCCAGCCTCCACCTCCTTGTGTGGGGATTGAGCTGCGACGGTTGACAGCTTTTGACCTTCCTCCCAAAATCTGTAATGTCATCTTCGCAGCCAGGCGTCCCTCCACTAAATCGGTATACGCCTGTAGATGGAACAAATTTGTGGCATGGTGCACAGCAAAGGCTGTGGATCCCCTTTCTGCCCCTCTTCAGAGGTTCTCCTGTTTGTTTTCTCTTTGGCCCAGCAGGGCTCTACGCTGGGCACCTTTAAAGGCTATCTTTCGGCCATTTCCTCCTTTCTGATGAGCCTTTTCTTTTCAAGTCCCCTATTGTAAACAGATTTCTGAAAGGCATTACTCATCTCTTTCCTCCTACAATGGGACTTGAATCTTGTACTTTCTTATCTTATGTGTGTAGGAGAATACACAGAATAAGGGTATAGTAGGGTTGACCCTGGGTTCTGAGATGGACTCTGGCCTAGTCAGAGTTCCAACTCAGGCTGTGCTTGTCTGTGATGGGGGCATGGATATGTCCCCCTGTGTGAGTCCCAGTAACTTGGGCAAATACAGACAGCATCCTTTAAATGGAGTAGAAGCTTGGGCATTCAGGGACACAGGAGCAAGTGTCACAATGGTGACTAAAGATCTTGTGGATCCTGGGCAGATTATACTTGGTGACATGTACCAAGTGACCAATGCTAGCAATGTCAGAACAGACCATTCTCTGGCAGTTGTTAACTTCTCCTGGGGAGGGGTTTCTGGCCTTAAGAAGGTTGTGGTAAGTGCACACCTACCAGTACAGTGCTTGCTTGGCAATCATCTAGAAACCTCAGCTTGGGCTGAAGTGGAGCTCAGGACACATGCAGAAATGTTAGGGATCCCTGCACATGTCTTTGCTGTGACCAGGTCACAGGCTAAAATGTCTCAAACTGGACAGGCCCTAGATTCTGGAATAATGGACCAGATGCCTCACAAGAGGAGGAGCAGTAGGGTTAAGGCAGAGCCTTCCCACCTGACTCAGAATGCTGATCAATCTCCTCAGGGAGATGATCTTGAGCCTGAAGAAGGAACTGTCCCAGATGAGCTTGAACCTGACCAGGTTGAGTTCTTGGGGCAGGGGGCCCTTCCAGGTCTGATCTGAGCCAGGAGCAGAACACCTGCCCCTCTCTTGAACCCCTCAGACAGCAAGCTGCTGATGAGGGTGCTGGGAATGCTAGTGGCACCCATAAAGTTTATTGAGATGATGGACTCCTATACTCAGAGAGTAGAGACCCCAAGCTTGGTGCATCCAGGAGGTTGGTTATACCTCTGAAGTTTAGGGTTTCCTATTGACACTAGCCCATGATATTCCCTAGCAGGAAACCTAGGCCAGAACAAGACTTGGGACAGAATTGTTCCTCACTTTTACTGGCCCCACGTCTGAAGACACAAAGGAGTTTTGTCGCTCCTGTGTAACTTGCCAAGCCAGTGGCAAAGCAGGTGGCACTACAAAGGCCCCCTCTGATACCACTAACTGTGGTGGGGGTGCCCTTTGAAAGGGTAGGGATTGACATTGTTGGTCCCATGGATCCCCAAACAGCATCTGGGCACAGATTTATACTGGTGGTGGTGGATCATGCCACCAGGTACCCAGAGGCAATTCCGCTAAGGACCACTAGAGCACCTGTAGTGGCAAGAGCTCTCTTGAGTGTATTCTCAAGAGTAGGCTTTCCAAAGGAGGTAGTATCTGACAGTGGTGCAAACTTCATGTCTAGTTACTTGACTGCTATGTTGAAGGAGTGTGGAGTGAACTACCAGTTCACCACTCCCTATCACCCACAATGCAATGGTTTAGTTGAGAGATTCAACAAAACCTTAAAGGGTATGATTAAAGGACTCCCAGAGAAGCTTAGGCAAAAATGGTACCTACTCTTGGCCTGCCTTTTATTTGCATACAGGGAAGTGCCTCAAAAGGGGGTTGGTTACAGCCCATTTGAACTTTTGTTTGGACACCCTGTCAGGGGTCGATTGTGTTTGGTGAAGGAAGGATGGGAGTTCCCTCTCAAGCCCCCAAAGCAAGACATAGTGGACTATGTACGCTCCAGGATGGCTGAGTACATGAAAAAGGCAAACAAAAACCTTGAGGCTAGCCAGGAACTGCAAAATGCCTGGCATGACCAAAAGGCTGTACTGACTGTTTACCAGCCAGGACAGAAAGTGTGGGTGTCGGAGCCTATGGCCTCAGCAGCCCTCCAGGACAAATGGAGTGGCCCCCATACAATTGTTGAGCAGAAAGGGGAGGTTACCTATTTGGTAAACCTGGGAACCCCTAGGAGTCCCCATAGGGTACTTCATGTCAACAGACTTAAACCATATGTTGACAGGGCAGACATGGGCTTGCTCATGGCTACTGATGAAGGACAGGAGGAAGAGAGTGACCCACTCCCTGACCTGCTTTCTCAGAACCCTGATGAAGGGTCTGTAGATGGTGTAGCCTTGGCAGGCAGCCTCACTGCCCAGCAGCAAACTGACTGCAGAAACCTCAGCCAGCTTAGACATATGTTTTCACTGACTCCAAGTCAGACCACCTGGTGCACTCATGAAGTGGACACTGGGGACAGTCTACCTGTGAAGAATAAGATCTACAGGCAACCTGACCATGTCAGGGACTGTATAAGGACAGAAGTCCAAATGATGTTGGTTCTGGGTGTGATTGATCCCTCAGTTAGCCCTTGGGCTAGCCCAGTAGTCCTGGTACCTAAACCTCACACCAGTGGTGGGAAAAGAGAGATGAGGTTTTGTGTAGACTACAGGGGTCTCAATGCAGTCACTAGGACTGATGCCCATCTCATCCCCAGGGCAGATGAGCTAATAGATACTTTGGCCTCAGCCAAGTTTCTAAGCACATTTGACCTGACAGCTGGCTACTGGCAGATCAGACTAGCTGATGATGCAAAGCCAACGACAACATTTTCTACCCCTAGTGGGCACTATCAATTTGTGGTAATGCCATTTGGTTTGAAGAATGCACCTGCCACTTTCCAAAGGTTGGTGAATCAAGTCCTCACAGGCCTGGAAGACTTTAGTGCAGCATATCTAGATGATATTGCTGTCTTTAGCTCCACCTGGGAGGATCACCTGGTCCACCTGAGGAATGTTTTGGAGGCCCTGCAAAAAGCAGGCCTAACTATCAAGGCTACTAAGTGCCAGATAGGGCAGAGTCAGGTTGTGTACCTGGGCCACCGTGTAGGTGGAGGCCAGGTTCAACCATTGCAGAGCAAAATCCAGACCATAATGGAATGGATTGCTCCAACTACCCAGACTCAGGTGAGAGCCTTCTTAGGCCTGACAGGGTACTATAGGAGATTTGTCAAAGGGAAAGGGTATGGTTCAATAGTGACACCCTTGAATGACTTAACTTCTAAAAAGATGCCCCAAAAGGTTCAGTGGACAGCTAGCTGTCAAAAGGCATTTGATGACCTGAAGCAGGCCATGTGCACTGCTCCCATTGTGGAGTCCTGACTACTCCAAGAAGTTCATTGTCCAAACAGATGCATCTGAATTGGGGGTAGGGGCTGTGCTGTCACAATTGAATGATGGTCAGGATCAGCCAGTAGCTTTCATAAGCAGAAGGCTGACCCCTAGAGAGAAACGTTGGTCAGCCATTGAGAGGGAGGCCTTTGCTGTGGTTTGGGCTCTGAAGAAGTGGAGGCCATACTTTGTTTGGTACTCACTTCCTTGTTCAGACAGACCATAAGCCCCTCTTATGGCTAAAACAAATGAAGGGTGAAAACCCCAAACTGCTTAGGTGGTCCATTTCCTTACAGGGAATGGACTTTACAGTGGAACATAGACCTGGGAGTAACAATGCCAATGCAGATGGACTCTCTAGGTATTTCCACTTAGAACATGAAGACTCAACTGGTCAAGGTTATTTTAATGTCCCTGCGTTTGGGGGGCGGGGGGGGTTGTGTAGGAGAGTAGGATCTGCTTCACATGGGTACCCCCACTTTTTGCTGGTGCTTCACTGTTTTTTGACCTTAGTCTGGCTGTGGCCCTGCCAATCAGGACCACAGCCTAGCTGCTTCCTCTCTGAAATGGTTTGCATGTACATTAGGTACATATCTAATTGGATTCTGGAGTGTCTTATAAGCCCCTAGTATATGGTATACTATGTACCTAGGGCCTACGAGGGGCTGAAGCATGTATTATGCCACCCCTGGGAAGCACTCCAAAATGGCACCACAGGTCTGCTACTGCAGCCTGGGTAAGGGTGTGCTTGCACCCCTTACTGTGGTATAGGCTACCTGTATCCATATATATATATCTCTTTACCAAGGTTGCTCTGCATTGAAGACGCAACCGTCCAGTCGGTGAGTTAAACAACACTTTAATTGCAAAAGGAGCAGGATGACAGCTCCGTTTTCTTTTTCCATTTGCCTAACGCGTTTCAGAATGTTCACGCTCTTTCATCAGAGGCAGTACCAATTCAACATCCGATATCAGGCTCCCACAGTTCCCTGCGTGCTACCTTCATTAATTTATAGGCCTCTGTTTGCGTCAGGCAAATGGAAAAAGAAATCGGAGCAGTCATCCTGCTCCTTTTGCAATTAAAGTGTTGTTTAACTCACCGACTGGAGGAGTGCGTCTTCAATGCAGGGCAACCTTGGTAAAGATTTTCACACGGCAGGTCCAGCCGTGGAAGTTCGCACCGCCCCTGAAAAATGTGGGGGATCGTCAGACCTGAACCTTTCAGCACTTCAAAGACGGCGCAGTTGGTTGCATGAAAGATGGGAACAGGATTACAGCCCCGAGGCCCACTGGAGGGCTGTTATTGCTCCATGGAATGGTTTTAATTCATACACAACCACCTGAGGTTTTAAAGCACAGGAAATTAACTACAAGTTCCGGCGTGCATTGGAACAATTCAAAATAACAATTGGCACACCGGAGGCCTATGAATTAATGAAGGTAGCACGCAGGGAACTGTGGGAGCCTGATATCGGATGTTGAATTGGAACTGCCTCTGATGAAAGAGCGTGAACGCTCTGAAACGCGTTAGGCAAATGGAAAAAGAAATCGGAGCTGTCATCCTGCTCCTTTTGCAATTAAAGTGTTGTTTAACTCACCGACTGGAGGAGTGCGTCTTCAATGCAGGGCAACCTTGGTAAAGATATATATATTATCTACTGGCGGTCGCCAGTAGATAGTTATAGTTAGGACCCTCTTACCATAGGAAATCCGCAACATTCTCTTTTGAATAACTTTGGCGCCGGTCGACGAATCCTCGCAAAATTTTCAAAATAGGTGGGGCGTTGAGCTCCGCTCCTACCCTGAAAGTCTCGGGGGGATTCGTCAAGCGGGGGCTGAGATAAAAGGGGGGTCCCAAAACGCGTTTTTCCCATGCATTTTTCCATAGGACCTTTAGACAGAGCTACAGCCCGAACGGCTGAACAGAATTTAATGAAATTTGGCAGAGAGGTAGTCCTCAGGTCAAGGAAGTGCCTTTTGTAGGTTTGGTGTAAATCTGTTCAGTAGATTCTGAGAAAATAGCCTTTAAATCAATATATATATCTGAGCCAGCTTACGGTGCGCTTACGGTGCGCTTACCGTACGCGAGCGCGATTCTGATTGGCCGTTAGATCTTAGTAAACATTCGAATCGGTCGAAACCAGGAAGCGGCGGCCGCCATTTTCTCTCTCGCACTCTGACAGGGGGTTGAAAAACAAAGTGCAAAAACATGTAAAGGGGCTGTTTAGACAGCTCCCAAGCACCTAGCCATGTCGAGGGAGTCCCCAACGATCCCCCAAGTGAAAAAAGGCAATTTTAAGTTTTTCGAAAATTTCGCCGATTACGCTTACCGTACGCGTACGGTAATAAATAATTAAAAAAAAAAAAAATATCCACATTCTCCCCACCCCGTGTGCAAATGGTGCCCTTCGGGCACCATTTGTCCATGGCTTATTACAGCAAAACAAAACATATATTTTACCTGTCACAACGATGCTCATCATATGTCCTCCATGTGCGCACGGTGCGCGAAGCGCATCGTGCGTTCATGGCCCATCTAGCGTAACGTGGGCACGCGGTGCGCGGTTTTTTTTACTGATAAAAAACCAATGAAATTCCCCCGTTATAGTTACTGTAGGCAACTATAACTCACGCGACCGTAATCCTCTGCTGATGACATATGTGTCTTTATGAAAAAAAAATATTTGTAATATATGTATAGCTAAAATTTAATGGAAGAAGACATGGGCAAATAAGTGTCTAAATACAGTATTAGCATCAGCAGAGGATTACGGTCGCGTGAGTTATAGTTGCCTACAGTAACTATAACGGGGGAATTTCATTGGTTTTTTATCAGTAAAATGTCCAGCTAACTATAACATGTGTGAAACCTATGGTTTTTTCAGTGAATATATATATATATATATATATATATATATATATATATATATACACAGACACATATAAACCTATAAGCCACTCCTATGGCAAGCCTTGACAATCCTGAAGGTAGATTGCTTGGTTTTGTGTGAGAAGGTGCCCAAGCATGAGCTGAGCCCATCTGCAGCTTTCGGAAATACTTCCTTATGGCTGTTCTGTGATACAGCCATACCATATACTCTTAAGTGCATTATAACCTCGCGGTAAATGCTAACTTTGGAATGGCTGCATCAAAACATGTCGTGTTTGGTGTCAAACGCTTTGGAATACCTTCTAGAGGGAGAGACATGTTCACACTGGTCAAACCCGGTAGGACTTTCCTGAGCCCTGGCATCACAAAATGGATGCCTCTGCCACAGACACGGGTCTGGCCTCCTGCTGCTGACCGAAACTCCGGCAGGCGAGGCCTGGAGAGTAGGTTTCCTGTCGAAGGGAGGTGTAACCACCTCCCCAGACAGGCAGATGTGTATTGGGGCTGGGCGGGAGCACTCTCTGGTGCTTTGAAGTCCTGCACTGGGGGCACATTTGGTGTCCCTGTGCATAGTCCAGTTCAAACCGGTTGCAGGGGCTAACTGCCCCTGCTCTGGCACGAAATTTGACAAAGGAAATGGGTGTAACCACCCCTCTTTCCAAACCCACCCATAGGTGGGGCCTTAGAGTTAGTCCATCCCCTAAACTTAGTATAAGAATGGGAACCCAGTCCTTGTGACTTTAGATTACCCTGGACGAAACTCTGCATCATATATCCTGGACCTTCGATGTTCTTTCCTGACTAGAAGACTGAAGAAATCTCCGTGGGGTCAAGGAGTGACTCCCCTGCTTGGCAGGCACCAAAGAAGCAACTGACCGGTCTGCATCGCTGAAGCTCCCGCCGGACGCCGAAGTCTTTGCAGCACCAGAGGTGGATTTCCAGACTTCCCCGAGGCTACCCTGAGTCCACAGCAAAGCTGAGGTCTGTGGCTATCATGGGAGACGTGGAACCGTGACCCCTGTACACCATGAACTTTTGCAGCAACACTATCTTCCTGGTCCTCCTCGAAATTGTGCTTTGGGCTCCAAGTAGCCCCAGCCTTGAGCACCTCCTGCACCGAAGATTGCTGGCCTCCACTCCACGAGTGACCAGTGGGCCCGTTTCAAGTGCGACCGCTCGAGGCTCCTTTGCGATCACTAGCTCGTTGGCTAGCAGGTCCCCACAAAGGCAACTCCTCTTCTAATTGGGCTTTACTGTTTGCTCCAGACGTGCCCTGACTTACCTCGCTGGGTGAGTCCCTCAGACCTTGCTGGTCTGCACCGCAGTCCTTTCTCTGAATTCCAGTGACTTGCCGTTGCTAAGGCTTGTTGGGTCCATTCTGGTCGCCACCACCGCAGCACTCGACAGACTTCGTGGGACAGCTCGAATCCGGCTTGTGGACTTCGTCAACGCCTCCTGGACCTCGTGGCTGAAGAGTCAAGACACCCATCAACTCATCTGAAGCACTCGACATCTGTGGGCATTGGTCCATCCTGCCCTCGGTCACTGGCTAGTGACCCAGACTCTGTCCCCTCTGCTTTCAGGTTCCTTCCATCCTAGATCCAAGGCTTGGATCTCTTTTGACACTTATCGTCTTCACGGAAGCAGCAGTTCTTTGCAGGCATCCATTGCAATCGACGACGCGACCCGACACCAAAAGACACCTATGCACCTGGCTTCCCTGGGTGAGGTAACTAGAGTACTCCGGTGCTCCCTTGGGTGCTAGCCCTAGAACTTCTTAAGTCCAAAAGGGTTTGGTCCTGACTCGATTCTAAGTGTCCCTAATCTTTAAATTTCCAACCGCGACATTGCCCATAGAATATAACAGGAACCCGCGGTTGTGTTTACACATTGCATACAGTCCCCGTGGGTCCCCTGTGTCACTACCTTGGGTGGTTCCTTGGGGTCCCAGCGATTCTACAGGCACTAGGCCTTGTGTCTAGCCCAGTCGTGGTTCTTATACCACTTTTTTAGTATATGGTTTGGTACGCCCCTAGGGCCCAAACGTGTATTTGTGCTATTACTGATAATTGCTAACTTGTAAACAAAGTACTTCGAACTCCAGTCTCATAAAGAGACTAGAGGGGTGTGTTTTATCTTAAATACATATATTTTGAATATATACCTGGTGTGGTTGTCTTTTCATTTGATCATTCAAGAGATTATAGACTGGTAAAACAAGCTGCTTTACATTCCTTCAAGACTTAGTCTGAAGGCTGCTCTCCATAGCTACCACTAGGATAGCTTCAATAAAGGTTGTCTTTAACCAATTCACCATAAGGGGTTATTTGGACTGATATAAGGTGCCCACTAGAACTAGTGGACAGCATATATCAGGCCACCTTCTCACAATGTGTTCTCCTTTTGAGCCACTACATAATTGCCCTCTTCGTCTTCTTTTGTTAAAGGTTGCTTGCCGTCACCAGCTCGCAGGGCGAGTGAGCTTCAGGCTCTGTCTTTCAAGCCTCCTTTTTTTACTGTTCATCCGGACAAAGTGGTCCTTCGCACTAGGCCCTCTTTTCTACCCAAAGTGGTTACCTCTTTCCACATAGCTCAAACCATCACATTGCCCACCTTCTTCCTGTCTCCGCATCCTTCTAAAGAGGAGGAGAGACACCACCTTCTGGACCCAAAACGCGTGTTGTCCTTCTACCTTGACCGCACTAAAGACTTCCGGGTGGACGATCAACTCTTCGTGGGTTATGTGGGCGCAAAGAAAGGTCGGGCCATACACAAACATACCATCTATCAATGGGTTGTCCAATGCATCAAGATCTGTTATTCTTTGGCAAAAAAGGAACCTCCAGTAGGGCTGTGCGCCCACTCTACCAGGGCGATGGCAGCCACTACTGCTTTGGGACGTGGAGTTCCGTTGATTGACATCTGCCAGGAAGCCACATGGGCATCACTGCACACATTCACTAAACATAACTGCCTGGACAGCCAAGTCCGGAGAGACAGCTTTTTTGGCCGTTCTGTCCTCCAGGACTTTCTGGTGTGAACTTGGTTATATTGGCACTTAAATGGAACCAGAAGGCTAGTATGGTACCCATACATAGTAAGTGTAGTTATGGCTGCGGACAGAAGCACAAGAGCTAATCTGGTATGGTAGTAGGCACTCGTCCTCTAATGGTCCAACTACTGCAAACCATAAGTACAATTTAACAGAACAAAACACACAAAAGGGAGTGCCTCAAAAGTCCAGCTTGTTCTCTTTTTTCCTCTCATACTTTCCCAAACTATACATAATTTAATGGTGTCAATCCAAATATACTTTTCTTCCAATATCAAAATAACATGGGAGACGTAGTGTAAAGTCTCAAAACAAGTGTCTTTATAATTCAATACTTCAGTGAAACAGCCTGACCGGTTATCTAATTATTGCTAATCAGGGACACCTGACCAGGTAAGGGGTTATGTAGGCCATCTTGTAATGGAGTGATGTGCTTACAGACTTCTACTTTGCGAGTAAGATGTATTCCTTAATCGATACCCAAAATAAGTAGCATGTGAGCTATAAGAATAACAACAAAAAAAACCGTGGGGAAAGCCCGATGAGCCAACCAAAGACCCCTATCCTTCCTTCGTAGCATATGGTGGACATAAATTACGAAGCATAAGGCGTCGGTTATTTTGGAAAGGGATCATAAAACTCGAAAGCAGGGGAAACACAAACCCACAGAAGAAAAAGTAGATATCCGATCACCTGAATGCAAACGGGTCTGGTCCTATTCATAATTAGAAAAGTATATTTATTCATACAGGGCCTCCGCATCTATATTTAGCAGTGAATTTATTTATGCCAAACAACCAAGTTCAAAGCCTCTCTTGTGTGCTAGAGCAAAACAAAAGCAATATCTTCCAGTTAACGTCCCGTGCATTGTTAGAGGTTAGAGATTGAATCAGTTCTATAGAAACGGAGTAGGAAGTTGTTCAAATGCATTGGGGCAGGACAAGAAAGTCCCTATTATCCAGTGGTTGTAAAATACATGGTTACATGGAATTCTCATCTTTCATATTAGAGCAAGGACACAAGCCTCTAAAAGATGCTAAAGTGGGGCATAGAAATGTTTAATCAAATAATTATCGGATCATTTGTTCCATGGTCCAACATGTGCAAACACCCTTACTTAAGAGGCTCATGTGTCTGGTGTAGACATCTTGCAGGCATTGCAGGAAGCACCATGGGAGAACAAGCATTTGCAATGCAATAGTTCTCGCATTCACGCGAGTTTGAGCTATTGGCATTGTAAATATCTGATAGAGACATCTAGCCGCAGATTCCTTAACTTAGAATATCCCCAGGCGTCAGACTGGATCCGGCCGTTTTTTTGCTGCAGCACCTCAGCGCACCGGGGGACGGCGCCACATGACCCTGCCCTGACGTTGTCCATGTACGTGACGTCAGCGAGGTCATATAAGTCCCTCTCGGCGCGCTAACATAATTTTCCTTCTTTTCCGCGTACAACGCGGATCTGGAGTGAGCGTTTCCCTTGGCCTGTTTTCAGGCCCTTCATCGACGCTTTGCGTCTGGAGCAGTGTGCGATGCCCTTGGGCTTTAAATCCTTTACTTCCTGTTCGCGGCAAATGTCCACGACGGACCTGCATCTTATTTGTATGTGGTGTCTCGGCGAGCACCACGACTCCACTGACTGCGACGTCTGCCAACAGCTCAAACCGAAGTCCCGGCAGGAGCGCCAGATGAAGCTTCTTTCAGGACGGCTGTCCCGGTCGGAGTCGTCTCGTCTCCCGACCTCTTCAACGCAGTTCCGCCGTCGTTCGCCCTCTGGGGCCCGATGCAGTCGTTCACCCTGCTTGGTAAGTTGCGACGTATGTCACCAATGGTCCTCGACCTCCACCTCCTTCAGGGGCGTTAGGTCCCGGAACATTCCGGTCCCGCGTCCCTACAAGTCGCCCTCGCCCTACCCACCCTATCCGGGTGCGAGGTTGACTCGGGCCCAAAAGGAGGCCTATGCTACGACTTTGCAGGCCTCACTTGGGTCCTCTCCCATTCTTGGGGCATCCTCGGGGCCTCTGCTATCTCTGGGGTCCCCGACGAACTCGCCAGAAGGTTCGCCCCCAGCATCGAATGAGTTCTTGCACTCCCGGGACGTCGGAGATGTGGTATCATCAGGGTGCGGATCAGCTGGGTCCCCCTGTAAGATCCCTAGAGCATCGTCACGGTGCGGCCCGGCCCCCCTCTGCGACTCCCTGCACCCCTGCCACGCCACACAGTCCCACGGGGCTCCCTGTGGCACCGCAGGCAGTTGCTAGTGCTTAAAGCCTCGCTTTGTGCACGCTTCGGCCTTCCGGACAGGTGAACGCCAGTCTGGAGCCGGGGCTGGCGCTGGCCCAGTGCCCTAGACTCGTCTCCCCTGCTCTGCCTCCGCTTCTTTCTCCAGACTCAGGGCCTTCTGTGGTCGAGAGTGAATCGGTGCCGATGCGGCACCGGAGGCTTGCCTCCCCGGATCCTTCCTCTTCTTCGGAAGGGTAGCTGGTCGTAGATTCGGCGCCAGATGGAGCCGCCTCGGCGCCAGACAGGGCAGATTCGGTGCCGGACGGAGCCAACTCCGCGCCAGAGGAAGTCAGGTAGGCGCCGGTCGCGGTGCCATCAGTGCCGGCTGCGGTTGTTTTGACGCCGCATCGCCATAGGGTTGTTGATGACAGACTCACCCCGTCAACGCCGGTGGTATTCTTGCCTGTGCCTTCTTTAGAATATGTGGAACCAACAGGATCCCTGCCTCCTCAAGAGGATCCGAAACCGACTGACTCCTCGCCTCTTTCGTAGCCTTGTCAGGACCCCCATTCCTCAATGAGGCTTCCCTCAGTGGAGCATTGGTCGCACCCTCACTGTCGGTAGGGTTGGCCTACAGCCCTCACCTAATGATGAGCCACTGTCTCCTCCTCGGAGAACTACCGAGGCTGGTGCAGCCTTTCTGCGAGTGGTCTCTTTGGCCACTCGGATTCTGAACATGCAACCCCCTTCGGTGCCCCTCTCTGTGGACCCTTTACTTGATGTCCTTCACCGTGGGTCAGGGAATGTGGAGCAGCTTCTGCCCTTTGAAGCTCATCTTTATAATGCCCTTTTGGGTACCTGGGTTCAGCCAGCTTCTGGTGACCCGGTGGCTCGTTCAGTCTTGCACCGCCACCGTCCTTCTCCACATGTTTATTTGTGCAGCTGGACGTGCAAGGGTTTGTTGTGCAAACTGCCTTCCCTTCCCTGCCACGGCTGCCTCTTTCGCCCACCCGTGAGTCCAGATGGCTTGAGTCATGGGATCGTAACATCTTTGCCTCCACTAGTGCCGCACTACGGTCACTAAATTTGGTGGGTGTGCTAGCTCGGGCTAATTCTGCAATATGGGACTCTGCAGAGTCCTCTCTCTCTCCATCAGCACTGAAGGCTCTCGTGTTGACCTGCTTCACATTCACCGGGACGGCCGTGACATTGCTGAGTTTACCATTCGCTCCACCTTGGATACTGTAGATTCCTTAGGCCGGGCTATGGCTGCTTCAGTCGCTTTGCGGCGCCATGCTTGGTTGCGGGATAGCGTCTTTACGGAAAATATCTGGGAAAGACTTGTTGATTTGCCCTTTGATGGGGTTTTATTGTTGATGCA
This sequence comes from Triturus cristatus, assembly GCF_964204655.1. NCBI lineage: Eukaryota > Metazoa > Chordata > Amphibia > Caudata > Salamandridae > Triturus > Triturus cristatus. The sequence goes on from NC_140581.1 coordinate 547,926,488, forward strand.
CACGCCGACTCGGTAGTTCGGCGTTTTCTTGCGGGCTTTCGCCCCCCACCTTAGACCTGTGTTTCTCATGCGTTATGTGTTTTTGGCTGGTGGTAAGCCTCCGGTCTTTCTTTTGTATGGTTAGGGGTGATTACCCCTTCCTTGGCATCCTTTGGGTGCATTATGCGTTTTAAACTGGCAATTAGCCAACTGTGGCAGTGTTCCACAGATTGTTCCTCGGACTGTGGCTTGTCCTGATGGGTGTTCCCCGTTGTTGGGGTGTGCATACTCCGTGTGGGGTACTTGTTTGCTATTATATAAATCAGTTTGGGTCAACTGGGCCTAGGAGATTCCTTGGCGTCTCTGCCTCCTCTGGTACTATTGTCTTCCAATGGTACGGCACTCACTGTTGGGCCTGGGTGTCATCATCTGTACATCATAGATCCTCTTGCTTATTGCTTCCTTCTCCTCCTTGGGAGCTTTTAGGAGTGTTTTCGCGCTTGACGGCACCTTCTCTCTGCCATTCATGTACCGGATGTGTTCCTCTACAACTATGTTCCATGGTTGTGCATAGTTTATTTCTGTATACCTGCAGGTTCCAAAAGTTCTCTTGTTTCTACCTCTTCCCCTCTCTTCGAGGCGGCGACGAAGGATCCGAGGTCTCCATGTTTCTGGGAGCTATTCAGTCATGCATATGGCATTTCTGACAAAACACTCTTTTGTGTTCCACTTACTGGAGTTGTTTCCAGTTGTTGGACAATCTATTTTCTGGACAGAGGTTACTTTCCTTCCATTCGGAGGGTGTGGTCTGCAATTCTGCATCTCTACGCCTTAGAACTTTGGTGACTCTGCTGCTCCTTCCTTCAGAGGTGCCTCCTTCTTGGAGTTCACCCTATTTGATATCTATTTGATATCGGCTGGGCATACAGGACTACTGTCAGTCGTCCTAGGTCTACGCCCTGCGTATCTGTTTTTCATGTGCTGGCTATCATTTTGGCCTTCCAGCTGCCTGGTCGAGCGGCCTTGTGCTTATTTTGCATATGCCACCTTCCAGTCTCTGTGGCTGTTTAGCTGTCTACGTTTCTATGGTGGCCTGCTTCAGCGTGCTTCACATTGTCACTGTTCACCTCCTGTTCTGGGGGTGCAATTAATGGGGTTCTTGTCCCCGCCTGCACCTCTAGAAATATTGCTAGTTTCTACCTCTTAGCCTTTTGTCCTTGGCCGTATCCTCTCCGGCCTTCCTTCCGTGGGCTAGCCTGGTAGGCTCTGGTTGCCTCTCCATGTTTCCTCTTAACTTTTGGTCGGTGTACGCATGGTGCGCCATTTCACTGAGAGGGATCCTTCCTCCTCTCTCTTTTGTTCTAGCTTTAATGCTTATACTGGTATGGTGTAGCACCATTCTGGCACTTTTGGGATGTCTTGCATTCCGTTATCCTTTGCTCCTCCGAGCCTTTTGGGTTGCTGTCTGGCTGTTCCGCCACGGCCTTCCCCATTGTCCGTGACGCTGTTGCCGGCTCACATGCTTGGCACTTCTGTTGTTATGTCGCAGACCCACCTCCTCTTTAGGGTATGGCTGTGGTATCTATTCTAAGTTAAGGAATCTGCGGCTAGATGTCTCTATCAGATGTACGAGTTACTTACCTTCGGTAACGATGTATCTGGTAGAGACGTTGTCTAGCCGCAGATTCCTTAACGCCCACCCAGCCTCCCCATTCTGCAAACAACTTGCCAAATGGGGTTTTCTGTTGTTCTGCAAACAACTTGCCAAATGGAGTTTTCCACTGGCCTCTTCAGTTGCCGTTGGTTTTCTCTAACGGGTACTCCCATTGTTGCATCCCTTCCAAGTTGACATAATAAGGCTGACTCCCTCTTGGAGGTTTTCTACGTTCAATGTGATCCCTTTTGCAGGAGAATCATCTTCATTTTCTTTTCCTCTCCTGCTACCTTCCTCCCCTCCCGCCCTCTCTATTGGCTCAGGGTTCTGGTCTCCTCTATAGTCGTCTTCTTTGGCGATCTGTTACCCTCTGTCTCAGATCTCCATTATTGTAGGGGTAGTTCCAGTCTTTTCATTTTCATTTCTTCCTGCGGTGGACTGTTGTTCTCTTTGTGCTCTGTTCTTGCTAGGTGACACAATTCTACATGGTGATGACAGTCTATTTCTGTCTGGTGTTCTACATGGTGATGTCAGACTATTCTAACTGTTGAGATGTTCTTCCCTTGTTGCTCTTGGGAAGTGTCTTCGCATTGCTTGCGGGGTTCTTTCTCACAGCTTATATGTGCGCAGTGTCTAATTCTGTCTTCTCGATGGTGTACACCATCATCCTCCTTCATTCATGGGCTTTTATCCCTCGCACACTGTGCCCATACTTTCACAGTTTTTGTGTTGGTGGCTCCGCGTTGTACCGCAGAAAAGTTTCTCCAAAGAAAACCAATGTCAGTGCGCCGGGAGGGACTTGTATGACCTGGCTGACATCACGTACGTGGACGACGTCACGGTGAGGTGCTGCTGCAAAAAAAATTCTGGATCCAGTCTGACCTCTGGGGATATTCTAAGTTGAGGAATCTGCGGCTAGACAACGTCTCTACCAGATACATCGTTACCGAAGTTAAGTAACTCGTACTACAATGCCTTTAATGTTTTGAGTTTTAAAACATAAATAAAAGGCATTGTCATTTACAATACTAATAGCTTAAACTCTCGCATATGCGAGACCTATTGCATTGCAATACAAGACCGCTTGTTAGATTGTAAATAGCAGAGGAAGAGACCGGTCTGCGACATCTTCAAAGTAGTGATAAATAGTGCTGTGAAGAAGATGTGTAAGTGTTGTAAATTATACAGACACAAAGTGTGAAGTGAGTTACATAAGATCTGAGCTATAAACACTAACAAAGCGTTTCAACACCTTTCGTTCTGTGATTACACTTTCACGGCTCAGGAGGAAGAGTGGGGGGGGGGTATTTCCTGCCCTCTCTTTGATTTGAGTGTGTAGTGTGGCATTGCGTAATGTAATTGCTATCTTTGGCCTAATAAAAAACACTCCAGCTGTAGTAGGGCCCTGGCTTCACCACCTGGTGCAGGGCGGGCTGTGCTTTATGGCAGGAACGGTGGGATGGTCTCGGCTGAAGCTCCAGCCTCGTACAGTGCACCAGACATTACTTGTGAGCGAGAGGTGCTGAGGAGGTGGTATTGGTGGTGGTGGTGGTGGTATTGGTATTGGTGGTAGTGGTATTGGTGGTGGTGGTATTGGTGGCGGTATTGGAATGGTGGTGGTATTGGATTGATGGTGGTGGTATTGCTGGTGGTATTGGTGGTGGTGGTATTGGTGGTGGTGGTGGTATTAGTGGTATTATTGGTGGTGGTGATATTAGTGGTAGTATTAGTGGTGGTCGTATTGGTGGTGGTGCTATTGACATTGGTGGTATTGGTTGTGGTGGTGATATTGGTGGTGGTAGTGGTATTGGTGGTGGTAGTGGTATTGGTGGTATTGGTTGTGGTATTAGATTGGTGGTGGTGGTATTGGTCATATTGGTGATGGTGGTATTGGTAGTGATGGTGGTATTGGTGATAGTATTGGTGGCTTTGTGGTGGTGGTAGTATTAGTGGTGGTGGTATTGGATTGGTGGTGGTGGTGGAATTAGTGGTTTGGTTGTGTTGGTAGTATTAGTGATGGTGGTGGTATTGGTGGTAGTGTTGGTGATGGTATATGTGGGGGTGGTGGTATTGGTTGGTTTTGGTCATGGCATGGTATTGGTCATGGTGGTATTGGTGGTAGTAGTATTGGTGATGGTAGTATTGGTGGTGATATTTTTGGTGGTATTGATGGTGTTGGTATTGGTGGTGGTGCTATTTGCATTGGTGGTATTGGTGGTGATATTGGTCGTAAGGGTATTGGATTGGTGGTATTGGTCATATTGGTGGTGGTGGTGGTATTGGCAACAGTATTGGTGGTGGTGGTATTGGTGGCTTGGTGGTGGTGGTACTGGTGATGGTACTGGTGGTGGTGGTATTGGATTGGTGGTTGTGGTGGTGGTATTGGTGGTGGTGGTATTGGTCATATTGGTGGTAGTGGTTGGAAGTAGTGTTGGTAGTATCAGTGATGGTGGTGATGATGGTGGTGGTATCGGTATTTGTGGTGGTGGTGGTGTTGATATTGGTATTTGTGGTGGTGGTGGTGGTATTGGTGGTGGTATTGGTGGTTGTATTAGTGGTGGTATTGATGGATGTGGTATTGGTGGTGGTGCTATTGGCATTGGTGGTATTGGTGGTAAAATTGGTATTGGTGATGGTGGTATTGGATTGGTGGTGGTATTGGATTGGTGGTGGTACTGGTCATATTGGTGGTGGTGTGGTGGTGGTAGTGGTGTTGGTAGTATTGGTGATAGTATTGGTGGTAGTATTGGTGGTGGTGGTACTGGTATTTGTGGTGGTGGTGGTGGTGGTGGTATTGGTGATAGTATGGTGGTGGTGGTATTGGTATTTGTTGTGGTGGTGGTACTATTACTGGTGGTATTATTGGTGGTGGTGTTAATAAAACTTGCAGGAATTCTGCACATACACAGAACTATGCACAGGAAACCAGGACTTAGGTGTATTGTGGTGTACCAAAAACACGCTTCAGTGCCCAGAACCCCTATTCGGCTAGCTATAGTATCCCATTCATTCTCTGTACAACAGCGCAGCTACCAATGATTGGATATCCTAGAACATGTGACTCAGGGCCTCTCAGAATTCGTGGGAACAAGACACTCTTTCGCTTAGATACTCATACCTGTTCACAATGTGAGTAACCAGAGACACTGTATAGTTTATTTCAACTAACAATGCATGAAAACAATATAATCAGCATGGTTACAGTTACATATAATTCGAACGGAATAGAATATTATAATGACAGTGGATGAAGCCTTATAGCACTTCACCACCCTCCCCGTGCTACAAGCTATGTTTATTATATCAGTGGAAGACCTCTGGGCTTGGACAGCGGAACCCCCTACCTCAAGTCTTAGATGATAGGGTTTACATCTCCGGACAAGCACAACTCTTCCTCTGGAAAGGTTTTCTCCAAGTGTTGTTAACTTGCATCCTGTGTAATATTAAAAGCACCCGAAAAGTCAGAAGCGCAGCTGTGTTACATGTTATGTCTATATGTGTGTGGGACGGACCAAAGCCGATTAACCAGTGGAGTTGTTTTCTGGCTTTGAACACGATGTACAGACGAGAACTCAGAGCACAACAAAAATAGTGAAAGGCAGACAGTTCCCATGTGAAGCAGCATGAGCAAAAGTGTTTACGGGAACCAAGGCATGTAGTGTTGTGTGCATAAGCGGCAAGATGGCGGTGATGCAAAGCACGGACTAATGCTAACTTAGCAACGTCCGCTGGCACCCCTAAACCCTCACAACACCCTCCCCTTGGGCAGTCCTATGCACAGTGATCGAAGTAGAACACAGAGTTCAAAACGTCTGAGCAAGAAGAGCTTATGCAACCTGGAAGCGAAGAATGTCAATTGGGTGTGAAAAGGAGTAAAGGTATTTTTGTTTTTAAAAATATCCTTTTGGAAGTAAAACAAAAAACAAAAAAATAATGAAATGGAAAAAAAAAAAATGTCTGGGTGGCCTGGTCTTATCAATCCATCAGTGTGTAAGCGAAAAAAGTGGCGACAGCTTCCAACAGGAAATCATTGTCATCGTCTGAAAAAGTAGACGCCATCCAGTTTAGTAATTCAAAGGAGCATACATGCTCATTAATGATGGGTGCTTCCATCACCAACGGTGGACAACTTGCGTGGTACTCGATGTAACTCCGTTGCAGGAAATCATGTGCTGCTGCACCGATATCCCACTGAGCTACCACTCCGAGCGCGGCTGCACAGGCCATCAGACCTATACCGGGACAGTCCTGCTCATGAGACACTAGGGGGCTCATCAGTAAGGCAAAGTACGGGCCAGGAGACTCTGTGTTTGTGAGGCAGAGATCCAAAGCCCATTGAAAAGGACTCTCCAAGCATGAGAAAACTGGTTGCACGCAAGTGCACCATGGAAATCGGTAAGACAGATTATAAGCCACGCTTAGAGAGGCCAGTGGCAAGGTACCGTAGCACTGAAGCATGCGGTTACGAAGCAGCTGTAGCTGGGCCGGGTTGTGAACGATCACAAGAGGAGCAGCTATTTCTGAGCAGGCAAATCAACAGGAAGACCCTGGCAGCTAAGGTGAGTATTAGTGGCAACCCGCCGAATACGCTGGAAAAAATAGAATGAGTGAAAGTCAGGATCACACCAAAAATAGTTTGAAAAGATGTTACAAGGCCAGAGCCCACAGTTTAAAAAAAATGAGCCAGCCCCGTTGTATGTGAAGCATTGAAAATAGAATAAATTAGCTCACCAAAATGTTGTGGGAGGTCAGTGTTTAAAAGTGCTTGAACTTCTGTTCTTGAATTAGCCACCTGCATGACATGGTTCTCACGGGCAGAAGTGAGAGAAACTTCTTTCTGGGACAATAAAGCTCTTTTTGGCTCAGCTTGTTGAACTCTGCCTTCAAGGTCGGAATGGAAGGCCAAATTGCGATATCGAGACTCCCACGAGGTGGAGGAAACAGCACATTTTTACAGCAAACCACACGTTGTGACACATTCACAATGTATGGTATGCCTATTAACATGCCGCAGCATTTTTCATTATTCAGAAGTAAATAACTGTCGTTAGACAGCAGTGTGAATGTTGTTATAATCGAGGGGACGGGTTTTCCTTTTAAAATGCACGCTAAATTAGGCGCCTCTATATTACAAGCGCCGTGCAATTGTATATTTTTGCACACAAGGGAGTGTCCAATGGAAGAATCACAAGATTCACCAGTCAGATACACCTCTGTGTCATCACGCATACATCTAAACGTGAAGGGGAGTGACCAAACTTCATGAAGGAACGAGTTTCCTAATGGTTCACAGCGATCTATGGGAAAATGTTTCATGCATGATGTAAATTTAAATAAGGGGAACGGCAGTGTTATAACCCCGTGAACAAGCCAAACAGCAGAGTTTGTTTCTGCCACTGAGAATGGCAAAGGGTCTAATTTTTCTATTTGTAAAAGGGTATAAGTGGCATCTTTCATGGACATAGACTGTTGTATTTCAGTCAAAGTAAATGGCAAAAACAATGAAGACTGGTTCACATAGTCCCATGTCATTCGACCCATTTTAAGAGTCTGCAAGGTCCATGCTAACTGCATAATAGAGCGCAATTGGTTCTGATAATGATATAACACAAATACATCATCTTGTACAATATCAACCACAGAAGAAACAATATTGTCCAATGTGTATATCCTGGAAGAAAGGGTATTAATACTGTTATCTATCACAGCAAGAACTTTTTCAAGATTAGCTTGGTCTATAGCCCATAAACGTGAAGCAGCTTCAATTTGAGACAATTTCCACATTTCATTGTAAACAGCATATATCCATCATTTAGACCTAGGGCCAATCAGGCCTTTTATGAAATCTGATAAATCCACATCATTTGATAACATTGTCAAATGATGTTTAACAGAAGCTAAGGTAGAGTGTTGTAACCAAGTTTGACATAATTTACCAACAGAATACGTTGTAACTGAATGTGTAGTTGAAAATCGTGGATCGGGCCTATCCTGTGTGTAACCTAGAGCCATGTTATGGAAACGCATTTGGCATGCATCTGCACTGGTCTGCCAAACCAACCACCCCATAGAGTAAAGATTCGAGATATTAAATGTTGCAGACTGCAACTCCTCAAATGTGTAATTGGTAGTAGCATTCCAGTCTGGATATTCTGCAAGAGAAGGAAAAGCAGGAGCCTTCAGTTGTTTAACCATAGCTAAACCCAGACAAGTAGTCTGATAGAATCGTTCAAAAACAGTATTTGTGTTGGTATAAGACATGCACGATACAAAGCTTCCGTGCCCTGCACCTGCCAGGTTTTGGAACCCCAAACTGATTTCAAATCAACTGTATTTTTTCCAATAATTATAGCCACGCACCGCCAATTTAGGGATAAAAGAATCAGAGTATAACAATTTAGTGTGGGTAAGCATAACTTTCATATTTGATTTAGAGTTCAATTTAAAATTGTAAGATTCAGGGTGTGATTTATCAAAACTCGTAAAAAATTAACATTTATTCAATAGGGTCTTAGAACTCCCTATCGGTGGTGCGGGGCAATGTTCCCATTGCTTGTTATTAAAAACAGCTTGAAAAGTAGTTGCTTTATGCAAAGAATGGTGGCCATAATGCTGATAGCAAAATATGTCAGCATAATTTGCGGAATTCAAATATAAGTCTTCAGCATCGAATGCTGCATAGTATTTTAAATCCGAAAACAGAGATTGTATTGCTCGCACATCCCAGTCATCAGAATGCATGTTATATTTAACTACATCAACCATTGAAACACGAAGAACATTCGGAACATTAATAATCTCTGTTGGACCATGATTTTGAAAAGGGACTGTATCCCAAACTATGCCATCCGCACCGGGCCAGGCTGTAATGTTGACGAAAGTCAGGTCCCTTTTCATGATGTGCAATGAAGAATGCAGGGCCAAAGTTCCATCCACGAGTTCCACAGCAGAGAGTTCTTTAAGGTAGTGTCCATTGATCAAAAGAAAAAACACGGTCTCAAATCCAATGGACATAAATAAAAATATAAAGATGAGCACCAGCCAAATATATATCCATGGAGGACCAAATAAGTGCATCTGAAAGAAACACGTTAGTTAGATTCCTCACCTTAGAATATCCCCAGGCGTCAGGCTGTATCCGGAAAGTTTTGTCAGCAATACCCCTGTGCGACGCTAGGCGTCGTCTGCGGCTCCACGTCCGTCGTCGTGCACCGGGATGACGTCGTCGGAGTACTTAGACACCGCCCTCGCGCGCTGACGTCAGTTCTTCTTTTTTCCGCGCCAGACAGCGCCGATCCGGGAAGAGCTTACCCCTTAGTCATTTTTTGACTAAACTTTTTGACTCTTTTGGTCTCTTGTCGACTCGACTCTGGTGCCGGTAGGATGCCCGGGTTCAAACCCTGCGACTCCTGTCACCGACTGATGTCAGTTACGGACCATCATCGCCGGTGCCTGTTCTGCTTGGGGGCCGACCACGATTCCGAGTCGTGCCTCAACTGCCGGGCCCTGACTTCGAAGGCTAAGCGGGAGTGGTCCCGCAAGCTCCTGGAGTACCGGCAGTCGGCTCCGCGCCGTTCACGGTCCCGGTCGAGGAGGTAGTCGAGGGACCGGTCGCAATTCCGCAGTCACCACCACTCGTCCGTTTCCAAGTCTTCGGGTAAGTCGAAGCATGGTAAGAAGTCCAAGAGGCGACATCGCTCTTCGGGCTCCCCTCGCTGGTCGCGCGACTCGGCTGAGGGCTCGGGTGGTACCACCCACGCGGCTCTGTTGGAGCCGCAGGAGTCGCGTCCGTCCCAATACTCGCCGGTCCCTGGGACCGACGCGACTCTGGCGGAGATCAGTGCCTTCCTCTCGGCCATGAGAGGCCTGGCTCTGCCGTTGACGCCTGCCGGCGCGCCTTCGGGCCCCGCGGGCTCGACTGGGGTTCTAGCGGGCTGGCGGCTCCGGCCCCGGCACCATCATCGACTCCGGTCCCGACGCCGCAGGTCCAATCGGGATCCAGGCCTGGATCCCAGATGACGCCAGTCGACCTCACGACCCCTCCGCCGGCGTCGCCTCCGGTACCACCTCCGGCGCCGCCTTTGGACGACGCCGTTTCCCGGTTCAGTCCCGGTCCGGGCCCAACGCCGATGGGTGGCAATCTCATCTTTCGCCCGGCTCAGATCGTTCCAGCTCTCTACCAGGAATCGGATGACGGTGATGACTGGGAGGGGTCTGAGGACCCTCTGGCCTTGCAGGCCAACTTATCACAGGACTGGGCAGATGAGCTGGGGGATGCCAGTGGTCTGGACACCTCCCCTGACACTGGCTTCATCTCTCCTCCGACTGTGGCTTTGGAGGAGGGTGCTGCATTTTGCGCAAGGCGGTCGAAGCCCTTGGGCTGGAGCTGCCTGCTGTCCCCGTGAGGGCTAACCTCCTCACTGAAGTGCTCCAACCGTCAGCAAGCTCCTCAGAGCCTCTACTGCAGTTTAATGAGGCACTCGTGGACGTTCTGAAGGGCACTTGGCCCAAGCCCTCCACAGTACCTCATGTGGATCGGAACGTGGCCCGGCGCCACCGCCCTGCACCGGGCGACCCCAGCTTTCTGTCCCAACACCCCACGCCCGAGAGCCTGGTTATCCAGGCCTCTACTTCCCAGTCCTCCTTCCCGTCCGCTCCCCCGGATCGGGAATCCAAGAGGCTTGAACAGTTCGGCAAGAAGCTGTTCTCTTCCTTTAGTTTGGGACTGCGGTCTTTGAATACCGCTTGCCTCTTGGACTGTTACTCTCACTCCCTGTGGGATACGGTGGAGGACGTGCTGTCCCAGTGTATGGAGGAGTCCTGGACATGGCTCGCCCAGGCTCTTGCCGACAGGCGGGATGCAGAGTGACATGCTATCCGATGTGGACTAGACACTACAAACTCGCTGGGTAGGGCAATGTCAACCGCAGTGGCTCTTCGCCGCCACGCCTGGCTGCGGTCCACGTCTTTCTCAGGGGATGTCCAGAGCACCCTCATGGATATGCCCTTTGATGGCAGTCGCCTTTTTGACGAAAAGGCGGATAGTGCGCTGGTGCGCTTTAAGGACTCCCGGGCTACGGCCAAGTCCTTGGGCCTTTCGGCCCCGCACCCTCAAACTTTCGCTTTTCGTCCCTTTCATGTCCAAGGAAGGGGCGCCCCCTCGTGTCCGCCTAGCCACCGGCCGCAGACCCAACCTACACGCAGTCGCGGACGTGGATTCCGCCGAGGCGGTACTGGGGGACAACGTGCCGGTCAGTCCACATCTACCCCACAAGCATCCGCCTCAAAGCCCTCCTAGTCCGTACTTTCAGGCCCATTCCACGCCAGTGGGAGGCAGAGTTCGCCATCACCTGCTCCACTGGCGTTCCATCACGTCGGACAGGAGGGTGCTGCAAAACGTCCGAAGGGGCTACTCCCTCCCCTTCGAGACGACCCCTCTAGCTGTTGAAGATTGCATTAATCTCTTTGCATGAGCTGAAAGCCATTTTGTACTTGGCAGCCATTTTAGTTAGCTATGTGCTGGCCATTTGCTGTTTCCCTCTCCCAGAGTCTTGCACATGCTCAAATGGGCCTAGCTAGTAGAATGCACCTGTTCCTAGTATAGAACTGTCAGGCTGTTCTAACTGATGTCAGCAACTTATTACTCCTCCTACTTGTTGACTGTGCAGTTTCTGTATGACCATCTATGTGCATAGCTCTTCTCATGGTTACTTGTACCGCCTTTTTTAGCCCCTGTGTGGGTATAAAAGGACCATGCTTCTTCTGTTCAGTGTGCTACTTCACTCAACACCGTAGGGTGCTGTGTGAATGTAGTTCCACCTCATGAGGTTTATTAAACTTTGTATTTTCTATTCCAGTTTCTGTGCCAACTTCTTCCTATTGGTCTGAGGACTCTGTGCAGAGAAGGGCGAACCCCTTGCACTGGTAGGCCTAGCTGAGGTCACCATCAACAAATTGGCGCCCAACTACTGGGGCTCATCGGTGACTCGGATGCCCAAAGGATTGGTCGCGACGAAGGATTGGAATCTCGCTGTGGACGCGATCGCTGCCCAATGAGACCCGAGTCTTGGCAACCACGGCGTTTTTCCTTTCTTTCTGATCTGACCATCCAGGTGGTGCCGGTCCTCGACTGAGATCTCTTCTGTTGATTCGCCGTGCAATGACCATTTGGTCGATTTTAGAACTTGGCAGTTGGAACCTGGACACCAAGGGGCCGATTCTGATCCCTGAAAAACGCTTTACAAATCGTGGTATGGAGCGTTTTCCCCATACAACTCGTACTTGTAAGGATTCCCCTACAACCTAGGAAGTACGATCCGTACAAATAGACGCTCTCCATACAAATTGTAAAAAAGACCATACAACTCGTTTTTACAAGCGATTCCGATTCGGATTGCCCTGTATGCGACGTTCACATGTATTCCCGGCAGCAGTTTACAACCCGTCAAGTACAATTCGTACAAACGGCACTCAGTACGGCTCTTTTGTTACAGGAGCCAAAAAGTGCTGGTAATACATTGTGGGGCCGATTCTGATCCTGGATTTTTATTTTCCATACAAATCGGATCCGTATTTTTTTCCATACAAATCGTACAAGTCCCTTACAACCCGTGTAGTACGATTCGTATGTGAAAAATACATACAAATCGGCCCGATCCTTACAAATCGATCGGGAAAAGCTGTGCGACACAGACTTGTAAAAAAGACCATACAAATTGTAAAAAGGCTGTCCAAACCGTCAAGTACGATTCGTACCGTGTTATCAGCATACGATTTGTAGAAAATTTGATTATATACAAAATGTTATTTAAAATAGGTGCATTAAATTCGTTTTGTAATATTCATAATGCCTAATAATGATACTGTGACCTCCTAGCATCCAAATTGTATTTAAGCCATGCTATACAGCAATAGGGGGTCACTTACATGTGAAATGTCACTTTACCCAGGCGTACAAAACTCATTTTTATAAGGGTATACATTATACTTTTCTGATGCCACATCTCTGGGATATGTAGGGGACATTCTGGGGATGACTATTTTTTTTTTTTTTTTTTTTTTTGAAAACCTTTATTGACAGTTCAATAGAGAACAAGTATGGGCCTACAACCCCCCGGGGCCGGCCGCTAAGCAATCAGAGCAAAAACAGACAAGTGTAAACACAGGCAGCACATCGGGGAGCAGAATCGTGATGCTAATACTGTGAACAGCGTAAGTAGGGCACCAGGAGAAAAAGGTTTTCGTTTTATAATGAAACGAGGCAGAAGGATCAGGTGCCAGACAATTTTCAAACAGCAATTACAGGTATGCAGAGTAATAGACGTAAACGATTTACAGCAATCTATTAGGTCAATGGCGCAAACACAAGAACATCAGGATGAGGAAGAATATCATAAGCAGTTGCGCTTGCAGTCCCCCGCCAGAACTCCCGGAGAGCACCCCGGAAATTGTGGTACACATGGAGCGGCAACGAGTCATTGCAAAGGAGGTGTATCACACTGATCCCAGAAAAAGAAAAACAAAAAGAATCAGAGAAGAAAAAGGAGGCCATAGAAAAAGAGATAAAAGACGAAAGAATCCCCTCCCCCAACCCCCCACCCTGCACCTCTGCAGATGAGTACGGCCCCCCCCCAGCAGTGTGCCTGTCGCCCTGGAACCAGACCCGAAATATAGGAGAATAGGGAAAAAGAAGTAGGAAAAGAACCCCACCAGACGGGGGGGGTAGAGAAAGTATTAATAAACTGGAGGAGGGCCTTCAAAACATACCCCCGGCTTCTCCCTCCCGCACGGTAAGTTTCCCCCAAAGTAAACAATAAACAGGACAAAAGCGATCTTCTCAAAGAAAGATGGGGAGCATTATGCACCTATTATGCTGTTAGCTATGCCAGGAGAGCACGCAACCCCTGAGCCCGCCCGTCCACTAGATGACCACCCCTGAAGGATCAGCCTTATCCCTGACCACTCTTTGAAATTCTGCCCACGCCTACCCCTCGACCCAGCACCATATCCGACGTTCCAAGGTAGAGGATTGTCCAAAAACGTCCGAGAAACGACGCACACAGGTGGGGTGGAAGTCTCTGAGCATCAACACAGTCCGCAGCGTGGAGAAACAGGCTTCCCAGTGCTGCCCCAGGATATGCACTGCACTCAAGGTCCAGGAAGGCAGAAGCAGCCAAAGCAGACAATAGTTGCTGGAGTTGTCCCTGGGTCGCAGGAGGGCACGTACGGGACGAGGCTACCACATCCCACTCAGGTCCAATGCCTCCAGGACAGATCAGGCCCTCAGCTGGACGAACACATTGTAGCATACTGGCCTGAGTGTCCAGCCGTGCACTAACCTCAGGGGTGGCCGCCAAAGTGTCCTCCTGTGCGCAGTGTGGGTAGTCCCTGTGTACGTGCGGACAGGCGGGCCGCCATTGCCCCAACGCTGACGCCACACCGTCGAGCTTACCCCCCAAGACCCCGACACCATGAATCAAGGAGGAGTGAAGAGCACCAAGGGCCTCGAGGAGGTCGCCGTACCCCGGCACAGCTCTCTGCGATCGCGCCGCCACACTCCCAAAAGTCGCACTCTCACAAGCCCGCTGCGACCCAGCGGACAGGATGGTAGGCTTCATCGCAACAAGATGGCCGCCAAGTATGCCCGACCCTCACCGGGGCCGGGACCCTGGAACAAGCGTCTCGATGTCCACGTCGCTGGTGACCGGGTTCCGGGGGCAGGTGAAAAGTTATCCGTTGCGTGGTCACGGGCAACAGTCGTCCCCACTACGGACCCGCTCCCGTAAAAATCCGGGGGCGGCCCGCAATGATCAGGGCAGGATACGGGCGGCGGCCGGGCAGCTCACCATCAAAGGCAGGGGCAGCCACCGGAGGATCTGAGAATTGCACCCACGGGCATGCACTCGGTCCACTACACTTGACACTAGAAACGACCACGACGAAATGTAGGTCGAGTTTGGCACCGCTCCGGTGGACCGCCTCCGCCCAGTCACAACAGGCCGCTGTTGTTGAACTGCCACCCGGCCACAGCGTCCACTTGAGGTCCCGGCTCCAGGGCCGCACAGGCCGCAAAGTTCAAATGAAAGTTTCTCCGGCGATACCGCAGCCAGAAACCTCGGAGTCACACAGTCGGGTGCCACTCTCCTTCAGAAACACGACCACGTAGCACAGGTTGAGGATCTCGTGCAGGATATCCGTGCGGGATGCGGAGGTGCACGGAGCCGGGAGTCTACGCTGCCTTCCCGGTCGCCATCTTGGCTCCTCCTCCGGGGATGACTATTATGCAAAAACATTGTAGGATATTCATTTTTAAGTGCCCCAAACATCAAAGTCGAAGTTGAGTAAAATTCACTATTTAAATGAGGTTATTCCAATCAGAGCAGCTTTTAAACTGCCTCAGGCTACAGTAAATGCACATATGTAAGCATAGAATGAATAGCTGACATCTATACTGCTAGACAAGCACTCGGCACACTGCTTACAAATATAAATATGTACAAACTGGCAGAAGTTATTAAGATTACCTCTGAATTGCTGGTAGACAGGAATGAAGTGGGTTTTGCTGTTGCTCTTTCCGTTTCCAGGGTCACTTTGAATTAGGACACCCCCATGAAAACTTTGCACTCAAGATGGGACAGCTGCATAGGTTAAAGGCCGAAGTCCTACATTTAGAAGCCTGCAGGGCTCAGCGCAACGTTTGCTTTGACATTTCGACATTTGAAAGACGAAATGGCAGGGCAGGGACAGAAAGAGGTTTTGCTTACTTTTTTGGCAAAAGCAAGTTTTTGTTCACTCACATGAATAGATTGCATAATAATAATGGTATATGTCAGCTTTTATTAAGACAATGACTCTGTCATATGTATAGCACTAATGCTTTTAGGGCTGAATTAAGGAAGCAATTGGTTTTAGTTTGAATTCATGTGCCCTCGTGTTACACTTGTACATTTGCTAATGGAATATGTTCTTTAGCTAGCTGAATGTGCTATTTAGCTCCTCAGAGTTTGTTTATGCCCAGTTGCTACAAATTGGGGTTGATAGTGTTGACAGAATGAAACCTGTTACAGGTTTCCTACTGTCAAAAATGGGGGGAGGAGGCTAGCTCCTCTACAAATTAAGGGTAGGCAAATGTATGTGTTCTCTCTCTTTTTCTTAATTTCTTTTGAGCCTGTCTAAACTGTCTGTGAAATAGCCATGAGACATTTAATTGGCTATTCAGTAATACTGTTTTAAACATTATTAGCATTAATAAAATGAATAAATAAATTTGCTATGTTACTGCCCATCCTGTCTGATGAAATTATGAAAGGATGAGTAGTCTAGATTGTGGTTTCCTTATTTGATCTTTAAGGGGAACTAGCTGTGGGTAGTTTTTGTTCTGAAATTCTCAGGTGATAACACCACTATTGTTTGTTATTCTCATGCTACATACGGTTTTGCAAGGGCATTGCTAGTTTTTATTAGCTAGTCTGTGTAAATAAACTGACAGTCCTAACTAGAGCTGATGTTGCATAGTTTGGATTGTGAAAAGTAGAATGCAGGGAAGATGCCTATGTGATCCTTAGCAAACATTTTTGAGGAAAATATTGTTTTATAGGAGTCTGTGTGTCACAAGATGTTCTGCTGGAAAAAATGTACCCATTATGTTGAAGTTTTTTAGTTCTTTATGTAATAGGAATCCCTGTTAAATTAGCAGTTTTAGATTTTCCTGTTGCTCCTATAACATGAGAGCATGGTCCTAAGCATACAATGTAGGTGCTTTTATTAAGAGAAATCATTTTAGAAGTGTCTGCAGCCCTGTACAAGTAATGCAAAGTCTATGAGTAAAAGTGTAGAACATTTCCTTTTTTCTTTAGGGTCTTTAGATGATTAAGATAGGAATATACAGATGTAAGGATTTGGAGTATGTCTGTATTGTTTTTCTCTTTTCCTCAGAATTTAGTAAATGAACACAGACTTCCTTGGCTGCTTGGGATTGGGTGACGTATTACTCTTGTCAGTTCACCAAAGAGTTCCTTTTATACTTGCCAATAGGTCCAGGCTGTTGTTTCTTTTACTCTCACATAGATGAAAGTGGTTCTTGGGTGTCTTGCTAATATATGGGGCGTCCCTAGACTAGGAAGTATTCTGAGACTATCCTCTCTGTTGATAGATTATTTCTGTGCCTTGTCTAAAGACCTTTTGTTCTGTCCACCAATAGATATTTGCTGCCTTACAACCATTGCCAGAGGGGCGCGGACATCAGATCCAGCTTGGAGAGTCAGCACCAGTCCAGCTTGAAGTCAAAGTGAAGGTAACCAGCACAGGCATTGCTGGCAACCAGGACCTCAGTGAAGGTAGAAGGCCGGAAGCACTGGGATGTGAAGTGTGTACCCCTGCCACTGTCTTGGGCGAAAGACGGGGTCACAAATCAGAAAGGAGAAATCGTGGATCAAGTTTTTGATGCCCAGCTGAGAGTCACAAACCGACCAGATCAGCAAGAAAGTTTTTGCTTGAGGTAACCCCCTTTAAAACAAGGGTTGCTTCAGAGATCCTAGCACCAGGCCTCTGAATCCTGGTCCCAAAGTGGCTGTAAAGTTTTCACCTTTGTTGGTCAAGAGATACCTGGGCACACTGAATGCAATCTATGGCCCCAACGAAAGAGCAGTGTGCCAGCAGAGCAATACAGGAGTTAGGGAAGGACTTGAGTTCAGGGTACAGGTGCTGTGTCTCTGGTGCCTGTTAGATTGAAATGAAGAAAACTGGTGCACTGCCTGAGACACTGGACAGGATTGCCTAGAGCATTGGCCCTGGTGGGTGATTGTCCTATCCTGAAAGAAGAAACTTTTCCCTTGAAGCTGGGCCGTGATTCCTGAGTTGCGAGTTGTGCAGCTCCACCGTGGGAACAACAAGAGCCTGCCTGTGAGGCTCAAACGGACACAGGGAGAAGACTCCCCTCTGGTTGGTTGTACAGCGGCTTTAATTTCCCAAGGACTTCTTTTTCTTTTTTGTTGAAAATGTACCCCATTGGTCGTCCCATTTTTGAGGAGAAGCAACCCTTTGCAGCTCTTCGTCCTAATTCTCATGGTCTTGTGTGGTCCTCCTGGTCCCCTAGATCCAGGATCATTTTTGTAATAATATGTCTGACTGCTTTCATAATTGTATTGGGAATAATGTTTATTCTGCGAGAGAAAAGTTCATCTGATCAGCTGATAAATGTTACTTTACCCTCTTCTTGATTAATACTCCAGCCCTCATAAAAGAAACACTGGAAAAGTCTAGTGAAAATGTTTTTATTAGATATGTGCTGTTGGCTATTTTGAAGTTGAAATTGATGGTCACTGAAATGCATAGGAGCCTTGAAAATGTTTTTACTAGATGGTTCTAGGATTTGCTTAGGACTAGAAAGCTAATAGTTCTGTTTCTGATAATAGTAATTACTCTCTCCTGCTATCTGTATGACCCAATGCTCTGTTCCCTTTGTACTCCTGCTTATACCTTATACATACCAGCTTAACAATATTTAGAATGAGAAATGCCCACCTAGCAATGAATTAGGATATTGATAAATTTATGAAAAAATTAATGTGCATATTTTTTGTTTTCCTACTGGATTATGGAAAATGTCTTTAGCTCATGCTAAAAGGACCGTCTGTTGAAGATTGCATTAATCTCTTTGCATGAGCTGAAAGCCATTTTGTACTTGGCAGCCATTTTAGTTAGCTATGTGCTGGCCATTTGCTGTTTCCCTCTCCCAGAGTCTTGCACATGCTCAAATGGGCCTCGCTAGTAGAATGCACCTGTTCCTAGTATAGAACTGTCAGGCTGTTCTAACTGATGTGAGCAACTTATTACTCCTACTTGTTGACTGTGCAGTTTCTGTATGACCATCTATGTGCATAACTCTTCTCATGTGTACTTGTACCGCCTTTTTCAGCCCCTGTGTGGGTATAAAAGGACCATGCTTCTTCTGTTCAGTGTGCTACTTCACTCACCACCGAAGGGTGCTGTGTGAATGTAGTTCCACCTAATGAGGTTTATTAAACTTTGTATTTTCTATTCCAGTTTCTGTGCCAACTTCTTCCTATTGGTCTGAGGACTCTGTGCAGAGAAGGGCGAACCCCTTGCACTGGTAGGCCTAGCTGAGGTCACCATCAACATAGCCATGCCACCGCAGTACCACCGTATGTCGGGGGATCACTTGAATCTTCTGCGGGAGGAAGCTACGGCCCTCTTGGCCAAGGGGGCCATCGAGCGCGTACCTGGTCCAGAAGTAGGTCGTGGTTGCTATTCCCACTACTTTCTGGTTCCCAAGAAGGGCAAAGGGGGCCTGCGCCCTATCTTGGACCTCAGGAGCGTCAACGTCTTCCTCCGGAAGGAATGGTTCAAGATGCTCACTTTAGCTTAGGGTCTGGCTGCCCTCGACCCTGGAGACTGGATGGTAGCGTTGGACTTGCAGGACGCTTATTTTCACATTCCCGTCCTGCCGGCCCACCGGCGTTACCTGCGGTTCACGGTGGGCCAGGAGCACTTTCAGTTTACCGTGCTCCCCTTCGGCCTCACCAGTGCCCCTCGGGTGTTCACGAAAGTGATGGCGGGGGTCGTAGCTCATCTGCGCAGATTAGGGGTTCCAGTCTTCCCCTATCTCGACATCTGGTTGTTGAAGGCGGGCTCGCCCCAGGCAGTCGTCTCCCACCTCGAGACTACGGCCGACCTCCTGCATTCACTGGGGTTCACCATCAATGTGCCGAAGTCGCATCTGAGTCCCTCTCAGAAGCTCCTCTTCATCGCAGCGGTTCTGGACTCGGAGCAGTTCCGGGCTTATCCTCCGGAACAGCGGGTCCGGGATATTCAGGCCCTGATTCCCATCTTCCGGCCTCTATCCTGGGTTTCGGTCAGGTTGGTGCTGCGGCTTCTGGGTCTGTTGGCCTCCTGCATCCTGATGGTACAGCATGCCAGGTGGCAGATGCGGGCACTGCAGTTGGATCTGAAGTTTCAGTGGGCCCAGCATTGGGGCAACCTGTCCGACCGTGTCTTGATCTCGGAGGGCACTGCAAAGCAGTTGCAGTGGTGGCTCACGGTCCGCGATTGGGTCAGTGGCAGATCCCTCTCCCTACCCCAACCGGAGCACGTAGTAGTGACGGATGCGTCCCTCCTGGGATGGGGGGGCCACATGGGAGAGGCGGAGATCAGAGGTCTCTGGTCTCCGGCGGAGTCCCGACTCCATATCAACCTATTGAAGCTGCGGGCGATCCAGCTTGCACTGAAGGCATTCCTTCCCTGTGTTCGGGGAAGTGTAGTGCAGGTGTTCACGGACAACACAACCGTGTGGTATTGCAACAAACAGGGCAGGTGGGGTTGTGGACCCTTTGTCAGGAGGCTCTGTGCCTCTGGACATGGCTGGAACATCAGGGCATCACCCTGGTGGTTCAACATCTGGCCCTCTGAACGCCAGAGCCGACGAACTCAGCCGCCGGTGCATGATGGATCACGAGTGGCGTCTAAACTCGGACGTGGCGCAAGGCCTCTTTCGGCAGTGGGGAGAGCCTTGGTTAGATCTATTCGCCACCGAAGATAACGCGCAATGTCAGCAGTTCTGCACATTGGAGTTTCCAAGGTGGCACTCGCTCGGGGACGCCTTTCGTCGCGAGTGGAGTTGCGGTCTGTTGTACGCCTTTCCACCTATACCACTTCTGCCCAGAGTGCTGAAAAAGATCAGGCGCGACTGGGTCCTTGTGGCTCCGGATTGGGCTAGAAGGTACTGGTATCCCAAGCTACTCAGTCTGTTGATCGATCCCCCGATCCGTCTGCCTCTTCAGGAGGACCATCTGTCACAGCAGCAGGGGACGGTCCTCCACCGGAACCTGTCCAGTCTCCACCTCCATGCGTGGAGATTGAGCGGCGGCAGTTGATGCCATTTGACTTGCCTCCTGAAGTCTGTGATGTTATTCTGGCAGCCAGGCGTACCTCCACAAAATCGGTATACGCCTGCCGGTGGAACAAATTTGTGGCATGGTGCACAGCAAAGACTGTGGATCCCCTTTCCGCCCCTCTTTCTGAGGTTCTCCTCTTTCTTCTTTCTTTGGCCCAGCAGATCTCTGCTCTGGGCACCCTGAAAGGTTATCTTTCTGCTATCTCTGCTTTCTTACGGCTTCCTGATCAGCCTTCTCTTTTCAAATCCCCTGTTGTCTCTCGCTTTTTTAAGGGCATTACTCACATGTTTCCTCCTGTTCCTTTTGTAATGCCTCAGTGGGATTTGAATCTGGCCTTGACGTTTCTGATGTGTGCTCTCTTTGAGCCACTTCATAATAGTCCTCTTCGTCTTTTGACGCTCAAAACTGCTTTCCTGGTGGCCATCACCTCTGCGAGAAGGGTGAATGAGCTCCAGGCTCTCTCTTCTAAGCCTCCTTTCCTTTCTGTCCATCCGGACAAAGTTGTTCTCAGAACTCGTCCTTCTTTCCTTCCTAAGGTTGTGACTGCCTTTCACATTGAATAAATAAGAACAACAAGAGAGCGAGGAAAAGCAAGACTTGTCCTCTTCCCCAGAGCAATATGGTCAAACAAAATGGACAAGTTTCATGACTTAAAGCAAACTTTTTTCGCTGTCATTGTGGGAAAACAAATTAGAAAGGAGAGAGAGCACAACTTGCTTTAAGTCATGAAACTTGCCTTTCACATTGGGCAGTCTGTCACGTTGCCCACCTTCTTTCCGCCTCCGCATCCCTCGAAAGAGGAAGTGCGGCTCCACCGCCTGGACCCGAAACGGGCGCTGTCCTTCTATTTGGATCGCACCAAGCAGTTCCGGGTGGACGACCAACTCTTTGTAGGCTACGTGGGCGCTAAGAAGGGACGAGCAGTGCACAAACGGACCATCTTTCGGTGGGTCGTTTTGTGTATCAAGACATGTTACTCCTTAGCTAAAAAGGAACCTCCTGTAGGGCTGAGAGTCCATTCTACTCGGGCCACTGCGGCTTCCACTGCACTGGGACGGGGAGTCCCCTTGCACGACATCTGTTAGGCGGCAACGTGGGCATCGCTGCACAAGTTTGCCAAACGCTACTGCCTGGACAGCCAAGGGCCTGGGACGATTCTTATCACCAGGTTAGTATGGTTGTCACGGGTTAACAAGAGTTGAGAGTTAAGTAAATCATACTGCAAAGACTGCAGTATATTTGTATGTCCGGAAGCCAACATGCTTTCTCAAATGTTGGTTGTATCAAAGCATAAAGAGGCTTGATACGCTGGGCATACTCTGGTACGCAAGTACGACCAATGTTCAAGAAACCCAGCAAAGATTGTAATGTTTTCAGGGTTGTAGGAGGACGCAAACGTACGCACTTCTCCAGGTGCCAAACCGCGTCCTTCATTATTGAGCTCATATCCCAAGAACAACACTGCTAACTCAGCAATGTGTGATTTCGCAAAATTAAATTTATAACTGTAGCCCGCAAACTCCACAATTATGCGGTCCACGCGATAAAGATGCAGATATAACTTGTCGTCTGTGAGATAAATGTCATCTACATCAGGGTCGATTGTGTCTAACAATGAGACCACACGTGCGGCGAAAACACCCAGGCTGTTTTTATAGCCCATCGCTAATCTTGTAAACTGTTTTTGTTTCCCGCCGTGTGTAAAAGCTGTCCATTGACTGGACAAGGGGGACAGATTGTGGCTAAAGAAGCCATTGGATATATCTAGCGTCGTTTTATATTATTTCTGAACTAGACTGTCCACTAGGGCTGAACTATGGGTATTCTGGACTGCATTTGTCCGACAATGTGAGTTCAATCGGTCGTACCAAAATTATGCGGTACGACCCGTCTGGTTTGGTCACAGTAAAAAGAGGGTTATTCATAGGTGACACACGTCTCAATTACCCCTTGATACTCCAATTGGTCTAGGAACTCCGCTACAGGAGCCTTTGCTTCCATTCAAATAAGATATTGGGGTTGTGCTTGTGGCATGGACCGCAATGGAATCTCGTGGTGGGAGATGGTATATCCCACCCCACCTGATTACGGTATAAAGCCGGGGCAAGCACTGAAGCCCACTGTTCTGCAAAATGTTGCGCATGCTCCTTTGAGACACCATGTGAAAAACTAGGGAGGATTACCTCCTCCCCTCTCGAAGCTGCCAGAACAAAAGGCGGGGGCCAGTCTGCCTCCGCTAACAGGATGTCATATGAAGAAGTCAGATTTTTCCAAACAAAACCTTTGATAATGCGTTTTATGTCACCTTCTATGAGAATACTAATTTCATATAGTATGTCAGGGGGAGCCACTCGAATGTCAGCGGTTTCAACTGTGATGAAAGTATCAGTTGCTGTTGCTTCCACAAATGGACGCAGTGCTTGACGCACTACTGTAACCTCCGCTGCCCAGTCTAGCAGCGTTACTGCCCATGTTAGATTCCGGAGCTGGGTCCTCACCGTCCGTGGCATACCTCGCTGTTAAATCGGCCACTTTTTTCTTTTGAGAAGGAGGGCGCTGATGAAGAAAGTCTTTTTGTTTACCCTTTCCGTCACTTGCCCGTGGCTGCTCATGTCCCTGCGGGGCACCTCGACCTCCTCCGCGCTCCTGGCGATCACCTCCACCAGCATATGAGCCTGATGCTTCCTGTGAAGAACGAGAAGAATGCGTACCAGGAACCTGAAATCGATCAGGAGATTTAATTCTCGCGTGGTCACGCAGGTCATAAGTGCGTTCTGAGACCGAAGGTGTAGGGGACAGTGCCCGTCCCCCTTGCTTTTGTTAGGATTGCCCCTGCTTGTTATTCTTCCAATTCTTTTCAGGGAATTGTGGACGGCTTCCTTGATCAGTTTGAGACGTCCGTTGAGCCTGCGGTTGTGCAGGTACTTTAGCAAAAGGCTTAACACCCAAACTATTACGCCCAACCGTTTTATAAGCCTGGGCTATAATCTTAGGTAATTCGCGGGGCTTGTCTACATCTGGGACAAGCGCCAAAGCATTAGACACTTGAAAGTTGACTGCATCACCCTTAATATTAGCAAGGATTAGATCAGCAACCACGTCATACGCTCTAACTAACCTCATCCCCAATTCTACTGCTGCCTCTAGTCCGTGCTCATCTTGAACACACTTTATTACAGAGGGGAGTACTGTCATTGATGGTGTGCCAAAACGCTTTGCATAAACTACCGCAAATATTTTACCCCAACTCTCACAATCAGTGACTTCGGGTACTAAGTCTTTCTGAAAACTAATTATCAAAATTCTGTGCTTCTCCACAGGAGTGGTATATGGAAACACCGCTTCCAGCTGGTCAAATTTCTCAGCAAGCCAATAAGGCAAATCTTCCCTATTTGGAGAGGCTTGCCCATAACCGAATTAACCATGACGGGGCTAATAAAAACACCACCAGTACCAGCTGGTTACTGTGCAACTCCAGGTGCTCCCACCTGGATGTTGCAGTTTACATATTGAACCAGTGCTCTATACACACGGACTATTGTAGTGTGCATGAGACGGACAGCCGCCACATCGCACGTTGAATACCGTGGTTGTGGCGTGTAACCTGCCAACACAGGCCAAGTGGCCCCATCAATCAATAACGGGCCTAACATGACAGGTGACAGGGGTACAGGAAGGGCACCATCAAACCAAATGCGATGCTATCAACGGAACTTCTAGAGCTCTATATGGCCGATATACAGCAGGAAGGGCGGTATGGCTGTATTTATGCCACAAATTATCCGCCCCATCAACTGCTGGAAATGTCACCCTTGAACAAAACACCTCATATGTGTCTACCGGGTCAGCTTGGACCACAAAGATCAGATTGACACCTGAGTCCGGCACCCCACATGCTTGTAAATGATGCTGGACCGCCACGCGGCTGTGCGCTGCGATGTCAACTTCAACCATATAGAAACTTGAAAAGAAAAAACACAAAGTAAAAAGGCGGCAAGACAAAGTTAGGTCGTAATTCAAAATACAAACGATGCCTTTTTGTATATTTCAAGCTTGAATCACCTATAAAAGCATCAATATAGGCAGGTAAACCGTCACCACTGTTTTCCGGAAACAGAGGCGAGGGGATTGTGAACAAGTATTGAGAACTACTAAAGTGCCTCGTGTATAAGTATCAGACTAAACGTTAGGTGCGCCATGTTGCAGGGATTCTTCACATACACAGAACTATACACAGGAAACCAGGACTTCGGTGTATTGTGGTGTACCAAAAACACGCCTCAGTGCCCAGAACCCCTATCCGGCTAGCTATAGTATCCCATTCGTTCTCCGTACTACAGCGGAGCTACCAATGATTGGATATCCTAGAACAAGTGACTCAGGGCCTCTCAGAATTCGTGGGAACAAGACACCTTTTTCGCTTAGATACTCATACCTGTTCACAATGTGAGTAACCAGTATAGTTTAAAATGTTTATTTCAACTAACATGCTCTGTAATACAGTACACGTGCTAACATTAGCAAAGATATGCATAAAAACAATATATTCAGCATGGTTACAATTCCACATAATACGAACGGGGTTAGCATATTATAATGACAGTGGATGAAGCCTTATAGCGCTTTACCACCCTCCCCGTGCTACAAGCTAGGTTTATAATGTCAGTGGAAGAACTCTGGGCTTGGACAGCGGAACCCCCTACCTCAAGTCTTTAATGATAGGATTTACATCTCCGGACAAGCACAACTCTTCTTCTGGAAAGGTTTTCTCCAAGTGTTGTTAACTTGCAACCCGTGCTATATTAAAAGCACCCGAAAAGTCAGAAGCGCAGCTGTGTTCCATGTTATGTCTATATGTGTGTGGGATGGACCAAAGCCAATTAACCATGGAGTTGTTTTCTGGCCTTGAACACGATGTACAGACGAGAACTCCGAGCACAACAGAAATAGTGAAAGGCAAACAGTTCCCATGTGAAGCAGCACGAGTAAAAGTGTTTACGGGAACCAAGGCATGTAGTGTCGTGTGCATAAGCGGCAAGATGGCGGTGATGCAAAGCACGGACTAATGCTAACTTAGCATCGTCCGCTGGGACCCCTAAACCCTCACGACAAAACAGGCTTTTGAAAAAAAAGTCAGGTGTGCTGTTGTCAGCTTCAGTCCATTAGCACAGGATTATGTGCTACCTGGAATTCACATGACTTAATTCGCTAATCATTTCTAAATCCATTTTACTTGGGGGGGTTGAAACCGACATGAGATAGTGCCGGGCTAAAGTGATTGAAAGCGGGTGGCGTGTTATGGGAGCAGCCTGCTTAAAATAAACACAAGCGGTTTCAGCTGAAGCACCGCATGTCCGGCCTGCAGTAAGAGAAACTCAATAAAGTAAATAGTGCTTACAGACTAAATAACAGGTCCTGTGTAACAACCGAAGTAAAGGGGCCAGTCGCCATGGGAGGTCACAAATGAAGACCAGGCCGTTCTAAGGAGGGACTAACAAGCCTATTAACGAATCCGAAGGCAGCATTTATGAAAGACAATGACACAAGCCAATGAAAAATATGGGCGGAGAGTGGGCGCGGCTTTTCTCCCATACTCTACTACAGCGTCTCTCAGAGCGAGCGGCGCATGCGCACTGCCACTAGGCTCCACCTAATAACGAGAAAATAATAAGCAGTTCACAAAAATATGCGGTGTGCTGATTCTTTTCACCAGGCACTTTTCATATATGGTAAACTAAACATACCACCATCATATTTAATATTCCAACACATCAATAGGAAAGAGAAGGGGAAAAGAAGAGGGAGAAAAAAAAGAGAAAAGAAAGAAGAATGAAAAAAAGAGGGGGTGGAGATGATGTCCTATCAAATGTAGGGTTTTCAGGACACAAGTTATAAATACAAATTTGCAGAAGAGGGTGCAGCAAGACAATTAGAAAGAAATACGTTAGTTATAGAAACTTTACCTTGGAATTACCCCCAGGTGTCAGACTGGATCCGGAAAGTTTTATCGTCAGCAGTACCTCTGCGCGTCGGAAGGTGGCGTCGGTCGGCTCCGAGTACGTTGTTGGCATTGTGTTGCCGGGATGACGTTGCGGTAGCTACTTAGAAACTGCCCTCTCGCACTGATGTCAGTTCTTTCTTTTTCCGCGCCAGTCAGCGAAGATCCGGCCAGAGCGGTACCTCCAGTCACTTTTTTACTGACTTTTTTCTCGACTTTTGTCGATTTATTTTTCGAGTCTTCAACTCCTGGTGCACGAGGAATGCCCGGCTTCAAGCCATGCGGTTCCTGTCATCGGATGATGTCCGTGACTGATCCGCACCGTGTGTGCCTCTTTTGTCTGGAGCAAGACCCCAAGTCGTGCTCCGACTGCCGGTCGGTGGCGCCGAAGGCTTTGCTGGAGTGGTCCCCAAAGCTGCTTGTGCACCTCCAGTCGGCTCTGCACCGTTCTAGGTCCCGGTCGCGAGGGAGGTCGAGGGACCGGTCGTGGAGCCACAACCATTCTTCCAAGTCTTCGAAGTCTTCGCACTCTGGGTTGGGTAAGTAGAAGCATAAGAAGAAGTCGAAGAAGCATCGTCGCACTTTGACTTTGACCACCACCCGACGAGGGACGCGGGTGGTTCCCCTCTCGCAGCTCCACAAGCGGAGCCCGAAGAGTCAACTCCGCATTTCCCTCCCATTCCGGGACCTGGAGCGACTCCAGCCCAGCTTCGTACGTTCTATGAGTCGAAGCATTCCATCTTTGGACAGCCC
This sequence comes from Triturus cristatus, assembly GCF_964204655.1. NCBI lineage: Eukaryota > Metazoa > Chordata > Amphibia > Caudata > Salamandridae > Triturus > Triturus cristatus. The sequence goes on from NC_140581.1 coordinate 547,953,783, forward strand.
GATCCTGCCGGTGTGCCTTCGGGCCCCGCGGATTTGGTTGGGGGGCTTAGGCCTTCGACAACGGCTTCGGCCCTTGCTTCGCAGGCCCCCCTTGGATCCAGTCCTGTTGACCTGATTACGCCTCCACCGGCACCACTTCCTCTGGCACCACTACCGTGTTCAACGCCAGTCAGCCCTCCGGCTGGCTTCGACCCTGGCCTCCATCCCGACATGGACCCGGAGCCAGACCGGCGGCGTCGGACGCCAGATCCGACGCCAAGAGGGGTTTTTGTGCCCCTGTTCACTCCTGGGGTCCCTTTTCGACAAGAATGGCACCCAGAGGATGAGAAGAACTGGGAGGGGTCAGGTGAACCTCTGACTGACCAGTTGGACAGTGAACAGGACTGGAGAGAGGAACTGAGGGATGCCAGTGGTTTGGACACCTACCCTGACCTTGGTATGTTTTCTCCTCCTACCGTGGCTACGGAGGAGGGAGCGTCATACGCAGTGGTGTTGCGCAGGGTGGCCGAGGCTCTCAACCTTGAGCTTCCTACGGTGGCAGTCACGACTAACCTCCTGACGGAGGTGCTCCAACCGGCGGCGAGCTCTTCGGAACCTTTGCTGCCATTTAATGAAGCCCTCACCGACGTCCTTTTGGGCATGTGGTCCAGGCCCAACACGGGGGCTCCCGTGGACAGGATGATTGCCCGACGCCACCGCCCAGCTCCGGGCGACTCCACTTTCCTCTCCCAACACCCCACCCCACCCCACCCCAGAGAGCTTGGTAGTGCAAGCCTCCACTTCCAAAAGCGCATTCCCTACCGCTCCACCGGAAAGGGAATCCAAGAAGCTGGACCATCTTGGGAAGAAAGTTTTCTCTTCCGCCAGCTTAGGACTGCGGTTGGTAAACACCGCATGTCTCTTAGGCCGTTATTCCCACTCGGTGTGGGAAATGGTTGCGCAGGTGCTGACTCAGTGTCCGGAGGAGGCCCGGGTAATGCTCTCCCAGGCTGTTGCCGCTGGGAGAGATGCGCGAAGTTTACCATCCGTTGTGGGCTAAATACCGACAACTCTCTGGGCAGAACCATTTCAACGTCAGTAGCACTTCGTCGATGAGATCCATTGTCTTTTCAGGGGATTTCCAGAACTCCTTGATGGACATGCCCTTTGATGGCCGTCACCTTTTTGGCGAAAAAGCAAACAACGCTCTAGAGCGTTTCAAGGACTCACGGGCTACGGCATAGTCCTTGTGCCTCTCCACCCGCCCGGCGCAGTCTGCTTTTCACCCCTTTCTTGGCTACGGAAGGGGTGCCCCGCTACGTCCCGCTCAGAGCCACAGGCCGCAGCAGGTTACCCAACCTTCGCGCGGCCGGGGACGTGGGAACAGGGCCGGCTTTAGGGCGGTGTGACTGGTGCCACCGCACCGGGTGCTGACTTCCTGGGGGCGCCGTGTTTGAAAGGTGATTATGCTTTTGAAGCACCTGCTGCAGCGTTTCTTTCTCCCGGCAATTACCAGGCCTCACATAAATGTCAAGATAACTCGTGTGATTAATTATCTTCCTGGAGAGAGATCAGCATTTTGTATAGTTGAGGTTTTGACTTAGGTGAAGCTAGTTCAGAGTGTTAATATGCCTGCTGCAAAGAACGTGTACCAAGTAGATTACAGAGTGAGTATGATTTAAACAGATCAGCAGGTTACTGCTTTCAAAAGAGACATCCTTATGTTCTTGCAATTTATAACTTAAAGTCCTAATATAGAATAGTGAGCTATTAACTTTCATCTTTGAACTGCATACACAGCAGTGGCGTCACTAGGGGGGTGCGTGGGTGCGGACCGCGCCGGGTGACACCATCGCATGGGGTGACACAGTGGTCCGTGTCGACAATAATCTTGGCCGGCGGCCGGGTAAGGTTCGACAGACAGTAATATTATTTTGCATGTTGGTGTCACGGAGTCCGTGACACCAAAATGCTAAATAATATTACTGTCTGTCCAACCTTACCCCGCCTCCGGCCAAGATTATTGTCCAATTATGCTACGTCGTGGGCGTCCAGACGACGTTCGAAACGTCACTCATGTGACGTGGCTCCCCGCCATTTTCATCACTGCCCATGGGGTTTTGCAGCGCCAGGTGCACGCTTGTCTTCCTCTGCAGCCTGCAGCTGGTAAGTGGCACCCAGTGGCGTAGCTAGGGTGGGGGCGGTCCGCCCCAGGCGGCACTATTGTGGGGGAGGACAAAGGCATTTAGATAAGACTCGGCTAGCTTTCGTGGACGTTCGGGGATGGGCAGAGAAGGAATAGGACTCGGGCAATGTCCTCTTCTTTTTCATGCTGGCAGCTGTCCCCACCTCTCTTCCTATTATTCCCTCTCTTTCTGTCTTGCTCCTCACTTACTGAAAACCGTGACTTGAAGAAACGGTTCACAACCTATCTTTCCTTCTTTCATTTAGTTGCTTCCCTGTGAAATGGATCCAAAAAAGAAAAACACTCTTGCGAGAAATGCCCTTTTTCTGACATTTTTCTATTCCAAAATAAATACATAACTAAATAAAGCAAGACCGAGTGGTTGCAAAGTCAGATTGGTTTTATCTACATCCAAATAAATCAGCATCACTTTACAGAGTTTTCCAGTGAAGTGCTACTTTTGTTTTCTCGTCTTTCTTTGAACAACATTGTTGTTCCCAGATGGGAAAGGGTACCATTCCTGGAGGTACTGCAATACCTGGTTGATGGGTGGATTGGAAAACAAAATGTGTACCATGGCTCTGTGTTTATGGATGTGGTATTTTTAAACCATACTTCTTACGTTTTGTAAGGATATAAGCAGTGGACATTGAAACGGTTCCCTTCAGGGCCCTCTAGTCATGTCCTTAACTTTTCAGGTAAAACCACTCGCTGATTTCTGAATAGTGAGTGAGAGATCGTAAAGGTAACCATGTTGTTTCTGCTTACATTTCACATGCTTTACTTACTCTTGCATTCCCTATGAGTGGTTGCTTTTACTTTTTTTTTTAGGCAGGATATTACTTTTATCAAGTGCATAATTTGAATTGAGCCACATCCAAGTGTTTATAGCGGGCACATTTAGGTTATAGCTGAAGGCAGTGCGAGTTTCTCTCAGGATGAGGATGTGGCTGTATGGCCAGAGCTGTCGAATTTGGAACTGGGGAACCGGGTTCAGTCTTCATGACCAGTCCACCAGACCACTCTACTGAGGGAGCACATTCCCATGCTAGACCTTAGAAGGCCCCACTAGACCTTAGAAGGCTTGATGTCTTAGCACAAGCAGGTGTACCCTAGTGGTGTCAATTGTGGGTTAACCTTGAAGGCCTGTCCACCACAATCCATACTGAAGTTCATCTCCAGTCTTGCGGGCAGGCCTACGAAGCAGCACACCCTAGAACAACAGTGATCCAGTCGCTGTGACTCTGTCACAGAGGTCACATGAACCTTGAACAGGTTAGGGCGATGCGAACGGTGTGACCGCACTGGCTACCTATTTCAGGTGGGTGCGTAGTGTTTGCAAGTATATTATGGTTTTAAAAAAACTTGCATCCTCCTTCTGGCCTCCAGCAATTTTCAGAAACAATAAAAATGTCATGATAACTTTGGTGATTAATGTTCTTCCTAGAGAGAGATCAGAGTTTTGTCTAGTGGAAGGGTTGACTCCGAGAAAGGTAGCAAAGAGGGTTAATGTGCCTGCTGCAAAGAACATGTACCATGCAGATCGCATAGTGCACTGCTTTAATGGTCATTTAATGTCAGCTGTAGATGATGGATCCATGAACAGTGTCATGTATGTGCATGTTTGCATTGTGTGAGGGGATTACCAGGTAATTATTCACGCAGCTCTCTGATGGATGTCACGTGCGGTTTTTCTGAGTCCCCAGATATATCATGCAGTCTGTGTTTTCTCTTTTGTACTGCCAGTCACTGGTGTATTCAACTGTGTAGACTTGGACCGTGTCATGTATGTGCATGTAACTTGCATGATCGAGGTAACTATTAGCGGCGATACTACGTGTCTCTCGGACCTCTTTCAAGTGCTCGCCGTCCTTTTTGCCCAGCAACCACCCCTCCCCACGGGCGGCAATCTGAGGGATAGCCCCGGGCGCCACAAGCTCCAGCTACGCCTCTGGTGGCACCCCCATTCTTCCCTTCGCTGTGTTTGAAAGTATGCCCTTTGTTTATTGGAAGTTCTTGGGCCGTGCTTTCTGTCTGGGTATCAATCAATCTGACACTTTCCTGTCCACTGTGTGGCAACTCACCATGTATTACTACTAGCCCAGAGGTCTTTCTTTTTTAATCATTTAGAACTTCCTGCATAGCCTGGCAGGCTGAATCTATTCCCCCCTCCTCTTAGTTGCCCTGGGCCACGACCATCTGCTTCTTGAGATGGCATGGAATCCTTTTGTGCTGACATTTGGCTTGGGACTGCACCCTCCCCCTCTACGGCCGTGGATTCAGGATCTCTTGTGACCCTCGGGTGCCTTTCTTGTATCAAATATCGGAAAGAGTTTTATACTGGATGATTCTTCTATCTTTGCTTTTTTTTGCTTATGTTGCTTGTGCTATTTTTAATGCTAATTATATATTTGTAATGCTAATAATATTGCCTTCTGAATTCAGGCCAGCCAACATTTAATTGTTGTTACTGCTGCTGGTTCTGTTTGGCAAGGATATCTGCACCTTTGAGTCATTTTGGTGATGGGTATCTGATGTTTGGGCTTCCGTCAGGGACCCCTCCTCTCTCTGGCTCCCTGGCCTTATTTGGATTTCGAGCTCCTTATCATTTGCAATATTGCCTCTGTTTCTATACTTGTTTCTATGCTTGTTTTGGCACAGCTGGTTAAAGGAGATTTTTCAGGTCCTTAATCATAGATGTTAAAACTTCAGGCAACGTTGCTAGTTTCTCCACTATGATTCTGCAGTGGCAGTCTTTTGGAGTAGCTTTTTTTTTCCAAGTGTTCTAGCGATGGCCAGTGCTATAGTTTGCATAATGTCCATTTTGACCTCCAGCTTATGTGACTGCCAAGTGAGGGCATTAGTGGCTTCTAAAAGTGTGGCATTAATTGATGACAGCAGGATATCTTGGTTTTTCATGCCGGTCTCCTGGAAATTGTCATGGGACGTCAGATGTGTGTGTGTTATTCTGAGCAGGCTAGCCCCTTGCTATTGCACCTCCAACTACGGCATAGGTCTGTTTCCACTCAGCTCAATACAGCTGTCTCTTGATGTCAAGGGGCTGGTTGGGATAGTTTCAATTGGGTCCCTTAGAACACTCACTGCATCCTTGGTGTGTATATCTACAGTGATTTCACTGTGTCGAGCCTGTTGTGGGGACCTGGAGCCTGACATCCTTGTAGACGACTAAATGGGTTTGTCGCCCCCTTGACAGGGCACTTCTAATGAACCTGAGGAAAGTTTTATCACGCCTGTATGTGAGTGGCGTAGGTATCACAACTTCTGACGCTATTCTTGGTGACTGTTTGATACGTTGAAGCCTTTTCATTACTTTGGGGGCATCCAAGTCCATTTCATTACTGATGCTAAGCCCCTCTTTATCGGGGAGGGCTCTCGACCACCTCTCTTTGACGTCCTGTCACTGTCATTATCCGCTATCATAATAGCACTGGAGTCAAATGTTGAGCCCCCTGAGATTCCAGCTGGAACTCTCCTATAATAATCGTCCATGGGTTTTGGCCCCTTTGCACCCTTCGTTGTGCTCCTCTTCGCACAAGCTCTAATCTGCTGCTTTCTACTCCCCCCCCCTTTACCATGGCTGCTGCTCTTCTCTGCAAGAAGACTCTATGAGCTACTTTCCAGCCTGAGGCGAACACGTTGCTTTAACTTGCTGACGGTCACCATCCGGGGCCCTTCTTGATGTCCCTAGTGCTTTTCGGAACAGTATCAAGGCGGTTGTCAATAGGACTCATTAGGCACCAGCTGGTTTAATATTTTCTTCCTATTTTCTTCCTGCGCGCCTCATGGCGTGAAGTGACTCAGGTGCAGCATATAAAATGTTTGTCCGCACTAAAAGCCTAATAGGTACGTAGTCAACAAAAGTAGCCATTCGCAGTGGCCTCACATACACCTGCACCCCTGTGTCAAGACGAGTGGCACTGCTGCTCAGTGCGTGAGAAATAATGCACTGAAAATGAAGAGTCGGAAAGGTGAACACTGGCTCTGCACTTCTGAATATAAATAAAAAAGTAGCATTCGTTTTTATCATGTAACTTTCTTTGGTGATGAAAACCAATTGGTTAATAGAGTTACAGGCTCTCAAACAATGTACTTGTGCCCTTTATTATTTATTTGGCAACATTTTTGCCCTCTCGTCTTCCGTGTTAAAGAAAGTTTTTGAGTGATGTCTTGAGCAGAATGAATAGAAATGACACTGTGCCTGGTAAGACAATTGGCATTGTTGTAATCGTTGACGGGTGCAGAGCTACTGTTATTTAAGTAAACTCCAGTCAGGTCCGGTGAGCATGATGTGAAGCGCCACACATTGGAATGGGGCAGGCGTCTCTGCCTCGAAGGAATGTGTCAAAGCCACACTCCACATTTTCCCGCGCATGGTTAAGACTTTTCTATGTTGGCCAGGAGCAAGGGGAGGAGTTATGAAAGGATGGGTAACACCTCTGCAGTGCTTTAGACTCCGGTGTAGAGGAGTGGGCTTGGAAAGGCCCCAGAAGAAGAAGGACCCCCTCCGTGGGTGCCGCACAGATGAATACATCTCCTCGAGGAGGTCCATCATGGATTCATGGGATAAGTCGTGAGGGGGTGACACCATGAGTTACCCGCACCGGTTGACACCAACCCTAGTGACGCAACTGATACACAGTGCAAAGTATACATTATAAGAACATTGATTAATGTTGCAAAAAGGGTTAATTTGGCTAGAAATCAATTCTTATTATTAAAGAAAGCTCCCAACTATGCTGTTTCTTTTTTGACTCTGAGTTTGTGCTTCTCCACACCAAGCACTCTTAAACTATACTGCCTACCAGTATGGATGACATGTGACTCCTACACTTTTAATCCTTTGGCTTATGTAACATTTCCTATACACTGATTTACACAGGTATGATTGATTGTCTCTGTGTAATCAGCGTGTGATGCAAAGTGCTCGGACACCCTACACTGGTATGAGTGGCGCTATATAACTAGTTCAATGCATCTGAGAGAGTGTGGTTATGGAGATTTGGTCACTGTTTAAGGGTGCTAGTGAGAGAATCCGTGGTGGAGGTGGTCATTGGGGGGGCGCCAACAAACATTGTTGCACAGGGCGCCACCAGCACTAAAGCCGGCCCTGCGTTGGAACAACTGTCGTGGTTCCGGGGGCCAGCGGCCGGCCAGTCCACCAACTCCCCCTCTGCAGCAGCCTTCAAACCCTCCTAGTCCGACCTTTCAGGCCCATCAAACGCCATGGGCGGCAGGATTCGCCATCACCTCCCCCACTGGCGCACCATCACATCGGACAGGTGGGTTTTGCAAATAGTCCGAAGGGGCTACTCCCCCCCCCTTCGAGACTACCCCTCCAGCCATGCCACCAAGATACCACCGCATGTCGGAGGATCATCTGGCCCTTCTCCAGCAGGAAGTTAGGGCTCTCTTGGCCAAGGGAGCCATTGAGCGCGTTCCTGTCCTAGAAGTAGATCGTGGTTGTTATTCTCACTACTTTCTGGTCCCCAAGAAGGACAAGGGCCAGCGTCCTATCTTGGATCTCAGGGACATCAACCGCTTCCTCCGGAAGGAGAAGTTCAAGATGTTGACGCTTGCTCAGGTCTTGTCTGCCCTCGACCCGAAAGACTGGATGGTAGCGTTGTACTTGCAGGACGCTTATTTTCATATCTTCGTCCTGCCGGCTCACCAGTGTTACCTGCTGTTCACGGTAGGCCACGAGCTTTTTCAATTTACCGTGCTCCCCTTTGGCCTTAGCAGCGCCCCTTGGGTGTTCACGAAAGTGATGGCAGTGATTGCAGCTTATCTGCGCAGATCAGGGGTTTCAGTCTTCCCCTATCTCGACGACTGGCTGTTGAAGGCGGGCTCGCCCCAGGCAGTCGTCTCGCACCTCAAAACTACGGCGACCTCCTGCATTCACTGGAGTTCTCCATCAATGTGCCAAAGTCACACCTGATTCCATCTCAGAAACTCCTCTTCATCGGAGCGGTTCTGGACATGGCGCGGTTTCGGGTCTGTCCTCACGAACAGCGAGTCCGGGATATTCAGGCTATGATTCCGGTCTTTCAGCCTCTATCCCAGGTTTTGGTCAGAATGACTCTGAGGCTGCTGGTCCTCATGACCTCCTGCATCGTGCTGGTTGATCATGCCAGGTGGCATATGCGGGCTCCACAGTGGGCGCAGTATCAGGCGAATCTGTCCGATTGCGTCCAGATCACGACAACTGCAGTGGTGGCTCACGAACCAGGATTGGGTCAATGGCAGATCCCTCTCCCTTCCCCAACCAGACCACACTGTGGTGACGAACGCATCCCTTCTGGGATGGGGCAGCCACATGAGAGAGACGGAGATCAGAGGCCTCTGGTCTCCAGTGGAGTCCGGACGATTCATCTTGCACTGAGAGCATTCCTTCCCTCTGTCCGGGCAAGAGTAGTGCAGGTGTTCACGGACAACACCATCGCCATGTGGTACTGCAACAAACAGGGCGGGGTGGGGTCGTGGACCCTATGTCAAGAGGCTCTCCACCTCTGGACATGGCTGGAACATCAAGGCATATCCCTGGTGGTTCAACACCTGGCAGGTTCTCTGAACGCCAGGACAGACAAACTCAGCCGCAGGTGCATGATGGATCACGAGTAAGGTCTTCACTCGGAGTTGGTGCAAGGTCTCTTTCAACACTGCGCATTGGAATTTCCAATGCGGCACTCGCTTGGCGGCGCTTTTTGTCGCAAGTGGTGTTGCGGTCTGTTGTACGCCTTTCCGCCTATACCACTTCTGCCACTTCTGCCCAGAGTACTGAAGAAGATCAGGCGTGACCGGGCCCAAGTCATTCTTGTGGCTCCGGATTGGGCACGAAGAGTCTGGTATCCCGAGCTGCTCAACATGGCCATCGATCCTCCGATCAAACTGCCTCTTTGGGAGGATCTGATGTCACAGCAGCAGGGGACGGTCCTCCACCCGAACCAGTCCAGCCTCCAGCTCCTTGTGTGGAGATTGAGCGGCGGCAGTTGACGTCTTCCGACCTGCCTTCTACAGTCTGTGATTTAATCTTGGCAGCCAGGCGTCCCTCCACTAAGACTATATACGCCTGCCGGTGGAACACGTTTGTGGCATGGTGCACAGCAAAGGCTGTGGAACCCCTTTCTGCCCCTCTTTCTGAGGTTCTCTTGTTTCTTCTTTCTCTAGCCCAGCAGGGCTCTGCTCTGGGCACTATCAAGGGCTTTCTTTCGGCCATCTCTGCCTTCCTTCGGCTTCCAGATCAGCCTTCCCTCTTCAAGTAACCGGTTGTAAGTAGCTTCTTGGAAGGCATAACTCATCACTTTCCTCCTATCCCCTTTGTTATGCCTCAGTGGGACTTGAACCTGGTTTTAACTTAATTAATGTGTGCTCCCTTTGAGCCGCCTCACACCGGTCCTTTAAGGCTCTTGACTCTTAAAACTGTGTTCCTGGTAGCCATCACTTCTGCCAGACGAGTGCGTGAGCTCTAGGCGCTTTCTTCTAAGTCTCCTTTTCTCTCTGTGCTTCCGGTCAAAGTTGTCCTTAGGACTCGTCCATCCTTCCTGCCCAAGGTTGTCACTGTCTTTCACATCGGGCAGACTATCACTTTGCCCACCTTCTTTCTGCCTCCGCATCCTTCAAAAGAGGAGGAGAGGCTCCACCATCTGGACCCACAATGTGCGCTTTCTTTCCACCTGGATCACACAAAACAGTTCCGGGTGGATGACCAAGTCTTCATTGGCTATGTGTATGCCAAGAAAGGTTGGATCGTACACTTGCGAACCATTTCTCGATGGGTCATTTTGTGTATAAAAGCGTGCTAGTCTCTGGCTAAAAAGGAGCCTCCAGTGGGGCTATGCGTCCATTCCACCAGAGCGACGGCAGCCACTACTGCCTTGGGTAGAGGAGTTCTTCTACATGACATCTGTCAGGCAGCTACATGGGCATCACTGCACATGTTTACGAAACACTGCTGTCTGGAAAGCCAAGTCCAGAGAGACGGCTTCTTTGGCCGTTCTGTTCTCCAGGACTTTCTGGTGTGATCTGGGTTTGCAGACCCACCACCGGGGTTAGTATTGCTGGGGTAGCTATTCTAAGGTAAGGAATCTATAACTAACGTGTTTCTTTCAGATGAACAAGTTACTTACCTTCAGTAACGATATATCTGTAAGAAACATTAGTTAGTTATAGATTCCTTACCGTCCCACCCATCCTCCCTGTTGTGCAAACTGATTTCTAGGGTTAAGGATATCCTTTCAGAGCCCTAGCTTTGTTCACCAGTGGTCAGTGTCTTGCATGGCTTTGCGTTTTTGGTGCGGAAAGTCGTGTACAGAACTGACGTCAGCGCGTGAGGGCTGCGTCTAAGTACCTACGCCACCTTCCGACGCGCAGAGGTACTGCTGACAAAAAACATTACAGATCCAGTCTGACGCCTGGGGGTAATTCTAAGGTAAGGAATCTGTTACTAACTCATGTTTCTTACAGATATATCATTACCGAAGGTAAGTAGCTTGTTCAATAATCCCATTGTTTCCATAGTGTGGTGATGCTTTGTACACAATATCTACCAGGAAAATGGGTAACAGTATTTCAAACATATGTACAGAATCATACATGTGACCCATAGTCTAGAGTTGATAGCATGTGTGGGTCTATGGTGGACTAAGTCCACATCTACCCATTTCAAACATGTACCTAAGGAGATGTATCCCTGATTTTTGTCCCAAAACGTTAATCGATGTGACTCAAAGCAAATATTGGAATGCCTCATCAGTATTGTGACACATTTCCACACTATGGGCCTCATGTACGTAGCCCAATACCGGTCGGTAACGGCCGATTTTCGGTAATTATACCGTTACCGACCGGTATTTAGGCTGTTGACATGTAGGGGGCTCATTTCTGTATTCGGTAATTTACCGAATCGGTAAAATTACCGAATCGGTAATTTTACCGATTCGGTAAATACCGAATACAGTAATGAGATGTAGGGGGACTGTGTGGTGGGTGTGGGGATTCGTTATTTACCACCAACTAATAGTTGGTGGTAAATGACGAATAGGTGTGAAAATGCATTTTTGTGCACTGTGAAGTATGCAATGTGGCAGACATACATGCCCCTAGGGCATGTATGTGCGCCACATGTGCACACATGGAAGAATCAGGGGTGCATGTGACACCCTGCCACCCTTGAATGTGCTCCCCCCATTACCGAATCGGTATTTACCGATTCGGTAATGAGGCATACCTTCCCATTGATTCAATCAATGGGAAGGTATGCCTCATTACCGAATCGGTAAATACCGATTTGGTAATTACCGACTTACTCCGATTCGGTAACATTTACCGAATTTTTACCTACATACACTTTACCGATTCTTAAATACCGAATCGGTAAGATTCGGTATTTAAGAATCGGTAAAGTGTATGCCACCTACATATGGCCCTAAGGGCCTCATGTACGTAGCCCAATACCGGTCGGTAACGGCCGATTTTCGGTAATTATACCGTTACCGACCGGTATTTAGGCTGTTGACATGTAGGGGGCTCATTTCTGTATTCGGTAATTTACCGAATCGGTAAAATTACCGAATCGGTAATTTTACCGATTCGGTAAATACCGAATACAGTAATGAGATGTAGGGGGACTGTGTGGTGGGTGTGGGGATTCGTTATTTACCACCAACTAATAGTTGGTGGTAAATGACGAATAGGTGTGAAAATGCATTTTTGTGCACTGTGAAGTGTGCAGTGTGGCAGACATACATGCCCCTAGGGCATGTATGTGCACCACATGTGCACACATGGAAGAATCAGGGGTGCAACAGGGTGTCAATGTGACACCCTGCCACCCTTGAATGTGCTCCCCCATTACCGAATCGGTATTTACCGATTCGGTAATGAGGCATACCTTCCCATTGATTCAATCAATGGGAAGGTATGCCTCATTACCGAATCGGTAAATACCGATTCGGTAATTACCGACTTACTCCGATTCGGTAACATTTACCGAATTTTTACCTACATACACTTTACCGATTCTTAAATACCGAATCGGTAAGATTCGGTATTTAAGAATCGGTAAAGTGTATGCCACCTACATATGGCCCTAGGTAAGCAGAAAATCCAGGCTGCCTCATTCTGTCATAATGACAGCTCCCTGTTGCCCCCTCTAGAGTCGGGGGAGGGGTACATGATGTATGGCATAGAACCATAACTCACTGTTGTCTGCGTGGTGTTCCATCATGTGGAATATCATCAGGTATCTCAAGTCCTTATTTTTTATAGCCTATATGTGTTCTTGAATCCAGGATTTATGGATCATTCTGTACTTCTGACATATATTTTGTTGCACTCACAACCAATGATGTGTAAATGACGAATTTTGTCTTACAGTTAAAAACATGTTTTATTATAACAGAATTGCTTGGTTTTGTTCTTGCCAAAGATGCGCATGTTACATTCCTGGTGTGTGTAACCCCCTCACAGGAACTGGTACATTCTGGGATATTGTATTTAAAGTGTGTGGCCCTGGGCAGCCCTAGGCTGGACGGTGACATGGCTGAGACATATGATGTGATATATTAACATCATACCATATTTGATTGTCATTGCGGGATGTCACAACAAGTGGTCATAGTATGTGGCTTGTTGGGACTTGCAGTGGTGGACTAAATCCAAACCCTCTGTTGGCCAGCAGCATTTGGCAGATTTGTGGACTGTTTCAGTACTGGGTGATGGATATGGCTCATGGCAGTCTTGTCTTATGTGAGTATAAGATTGTGAAGCAGAATAAGGGATTTTTTATGCATCCTGTATGAACTACAATTGACTGTCCACCCACTGAGTGTTCTGGTTTTAGTAATAGTGTGGGCAAAGAGGGCTACATGTAATTGAATTTATATAGCACTTAGTACCCCTTTACTCTGGGCGGTTTCCGGAGTCAAAGGTTCGTGTTTTGTTTCTCCAGTGGTTGCTGTTGGTTATTGGAATTAACTTGTGCTCTTCTTGAAACTATAACATGCATTTACTACAGTTTTCCATGGTAAACGAAGTTGAGTTAGATGTGCTCTTTCTGTGAGTGGGGGTGGTGGGGGTTGTATTTATGCAAATGGTTGGCAGTATTAATAGATGAGCTTCAAGAGATTACAAATTGCTAGGTGTCAGGCTATGGCTTTTAAAGGAGAAGTTGTGATATTTGAAACGAGGTGTGACCAATTTGTAGAACTACAATGATTGGGATTAAGGCAAACATGCATGTGAATTAGAGTAGACTGTACTCAGACAGAAGAGGCATCCAGGGGATAGAAAGTAGAGAGAGGTTCATCTGAAAGAAAGGTAGAGGCATCAATTGAAAGTTTGAAGTCATGGATTACAGAGGAGGATTTTTTGAGATTGCATGCAATCTGAGGATGCAAAACTGAAAAGAAACATTCTTTTCATATCGGATAGAGCGCTTTTAAGTACTTTTCATAAGCACTAGAATCAGGTGAACAGTGTAGCCTCTAAATAGATACAGCTAGTCCACTGCTTTTTGCAAGAACAGCTGATCAGCTCATGGCCCGGAATAGTAAAGAAATAACTGCACATATATAGGAAAATATCTTTAGACTGCCTCAAAGGCAACAGTAACCTCATGATCACAGCATCTCCTAAAGTATACAGGGCAAATGATGCAAACATTGAAAAGAGGATTCGGCAACGCTGGACCAGATGCCTCCCAGGACCAGGACAGGTCTTTTATTACACCAGGCATTTTTCGGCTGGGCTGGAGCCCTTGTAGGCTGGTTTTGACAGTCCACGGCTGCTCTTGCTGCCTCTGCCACTCCCCTCTTCCCCCCAAAGAATAATTTCAAACTGAGGGGGTTGACTTCAAGAGAAAGGGTGGGGAGAAGTAAAGAGAAAATGCTCAAAGAGGGAAAAGAGAGAACAGGAAAAAGGGAGAAATAGAGAACGGATGTATGGAAGATAGTGAAAGGAGACGAAGTGTGCGGGCTGGTTTAAGCATTTTTTTGCCAGAGCAGCTTTTGGTTCTCCAGTCCAGCCCTGATGTTCACTGTTGAGACGGTAGTGTCTCCTGCTCTGCGAGCCTGAACTGCAAGCCTGTGATTCTTTATGTGATTTCTTTTTTAAAACACTAACTAATTCGTGTGTGTGCATTGACCTTGGACCAGTTTGATGACAGTGCTAGGTTCTAGACTTAGTGCAGAACTGGAAGAAGCGCACCAAATGCACCCTCATAGTGACGGAGGACTAACGTCCCTGTCACGTGTTTCATGCATGGAGTCAGTTGGTGTGCAGCGTATACCATGTTAGTGAATTTTATGACCTGCTTTTTACCCGTGGGAAATGAATGTACACCTACTGGTCACTGATCTAAAGTTACTCTGCTTACGAGGAACTCAAAATCCTAAACACGATATCCTGTGCATTGTGTGTGTGAACGTATGATAGAAGCAGTAAGGAAATGCCTCTTTTTGCATGATTACCACTTAAGTTTTGTTTGGACTGATGCTGCTGGTTTTTTTACTTGGATTGCACTGAGGCCTGCTAACCAGATCTTTGTGCCAGTGCTCGGACCCTTAAAAAATATAGTGATACCAAAAACAATGGTCCTTATCCAATGATTGATAAATGTGAGATATGTTTTACTTAGTCAGTTAGTTAACTAGTCATGAGCCTAAACACAATTATACTTAAACAGAGGCTCGTAATATTGAATAAGTCATTCAAATCAGCGAAGGACAACAACCAAAACACTGAAAGCCGTTATATATACATTTATTTTATAGTTTTGGCAATTTTCTGCAATATTCATAGAACAGAACAAGGTTGCTCCAAGAGGAAACGTGCATCAGAGGAAAGTGATTGAAAAGTGCGTGGATAGAACAAGGAATGAAAGATGCATAGTAGTAGGGGTGATCAATTAGTTACAATTACAGGCAATGTGAATCGGTTGTAATTCACCGTCCACAAGCCAAGAAACCTGGTCACATTTATTGAGTACACAATTAGTATAGTTCAGAAAAAGACCCCATTGGTGGTCTTGCACGAAGGACTGGAATTGTGTCCCAGGTAGCAAAGGGTGGGCGTCGACGTTTCGACCCGTCTTGATGGCCTATGGGGATTTAAACCTTGGCCTTGCGGGTCTTCATCAGGACCAATAAGGGGCAACCCGACTGGAGGGTACTTTAATTGAACCACCTAGTGGTATGGTTCCACTGGGAGAAATGCCGGGTAAGAGGGCTTGGTTTTGAAGGGTCTTTAATTCCGTGTCGCTTCAGAGGATCAGTCAAAACTGATAGCGATGTATCCAATGTCCGTTCATGGATACCCAGCGCAGAGATTCAATCAGGGCATGGAGTTCACATCAAATGTGTTCGAGAAACCGGAGCGCACGGAGCCTCGGACGAGCTCACACCGCGCCGGGCTTTCAACTGAGATAGTTATTTCTTTACTATTCCGGGCCATGACTACTGCAAGGACTATCTCTCCCATATATTAACATGGGGATTGCCTTTAAACATCCTTTAAGTGTAACTTGAAGTTTGGTGTTTCTGGACTCACAATGTAAAAACACATATTTTGGTAAAGTTGGTTTGTAAATTGCAGGTCTGAAAATGTCACTTTTAGAAAGCTGTCATGTTCTTACTTTAACCATCCTCTGCCTGTCTCTGAATACACGTCTGGGTCAGGGTGACAGATGGGCTTTCTGAATTTCCTCTAGACAGTCACAGAAAGGGTGCTGGGGTGTGAAGTTTGCACCCTGATGGCCCATTACCAGGCTGATGGTCCTTACTGTGATAGATTAGGAGGGAAGGGCTGACACCTGCAACTGAATAGGGCTGTGACTGTTCCCACACAAAGAGCTTCATACTCCCCTGTAGTGTGTCTGGAGCCAGGGAAGGAAGGGCAGGGACCTTATGAGGATCAAAGGCCTTTTTTGTTGTCTCTTCCCACTTCAAAGACAAATTTTGGTATAAGTACTGGACCTCTGACACCCCCAAACTAGATTTCTTTCGATTCATATTCCAGGCTGCCTGCCAAGGAGGGGAAGGAGAAGGGCTTGTGAAGGGCTGGACCCACTACCCAGCTGGCTTCTCTTGGGTGCTGGGCCTGCATCTCCCTGGCTTGACCGGGGCCAGGCTGCACACCAGGGAAGAGAAAGGCTGAATTTCCTAAAGACTCACCCCATATCAACCTGGGTGCTGGGCCTGCGTCTCCCTGGCTTGACCGGGGCCAGGCTGCGTACCGCAGTGGTGAAGGGCTGAGAGTCCATACCTTGTGGGACTGAACCCCAAGGCTGGGCGTTCGTTCTCTGGCTTGCTCGAAGCAAGGCTGTTATGAGGGGGAAGGGAACCTAAGGGGAAGATCCTCCTAAAGATGCTACGACCTGCTATAGGACCACCAGACAGGCTAAAGGGACAGCGACCGTAACAGCATCTGAGCTAAAGTATCTGATAAAGCACCTGAGCTAAAATATCTACCCAAGGAGCTCCACTCCACCCCCACCAAGCATCATCAACGATGAAAGCTGACGTCATGGCGCACCCCAGCAATGCCAAAGACAATATGGAATGGCACACAAAGACAAAGGGGCACATCAGCAACAACCGGCAATAATTATCCCTAAGCACACTTAGCGCTAGGATAATTATCGCCGGCTAGCGTGGATTTTTATCGCTGAGATAGCGTGCTATTAGCAACGCTTATCTCAAAAGCGATAAAAATCCTAGGGCTAACTGCCAAATGTGAGATTATCGCTGGAAACCCAGCGATAATCCCACGAAGTTTGGCTATAGCTTGCTGATAGGGCCTCACATACTTAGCCATGATATCCACCTTCCATAGGATATCATGGCTAAGTCAGTTTCAAAGCAGGCATAAGGAAAGTAGAGATAACAGAGGTTATCGCTACTTTTCTTGTCGCTATGCTGCTTTGCGTGAGGCTTGATAATAGGAGAAATGTCGCTTAGCGACATTTCTCCCGTTATCCTGGGGAGGAATGCCCACTTTGCATCTCATTAGAGATGCAAAGATGGGCGTTCGGAATTCAGGCGCTAAGGCAAGGTTTCACACGATAGCGTGACCTTGCTGATAGAGCGATAAAATTATCGCTGCTTTTCGGCCGAAAACGGCCGCAAAAGCGGCGATAATTTTTTATGGCCGCCTTCTAGAGATGCCCCAAAGAGAGGACGCAACTCGTGCCCGAATTTACCTGAAAAAGCCACAAAGGTTGCCCGCGCACCTGCTAGAAGCGCCGCAATTGAGACCACAAACCATTTCCAGGTTCTTCAAAGTGCCCAGGACTGTGACGCCAGCCCTCAGGACCACAAGACAGCTAAAGCTGAGACCTCTACAGGCCCCACCAATCGACTGCGGATCCCACCCATCATCCTGAAGAACTTAGCCACTCACAAAGACCTCGTGGAGCTACTGGAGGAACACTGCACCTCTACTTTCCCAATCAAGCCTTGGCAGGACCATGACCTGTAGAAGGCAAAGAAGGATGAACAACGCAAGCAACTCCCCCAACCACAAAGGGCTTCTCGATACTCAACAGCAACAGACCAGGGTCAAAGGAAGACTTACAACCACAAACCAGCATTGGCTCACAGGATCCCAACCCACAATCCAACCAACAACCATAGTGAAGCGCGTGTGGATGGAAGGACATACGCAGAAGTTACAGGACCCAAACAAGACTGCCCACCACCAACAACTGCCCCGGGACCATCCTGTGAAATAGGCTCAGCCATCAACTGCCAGGAACTCATTGTCAAGGTTGCGAAAGAAGTCACAGATATTAACATCCACCCTGTGGTGACAATGGTGGCGAATCTCATTGCCGGACTTTTCCATGGTGAAGAAAACACCTGCAATGACAGCCAAATCTAAAGGGAACTCCCTCTTCTTGATGTGGAATGCCCACAGCATTCAGAAGAAAACTGCGGAACTCCTGCACCTGATGGAAACCATGGATGTGAGTATAGCGCTTGTCTCTGAAACCCATCTCCAAGGAAGCCAGAAGCTCAACTTAGCAAACCACAGGGTGTACCGCACAGATCGCACCACTGGAGCAAAGGGCGGAGGAAAAGTGGTGATCGTCAGCACAAAAGTGAAGCACCAAGAGATCTCACTACCACCAGTGGGGAGTATTGAAGCAACTGGTATACAGATTCAGACATCTGCAGGTCCTCTACGGTTGATTGCTGCCTACTCATCCCCAGCCAAGCTATGCCCAACAGACACAGATGCTCTACTGGACCCCAGCATCCCAACATTAATTGGAGGTGACCTTAATGCCAAGCACCAGTGCTGGAACTCTCACACTGCAAACAGCAAAGGACATGCTCTACTTGCCCACTCAAAGAAGGAGGACTTTGTAGTGGCTGGCCCGACTCAATCAACACACTATCCAGGCTCTGCACTGCATAAACCGGATGTTCTGAACATAGTCGTCATGAAAAATCTCTCCCGGTCTATGGGGCTGGAAACCGTAACAGGGCTGACATCTGACCACAACCCAGTGTTGATCACAGTTGGAGACGTGCTTGAAAACCAGCAACAGGGCCCCAGGCACAACGACAAGAAGGTAGACTGGAGCCTATACAAGAGAAGCCTGGAAGAGACACTGGTCCCTGACCCCTTACGCTGCTTTGAGGACATTGACCAGGCGATTCACCACTTCACAACTGCAGTCCACACTGCTATTGAACGCTGCACCAGTACTTCCCAAATGCTTGGGAAGAAGCAAGAGTCATAATTTTCCCCAAGGCTGGGAAACCACTATGAGGTCCTGCAAACTATTGCCCCATAAGCCTGCTATCTGGCCTATCGAAGCTCTTCAAAAAAGTTATCCTCGCCCGTCTCATGGACTTTGCGGCAAGCGAAAACCTCCTCGCCGAAGAACGGTTTGGGTTTTGGAAAGACCACTCAACAAATTACCAACTTCTAAGAGTTGTCGACATCATTAGCCATGGATTCAACATCAACAAATCTACTGGAGAAGTCTTTCTGGATGTAGCCAAAGCATTAGACCGAGTATGGCACGAGGGACTGCTTTACAAGTTCATCAAGCTCAAGTTTCTAAGCTACCTGGTTAAGCTGCTGTTTAGCTACTTGTCAGAACAGACCTTTCACGTGGTGGTACGAGACGAATGCTCAACATCACGCCCTATTCTTGCTAGGCTGCCTCAGGGATCAATTCTTGGACCATTCCTGTTTAACATATTCACAAACGATATCCCCACGGACTTAAAGAAGACAGATCTTGCTCTTTACACCGATGATGTTGCAGTCATCTCCCAATCCTTCAGCGACAAGGAAGTGGCTAAGAACCTCAGACATCACTCAGCAGACTCTCTTAATGGTACAGCGACTGGCAGATAACCCTGAACACAAGCAAAACCACAGCAACATTATTCACCAGAAAGCTGAACAGGAAGCATCCCCAGATCCTCCTCAATGGAGAGGAGATCAAATGGGAAAACAGCAGCTCCTGCCTGGGGGTGACTCTGGAGTCCAAACTCAGCTGAGAAAACCACATAGAGAAGACTTGCCAGAAAGCAACAACAGAACTGGTCGCATTGTACCCACTCCAGAGCAAGGTGCGGGCAATCACCGCAATAATTCGACCAACAATGATGTGCGCTTCACCAGTTTGGAGAAGCTACCGCCCGCAGTATCGGAAGGACCTACAGAGACTACAGAGCACGGCCTTACGGATTGCAGCAGGTGCTCCTATCTTCACAAGAACAGCAGACCTCCACAGAGACCTAAGCGTGGTGATGTTAAACGGCCATCTCGGCAAACTCAACGAGACATTCTACAAAGGATTGGATCAAAAAGAAAACCCACCGATCAGGAAACTTACTGGCATTTCTGAAAACCCATTTGACTGCTTCCCGCGGCCCATCACAGCGCTGACCTTGTGAAACCGAAACAGTGACTCAGCATCCAAAACTCATCACTTGCAGAAGGCTACTGCCTTGGCAGGCACCCAAATATCACCACTGCCAGAAGACTACAGCCTTGGCAGGCATCCAAAGCTCATCACTGTCAGAAGGCTACAGCCTTGGCAGGCATCCAAAACTCATCACTGTCAGAAGACATTTGACAGACAAAAACAAGACTCTGCGCTAAAACGTGCTGTCATTTCTGCAAACCCAATTGACCGCTACCCGCGGCCCATCACAGCGCTGACCTTGTCATCCAACTTCAACTGTGACAAAGTGTCACACATCAATAAGAAAACCGAAACAGTGACTAAATAACTCAAAATTAATGTGGAGTAATGAAGCTACTGCCTCGGTATCCAAAAACTCATCACTGTCAGAAGGCTTCTGACAGACGGAGACAAGACTCTCTCTCCCTCCAAACTAGTTATCTTTGGGGTCCTGAGGAGACTCTGCAACTAAGAGAGGCTACGCTGCCAGGAGGGACTGCCACTTTGCCACTGCTCTGCAGTGTTGGCCTGCTGCCTCTCTAGTGAGGGAGAAAGGACCCTACCCTCTATATCCAATCATTCTAAGTGTTCTCCAAGGGCATGATAGCTTGCATCCGTTTTTTTCTCCGAGGTCCCCGAGACATCAATACTGCCTTTTAATCTTGGTGCGCTCCACACTACATGAGCATGCCTTGCCATTGTCGAACAAGACTTGAGTGTGGTGCTTCATCTGAGCCCTGCACTACACTCACTGTATTGGGATTGCCATGTGCCTGACTGTGGGGCCCAAGCGCTCCTGTTTCTACAACCATTTGCACAGCTCGTGATTTCCCTGATTCGTGAGCTAAGGCGCAGCCACGCTGAAGGAAGCCAGAGGGTGTCACCACGGCATTGCCCCGGTGATCTTGCAGCATAAGCGGCCAGTCTTTGTCACGTGACACTGCTTCTGAGGGCGCCACCGACATTGTTGAAGCCTCCTCCCATCACATGTTTAAGTACACCAACAAGAGAGTCCACTGCATCCGGAGTCCTCAAGGTGCCACTGCAGCCATCAACCAGGGGGCAGATGTTGCCAGTCCGCCCCCCAGCACGATAGGCCACAGTAATGTGAGATGTGCTCCTGCAGCTCTGGTTGAGGAACCAGATACGGTGTCTAGCGGGGCCACAATCACCACTTGGCACCGTTCCCGGGGCCTCCCGGTCCCGTAACTGCATCACAACAAGCACCACACTGCGGATCCTGGGGGCACCCTAATTCTCTATGAAGTCACTCACTAGCACCACTAGACAGGGTAAATTGTTCCGCTATAAGCAAAAAATATGGTGACAATGTTGCATCGCCCCTCACCTTTTTTGTTTAAATATACTTGGTCATCTCAAGTTACCTGAATCGGACATGAGTGGTCCCAGCGTTGCGCCTAAAACACAGAGGGCAGTGGGGACACATTACCGTATCTCTCTTAAAAGGAGCATTCCATTGCCACTTAGGTGTTACATCAAAGACAAATTCCCTTTTCCAGACATCCCGAACTCAGGCCTTCTTACCTTGGTGCAGTCCGTAACGCACCCCTACCTGCAGAGCAAAAGTTCCAGCCTCAGAAGGCTTGGATTGCTAGCTGAGCCCTTGAGGGGTTATTCTTTATAAGTCCCCAGAGACTTAGGGAGGGACTTTCCATTTTCGTGCTGGGGGAGACTGCGTTGCTCCTGCAGCTCCCACTGCACCTTGGCACTTGGTAGTGACCCGGTTCTCCTGGACCCACCTCACGTGGAACACAGCATGGTTTCATGCAGGCCTGTCCACGCGCTGCAAAGCATTCTGGGGAGCTTCTTTCCAGCTCCATGAATATTAAAGCATGGGCTTCCCCCCTGCTTGGGAAGAGCCGCGCCGCCCTTGTGGGTCGCCTCACTCCGTGTTTCCTTGTGTTTGGGGCCCGGTCCCACCAGACCCTGTACTGCCAGGTGAGTTGCTGGCAGCTCAGGGAGCCCACCCCCACCCCCGCTGCCTCTGCCATGTCTCGGGGTGCCCGGTCCCACCCGGGCTCCCTGTGCTTCGTTTCCTCATAAGGGGGAGGTGAGGGGAGCCCACCCCTGGCTGCTCCGGCTGGCTCCTGGTCCGGCCCGCACTCTTGTGTGCGGCGCGGGAGCCAGCGCTGCTCTTCTGGTCTGCCCGCTCTGGCGGGCAGAGCCGGCAGCTACCGCTTGACAGGCGGTTCTTCAGGGGAGTGCGATGACACACCCCCGCCTTCCTCCGGCCGTGGGAGAGTGCGGCAGCACTCTCCCCTCCTCTTCCCTCACGTCAGGGGCCTGGGGATGGGGTCCCGGGCCTGGGGCAATCTTCACGGGGAGCGCGACGGCGCTCCCCGGTTTTGGGCTTCCCCGCGAGGCGGGTTGTGCTACAGCGTGCCCCCCTCCTCTCTGCTACCATCTTCGGGGCCTGGAGTTGGGATCCCGTGCCCCTCACACCATGCCCAGGGGGGCGCGACAGAGCTCCCCTGTCTCCCATTTTGGCAGGGGCCAGGGTGGGCTCCTGGCACCCCAAGAGTCACGCTCCCCGACTTATCTTCTGCTGGGGGTAGCCCCCGGGACCTGACACACCCCGGGGGCATATCTTGGGAAGGCGGTGGAGCCCCACGCGCTTTTTCATCGGTCGACCAGAGGTCAAAGGTCGCCTACCTTCTGGGGGACATATCTTAGCCCCCAGGGGACCGATCTTCACGATTCTGGCCTCTTCTTGCTCCTGGCGTTGCACCCCTGCCACTGGGAGCACTTTCCTTTGCCCTCCTGATCTCACGGAGGGTAGATTCAGCAGGGAGCGGTCTTCACTGGCTCCTTGTGCCAGCCTTTTGCCTGGATCTCCTCCTGGGCCTCTCTTCTCCTTGCGCAGAGGCCCAGGCTTCTGGTCACTTGACTGGTCTCCCCAGTTGTCCTCAGCAGATCACACCCCAGAGAGAGCTCCTCTTCCTGTGCAAACTCTTTTAAAGACTTGGAGAGGGGGCTGGCAGGAAGTCTCTGTTCACCCTATCACACAGCGACACATCACTTCTCTGTCCCTGCTCCCTCCTTCCTGCCCAGGCCTCTGGGTTTGTTCAAAATGGCGTCGTCCAGGGGTCTCATGCCACATGGTCTCTGAGAGCCCCTTCCCCCCTCACTGCCTTCTCTCCAGAACAGCTTGGTGCCTGGCACCAGGTGACAGCTGCTGATGGATGAACCTGTAGCTTCACCCATCTTCTCTTCTTGGAGTGGAGGCCTTTACCCTTGCAATGCTTGTTGTGCAGGGCTGGGCCTCTGATGCTACAGCTTGGGGAGGAAGGTCAATAGTTCAGCCTGGCAGGGTCAGCCCCAGCCAGGCCCTGGTTATGAGCTTACTCAGAGAAATATGACATTTCTGGATGACCCCAAAGCAGAACAAATAAGACTTTGGACTCTGCAGAATACTGCTCACATAAGTTACAGTGGACTTTGGTGCGTGTCTGGAATTTGTAGGCCCTAGGAAAGTAAAACTAGCCCATGCGCTCCCCATCCTCATAGGAGAATAATGGAATAAAAACAGTAAAGCACACTGACTTTTCCTCAAATGTTTCTTCCCATTGTAGAAAGCCTATTCCATGTCACCACCCAGTTCTGCCTAAGTCCTGCCACACCATTCAATTTGTAGCTGCTCCTGGGCTGCCCTTACACTTGTGCACAAGCATGTACACACGTGTTTGCATGTAACCAGCCCAGTGACCCTTACCCTGGCTGCAGCTCAGCGGCCTACTTGTGCCAGGGGGATACCGGTAAAATACACATGCAGTCCCTTTCAACATGAGTTCCCTGTGGGTGAGTCCCAACTTATGAGGCTCTCCCACAGTAAAAGCTCAACCAATAGGTGTTAAAAAAGCAAAAAATCCGGGCGACTCAGATGGTCAGACCCACCTTCTAACATGTGCCCAGCTGATTCCTACAGGGAAGAAATAGCCACTCTACATGGGTATTATTCCCGTAGTCAGCGATAACTAGTTAAAAGGGGTTCTGACCAGACCCCCCTTACTCACCAGTTATCCGCTCAGACCAACTACTCCTCCCATCCATGAGACCTACACCCATGACACGGATCCCAGACTACCCTAAGAACCCTCCGGGCTCTAGGTTAGATACTTCTAGGTCACTCACGGTCTACATGGACTCAGCCTAACTAGGCCTACCTTTGCCCTTGGTCATGCAACACTATGCCTACCACTTCTCTGTACAAGGGTACAGTGCTTCAGCACTGATGCGGTCTTCAGGGATAGGTCTACATCCCATCCCCTGGGTCACTAGCTGGTCTCCGTTCCAGAGTTTGTTCCAACTAGTACCCTCCCTCCTTTTGGTCCTTGCACCCCAAAGATGCAACCTCTCTGGACCCTCACCCTCAGCCTGCCGCTGGGGTCATTCAGCTGCCACCACCCTTTCGGGATGATAGTCTTCCCTAAAGAAAGCACAGCCATTCGTACTTTCCGCACACAGAAAAGTACCTTTGGCCACTGGCCTGGCTCCCTCATAGAACCTCAAACCGGCCTCACTACCACACTGGCAGTGCCAGGGAGGAATAGTGAGAGTGCCTCGTCAGACAACCTAAAGCTCATTCCCTCCGTCAGTAGCTCCACACTGAAACTACCCCGGGAACCTAGACCCCTTCCTTGATCTCTGCTGCGAGAACAGGGCCTATGCACCCTTCCTGCCGCTCCTGGAGTACCCTTAGAGAGCCTGTGGGCCCCGAGTTAGCTACACCCAGGCCCACCTCTCATAGCTCTCCCCAGTCTCCCTGCAGCGCCTTGGGAGACCGTCCAGGGACCCTCATGATCCCTGGATGGCCTGCACCACCCCTTATGAATAGCAGGGTCCCTTCACTTAAGATAGGCCCCACCTGCCTACAGGGTAGTACTACCACTCCCAGCCAGGGACCCTAAAGATCCCGGCTAGGCCTGCACCACCCCTATTGGAAACACAGGGTCCCTTCACTTAAGATGGACCCCACCTGTGTTCAGGGTGGTACTACCTTGCAGAAGTCCACCTCCTGCATCGAGCTATGGGAACACCCCAGGCGGCTGGTCCTCGGTTCCAAGTCCCACAGAACCTACCTGAATGGTTAACGGCTAGGCATCGCCCCAGCCACCACCTCAGGTTCACAACACCAGCTTCAGAATGACATCCTGTTGCTTCCTTGGGTAACCACCTACCGACCCTGAAACCTCAGGGTCCACCACTAACCCTCCACCTGGAATCTAGGGAGCATATAACGCCCCACTCAGATCTCAACTGGGTCAGTTATCTAGCCCACCTCGTGTACCTAGGGGCTACCACTACACACCCTAGCTCAAGAACTACCCTCCTTTGGGGCCACCCACTACAATGGACCACCCCTGGGTTGCTCACTTTCCCCACAAGTTAACCTGGGGGGCCTGCGGGACACACAACTCCTTCCACCATGGGAAAAGTTTCTTGGGGTCCCCTACCATGGGAACCCCTGGGGTGTAACTACCCAGGGTAAAGAAACCTCCTGCCCCACCCTTCCAGTGGTTTTGGCCTGCGCCACTGGCAAGAAAACGTTCAGCGGGGGAAGGATATCTGGGGCCCCTTCTGTGGAAACCCTCCCTGCCCTTAAAAAGCGCAGGAATCTCCCAGGGCCCTTACCTCTCCTGTCCCGCCAAAGGTCAATCCACCCCTACACCTCCATCTGCGATGTAGGTATCAGTTGCTGTCCCTATCTCTTGGAGGAGACACCCTCCTCATTCAGGTGTAGTGCATGTAGTGTTAGGGTTCAAAGGTGTACAATATGGCTTAGAACACTTGAATGCAATCATTTCCTGGAAAGCACCATTCCGCTGGCACATGATAATCAACATAACTCAGTGTTATCAATACAGTTTACATTTAAACCACAATATCTTCACATGACATATATGTGCGCGAGGCTTTCCTTTCCCATACTTTTAGTTCACATAACCAAAACTTTGAACTCTTCTCAGAGCCTTGTGCTCTTCCATTTGCTCATTACTGCATAGGTTATGTGTGGCAAAACTGGACTTATTAAATGCTATAAATGCGCACCAGAATGGGATACTATGTTTCCCGCCGCTAGACACCAATGTTGGAAAATGAAGCAGTATCTGTGAGGTCTGCACAAATAACATGTCACATTTGTCATTCACTGGGAATAAAAACCCCTACTGTAGCGCCTGACTCTCAGATGGTAGCGTTGCAGAGCAGTCTAAGGCTTACTCAAGGGAGGTGGTGTGGGCTAGTAATCGCCATTATAGGTGCTCAGAAATAACACTCAGCAGACAGCAGAGGGATTTCTTTTTCTCCTCCAAAGCCTCAGGAGCTGGGGAAGAGCTTCTCCAGCTCCCGAGGACCCCCGCCGTTTCTGTGAACGGACGCACGTCGCTCCCCAGTGGATCTCTGCTTGGGGATCACCCCAGGAGGGCGATCCCAAGGCAGGGATCCACCCACTAGACACCAAAGAGGGGGGAGGGGCCCCTTGGGCAAGGGCCTTCGCTCCCCCATAAACAAATTAGCATAATTCAGTCTTTCTGCCCTCCCTGTGGGGCAGATGGAGGCAGTAGCCCCCAATCTATCCCCCGGGTGGGGGGGGGGGGGGCAGAAAGCCCACTAAACGCCAGGGATTTTTTTGGGCTCATTTCTTTTTAGGGTGGGGGCTGCCCGTAACAGGCAAGCCAATGCCCCCAGCCCTGCCACCATTACAGCCTTTCTGCTCCCCCGGGGGGAAGATGGGGGCGGTAGCCCCCAATCTGCCCCCCCTGGGGTGGCAGAAAGCCCACTTGACGCCAGGGATTTTTTGTTGCCATATATAATTAGGGAGGGGGCTGCCCAAAATGGGCATGCCAATGCCCCCACCCCCTGCCACCAATACAGCCTATCTGCCCCCTTGGGGGGTAGATGGGGCAGTAGCCCCCAATCTGCCCCCCAAGGGGGGCAGAAAGCCCACTGGACCCTAGGGATTTTTTTTTTGCGTATTTGTTTTTAGGGTGGGGGCCGCCCGAAACGGGCAAGCCAATGTCCCCACCCCCACCACCATTACAGCCTTTCTGCCCCCTGGGGGGAAAGATGGGGGCAGTAGCCCCCAATCTTTCCCCCGGGGTGGCAGAAAGCACACTTGACGCCAGGGATTTTTTGTTGCCATATATAATTAGGGTGGGGGCTGCCCAAAATGGGCATGCCAATGCCCCCACCCCCTGCCACCAATACAGCCTTTCTGCCCCCCTGGGGGTAGATGGGGCAGTAGCCTCCAATCTGCCCCCCCTGGGAGTTCAGAAAGCCCACTAAAAACCAGGGATTTTTTTTGCGCAATTTGTTTTAGGGTGGGGCTGCCTGAAATGGGCACACCAATGCCCCCACCCCCCTGCCACCAATACAGCCTTTCTGCCCCCCCCTAGGGGGCAGATGGGGAAGTAGCCTCCAATCTGCCCCCTTGGGGGTGCAGAAAGCCCACTAAACGTCAGAGATTTTTTTTTTTTGTGCAATTTGTTTTAGGGTGGGGGCTGCCCGAAACGGGCACGCCAATGTCCTCACCCCGCCACCATTACAGCCTTTCTGCCCCCGGGGTGGCAGAAAGCCCACTTGACGCCAGGGATTTTTTGTTGCCATATATAATTAGGGTGGGGGCTGCCCAAAATGGGCATGCCAATGCCCCCACACCCCTGCCACCAATACAGCCTTTCTGCCCCCCCTGGGGGGCAGATTGGACAGTAGCCTCCACAGAAAGCCCACTAAACGCCAGGGATTTTTTTTCCGCAATTTGTTTTAGGGTGGGGCTGCCCGAAACGGGCACACCAATGCCCCCCACCCCCGCCATCATTACAGCCTTTCTGCCCCCCCGGGGCGCACTTGACGCCAGGGATTTTTTTGGGGGCAATTTTAATTAGGGTGGGGGCTGCCCAAAATGGGCATGCCAATGCCCCCACCACCAGCCAAAATGACAGACTTTCTGCCCCCCTGGGGGGTATATGGGGCAGTAGCCCCCAATCTGCCCCCCGGGGGGTAAAAAGCCCACTAGATGCCAGGGATTTTCTTTGGGCAATTTGTATTAGGGTAGGGGTTGCCCAAAATGGGCATACCAATGCCCCCACCCCCCGAAAAAAATAACAGTCTTTCTGCCCGCCCGGGAGGCAGATGGGAGCTGTAGCCCCCTGGGGGGGCAGAAAGCCCACTAGAAACCAGGGATTTTTTAATTCATGTAGGGGTAGGGGCTGCCCAAAATGGGCATGACAATACCCCCACCCCACCCCCAGAGAAATTCCAGTCTTTCTGCCCTCCAGGAGTGCAGATGGAGGCAGTGGCCCCTGATCTGCCCCCAAACGCCAGGGATTTTTTTGGTGCATTTCTTTTTAGGGTGGGGGCTGCCCAAAACGGGTACACCAATGCCCCCACCACCATTACAGCCTTTGCCACCATTACAGCCTTTCTGTCCCTCCTAGGGGGCAGTAGCCCCCAATTGCCCCCCCCCCGGGTGGCAGAAAGCCCACTTGATGCCAGGGATTTTTCGTTGCCATATATAATTAGGGTGGGGGCTGCTCTGCCCAAAACTGGCATGCCAATGCCCCCACCACCAGTACAGCCTTTCTGCCCCCCTGGGGGACAGTTGGGGGCAGTAGCCCCCAATCTGCCTCCCGGGAGGACAGAAAGCCCACTAGACTCCATGGATTTTTTGGGGGGCAATTTGTTTTAGGGTAGGGTCTGCCCGAACCGGGCACACCAATGCCCCCACCCCCACCACCATTACAGCCTTTCTGCTCCCCCTAGGGGGCAGATCAGGGCAGTAGCCCCCATCTGCCCCCCTGGGGGGACAGAAAGCCCACTAGACGCCAGGGATCTTTTTGGGGGAAATTTTTATTAGGGTGGGGGTTGCCCAAAATGGGCATGCCAATGCCCCCACCCCCCCAAAAATTGACAGTCTTTCTGCTCGCCCGGGCGGCAGATGGGAGCTGTAGCCCCCAATCTGCCCCCCAGAAAGCCCACTAGAAATCAGGGATTTTTTGTAATTATTCATGTAGGGGTAGGGGCTGCCCAAAATGGGCATGACAATACCCCTACCCCACCCCCAGAGAAATTCCAGTCTTTCTGCCCCCCGGGAGGGCAGATGGGGCAGTGGCCCCTGATCTGCCCCCTGGGGGGACCAGAAGGCCCACTGGGCTCCAGCGATTATGCTGGCTTTTTTTATGCGTGGGGGTGGGGGCTGTCCCACCCATACCGATGCTCCCACCCCCACAAAAAATAGCCACAGTCTTTCTGCCCCCCTTGAGGGCATATCGGGGTAAACCCCCTCTCCCGATTCCCCCCCAGGGAGGCAGAAAGCCCACTAGGCTCTGACTTTTTTTTTTTAGCAATGTGCATACCAGTGGATTTTGGGCCCTAGCGCAGCTGGCACATAGGGAAACCTAGCAAACCTGTGCATTTTTTAAAACTAGACACCAAGGGCATTCGAGGATGGGGTGACTTGTCTGGCTCTCACCTGGTTCTGTTACCCAGAATCCCTTGCAAACCTCAAACTTTGTTAAAAAAAAAAATATACACATTTGTCTCGAGATTCTGTTGTGGCAAAGCGCTGGAATCTGCGTGGATCCACACATTTCGTTCTACACAGCATTCCCCCTGGTCTCCCGATAAAAATGGTACCTCACTCGCGTGGGTGGGTCAAGTACCCGCGACAGGCAAGGGCCCAAAACGCATTGAGTAGTGCGCTATACAAATGTTATGATTGATTGATTGAGGTGACATCAAAATTGCCTATCACAAAACGACCTGGTTTTGCAAGTGGGGGTCACCTGGGTTTTGGGCCCTGTGCTCGGTGGCCAGCTAGGGAAACCTACCAAACCCACACATTTCTGAAAACTAGACACCCAGGAGATTACAGGGAGGTATGGCTTGCGTGGGTCCCCCAAACTTTTCTTACCCAGAATCCCCTGCACACCTCAAATTTAGATGACTTTTGCCGCACATTTTTGTGTGGGAAAGTTGTGGCATCACTGGGCTGACACAAATTTCTTCCACCCAGCGTTCCCCTAGGTCTCCCGATAAAAAATGGTGCCTCACTCGTCTGGGAGGCCCAAGTACCCGCGACAGGCAAGGGCCCAAAACGTATTGAGGCAACATCAAAATTGCCTATCACAAAACGACCTGGTTTTGTAAGTGGGGGTCCCCTGGGTTTTTGGCCCCGTGCTCGGCGGCCAGCTAGGGAAACCTACCAAACCCACACATTTCTGAAAACTAGACACCCGGGAGATTCCAAGGGATTCTGGGTTACAGAACCTGGTGCGAGCCAGTCAAGTCACCCCATCCTGGATTCCCCCAGGTGTATAGTTTTCAAAAATGTATAGGTTTGCTAGGTTTCCCTAGGTGTCGGCAGAGTTAGGGTTAAAAAACTACAGCTAGGCACTTTGCAAAAAAAGGGTCAATTTACACTCTGAAAATGTGGTGTGTCCACCTTGTGTTTTGGGCCGTTTCCAGTTACGGGCACTAGGCCTACCCACAGAAGTGAGGTACCATTTTTCTCGGAAGACTTTGGCAAACGCGGGGTGGGTGGAATTTTGTGGATCCACACAGATTCCAGAACTTTCCACCACAGAAATGTGAAAAAAAATTGCTTTTTTGGACAATTTTTTAGGTTTGCAAGGGATTCTGGGTTACAGAACCTGGTGAGAGCCAGTCAAGTCACCCCATCCTGGATTCCCCTGGGTGTCTACTTTTCAAACATGTATAGGTTGCTGGGTTTCCCTAGGTGCCGGCAGAGCTAGAGTTAACAAACTGCACCTAGGCACTTTACAAAAAAAGGGTAATTTTTCACTCTGAAAATGTGGTATGTCCACCTGGCGTTTTGGGCCGTTTCCTGTCGCGGGCACTAGGCCTACCCACACAAGTGAGGTACCATTTTTCTCTGAAGACTTTGGGAAAGGGGAGGTGGGTGGAATTTTGTAGATGCACGCAGATTCTAGAACTTTCCACCACAGAAATGTGAGATAAATGTGTTTTTTTTACAATTATTTAGGTTTGCAACGGATTCTGGGTAACAGATCCTGGTGAGAGCCAGTCAAGTCATCCCATCCTAGATTCCCTTGGGTGTCTAGTTTTCAAAAATGTATAGGTTTGCTGGGTTTCCCTAGGTGCCGGCAGAGCTAGGGTTCAAAAACTACAGCTAGGCACTTTGCAAAAAAAGGGTAATTTTTCACTCTGAAAATGTGGTATGTCCACCTTGAGTTTTGGGCCGTTTCCTGTCGCGGGCACTGGGCCTACCCACATAAGTGAGGTACCATTATTCTTGAAAGACTTTGGGGAACGCGTGGTGGGTGGAATGTTGTGGATCCATGCAGATTCCAGAACTTTCCAACACATAAATGTGAGGAAAATTTGTTTTTTGCCAATTTTTTAGGTTTGCAAGGGATTCTGGGTAACAGAAACTGGTGAGAGCCAGTCAAGTCACCCAATCCTAGATTCCCCTGGGTGTCTAGTTTTCAAAAATGTATAGGTTTGCTAGGTTTCCCTAAGTGTCGGCAGAGTTAGGGTTAAAAAACTACAGCTAGGCACTTTGCAAAAAAAGGGTCATTTTATACTCTGAAAATGTGGTGTGTCCACCTTGCGTTTTGGGCCGTTTCCAGTTACGGGCACTAGGCCTACCCACAGAAGTGGGGTACCATTTTTCTCAGAAGACTTTGGCAAACGCGGGGTGGTGGAATTTTGTGGATCCACACAGATTCCAGAACTTTCCACCACAGAAATGTGAAAAAAATGTGTTTTTTTGGACAATTTTTTAGGTTTGCAAGGGATTCTGGGTTACAGAACCTGGTGAGAGCCAGTCAAGTCACCCCATCCTGGATTCCCCTGGGTGTCTACTTTTCAAACATGTATAGGTTGCTGGGTTTCCCTAGGTGCCGGCAGAGCTAGAGTTAAAAACCTGCAGCTAGGCACTTTGCAAAAAAAGGGTAATTTTTCACTCTGAAAATGTGGTATGTCCACCTTGCGTTTTGGGCCGTTTCCTGTCGCGGGCACTAGGCCTACCCACACAAGTGAGGTACCATTTTTCTCTGAAGACTTTGGAAAAGGGGGGGTGGGTGGAAATTTGTGGATGCACGCAGATTCTAGAACTTTCCACCACAGAAATGTGAGATAAATGTGTTTTTTTGACAATTATTTAGGTTTGCAACGGATTCTGGGTAACAGATCCTGGTGAGAGCCACTCAAGTCATCCCATCCTAGATTCCCTTGGGTGTCTAGTTTTAAAAAATGTATAGGTTTGCTGGGTTTCCCTAGGTGCCGGCAGAGCTAGGGTTCAAAAACTACAGCTAGGCACTTTGCAAAAAAAGGGAATTTTTAACTCTGAAAATGTGGTATGTCCACCTTGAGTTTTGGGCCGTTTCCTGTCGCGGGCACTGGGCCTACCCACACAAGTGAGGTACCATTTTTCTAGAAAGACTTTGGGGAACGCGTGGTGGGTGGAATTTTGTGGATCCACGCAGATTCCAGAACTTTCCAACAGATAAATGTGAGGAAAATTTGTTTTTTGCCAATTCTTTAGGTTTGCAAGGGATTCTGGGTAACAGAAACTGGTGAGAGCCAGTCAAGTCACCCAATCCTAGATTCCCCTGGGTGTCTAGTTTTCAAAAATGTATAGGTTTGCTAGGTTTCCCTAGGTGTCGGCAGAGTTAGGGTTAAAAAACTACAGCTAGAGGGGTGTTCTTGACAGATGTGCCAGCGGTCTCCTGGGAGCGGAATGTGGCCCCAGTATGGGAGCGCGTCCGCTCCGATATCAAAATCTGGTTTCGTATGCCCTTGACTCTGTATGGGCGATCGGCAATATTTAAAATGGTGGCGCTCCCTTGACTCCTATATCAGCTACAGTACCACCCGTATAAGATTCAGCCCGGTTGGTTCAGACAGGTGAATTCGGTGCTAGGGCAATTCCTGTGGGAGGGGGGTAAGGTGCGCATGGCTATACGGACGTGCTTCCTGTCCACCTACTGTGGAGGGCTGGCAACCTCGGATATTCTGTCATACTATCAAGCATCACATCTTCTAGTCCTTAACGAATGGTGGTATGGGGACAGGGGAGACCCGGCATATGCGCTGGAACGGCAGCTTCTGGGATGCCACACGCTGCATACACTCCTCTACTCGGCGTCCCTGAGGGGTGTGCTGCCCCCGGTCACACAGGTAGTGTTTCAAATCTGGAGGCAGGCCTTGCGCGGTATGGGATGGTGGCAGACCTTGACTCGGGAGACTCCCCTGTGGCACAATGGGCGTTTACCCCACTTGGCGGCCCTACAAGGGTTTAAGGGATGGGATGACATTGGCATCTCCACGCTGGGAGACGTAATGCGAAAGACGACACTCAAATCTTTCCATGAGCTACAGCAGGAATTCCATATGCCACGTGAGCAATTTTTTCGATATCTCCAGCTCAGGCACGCCCTGTCGCCCGCACTGGTGGGAGGCTGGAATCGCTTCCTGACTTCTGCCCATTGGAGGCGAAAGTCTTCATGGGGGATCTGCCAGATAAAAAAAATTCCAGGATCTATCAATCCCTGGTTACACACAGCTCCCCCACACTGAGCAAATTTCGGGGGGACTGGGAGGCAGATGTGGGCGCTCTGGAGGAAGAGGACTGGAGGGAGGCGCTGGCCGGCCCGCGAGGTGCTGCCGTAGCCATGAGGCTCCGGTTGGTTCAATTTAAATACCTGCACCGGGTGTACTTCACGAGGGTGCGGCTGTTGCGGGCGGGGCTGATTGCATCCCCGGAGTGCCTGAGGTGTGGCAGGGAAGAGGGCACATTCTTTCACACTATCTGGCAGTGCGCTTCCCTTGATCGATTCTGGAGGGGAGTGTTGGCGTGCCTCTCGGAAGTACTGGGGTGGGAGCTCCCCCGCTCGCCGTGGCTGGCTCTACTCCATGTCATGGAGGATATAGGGGGTAATATATACAAATGTCATCTCTTGCTGCTGGGACTCACTCTGGCCAAGCGGGATATTGCAAGGGAGTGGAAGGCGGCACGAGCCCCCTCCATGTTGAGATGGAAGAACGGCCTGGACTTCTGTATGGGGCTGGAGTGGCCCATTTTCGAGGCCAGGGGGTGCCCACGCAAACACTTTAAGATCTGGAAACGATGGGCAGATTACCGTGGAATTGGGCTGGAACCCTCCGCAGAGAGGGAGATCAATCCATAGGGGCAGCTATTCACGGACGTTGGTGGTCCTGAGAGGGCAGTGCAGGGGTGCGTATGCTGCAAGGGGAGAGCGGGATGGACGGAAGGGGGAGAGTAAGGCTAGCGGTAGGAAGTGCGATCTTTGGGGGTGGGGGGGGTTGGGACGGGAGTTGGGGAGTTATTGAGTATACAACTGTCTATTGCCTCTATGTACATGTATAAAGGATTTGGCAGACGTCTCTGGGTTACGGGGCTCTGCATGGTGATGGCTATATTGACATAATAAAATTTGTTTAAAAAAAAAAAAAACTACAGCTAGGCACTTTGCAAAAAAAGGGTCATTTTACACTCTGAAAATGTGGTGTGTCCACCTTGCGTTTTGGGCCGTTTCCAGTTACGGGCACTAGGCCTACCCACAGAAGTGGGGTACCATTTTTCTCAGAAGACTTTGGCAAACGCGGGGTGGGTGGAAGTTTGTGGATCCACACAGATTCCAGAACTTTCCACCACAGAAATGTGAAACAAATTGGATTTTTTGGACAATTTTTTAGGTTTGCAAGGGATTCTGGGTTACAGAACCTGGTGAGAGCCAGTCAAGTCACCCCATCCTGGATTCCCCTGGGTGTCTACTTTTCAAACATGTATAGGTTGCTGGGTTTCCCTAGGTGCCGGCAGAGCTAGAGTTAAAAAACTGCAGCTAGGCACTTTGCAAAAAAAGGGTAATTTTTCACTCTGAAAATGTGGTATGTCCACCTTGCGTTTTGGGCCGTTTCCTGTCGCGGGCACTAGGCCTACCTACACAAGTGAGGCACCATTTTTCTCTGAAGACTTTGGGAAAGGGGGAGTGGGTGGAATTTTGTGGATGCACGCAGATTCTAGAACTTTCCACCACAGAAATGTGAGATAAATGTGTTTTTTTGACAATTATTTAGGTATGCAACGGATTCTGGGTAACAGATCCTGGTGAGAGCCAGTCAAGTCATCCCATCCTAGATTCCCTTGGGTGTCTAGTTTTCAAAAATGTATAGGTTTGCTGGGTTTCCCTAGGTGCCGGCAGAGCTAGGGTTCAAAAACTACAGCTAGGCACTTTGCAAAAAAAGGGTAATTTTTCACTCTGAAAATGTGGTATGTCCACCTTGAGTTTTGGGCCGTTTCCTGTCGCGGGCACTGGGCCTACCCTCACAAGTGAGGTACCATTTTTCTTGAAAGACTTTGAGGAACGCGTGGTGGGTGGAATTTTGTGGATCCACGCAGATTCCAGAACTTTCCAACGCATAAATGTGAGGAAAATGTGTTTTTTGCCAATTTTTTAGGTTTGCAAGGGATTCTGGGTAACAGAAACTGGTGAGAGCCAGTCAAGTCACCCAATCCTAGATTCCCCTGGGTGTCTAGTTTTCAAAAATGTATTGTTGTGCTAGGTTTACCTGGGTGCCGGCAGAGCTAGGGTTCAAATCTGCAGCGAGGCACTTTACAAAAAAAGGGTAATTTTTCACTGTGAAAATGTGGTGTGCCCACGTTTCGTTTTGGTCCGTTTTCTGTTGCGGGCACTAGGCCTACCCACACAAGTGAGGTACCATTTTTCTCGGGAGACTTAGTGTAACACAGAATTGTAGAGCAACTGTTATTACCTATTGACGTTCAATGTATTTCTGCCTTCCATATGAAAGACAATGTGTAAAAAAGAAGTCATTTTGAAAAATTACCGATAATTCTCATGCTAGTATTGGTACTCCCAATTTCGAAAATGTGCAAATATCTGCTGTTTCTAAACTCTATATTTGGTTTCCATTTCAGAAATACATAGGTGTCTATCATACCAATTTTTCCATGTATACATTTTCCCAAACTAATTTCTATATACACGGTACATAAAAAAACATTGCAAGACGCTGCTCAGTTATTGGCTCTGGGTTCCATCGGGTTCTTGGTGAACCTACATGTCCTATATATCCCCACAACCAGAAAGATCCAGCAAATGTAATGGTATATTGCTTTCATACAGCTGTCATAATTAGAAGAATTTAGCGGTATGTTGGCTAATTTCTGGGTCCCCTCCAGGGGAATCCACAAACCCTGGGTACCTTTAGAATCCCCATGATGTTGGAAAAAAAGGACGCAAATTTGGTGTGGATACCTTTTGCGGTCAAAAAGTTACAGGGGCCTAAGCGCGAACTACCCCAAATAGCCTAAAAAAGGCTTACCATGGGGGGGGGGGGGGAAGGCCTTGCAGCGAAGGGGTTAAGTGTGGAGTTGGTTTTGTATTGAACTTTTAAAAAAACTTCAAAGAGCTAAACATTGTTTACATATTTTCTCAAGGAAATGTCCCAGTGTGATATCTTGGTGTATCACACTAAGGCGTCAATTCCGATTCCGGCCGTAAAACGTACCGACCGACACGGACTGGGAACGGAGACCGACCGGCACGGACCGGCGCCGTATGACCCATGCATTCCGATGCAAAGCGTGTGAGTTACAACTCACTCGCACGGAAAACGAGCCGCACGACCAAACCGCACGCATATCAGCGAGTCGCCCGTAAGATGACCGGGAATCGTACTGACCGACACGCATCAGGAATTGACGCGACTGAAACGTACCGCGATGTATGAGCCACACAGTACAATGCAATACATGTAAATTGAGACCTCCTCACACCCTGAGGACGATCAGGAAAACCGAGACGCACAGCAAATAGTGACTAGCAAACAACAGACCCCTCTGCGTCCGATGCATATGCCAATGTCGAAAAACAGCAGAATGTCAGTGTGACAGACTCGGGTTAGCCCGCGCGAGCCACTGGCAGCGTCTGACATATGTTCGGTAGATTATACGGACATGAGACACATGACAACAGGATGAAAAGGTGGCGAAATGCAAGTATGACTGATGGTATGTATCCTGTGAGAATGGTAGGGGAGAATGAAGGGAAAAAGTGCACTGAGAAAAGGCGTAATGTGGATTCGAGTAGGTATGAAGAGAATGAATCAGAGGATGATGTTCTTGATGAAGTGTTTTACAAAAACCCACCACCGTATCGACTAGAACCAGAGGCATTGACACCAAGTGCCCCAATGAGAGAAACGTTACGAATAATTAAAACAGAGACCATGTCACCAGAACTAGGGAAAAGTAACTCTGCAAGAGAGACAGAAAAACAGACAGGAAGTAGGGTAAATGATGAGAATTCAGTAGAACTGGCTAAAACTACCCTAGAATTAACTGAGAAAATAAGAGAATTGACCAAGAATCTAAAAGCTGTGACAGTTCCAGTAACGATAGGTCCAGTAATGCCCATATTTAAGAAACAAAAAGATACTGAACATTGTTTGACAGTGCCATACAGAGGCCAAAATACAATTGAGAATACTGAACGGAGTCAAATTGACAATCCGTGGGGACCGACAATGAATATGTTTGAACCAAATGTTTCAACTAATCCATTTGTAAATCAGATTTACGCTGAAAAGAGCAGAATGACAATGGAAACATTATTAGAACCACAAACGGCCCCAGAACAAAATAATGTAAATAATTCAGTGGGACCTTCCGTAGATGAGTTAAATGAATGGATCAGAGAGTTACAGAAAAAGGATCAAGAATCCCAGTCAATAGATGTGGCAAATTTACGAATGGTATTGGAAGAATTAATAGTAGGAACCATCCCTACTGAAAAAGTGAAAAATTACCAGGATGAGGAATTGTTATTTCTTTGCAAGAGTGCAACCTGGAGAGCGAAAAACCGGCATGAAAGATTAGAGGAAATTGCAAATGAGATGGGAATAGATTTTGACAAAGTAAAAGCACTGCAAAAATCCTATCGAGTTGATTTCATTGAGAAGGATATAGAGAACATGAATGCCGCAGGTAGGATGGGTCAAATTAAGGACATAATTGGTTTGTTGAGAAAATGGGGAGATGTTGACAGGTGAAGAAGCAAGTGGTGAAGAAGACGTGATAATATCACAGAAAGGACAGTTTCAGCATTTCCCGTTAGAGAGAAAGAAAAGGTAATGACAGAATACCCCATGAGAGAGATTCCAGGGGGAGGGTATGTCCATGTTCCATGGACAAGGCAGGACATCTTGTCTTTCACAAATGATTTCCCTCGACTACGTGAAAAGCCCGTCGAGTGGTACCGGCAGGTAGACAGATTTGTAAAATTGGCAAAGGTATTATGGATAGATTTGAATAGTCTATTTGATATAATAGTACCAGCAGATTTGTGGACAGAGTGCAAGCTGATGATAAATTGGCCCACTCAAGAGTATCCCAGGGATCCTAAGACAGGAGCTCCCGATCCAGAGGTAATGAAGAAATATGAGCAGGTTATGGCATTTCTGAAAAATAAAGTACCCCCCAAAGAAACCGATTGGGTAAAAATTGACAGGACCCAACAGGAAAGCAAGGAGTCAGTACATGCATATTATGAGAGACTAATTCAGGCTTTTAAACAGTTCAGTGGAGATGAGAACCTGAGTGATAAAGACTTGAGCCATTTCGTGTACAGGTTTGTATATGGTTTACGCCCAGAAATTGGTGATATGATAAAGCAGCATACAGTTGATTGGCAAAATAAGAAAATAGATGAAGTTTTGAGACATGCAAAATATTTCAGTGATGAGATTGAGGCAAAACAACGAAAACTGAAAGAAAAGGCGATGTGGGCACAAGTAAAGGTAGCCGAACGACAGGAAACTCAATTGGTAGAACAAGCGAACAATCCAGGAGTAAGACCCCGATGTGGTTCAGGGAAACGGAAATGTAATCTAGAAGAAGCCAAAAAGAAATTCCCATGTCACAATTGCGGTGAGTTAGGGCATTAGAAATCCGAGTGTAAGAACCCTCCAAATACTAATATTGAAAATCGATCATTAAATCCACAGGTGCGGAAAGAGGTGGGTGGTCAACTGCAGCAACAGCAGCAGGTGGTTACTTTCTCAGAATCAGGTGCCAAAACCACCTTTACCACAGAACAGAAACTCACAGAAGTATAGTAAAGAATTGGGATTCTACAATGAAGAACAGGTAAATAAACCATCACGCGCTCGCACTGTTTTGCAGTATTGGCTGCAACATGATGAGAGTGAATCAGAAATGGAGTACTGATGGTGCTGAAGGGAGGAAGAAGAGTGCGTACTTGGCGCAACTCTAGAAGTAGACCAGACAGGACCATTTATGGATGGGAAGATTAATGATGATAACATTATTTTCCTAGTGGACACTGGCGCTACTCGATCTACTGTTAGATCAGCAGATGTTAAGAATCTTCCTCTTTCGGATGAAACAATCCAAGTAGTCGGCGTATCTAACCAACAGTTAAAAACACACCTTACAGAACCTGTAAAGGTTAGTATAGGGAAATTTTCTGACATGCACCGATTTGTAGTGTGTGACACCAGTCCTGTGAATTTGCTAGGTAGGGACTTGCTGTGCAAGATGAACTGCACTATATTTTGTACTCCAGATGGAATAGCTTTTGAAATACCAGATGAGGATGTATTGTACAAAATGACCATAGCTAACAGAGAATGTGAAACTATTGGAACATATGCAGTATTTAATCCAGATGAATTGCCCAGAGAATTGAAACTGTCTGTGAAAGCAGAGGTTTGGGATTTTACCGGAGAAGATGTAGGGCTAATGAGAAACGTGGACCCAGTAAAAATTACTGTCAAAGATGGAGTTAGTTATCCAAACATTCCTCAGTATAGATTGACACCTGAAATAATTGAAGGAGTAACTCCAATAATTGAGAAAATGATCAAACAAGGAATTCTGAGAGAGATAATGAGCAGTCCATGTAATTCACCCATAATGAGCCTGAAAAAGCCAAATGGGAAATTCAGAATAGTGCAAGACCTGAGAAAGGTAAACAAAATCGTTGTACCATGCTGTTCCATTGTGCCAAATCCATCAGTGATTTTGTAACAGATTCCCCATGATGCAGAATGGTACACACTAATTGATTTGTGCCATGCGTTCTTTTCTATTCCATTGCATCACGACAGTCAGCAAATTTTTGCATTTCGGTTTGGAGACCGTATTTTGGCATAGTGCCGAATCCCACAGGGGTATACAGAAAGCCCCTCAATATTTAATCAATTGTTGAAAAAATCATTGGAAAGTCTGCAAATGCCTGAAAGTTCAGTACTAGTGCAGTATATCGACGACCTCCTTGTGGCGTCGAAAACTCGTGAAGCTTGTGAAGTAGACACTATAGCCTTACTAAATCACCTGGCAGATGGAGGATTAAAGGTGTCCCCAGCCAAACTTCAGTATTGTAAGAAGGAAGTACAGTATTTGGGACATAACATTGAAAAAGGATTGAGGAAAATTACAACAGACAGAATCAGAATCATAAAAGGAATGAGAGCCTCCATGACTCAAAGAGAAGTGAGAATGTTTCTGGGAATGGTAGGGTACTGCCGCCAGTGGATCAGCAACTTTTCGCTGATTGAAAAACCTCTGGTACGGCTAACAAGGAGTGATGTAAAAGATCCCCTTGAATTGAACAAGGAAGAATTGGCAGCATTCAAACGATTGAAAGATGGATTGTGTGAAGCCCCAGCATTGGGTATGCCTGATTATGAAAAAGAATTTGAGATATATTGCAGTGAAAGAAATGGATGTGCACTTTCTGTGTTAATCCAGAAGCATTGAAGATTGAGGAGACCGATTGCATATTACTCATCGATGCTTGATCCAGTAGCTGTAGGCTTACCTGGTTGTCTGAAAGCAGTGGCTGCAACATGCCGAAGTTTGGAGCAGAGTGAAGGAATTGTGATGGGATATCCTTTGAAAGTGTTTGTACCTCATGATGTGGCGATTCTTTTAACAAGGAGTCGTACACAGTATATGACACATAGTCGGCTGACTAAGTATGAGAAAGTCATATTAGGTGCAACGAATGTGAGCCTTGCAAGATGTGTGAATGTGAATCCAGCAACATTGTTACCTGATGGTGAGAATGTGGAAGTGAGAGATGAAGCAGATCATGATCGTTTGGATGTGCTTGAGTATTGTACGAAACCACGACCAGACATAAAAGATGTACCTTTGGCTGAAAATGAGTATGTAATGTTTGTTGATGGGTCATGTTTGAGAACAGAAGGAGTGTTGAGTGCAGCATATGCGGTGTGTACGGTTTCCACAGTAATGGAAGCATCCTATTTGAAAGGAGTGAAATCTGCCCAAGTAGCAGAGTTAGTGGCACTGACTCGAGCATGCAAAATTGGGAAAGGTGTGAGAGTGACTGTGATAACTGACAGCAAGTATGGCTTCGGAGTTGTCCACGATTTTGGCCAGTTATGGCTGCAAAGAGGTTTCTTGACCTCAAGTGGAACTCCTATAAAGAATGCTGAAGTGGTTGGAAAGTTGATTGAGGCGATACAGCTGCCTAAACAATTGGCTGTGGTGAAATGTGCTGCTCATAACCAAGGGGAGGATCATGTTACCGTTGGCAACCGTTATGCCAATAATATGGCACAGTACTGTGCCAGAAATCATTATTCAGTCAATCGGGCAAAGGAGAAAGAAATGTCTTCCTATTCCTTAATGTTTACTAACGTTGTAGGGACATGGGAAGAAGTAAGACAATTGCAGGAAGAAGCAGGAGATGAGGAAACAAGGCAGTGGGTAAAAGCAGGATGTGCACCAAGGGAAAAGGATCATGTGTGGGTCTATCGAGATGGAAGACCAGTCATGCCTGATAGCATGTTGTCTACCATGGCACAGATGTATCATGGCCAGGGACACATAGGGAGAGATGCTATGATCAGGTCATTTAAGCAGACCTGGTACAACCCAAAATTCAGAATCTTATCAGAGAGCCTATGTCAGAGATGTTTAATT
The DNA here is from genome assembly GCF_964204655.1 of Triturus cristatus. Taxonomy (NCBI): domain Eukaryota; kingdom Metazoa; phylum Chordata; class Amphibia; order Caudata; family Salamandridae; genus Triturus; species Triturus cristatus. Next base: position 547,995,912 of record NC_140581.1, read on the forward strand.
TGTCAGCAGTACAATCCTGGGAGAAAGACAGTGGTGAGTTTGGGAACTATAGGCCGAGAAGGAGGGCCTTTTACCAGAATGCAAATAGATTTAATTGAGATGCCAGCATGTAACAGATTGAGGTACGTTGTGGTCATAGTCTGCCTATTCTCCAGGTGGGTAGAAGCATACCCGACAAGGAGAAATGATGGATTGACAGTAGCAAAGTTGCTTTTGAGAGAATTCATCCGCAGGTTCGGGTTCCCAGTGACCCTTGAATCAGACAGAGGAGGGCATTTCTATATTGAGATTGTGAAATTGGTCAGTGAAGCATTAAATGTACAACAGAAACTGCACTGTGCCTACCGACCAGAGGCTTCTGGTGTGGTTGAGCAAATGAATGGTACAATCAAGAACAGAATTGGGAAAATGTGTTTAGCCACAGGAATGAAATGGCCTGATGTCTTGCCTCTAGTTTTGATGACCATACGTGCAACCCCAGCTAGAACTACAGGGCTAAGTCCTCATGAAATAATCATGGGACGCGCGATGAGGCATGCTTACATACCAGTCAACAAGCTGATGACAATTTCTGATGACATGGTGTTGGAGTACTGTAAAGGCCTGGCTGACGCAGTTCATTATGTGTTTCATCAGGTTGGAGCGGATGCCACCACCCTTGAAAAGAAGCAAGCCCATGATCTAAGCCCAGGAGATTGGGTGAGGATAAAGGTCCACAGAAGAAGAAACTGTTTGGTTCCCAGGTGGGGAAAACCAAGACAAGTCATTCTGGCCACGACGACAGCTGTGAAGTGTGCTGGACTGAAAAACTGGATCCATGCCAGCAAACCTTGAGAATACCAAATCCAGTGGATTGCAAGGAGAAAGAGTACTTTGATGAATCAGAGTCAAGTACTGAATCAGATCACGAGGAACCAAAAACACGTGAATATCCTGAAAGGGGGGAAAACGAACCAAACCAGATTCTGGTTCCCAGAAGTGTCTCTCTGAGAAAAAGATTGCAGATTTCTGACAGCTCAGATTCCGAAGACGAGCAGAGAAAGAAAGGTCCCAGTAAAGAACCTAAAAAGAAAGAAGGAAAAGACAAAGAAGAAGCAGTAAAAGAAAGTCAAAGAGAACAGATCCCAGATGAAATTTTGAGAGAAATTCCACCTGAACTAATAGATTTGAATGAAGAAGGGACAGTTACAGAGAGAGAGGGACAGATTGTGGAAGACCCCTGAGGAGGTGTAGGGAACTGCAACATCCAGCTAGGTGAAGGGACAAGTAGTCAGCAGGAAGATTGCGTGCTGGAGATTCGAGGAGGGAAAGAAGTAGGGAAACCAGAACAAGTGGTGGATAAAGAAACTGGTGAAAAGGAAAAGCAAGTTGGGACAGACTCAAAAGAGAGTGGGAACGAAATACCTGAAGGTCGAGTTCTGAGAAAGAGAGCTTGGAGAGAAGAAAAGAAAGAAAAGAATGTCAAAGAAAGTAAATTGAGAAAAACTGTAAAACCAGAACTTTGGCCGAACAAAATAAAAAGACTAAGATATCGACTGTCTCGAGTGAAATCACCAAGAGCTGAACAGGTGAATGAAGTCACGAGTGTCAGGAAAAATCAAAGGAGAAAGAAACAGTTGTAACAAAAGAGTCTGGAAGAACCAGAAAACCTAACCAGAAGTATAAGTCGCCGGAATGGACGTATGTGGCCCTGCCTGAAGAATCCCAAGAGGCAGATAGTCAAGGAAATCCAGAGGATGCTTTACTGAAAGTGGTTAAAGAAGAAGAAGAATCAGAAATCCTGAGAGTTCTCTTGTCCGACATTGGAGAAGAAGAAGCGGAGATTCAGGAAATTTTGTATCCTGATTGGGTGAAGGAGGCAAAGGACGATGAGATGCCAAACTAATTAATCAAAGAAACTGTTGATGTGGAGAGAAGAAGTAGAAAACTAGTAGAACCAAGTAGAAGCTTAGAAGCTTTGGGGTAGAAACTGGTCACGAAGTAGAAGAGGCTAAGTCAAAAGACACGGTCTATTTTAGTAAAAATGGCTAACACAGATGGTAGTAAAAGTAGATGTACATTCATGAAGAGATGGTGTAAAACATGTTGCTGTTGTACAGGATTATTAATGCTTTTATGGAGCATCCTAGCTCTTGTAATATCATTTAAAGTCACAATAGAAGATACAATAGAAGGAAATGGTCAAAACAAAACTAACATAGGTAAAATTTCAAAGGTAGTACCGACTGTAGAAACGAACATTCATTTGCATAAAGATAGGTCTATTAACGATTTCTCTAATAATGTATTTTCAAAATTATTTTATGAATATGTAAAGACTATGGATGTGAGGGACTGCTACATCTGCATGTAGTTACCTGCTTCTGTGGCAGAGGGAGTGACTTATCATCACCTTCCAGCTACTTATGGAATAACATGTAGTGTAATAGCTAGTTTGTTTGATGAGATTGGGAAATTAGAGTATTATTTTTCAGATGTAGATAACATTTTTGCATTAGTACCTGCTAATAATAAGTTGAATAAGGTAAGACCTGCAAAGGTTGTAGGTGAATTTTTCCTAGAGACTAGTGAACTAACATTAGAAGCTGTGTTTAAATATAATTTGACCTGCAGTTTGCAGAAAGAAGAAAAGACATTTTTTAATATGGTTGAGGAAAGAAGGCATAAAATGCACAAAAAGGCAACAGAAGGAAAGGTTGAGAAAACAGCTTGGGACATAGAAATGGAAAAAACACCTGACAAAAGGAGAGTCAACACCAACGATAGCTTTAGATAGGCCTCAGAAAGGAAAACTTTGTATAAGAACGAATCAAACTGCATACGATAACTTGTTTGTAGGTAACAGTGAGTGCCATGATACATACCGAATCATGGGTGGATGGGGATTCAAAGGTGGAAGAGATCCAGTATTTCCTGGAATATATTTTATCTGTGGGAACAGGGCATATTATCGTTTGCCAGACCATTGGTATGGCACATGGTATGTAGGCCTGGTATTTCCAAAAATCTTTCACATGGACAGAGAAGAGGGTGTAAATAGTCTAAATAGTCATTTAGTGCGTAAAAAGAGAGAATCTTGGGCAGAAATTGTGGGTGACATCTTTTGTGCATTGATACCGGCAGTGGGAATAACTCTGAATGCAAATAAAATTAGAAGATTATCTACAGTAGTGGATCGCTTGTCAACAAGCACTGCTCATGGATTCTTATTGGTTAATACTGAAATGGTTGCCATGCGTGCTATGGTGATGCAAAATCGACTTGCCCTTGACATTCTTTTGGCAAAAGAGGGTGGAGTCTGTGGAATGCTGAAAGTTCAACATTGTTGCACTTACATTCCAGATGAAAGTAAAGATCTAAAAGTTTACATTAAAAATATTACTGAATTGCACGATGAACTTGTACCACTGGAGGTTGAAGATGTATGGACAAGAATGGGAAGGAATATAGCTGCTATTAAAAATTTCTTAGCTAAAATAGGTAGTACTGTTATAGGTAAAATTCTGTTTCCATTAACATGTGTGATAGTTGCAGTATTAGTGATAAGATTAGGGTGTATGTGTTGTAAAAATAAGAAAACAAAGAATAAAAAAGAAAGAGAAAAACTAAAAAGAAAAGAAAAGGATCCAGAAAGAGACTTAACAGAGATAACTTTAGATGAGTGGAAAGACAAAATGTATAAGAAAGTAAAAAGTGATGAATATGAAGAAACTGAGTTTTGAGCTATGAGTAAGAAGTAATTTCAAGTTTCCGTAAAAGGGTACTAAATTTGGGTGTTTTGTGGTGATAAAATAACCAAAGGGGGGATTGCTGGAGCGAGGTTTTCCCTAAGAATTGTATACCTCCTCCATTTCATCATTTTGAATTAACATGAATAATTGATTAATATTAATAGTATTAACTGTTTGCTGTGTTTATTTAATCAACATTACTAATTAGAAAATACACGTGGGAATCGCATTTGCATGGCCTGATTGATATGTAAACTAATTTTCGTACGCATACTAACGTCAGATATTTAGAATTTACATGTTATATGTTGCTTTTGTGATGTGATTTGTGAATCGTGCTTTAAATTGTGAGTATAAAACTGCAATGCGTGTTGCTTTTGCTAGATAAATACACACACATAGAGGGGTTAGTGGGGGAATAACATTTTAATAGTCATTTCCATGTATTAATTACGTTTTATGTTTCTTTGCTTAAGTTGACCTTTCTGGAGTGGCCACAAAATGGCTGCCATCCCTATTCTGATGCCCCGACATGACACAGAAGTCACTGAGTGAAATGCGCCTGCGCTAAAAGATGAGCAACAATAACCTCATCCTGACCCCAGGCAGACTGTACCCATGAAGGACATCCTGGGAGGAGTGCCAAGCATCAAACAAAGGACTTTCTTAAACTATGAACTGTTATAATTGATGACACTAAGGACACAACCCCGCATGGGAATCAACATGCCCTGAATGGACTAGAAACTGTTGGTAATGCAACATTTAATGTATGAGAAGCAGGAAGAATGATCCTGGTCAACCAATTAGAATTGTTCTAAAACATGTATTGAAACATTTGTTGATAGAATTTTATTATAAAAGTAGACTAGAGAGAGAGTAGGACATTGGAGATTTCGCACACCTTCACTTTACCAGATTGCCCGACGTTATGCTGACGGAGAGGACGGTGACACTGCTGGACAGCTGCTGCCAGAAACTCTGATGGACTGGATCTGATGCCCAATTAACTTACAAACTGATTCTTTGATTTATGGGCATAGAGACGAAAGATCTGAATTTGACATAGAGGACGCCATTTAGCCAGATTAGGTAAATATGCGAACTAAAATATTGAATGCTATATGATTTCCTTATGCTTTAATTAGATAAACATATTATTGCATTTAAAGAACTGTGTCGGGTTATTATTTGAAGTATTTCAATGTATATTGTTTAGAAGAATAAGTGTTGCTATTCCCAGCAACTAGCTGATCCATGGTCAATAGTATGGGAGGAACTGCTAGGTTATAATGTATTGAGATCCTGGTGAGGTAGGGAGTTATAGGTAAACTTGTTGTTACTCATCAGGTGATTGGTGCACTCTTCTTCCCATTTCCAGCGCATGGAATAAAGGAAAGAACTCCCCCTCTCTTGAGGACCATTGATCTGAAAGCAGAATGAATGATTGGTGTTATGGGCCCCACTAGTGAATGAGTGAATGATTTGTGGTCTGGTCTGTAGCGAGGGGATTTGTAGCGTTCAGCGCTGGAGCAGGAGCACATCCCAAAGTAAAGGGCAGGTTTATTAAATATTCACAATGTGAGAATTCCACAACTGATGCACGGTAACCTCACGTGATAGTGAGCCGAAAATTAAACATGTGGTGAACGATGAAAGCCCAGGGGTGTGTGGCACATCATTGTTTGGGACAACGAGTATTTGCACTCTGGAACAAGGATCTGGGTCTTGGGGTTCAGACCAAACCATACAGCATCCAAAGTACCCTGTGAAGGAAAGACAGAAAACACAATAAAAAAAACAGATATACAGCAGACAACAACAATATACATGCCCAAAACAAAACACTAACTACCCAGACACAACCTAACAATCAGGCAAACACTGTTTGGGAGTACAGACTAGCAGAAAGGACACATCACAGCAAGCATCCTGACAAGTAGCATACTGCCACACTCAATCAGCACCAGTGCACCACCAACATAGGTCAGGCTGACACAAGACTTGGACAACACATACCTGTATACTGACATTCATGTGAAGAAGTTGGCTCCGAACATCACCATCACCCTCATCATCACTGACATCATGCCCCAGGGCAGGATCCTCCACGGCTGATGGAAGTTGGTCATCGTCATCCTGGATGAGAGGCAACCGCTTCCGCACTGCCAGGTTGTGTAGCATGCAGCACACTATGATGATCCTGCACACCTTCGCAGGTGCATATGGGAGGGCCCCTCCTGTCTTGTGCAGGCAGCAGAATCTGCTTTTCAGGAGGCCAAATGTCCGCTCGATCACCCTCCTGGTCCGGCCATGTGCCTCATTGTAGCGCATCTCTGCCAGTGTCACTGGGTTCCTGAGGGGTGTCAGCAACCACGGCATGTTGGGGTATCCGGAGTCACCTACAGAGAGACAATTGCACATTAATTGAGTGTGAAAATAGGATGCTAATCAACTTTAGCAAACACACACAATGCAAAACAGCCAGTACACACCGACAAACCAGGATCGCTGGGACTGCATCTGTGCCATCAACGTTGGTATGTGACTGCTCCTCATTATGTAGGCATCGTGCGCTGAGCCCGGGAACCTTGCACACACATGGGAAATGGTCATGTCTGCCAAACATACCACAAGAGCATTTATAGAGTGGAAATGCTTCCTGTTCCGGTATGTCTGCTCATGTGCCTGCGCTGGTACCAAAGCCACATGTGTCCCATCGATGGAGCCAATGACATGTGGCATCCTGCCCCAGGGCATAGAAGTCCCCCTTGATGTTAGCGAGTTGTTGTGCTTTGGGGAAATGGATGTACTGGTTGAGGAAATGCAACATAGCCTCCAACACATCACGAAGCACATGGCTGAACATAGTCCGTGACATCCCACCAGCAGTAGCAACAGTGTGCTGGAAAGTACCGTAGGCAAAAAAATGTAGGGCTGCCATCACCTTCACCTTGGGGGTCAGCGCTGCAGGTTGCAGATGTGGGGCCAACTGCTCCGCCAATTCTTCGATCAGTGGCCTGGTGAAGCGGTACCGTCGCATACAGTCACGTTCAACCATGGTTTCCATGTTAGGGAACGGTCTGTGGACATTTGGTCTCCTGCAGTACATAGATGAGCACAGACAGTTTGTCATTCCCCCTATCCATGTGACAGTGGACATGACAAATGGCACATGAAACCACATTACATGGCACAAGAACAGGATGTGTTTGCTGTTGGGTATGGGCACACATGCCAGATACATGCCCATCATCTGACATCTCAGCTCTATATGTCCACACAACAAGGTCTCTGTTGTGCTGTGAGCAATCAATGGGCTCTGTCACAGTACATCAGTACGAGTGTCACATACCAGGCACCCACCACAGTGACTGTGAGGACAGATGTCTGCCGACACATCACAGGTTTGTGACAGACACACACAGGGACCTTGTGTCGCAACATGGACACCATCAGGAGGTAGCGTTCCATATGCACAACACAACACACACATGACACACACATGAAGTGCCCCATGATTTCTTGCCAGATCACACATGGATGTCTGTGACACACAGACACAACATCAACTCACATTGACAATATACATGGATGTTGTGACCGTTTGACATTGAGCACATTGAATCTGAGTCATCTCTGCATGGAAATGCACACATACTATGGATGAACAACACATATGTGGCACTGTGACACCCTGTGAGACACATACCATTCCACTGAAGAGTCAAGGTGTATGACACATGACATACACAATGTACACCGTGAACTGTGTACATGCCTCATGCACTGAAATGTACTCTTGACACCCACAGTGGTTATGTGTCCAGCCCATAATTGTATCTGTCCCCATGACACCCTGCCCTGCCTGGGAGTGGGTGCCACTAAGTGAAACATACAAAATCACATGTCCACACACAGGTAATGCAGCCTGACATACACTTTGAGATACTGTGTCACAGACTGTATTGTTGTTGGTGTGCCCATGGGTCAATGGCAAGCTATGGTGTGTGGCACGCCTTAAACATTGACTTCTATGGTTACTGACGCGGGTGATCGATTCGAAAGACGTGTCGGACACCTAGAGAAGGAGATGCACGCATGCCTTGCACATTGAATTCTATGGGGACTGATGTGGATTCGAGCCTGGTACGAATCGGTTTCTTGAAAATCCGTTGGCTGCCTGCAACAATGTATCAGACTCGTCAGTGCAATGCTTTTTCATATTTCAAACGATGCGGAAGGCGTGTACGAAGCGTGCAATGCGATGGATTGGCCAGATTCATAGGATGAAAACGTGTCGGACCTATTGCTTTTGATACATGGGACTGAATCTGCCTCTGCAGAACAGATATAAGGCTGTCTGTTCCCCTGGAAGCTCACTTGCCTGCACTATATGCACCAGAGTGACATCTCTGCTACCACTGCTTCTGTCTCTGCATCCTCTGGCTCCAAGAATGGCACTTACTGTGGAGAGGGCCCCAGCCTTCACAGAGGAGGAGAACAAGGCCCTGCTGGACAGTCTCCTTCCACAGTACAGCAAGCTGTATGGGAAACCAGGGGAGCAGGTGAGTGTGCACTTCACATCCCTTTTTCATTGTGTATGTTGTCTGACTGGCACCAATGACATTGTGTTCATCAGTGTCTAGCATGCTCACTAAGTAGTTGTTACCCCCAATGTGTGTAGGTACCTGTACTGGACAGGTACTGTGCATGACAAGAGCTCTTTTCACACGTTTGTAATACTCAGGCAATGTTTCCATATTGAACAATGCAGGACTACTGTCAATCACCATATTTGCACTACCTGTATCCATCATGTGCCCGTGCAAGAAAGACATGTATATCCAACTGTGTGATGCACAAACATGTGGCATGTGTGGTAATGGACTTTTTTTATCCTTGTCATCCTCACAGGTTGATGCCCATCAGAAGCAGGAGATCTGGCTGACCATTGCCCGGGCTGTTCGTTCTGTGGGGGTCTACAGAAGTCGCATCTGCAACTGCCAGAAGAGATGGCAGGACCTTCGTGGCTGGACCCAGAGGATTGCCAGAGTCCAGCTGAAGCTGTTGCCTCCTCGCAGAAGGGGCGGACGATGTACATTGACCCCCCACATGCTCCAGATTCTGGTGGTGGTCTTCCCAGACCTGGATGGGCAGTTGAAGGCCAGACAGCAGCAAGGATGGGGTAAGTGCATGCATTCTCTGTGTACTATGTCTCACATGCTCTTTGCACTCCTTCATCCTGGTTACACTTTCACAGATCTCCTGTTTGCTTGTACAGGAGTCATGTGCCCAAATTAGGTCATGGCCCATCCTCATCTGATACACAGGTGTGCCCCTGTCTGTCTGTGACTTGTGTAACTTGGGTTGTGTGTCCCTGCTGTTGTCCAAACTTAAGGTTGTGAACAGCATCTGCTACCGGTGCTTTGTTTTGTCTTCATGAGTGAGGTTAATGATTCCCATGTGGCTGCACATTGCCAGAAAACAGACATGTACTTTGTGTGGGGAATTGATATGTGTTCCAATTGATGTTTTGGCACACCATATGTGCCAGGGGTATTTGCCACACAGCCATGCAGCAGGTACGACATTTAAGGGGCATCAGAAGAATGTACATCATGTGTTTCACACATGCATGAACACATGCCTGGTGTCCAGGGTAATCACATGTTGCACATGTTCCTGGTCAGGTATGCCTACTCCGGACATGAAGTACACTCTGTTCTTCTACTCCTGTTTGTCAGCCTACATTTTGTGCATTGTGAAATGTGCAATATGGTGTCTTCCTCGGTGTCATTGTGGAGTGGCCTACCCTCTTAGACTCTTGTGGTGTTGTTCATTTTGGTCTGTGCAGCTAGATGAGGTGTGGCTAATGGATCATCACAATGGGACAATGCATAGGTGTGTAATCCCTTGACTGTGCATAATGTTGGATTATATATCACAGTGCGGGCAGCCTCAATTCGTTCTCATCATGCTGTGATGTCATCATGCTTACATATTGGTGCTTGCAGTCACTCAACTGTTGCATTTGTATTACGTGTGATCATCAGATGCCTTAAGATGTGGGTAGCAGTGTGGGTACCTGTGCACTTGACAGGTGCAGGACTTACATTCTCATAAATGTAAATGATTGTGAAATAGTACAGAATGTTTAATTTTGGATACACTGCCCCTGAGACTGAAGCCAGTGATGGCTGCTTAGCCATACTGGACTGTAGCATGGTATCCCACTTGCTGATGCGTATCCCGCAATAAGTTCAGTTGTACAGCATGCACTCTATTGTTGCATTGACCATCAAGACATGAGCACCTCATGGTGTCTTGTGAATGAAGCATATCCATTTCCCTGACAATTATTTTGGCCATCCCTAATCCTGACACATGTACTGAGTCAGTGGCAGGAGATGGGATGTGTGTGTACTGGCAGATCGCAATCACAATTTATGCCGTTCTGAGACATGTCTATGTGGTGCATGTGCCCACATACGGGAAGTGGCATACTACATGCACCAGACAGATGGGAACATGGAGGGGCAGGATATGGGGGCATGGTTGACTGGCAGACTGACAGGTGTCATTTCCAAGAAATGTCTGCCCTTTTTGCAATATCTGGCACTTGATGCAAAGGCGTCCTTTGTGATGTGCTGTACTGACTGTGATGTGTCAGGTGAAACAGGTGACTGATGTGGATCTGTTCATCCAGATTGACTGCAGGTACATCTACGGCTACTGGAGGAGACAACTCCATGGACCAAGAGGAGATGCAGAGCCAGACTGGGTCCGCTTCGGAGGAGTTGGAGGGACCCAGTGGCACAAAGGGTGAGGGGAGCCACACGGAAGATACCTCAGCTACGACCACCTTGGCTGAGGAACACAGCATCTCCAGTGAGGACTCCCTTGTGGAGGCGGGTGTCAGCAGACTACAGCCAACACCTAGCGAGTCTGTCCCCACCACCACCACCATCTCCACCCTCCCATTTGCTCCCATCCCAGATGTCCGTGGAGGCACCTGTGTGAGGGAACATGTCTCCTTTGGTCCAGGCACCACACCCCCTGCCCCTGTCTCCCCTGCTGCCCTGAGTGTGGAGTCTGTAGACTTACTGAAGCAGCTCCATGTAGGGCAGACAGCAGCAGTGTCCCTCCTCCAACAGTCCCTCACCCCTCCTACCTCTGCCACATCCACAGTCCCCAATACCCTACATGTCCAACGCACACACACACTGGCACGCACCACGACAGACCCAAGCAGCACACAGCCACGCAAGTCAAAATCAAAAGCCACAGGCACACACACTCCGGGGACTGATGGCACACACACAGGGGATGGGTTACAGACACACAAACAGGCATCCGCAGGCACTCCACAGACCTCCGATGCCTCTCCCTCCAAAAGCACCTCCCCTGCCTCACCTGCAACCCCCCCTTCCAAGCAGCTCTTCCTCTGTGACCCTGGCCTCTTCCCCACCGATCCATCCGCTCCAACGCACAAGGGAAGGAGGAAGTCACCACACACAGGGGGGAGTTCCAATGCCACACAGTCACCCTCCCCCAGGCGCACGGACACTGAGACCCCCACCCGCAAGTCCCCCTGGAGCAGGAAGAGCAAGACCCCCCATCCCACCGCTCAAAGTCACAGTCTCCGTCCTGCAGCCCCAAGGCCACCACTCCACAGGTCCCCCCGCCACACCCTGCCTCTGGTTCCCCCACACACCAATACCGCATCCCCAAAATGCTTAGGCCCTCCCCCCCACCACATGCACTTCCACCCCCACCTCACACGCTCAGCCTGTTCCTGCCACTGATGTTGGGACTGTGCTGCCCTCTGTCCTGCCCACCTCACCTGAGCCCCATGACACTCCTTTGGAGTTTGGCACTGCAGTGGAAACCCCATCCCAAATATCTGACCTGCCCACTGTGGTGGTGCCGGTAACAAGCATGCCTGACTTGAGCCCTGCAGTGGTGACAGCACCCACCCCATTGGATTTGGCCCCTGCTGTGGTGACGGCACCCACTGCGTCAGACACCTCCACTGTAGTTGCCAGTGACACTCCTGCACCCAATAGCCCTCCCCTACTCCATGCTGCTGTCTCCTGATCCTGTCCCTGCGGTGCCTGGCCTGCCACTGTCTATGCCTCTCCAAGGGGAGATGTCCCCTGCCCGTAGTAGTGTATGCAAGCAATGAGTGACTACTTGTCACATCTCACTCTGGGCGGACTCCTGATATGGACTGGCCATTGGCCTTTTGACATTGTGACTAAACGGAGATATTTCCCCAACAAAGTCAATTGTTGTTATCCAGTGTTGTTGGTTCAAATGTACATGATGTTGATGATGAGTGTCATGGACTTGCTGTTGTACAGGAGTTTCAAAGGTACTACAGGATGATTTGTTGATGTGATGTTCTCCATGTGGTCCATGGAATATGTGTACTTTTCTGATATGTATCCATGACATCCTTAACTGCAATTTCAGGGTGTGATGATGGCAAAATGTTGTGACCAGGATTTTCTCTTTGGCTTTGCTACTTCACATCTTTTGCAAACGCTGCTGCACATAGGTTGTGCTTACATTTTGGCACATAGGAAGATTACCTGACTCAGACCACCTCCACTGCACAGGCATGTTTGTGCATCCATGGTACACAAGTCATCTGTGTCATCAGGCCAACTTGCTCAACATGTGTATTGCAGAAGGGCATATGACTGGAGGAAGACTCCTGTACACAAGCTTCTGTGACCAGAGCTTTTATTGTGTTGTGATTGTTGGATCACTGGGCAAGTGTTGTGCTGGCATGACAGAAGCCTGCACAGACAAAGTTTGGCACAGCTGACCTTCCCCAGGAGTGGAGTCTCCTCATGGCATTGTGTCATTCCGTGACATTGCCTGGGCACATGGTGTGTGTTGTGTGAGCATGTCTGTGTGTGTTCACTTCCCTTTTTTGGATGCAGACTGTGTTCCAGACAGATGTACCTGTTTTGTGGACTTGCTGCATTGGTCTTTGTTTGTCTAACTTCTTTGCCCTGCTTTTTCTGGGATGTAGCTGCATGATAAACTACTGGTCATTAGGGTGTCATCCCTGGCTGTTTTAGTTGTAAATTCCAGGGATGTTGTCCAATGCACGTGGGACACATTCTGAATTCCCATTGGCACTTATGTGTTAGCAACATCATGTTGTTTTCCCTATGTGTTATCTGTCAGTGAGAGGCTCACTTGTATGTGTGTGTGACTACTCCCTATTATCAGGGTCATTGCTGCTATGTTGGAATGTGTCTACATTTGTTCATTGTGGCTCTCCTTTGGTTCAACATTGGTTTAGGTGTGTGGCGGGTTTCCGGAAGAATTGTGTAATTTTCACATAATGCCGATGTGCCGCATGCTGTGCAGTGTGGCAGACCTTCACAGGTGTTGTTGTCAGCCCATGTGTGAGGGTTTGTGGGTACCTTGGATCCCCCCACCACCCCTGGGATTGTCATGTGTGCACGAGGAAGATCACCAGTCCCTGTGTGCCTAGCTGATGTAGATTGTTGCAGCTCAAGGTGTGTGGTGTTGAGGGTGGCCAAATGGGAGTTGTTTCATGTCTAGGCCCCTACCTGCTTTTTGCCCATTGTTTGCAGGCCATAGCCAGTGATTTTTGTTTATGGAGGTGTGATGTGAGTTTGTTGTCCCGGACACATGACCCAGGACGCACATCTGACTGTGCTACGCAGTATTGGGGAAACCTAGCTTCATTATGACAGTGGAATTGGCGTACAGGCTAATGTCACCACAAATTCGGATACTAGAGTGTCGTGCTGTGTTGGGGCTGTCTCTTGCTGTGTTGGTTGCTGTTCCACCCACCTTGTGTCACATGAATCCTTGGTGATCCCACTCACCTGAGAATGCCTGCTTGCCCACAAGGTGTGCCCAGTGAAAGAGTTACTTTTGTATGGCACTGTGTACACATGTGTGTCATTGTAGTTCAGCCCACCGTCATGCGTTGTGTACTAGCCTGGGGATACTGAAACACACACACGTGTTGTGTATGATATGCAGCGTGTGGCTGCCTGCCTGTTTGTGCATCTGCGCCTCAGCATTGGTATGGCTTTAGCGTTCCTTTGGGGGGGACGTTGTTTGGGGGTTTGTCCCTGATGTCCATGCATCTTGTAGCTCATCATCCTGCACATAGATCATGTTTGGTATGTCCCATTGCTATCGTGGTATGTGACTTTGTCACATAACATCGACAGTCTCCACAGGATTCCGCAGTTTGTGTGTCTGTTCGTAGAGATATGTGTGTCTGCATCATGATGCACACTTTTCACATAGTCTAATTGTGTGCTGTTGGCATTGTCAGGCGTCATGGCCAATGCTTGTCTGCACATGGCAGAGGGAGTTCTTGTGCAACACAGCATTCTTTGCCTCTCGTACCTATGTTTGTATGTGACACAACCACTACATTGGCACTACATTGGTTCAGAGGTTGGGTCCAGTAGTCACAAATGCTGCTCTGGTGATGCTGTTCTTTTATGTTCACACTCACCTTTTGGTCACTGTAGTGATGGGGGTTTTAGAACCCTTTACAACAATGATCCAACAATGCAGGTTTTTTGGGCCCCACACTCACCTTTGGCTCACTGTGGTGATGTGGTGTTTGGACCCCATTACCACAATGATCCTAGGAATTGTGCAGACATGTGATGTGAGTCACATTGTATGTTCACTGTCAGGATCTGGGTTGTGCCCATTTTGCACACACAAACATATATTCTTGCCAAGATGTTCGGGGGATGGTTTGCTTGGTCAACCTATTAGTGGAGGGTAGTGGTGCAGGGCATACAGCCCCCTATGGGGGGGTAGTGTAGGGTAGGTTTGCAGGGCATACAGCCCCCTATGAGTGTGGAGGGTAGTGGTGCAGGGCATACAGCCCCCTATGAGTGGGGAGGGTGGTGGAGGGTAGTGTTGCAGGGCATACAGCCACTTATGAGGGGGGTAGTGGGGCAGGACATACATCCCCCTATAAGTGGGGAGGGAAGTGGAGGGTAGTGTTGCAGGGCATACAGCCCCCTATGAGGGGGGTAGTGGGGCAGGACATACATCCCCCTATGAGTGGGGAGGGTAGTGGAGGGTAGTGTTGCAGGGCATGCATCCCCCTATGAGTGGGGAGGGTGGTGGAGGGTAGTGTTGCAGGGCATACAGCCTCATATGAGTGGGGAGGGTGATGGTGCAGGGAATACATCCCCCTATGAGTGGGGAGGGTAGTGTTGCAGGGCATACATCCCCCTATGAGTGGGCAGGGTGGTGGTGCAGGGCATACAGCCCCCTATGGGGGGGGGGTAGTGGGGCGGGGAATACATCCCCCTATGAGTGGGGAGGGTAGTGTTGCAGGGCATACATCCCCCTATGAGTGGGCAGGGTGGTGGTGCAGGGCATACAGCCCCCTATGAGGGGGGGGGGTAGTGGGGCAGGGCATACATCCCCCTATAAGTGGGGAGGGTAGTGTAGGGTAGTGTTGCAGGCCATACAGCCCCCTATGAGTGGGGAGGGTGGTGGAAGGTAGTGTTGCAGGGCATACAGCCCCCTATGAGGGGGGTGTAGTGGAGGGTAGTGTTGCAGGGCATACAGCCCCCTATGAGTGGGGAGGGTAGTGGAAGGTAGTGTTGCAGGGCATACAGCCCCCTATGAGGGGGGGTGTAGTGGAGGGTAGTGTTGCAGGGCATGCAGCCCCCTATGAGGGGGGGTAGTGGGGCAGGACATATATCCCCCTATGATGGGGGTTAGTGTGGCAGGACATACATCCCCCTATGAGTGGGGAGGGTAGTGTTGCAGGGCATACAGCCCCCTATGGGGGGGGGGGTAGTGGGGCAGGACATACATCCCCTATGAGTTGGGGGTAGTGGTGCAGGGCATACAGCCCCCTATGAGTGGGGAGGGTGGTGGAGGGTAGTGTTGCAGGTCACACAGCCCCCTATGAGTGGGGAGGGTAGTGTTGCAGGCATACAGCTCCCTATGAGGGGGGTGTAGTGGAGGGTAGTGCTGCAGGGCATACAGCACCCTATGAGGGGGGTAGTGGGGCAGGACATACATCCCCCAATGAGTGGGGAGGGTAGTGTTGAAGGGCATACAGCCCCCTATGAGGGGGGTAGTGGGGCAGGACATACATCCCCCTATGAGTTGGGGGTAGTGTTGCAGGGCATACAGCCCCCTATGAGTGGGGAGGGTGGTGGAGGGTAGTGTTGCAGGGCATACAGCCCCCTATGAATGGGGAGGGTGGTGCAGGGCATACAGCCCCCTATGAGTGGGGAGGGAAGTGTTGCAGGCCATACATCCCCCTATGAGTGGGGAGGTTAGTGTTGCAGGGCATACAGCGCCCTATGAGTGGGGAGGGTGGTGGAGGGTAGTGTTGCAGGGTATACAGCCCCCTATGAGTGGGGAGGGTGTTGGAGGGTGGTGGTGCAGGGGATACCGCCCCCTATGAGGGGGTAGTGGGGCAGGGCATACATCCCCCTATGAGTTGGGGGTAGTGGGGC
The DNA here is from genome assembly GCF_964204655.1 of Triturus cristatus. Lineage (NCBI taxonomy): Eukaryota > Metazoa > Chordata > Amphibia > Caudata > Salamandridae > Triturus > Triturus cristatus. The sequence goes on from NC_140581.1 coordinate 548,012,155, forward strand.
AGGGCATACTGCCCCCTATGAGTGGGGAGGATAGTGTAGGGTAGTGCTGCAGGGCATATAGCTCCCTATGAGTGGGGAGAGTGGTGGTGCAGGGCATGCAGCCCCCTATGAGGCGGGTAGTGGGGCAGGACACACAGCCCCCTATGAGTGGGGAGGGTAGTGGTGATGGGCACCCCCAAAGTGTGGGGACTGCTGGTAGTGAGGAACATGCTACCCCTGTGGTATTGCTGTTGCTGTGGAAGGGATGTCACCCCCCGTATGTGTGTGGGGCATTTCGTGTGTGCGTGACATTGGTTTGTGGGGGTGTTGGACTTACCCTCTGCGGTGTGCTCGTCTGGGATGGGATTCATCATTGGTTCATCTCGTACTTGCTGATCGTTGCTCCGTCTCGTACACGTTGAGAGTTGGTCCATCTCGTAGCCGTGGATCTTGTTGTGGCGCAAATCGTACCTGATGTGCAGCTCCACCGGATGCTGTGACGTACTGCTAGTGGCGACCCGTCCGGCGCGTATGATTTGCTGTAGGAACTGCTTCCGGGCGACTCGAATTGGCGTTCAGAGGTATGGCTCGTACGGGAAATGCTGCTGGAATCGCTGCCTACGTGTCGGACGGATTTGTGGCTGTTTTGCGCATCGTACTTCATCGTCCAGACGGACCGGCTCCCGGTACGAGTCAGTCGCGAGGTAGGGCTACGGATAGCTCTCGGAGGGCTGCCCGACCCGGATCGGAATCGACCCCTCAGTAGAAAAAGTAATCCAGAAATTAATCTGAAAAGTAATTCAAAGTAATCTAACAGTAATGTCCAATGTATTGAAAGCATTTACAAACCTGTAACTAAGTCATTTTCATTCAGCTTGCTTGTATTGTTAACCTACCTTGAAAATTATCAAATACACTTACCTGTGCCAGGCTTGCTTGGTTCTAGGAAATAAATACAACTAAATAATATTTTTATACATATCAAATTGGTCTGAGTTCAGTCTTTGAGTGTGTGACATCATTTGCTGAATGAATTTGTACAACAAATGCTTAACACTATTCTCTGATAAAGCCTTACTGCTCGCCCACACTACCCCAAATAGAGAGTAAGGTGCTATCTACTTTTACCTCTGCCTACCTTTGGGGTTCCACTGGACTCTGTGCACACTATACATCATTCTGGTATAGTACATACAGAGCCAGCTTCCTACAGTACATGATAAGGCGAATGCCCTGCGCTCTGAGAAATACTATTGCCGGTCTGAGGACCTTGGTAAAGCACCACAGCGCTGACGACAGACCGAAGGGGAGAGTGGTGAACTCGAAGATCTGGCCGTGCCACCTGAACTGCAGAAACCTGCGGTGTGGCGGAAAGATTGGATTGGACAAGTAGGCATTCTTCAGGTCAAGCTGCACCATCAAATCCACTGGGAGGAGTATGTCCCTGAGGAGATGGATCCCCTCCATTCTGAAGTGGCGATATACAAACCACTTGTTGAAATTCCTGAGGTAGCTAGCCGGGTGACGGCCACCGTCGGATTCGTCTACCAAAACGATGTTGCTTAGGAAACCATCGGGATGGAGAACCGAGGGATAGATAGCCCCTTTGTGCAGAAGTGCTGAAACCTCATTGTCGATAAGCGCTGCATCGTGCGCGGAGAAGCAAATGGGCCAAGGGTGCCCAACCTGGAGAGGGCGATTGTAGAACTATATCTGAAAGTCCTGCACCATCTGCAAAACCCAGGCATCCGAGATGATGGAAGCCCACGCTGCAGGAAATCTTGCCTAGCCCCCCCCCCATCTGGAAGTGAGCAGAGGGAGTAACACTCACTGTTAGAAGCGGCGCCTCTGGTTTGTCCTCTGTATCCGCCGCGACCTCTGAAGCGTAGGCCCTGATTGGGGTAGAAGTTGGTGAAGTGCTCACTAGTTTGATATTGGCAGCACCTGGAGCCTTGTCCATGGGGGGAGTATGAGTTGTGGCCGGCCGAGCGGCCTCTTGGAAAACGCGAGGGATGAAGATTTGTTTAATGCTGGACTGCTCATTATCTAGGGAGGTAAAGGTCGCCACAAACTTCCCTAGCTCTCTGACGAAGGGGACCCAGAAGAGACCTCTCTGTGCCACCACCCCTCCCTCCGAGGAGGCTAGATCACCTAACTTGCTGTCGAGATTAATGAGCAAGGATTGGCGGCGGTGCTCTGCAGAGAGAGCGCAATTGGCGTTGCCAATAAAAATTATAGCGCGCTGTGCCCAGTTTGAGAGCACCTCTGGGGAAATTGGCTTCCTTTGCTACATCTAAGATCTTGAGGTAATAAACTACAGGAGGATACCCATAAACCCAGTTGAGACCAGGGTGAATAGTATATAGCGTACAATAACGTCTCAACAGGTATTATTTAGTTGACAGTTATAAAGAATTATGCACATAACATGTTGCAAGGAAGGGGGAAAAAGGAGGAGACAAGAAACAAAGGAAGAATAATAAAAAAGTCAAAACAACAGCACTTCATTACATTAAATGTCATATAACCTGTACAAAACTGTGCACAAGTGCTCACGAGGAAGGTGAATGATGCAAGTGACAAGTGAAGGGTAATATACAGCGGGAAACGGCGCAGAAAAGAGCAATAATATATACAGTGAACTCGTATCAGTTCCTATACATTAATACATTAATGAACATGGATAATTTTTTGGGAACCACGAGGATGGTGCCTAAAAATGTGCTGCAATGTCGACGGCGTTCAGCCTGTTCAGATTTCAGGCCATCATCAGGATCAGGTTACTAATTTTACAAAGGTGCTTGCTTGGAGGCGTATGTATGTAGAACAGGGGCATAACACAGGCCCCCGTGGTGCCTGTGGCCCCCAAGCTCTAGGGTGCCCCCTCAGCACAGCACTCTGCCAGCAGAGCTCCTGATTGAGTCCGGAGGGGTCACCTCCACGTGCATTGCAGGGAGGCCCCCTCGAGTTTTGTTCCGCCAGTGATGTACAATAAGCCGGGTGTCGCACTAGGTTAGTGCTGGAGAATAGTTGCGACCCAGGGATAGTCAGAGGTAATGAGAAGTAAGCCTCATAAAACTTGGACTGAGGGATGAGGCCCGGTGCGCGCCCAGGCTACCTAGGTCCGAGAAGGTATGTCGCACCTGGTAAGTCTATAAATTCCACATTGGTGTGCGTTCAGAAAAGGAAGTTGTGGATCCTTGCGGGCAAGACTTAATCATGGCCAGTAACGAGCCCATTCAGCGCCAGCGTAAGGTTGGCGTCCCAGCACTCATGCCGGCGCCATATGGGCTCTTTACTGGCCATTGAGTCTGACTGGCTCTGTTAGTGCGGGCTCCTTCTGTGAGGAAGAGATGAGAGGTGCTGCCAAGAGTCAGCGAGGCACGCAAAGCAATGTCGTCTAGCGTGTGCGGCGCACACCGCCTGTGTTGGCAAACAGGCCTGGCCGCGTGAGGAGCACGAATGTAGTCCCACGGCCGGTCATGGTCCTGCAAAAGAAATCTGCAAAAGAGGGCACAAAGTCACAAATCACCATCCGAGGTGGGAAACTGGCATGATCAATCCCACCCACACAAGGCTCCAAACGTATCAATTTGCTGCCTTTTTTCGATCGACCTATTATATCTCTCCTCTGGGGTTTGGCACACCCACCAATTGCCATTGGTGGATTCATGTGGCATTCAGAAATGCTGGCTTGTTATTGATGCATTTCTGGGAATGTCCCTCCTTTGTGTGCTTCGCTTTCTTTCCGGCAATTTCATTCACAGAACATTTTGGTCGGCCATCACACAGTACTGTGTGTGATGGCCCCTCCTCCCGTATGGAGGAGGCAGCCTTATACATAGCTTGGTTCCCTCCTGCCTGCTGCTCCCAGCTGAGAAACGTTCATGTTTTCTTTACTTCCCTTATTCTTTTTTGTGGTTGCACAGAGAGGGCATGCCAAGACTAACGGCATTTTCATTTATCCACCAACACATAGGCCATATTCTCAAGGTGCCATCGCCGAATTAACGGCACTTTAACGCAGCCAGAGTCGCGATAAATATATCGCCCCATTCACAAGCTGGTGCAAACAGCCGACATCACCAGATTACCGGCGAAAGGAGCTGCAAAAAACATCGGCACAGATGACCCCGGCAACTATCGCTAATGTGATGCAGAGTAGGCGCTCCCGAGCAAAAAGCCGCAACAACACCACTCTTCAACATTTTCAACCCCCAGACAGATCTGCGAAAAGATCACGAAACATGCGATAAGGGGCGTTAGCTGCAGGAAACTAACACCTGCTCTGACCTGGTGTAGAGCCGGACGACAACCGGCAGCAGCCAATGGAGCACAGACCAAAGCCAAACATGAAGAACAACAGATGCCCCCAACAACACCCACTGCCACCCCCCCGGAACCACAATCGCCCCCTGGAACCCCCCATACCACCACAGAGCCAGCACGGACAAAGACAGCTGACCCACAGGAAACGCACCAGCCTCATAGACTTAACACCAGAGGATGTCATTGCCCACTACAGGCTGAAAAGGACAACCATCCTACGCATCCTGACCATCATCACCCAACAGTCCCATGGCACCAACACAGCGGACAACCGACATCCCACCCCACACAAAGCTGCTGGTTGTGCTGCACCTGTTGGCCTCTGGTACCCCCCTACCAACACCCACCAGAGTTGGAGGAGTCTCACAGCCAGCCTCATCCAAGTCCCTCACAACTGTCCTGGATGCCATAATCAGCCTGGTACCCCAGTATCCATACGTCCACCACAATGCGCAGGATCCGCTGGAGACCAAGCAAGTACCACACTCCATAGCTGGATGCACGCACGTATCGGGGGGCAATCCACAGCTCACATGTCCTACTAGTGCCCCCTGGTGACACAGCACACAATCACCTCAACAGATAGCACACGTCTCACATCAATGTGCAGGCAACATCCAAGCACCATGGAATCTCCACCAAGGTCGTCGCCAAATACCCAGCCAGTGTGCATGATTCCTTCATCCTCCAACAGTCCATCATCAACCAGCGCTTCCAGGATGGCACCAATGGGAATGCACTGCCCGTTGTCAAGTACCAAATGAACACCCCACACACCTTAACTCCACAACCATGCAACTCACAACTCTGGCAATGCACACATCACAAAATCACATACAACATGCAAAACCACATGCCCACCCACCGGACATGACAGAACAACTTACAATGGTAACCTGGGCAAGCCCTGAACATGAGCCATCAACGGCATGGCACATCAGCCACACAATAGCGGAATGTGGGGAGAGGTGAGAACCAGGCATGTGTGAAGGAGGTAAGTGAACCATGATTGGGAAAGTACACAATGCCAAGAGTGGCGGCGATGTGCTGGACAGACCGCAGTATGCATAGCACAACCATATCCATGGCGACATACACCGCTGGTGTATGGAGTGTAGTGGACAGTGGACACAACCATGTTACCCCAGCCAGTGGGGAAGTTTGTGGAAATGTTGCCTGTTACGTCCCCCCCCATGAGCGGCATGGGATGGCCCGGCATACGCCAGGCCAGCGTAGGAGTGTGAATAAAAAGCACGTAGCCCTGGGCATGGTCCTCTTCTGGAATGCCCACGTCTCTGCCAGGGCGGAGCCTCTCACCCCGCCATGAGGCTGACGCCGTCCTCGTGAGCGGAGTTGCCTGGGATCCTGTGCGCCTGCCATACCCCGGCCCGCTGGACCCCAAACCCTTCAGGCCCGCCCCTGCGCAGCCAGGCCACACTGATCACCTTCCGACAACGGCGTGTGTCACAGAGGGCCCACCACATGCCGGCCCAAGCTCCAAGCCCGAGGCCCACGACCCCGTTGCAGCCTCCTCAGACCATCACGTCCTCCACGACACAGGCCCGCTTTACTCCTTTCTCGTTGACGTACTCTACTGCTGCATTCGGCCTACACTACGGTCAAGTAGGTCACACATGGGGACGTGGCTTAGACTCCGATGAGGACGGTCGCATGAGCTGAGAGCTCTGCGCCGACCTTGCCAATTATCCTGTACCGAGCACTGGCTTGTTGGACTGGTGACCCTCGGGGGGGAACCCTCCTGGAGGTGGGAGTCACCGCCGAGCACAAACGAGGATTCCGGTGCCCCTGGCTGATATACGGGAGCTCCGACGCGGAGGGGATCAGCTTGAGGCATGACAAAATGGCGGCCTGAGCTCCGAGCTGACCCACAGGAGACTTTCTGGGAGCGCCGCTGACCGGACTTCTGCGGCGGGCTCCCTTGTATTCCTGTCTACTATATTGAGACGTGTGGCGAAGCGCACAGGGTCGGCGCACAGATGCTCTAAGAGGCGCCCGGCTGCAGCGCAGAGGGGAGCGGTGGTGGCGGCATCGCGGAGACGGCTGTGCAGTCCTGACGCAGGATCGCGGGGGATGCCCCAGCGCCGGTAGCACCGCTGTGACCTGCTACCGTTGGACGCCGCCCCGAGTGTGATTGTGACCTGGCATGCGCAACTCCTTTGAATTGACCCTCGTCTTAGGCGATGCCAGCTCAGATTATTCACCACCTGCAGGTAGGAGGCATGAGCTCCCCATCAGCAGTGTGTGCTGGGGGGAGCTTGGCCCTTAACTAGCTTTGGGGAGTCAGAGGATTGCCTGCTACATCCCGGAGAGGAGAGGGAATCCAAGCAGAGTGTTCGGACTCCCTGGCTGTGGGACTGCAGGGAGCTGTTTGGCCCAGTGGGGATATGCTCGTTGACCTACAGTGGAGTGGAACCAGGGGACCCACCGGGGAGGCTGTGTGGTGGTGAGGCCGTTTTGGGCCCTGGAGGCAGCTGTGGAGGCCACAGACCTGCAGACTTGGAGGACTGAGGGCTGAGCACCCTGCGGGGCAGAATGGGGCCATAGCGGTTTGCTGGAAGTGGGCTCGCCATGAGTGATGAATGACAGGCACGCTGGTTTCTCACAGATAAGTAACAGGGAGAGTCGTACTGGATTATCTGTGGCTTGAGCAATGCGACCAGGGCTATAGAGGCGCTGATGGGAATGGAGCACTGGAGATTGCAAACTGCATGTCCCACTGGAACGTGCTCTTCATCGTGGGGGCCCCGAGAGCAGGGAGGGTGTAGACGGCGCTTCCGGCAGTGCATTGAACGATGGAGCTAGAGGCGTGTCGTGTCTGCAGTTTGGACAGCTACAGGGGTCAGCGTTGTTGAAGCACAGGAGGAGCGGAAGGAGGTCACTGGAGTGGGGGTATTGATCGACTTGCAGCCATGGGGAAACCGTGTGGTCGGCAGGGAGGGGTGCATCCGGAGCCGGATAGCGACCCAGTGGAGCAGAGAAAGCAGGTCGTAGCGGATTCGCAACTGGAGGCGCTGGGGCAGCAGCAGGTGGATCGGATCCTTCTAGCGATCATGGAAACGAAAGAAGCGCTTCAACAGGATATTGCTCAAGTGTTGCTGGGACTAGTGCTCCTGCGGGCTGATCATGCAAAGCTTGTAGACCGAGTGAAGCAAGCCGAGACTAAGCTGGAGGGCTTGGAACCATCGCAGAAAGCATTGGATGTTCAAATGAGTGATGTCACTCGCAGGCTTCAAGTGCTAGAGAAGAGGGCTGAAGACGCCGAAGGACGTAATAGGCAGAATAACTTACGGGTGGTGGGCCTGCCGGAAGGTGTCGAGGGAGATAATATGGTAGACTATCTGGAGCGGAGGGCTTGACCCCGTTCTATATGCTGGAGCGAGCGCACAGGGTCCCTGCCCGCCCGCTGGCCCCTGGGAGGCCGCCTAGACCTGTGGTGGCCCGATTGCTCCATTATAAGGACAGAGACTTCCTGTTGAATAAAGCACGCACGGGTGGCCCATATAAAGTGGACAATAGCAATGTATCGCTATTCCCGGATTATACTTTTGAGGTGCAGCGCCAGCGCGCCTCGTTCCTGACGGTCAAGAAGGTCCTCCGGGACGAAGGCATTCAATACTCCCTGATGTTCCCGGCACAGCTGCGGATATCATTGGAAGGCACAACGAGCTTTCATAATAATCCTGATGAGGCCTGGAGTTGGTTGGAATCCTATCGCGCAGGTGCGAATGCTGAGGGCCGCGCCGAAGGCAGAGCTCCAGGAGAAGATGACGTGAAGCACAGAAACCCACCACTACTCAAACAGAGAGTGAGAGATCAGCGGTGCTGCAGGCCGTGACAGAGATCTCCCAGGCCAGCGCCACTGCGCTGCTAAGACTGACGGATTCTGAGGAGGGGTCGGCAGGGACTGATTCTGATGGAACAGAGGTGGGGAGTGTTGTTATGCCGCACATTACTCCGGGAACGGCGGATGAGATTGTGGATGCCTGCATTTTTGCCATAGATAGTCGGCGGGTTGATTAATCCTAGTGTTGGTATTCTTGGGGGGAGCTATGGGGAGACATTAACTGATTTACTAGGCCTAATGGAGGATTGATTGGGATGTGTGGATGCCCGCTTTCCGGGGGGGCCCCGCCTTGGGGGGGTTCCTTTATAGCGGGGTTTGGCGCTGGGATTCGATGACGCAGCGGACCGGATCTTCTTGGAGTTGGGCTCCCCCCCTTCGTTTCACTTTTAGGGCAACTCTCTGGTAGTTACCAGAGGGACTATAAGTGGATTGTTTGAATGGGTACTAGCTGTTTAGAGCCTGTTCTGGGGAGGGGTGTTAGAGGGGTTTGGAGTGTTGTTGTGTTTTTGTTTTCAGGGGTAGTTCATACCACCAGTGCGCCAGCACAGAGAGTGCAGTTGCGATATGAGAACAGGTTGCATAATGGGACCGTTACCTGAGTTGAAATGTGTTACTTGTACTTGTACGAGGGATGCATACGATGCTGAGACGTCACAGGGTTCATGCTTACCTGGTGCAGATAGCTTTTCTCCAAGAAACCCATATGCTCCGCAGCAAAGGTCGGGCGTTACAGCGCCGCTGCAAAGGGCAGCTTTTTTATACAACGTACTCTGCTTTTGCCAGGGGTGCCCTGGTTTGGGTGCGGGCGAGGGTTCCATTTCAACCGATCCGGCACCTAGTTGATCCCGAGGGGAGGTATGTGGCTGTCATGGGATGGTTGGATGGGAGGGATGTTACGTTGTGCAGTGTGTATGCCCCTAATATGGAACAGAAATCCTATTTTGCTAAACTGTCAGGGAAACTGGTGTCCTTCCTGACAGGTTCGGTGTTATTGGGGGGAGATTTTAATTCTGTTACAGATACTGAGTTGGATAGATCGCACCCACCACTGCCTCAAGCGCCTGTCCACAAGCTTTCAAAACTTAGAAAGGATTGGCAAACCGAGTGGGGGCTGATTGACACATGGTGTGCGCAGCATATGGGAGAGCGAGACTACTCTTACTATTCTTCCCTGCATGATTTACATGTGAGACTGGACGAAGTATTGTGTTCCCCGGATGTTTATGCATTGGTCCGGAGCAGTGAGTACCTGGCTAGGACAATATCAGACCATAACCCACTACTTCTGACATTGCAGTGGTCCCGAGAACGGCCTGCTGTCCCCACTTGGCGCTTACGCCCCGAAGCACTGGAGAACGCGGTGTTTCGCGCTGCGGTCCGGGAGGGGATAGATCATTATATCCCTGAGAATGAGGGGACGGGAACAAACCTGGGTCTAGAATGGGATGCGTTTAAAGTGGTGATAAGGGGCCTATGTATCGCTAACATGACAGGAACACGAAGACGCATCTGCGGGATATAGAAAGGGAGGAACAGCGGTTGCGTCAGGCGGAGAAGGCCCACCCGGGAAATCCGGGGATGCGGGATGAGGTTATAGCTGCACGAGAGGAGGTGGCAGCGCAGGTGGAGCAGCTACTCTGTTTTGATCATAAGGAGTATTTAGTGCGGGCGCATGCGGAGAGAGATAAGGTGGGTTCTCTCCTAGCGTGGCTGGCGAATCCAGTTCCGCGGGGCACGCCCATCCTGGCTTTGACCACTTCGACAGGGGAGCCAGAATATACCCAACGAGGGATTAATGAGATGTTTAGGGCATACTATGCGGAACTCTATGAAAGTAAGCTACAGGGTACGAATGACGGGTTGACTGAGTTTTTAGCTCAGGTACGGCTGCCATGCCTCGAGGAGGACCAGAGGGAGCTGCTGGGACAGGAGATCACGGAAGGAGAAATACGTAGTGCAATAAAATGTATGGCGCGCAATAAAACCCCGGGAGTAGATGGTTTGCCGATAGAATTTTACTCGGCGTATGTTGACACTCTGGCTCCCAGGCTTCGGGCGGTAAATCGAGAGGCCAGGGAATTAGGGAGATTGCCGGCATCTACTCGAGAGGCTATCATTATTCCACTGCTGAAACCAGGGAGGGATTCACTGTCTAGATCAGCATATCGTCCGTTGTCAATGTTGATGACGGACTACAAGATTTTGAGCAGGATTCTTGCGACCCGGCTTCTTCCCTTTATGACACACCTGGTTCATAGCGACAAGGCGGGCTTCATCCCAAAGAGAACCACTGCGACCAACGTGCGACGACTTTTACGGATTATAGGAGAGGACCATGCCGACATGCCCGATGCTGCAGTTCTCTCAGTGGATATTGAGAAGGAGTTTGACAGCTTAGAATGGCCGTATTTGCACCAAGTCCTTCGTGCATTTGGGCTTAGAGATTCTTTTGTGCAGTGGACGGAGCTTTTATACAGTTCAGCGACGGCGCGGGTGCAGACGGGTGCAATGATTTTGTCAGCGTGCCGGATAGGGCGAGGAACGAGGCAGGGATGCCCTCTCTCTCTGTTGTTATTTGCCTTGGCCATTGAACCTTTTGCCGCCCATGCCCGGCTAGGGAGACACTATGCGGGTATGCTTCTTAGAGGAGATCTACAATTTATCTCCCTCTCTGCGGATGATTTGTTGATGTTTCTCGCAAACACATCGGTGGATTTAGCTGGCGCGAGGCACTTGCTTCACGAGTTTGGACAGTACTCGGGGTTGCGGGTGAACTGGGCAAAGACTTGCTTATTTCCGGTGAAGCCGACTGTGAAGAGCCCCTCCCAGCTGACGGGTGTACGCTGGGTGCCCCATTGTCTTCCTTATTTAGGCACTAATATCTATCACACTGTGGAAATATGGATTTTTATGGTCGGTTATGTCCCCTATCTTGGACCCCAACGGTTTCATGTATAAGTCACAAGTACATGTATGTTCCCTCCAGTTCCAGTTATGAAGACGCAAACACATGTGCGTCCACCGTCAACATGTCCTCTTTCAGATCCGCCATGAATGGGTCAGATATTCCATTCCTAAGTATGAAAGGCCACCGACTTTATGTGGTTCACTTTACACCTTTCACAGATTCAGGCGAGTAGGCCCGAATTCTGTCATCAAGCCTTTTCTGCCTTCTGCCTCTGAAAGCTCCAGTCTGAGCCTGCATCTGTGACCATGAACTTTGTCTTACTCCCTGCGCGGCTAACGGTGCCTGATCCAGCCCGTAGCCTGCCAGAAAACTGTACTTCACCTTCAAGATTATCTCCTCCGCCCCTCATCCGATGCATTCCTGTCTAGCAGTTTAGGTAAACATTCCTCCAGCTACCGCGCAAAGGGGCCAGGCCTCGCTGTCCTCATGCAAGTAATTCATAGCCTCGTTACCATGGAATATTCCTACCCCCTCGCATCTAGTGTAGACACTTAGACGCTTGTACACGCACTAACAGTCAGTATAGTCAGTATAGAATAAGATTCTATCCTAAGAGACCTCTCTTTTTGGATAACACAGTTCTTTAAACATAGGATATTAGATATGATTTGGGATTAGGTTGACATAACCCCAGACTTTTATCTCCACATGTAGAGCTAAATGTCAAGTCCCATTCTCCCCCTAGTTGCACGTCAAATCACACGTCATGCTGCTGTACGCGCATCTCTGCCAAGTATTTTTGCTGACATTGCGAAATTCTTTCATAGAACCACCCATTTGTGACATCATACCTAATGACGTTCTTTAGTTACGCCTAGTTACACCCATTTTAGTTACGCATGTATAACTTTATCTCTGTTATCAACTGTTACGCCTCCTGCATCTGTTTCACTGTAATGCCTCTTCTATAAAAATGATTACCTGTCAATAATGTATTGTTACTTCCTTCCTGAACTTTCGTGGTGATGGAATAGAAGGCCCATAATTCGAATTATGTTCCTTTGTATAGGAATAAAGCCCGTTCCGAATCTCTAATACCACGGATTCTGCCTCTTATTTTACTGAGCTATTCTTATTAATTTTCAGCATCAAATTAAGTACCGGTAATTAAATTATTTACCACATATATGGCGCCCGAATAGGGACACTTTCTCATCTCACGCGCCGGAGGTGCGTTGCAGGCCCGGTCTCCTGCCACAGCTGGACGGACAACAACGCGTACCCACAGGATTTCCTGTATCTCCCTCCTGCCGAGCGGGGGTAACTGAGGCTGCGATCAACACCCAGACGAGGCGGTGAGAAGTGCGAAGTATCCCGACCAGATCCTAGCTGAGAGAGCAAGATCCGAGGTATACAGAGGCCCACCAGGTTCCGAAGTTCCGAAGTTTCGAGTCGAGTCCAGTCTGGTCCAAGTCCAGTTCAGTTCAGTTCCGAGGCCTTCCGTTCCGAGCTACCCGGTGAGTACCATTGCCGGGGAGGCGTTCTGACGTGCACATAGGTTGTGCCGGTCAAGACGGGTTTGGGTACACAAATCCGGTCTGCACTGTTTCAGCAGTGTATCTGTACTGTTTAGCAGTATATCCAGTATGTCTAGTATATAATTCAGAATTACCTAGTTAGTGCCGAATATTATGCTTAGTGACTAGTTCCCTAAATGGCCATCATTGTTGTTCATTAAATGTTAAATGTTAAATGTTTTAAATACGTTCTGCATATTGTGGTGTGAATGACTGTTCATTATTGTGTTTTGTTGTATTAAACGTGTTCGAAATTAGGTATCAGATCAGTTCTCAATATGCCGCTCTTTTCGAAATTAAGACAGATCAAAACTAGAAAAGGGGTACTTGAAGAAGCTGTTCCCATTCCTCCTAGGGACACTCCAGGGTACTTCATGTATCATAAACATGGCCTAGACGCCATATTATTTCTTGATTTATGGGTAGACTACACCAAGGAATTACCAGAAAGACAGAGGTGGCCCGCAGCTGGGACCTGGGATGCAGATTGCATCATGAAAATAGAGGAAGAATTATGGAAAAAGAAAGCTAGACAATCACAGAAAGATGCCATTGAATTATGGCGTAAAGAATCGTATAGACGTACAGAAAAAGCACTCAGACAGGAAGAGAAGAGTAAGGAGAATTCAAATAAAGTCCGAGAAAATCTATTAATTGAAGAAGGTACCCGAGCAAAAGCAGAACAAGTAGACAGACAAAGAAATGCCCTTATGAATGGTATGTATCCTCTTCTGGCCGAAGGGTTACCTAAGGCTACTCCGGAGATACCAAAAGACTTGCCACCTCCGTTGTTTCCGATAAAATCACATCCCAAAGGGCATCCCAGAACCGCAGAAGATGTTTTCCTTTCCTCTTATTTAGACGACGCAGCTCCCGAGTATGCTAATACTGCACCACATAGACCGCCTGCCGAGGGGGTTCAACGCCAAGACCCTCCGTCTGTACCTCCGCAACAACAAACTCCGACACATGTTCCGACAAGCACATCTGTTTCTACAGCTGTACCCACACCTATGGTTGCTATATCACGTTCAACGAATCCTTCCACATCCAGCACCCCAGGCGGTGCTACAGGAGGTACAACAAACATTTTTTCCACGCCACCCAGAGTAAATAAACTTTCCTTTCAAGAATTAGCCCACCAACGTACGCCCAAACTAGTAACTCCCGACATGCTTAAGGAACTTCTAGTAGATTGTAGATATGACCCTGTACCCGGCAAAGAGGATGAAATGCTGCTGGCATCATTACGTATTCGACGAGCTGCAATATATTTAGGGAAGCTACCAGGAATGACTACACATTTAGAAAATATATATCACTTTGTCCAGTCAGGGCGAGATTCTGAAAGTATTAATAGAGCCATGGAGTACCAGAAAGTGGAGATACAGGGGGAACTGTTACGTTTCCTCATAAATTGTGTGATCAGAAATCAAGACCGACCAGGGGTAAATCCGGAAGAAATGCGGATTCTTACCACATGGAGTCGGAATATATCAGAGGGGAAACATGATAGACTATTAAGTATAGTAGCTATGTGCCGAAAGATCCGCAAAGAAGTAGAGCGAATACACGAAGAAAGATTGGCGGTAGACCAGCCTGAACAAAACGAGGAGGAGGAAGAATTAGAACTGCCCACAGGACAGTTAGAAACCATGGCCTATGTAGGTAGAGGAAGATCTTGTAATAATACTAGATGCTTTACTGATCCGATACGTCCGATACGTCCAGAAAATAATAGAAATTTCCAAACCCCTATAATAAATATAAGGTCCCCCGAACATTCGTTCCAAGCCGCTGACAAATTACTCCGAGAACGAAGGGGTTATCATATACTCGATTCTATGGACGAACAAGAATTAGCCAGGTCAGCCGTTCACTGGGTTGACAGTCCCGGAAAATATAGTGATGATACACTAGCACACACGTTTTTGAACCTCACCCCAGATGAACAGCGTTTAGCTGGTATCTACATGATTCAACAACTCCTTATATTATATAAAAGCCAACACTCCGATCCTGGTCCCTTACCTGATATATTAACTGAATTACTCACGAATAAATGGAGAGGTTCAGGTACTGAGTTAATTAGAGAAATACTAGAATCCAGAAAGCAGTACATTCTTTTTGTATGCCCCGAACATGTCTCACTGCCCATCAAGGAAAGAACGACGTATTATATGGATAGACAGAATCCCTTACGCGAAGTGCACCCGATAAAAGGTGATGACAATCAGTTTAAACGTGTGTTTGTATACACACCCATATCTAAAATGGAACTATTAGAAATGAAGAAAGTGGTACCCAGTCATGACAAAGACCCAGCGGGTTTCCACCGTGAAATTAAAGACATGTTGCTGATGGGAGAGTATACCTATCCCGACATTATGAAAATATTAAAGGTATTAATGCCTGCGGGCATTTATGAAAAACTCAAAGAAAAGGATTGGGAGGTGGGAGACCAAAAGATAGATTGGACAGCATTAGAAAACGAAGAAACAGCTCGAGGTCCAGGTTTAGGGCTTGGGGAAAAGACTAAAATACTACCAGGTTTATTAGTACAGGTACTGCCACGTTTATTAACTACGAAAAAGGAAGACTGGGGTGCAATCTCAGCCTGTAAGCAAAAGCAAGATGAAGACACTAGTGATTTTTATGCCCGATTCGAAAAATGTTTTGGTATAAATAGTGGAATAAAAGCAAGTAGCGAATCGTATCCACATCTGTTTGTGACAAAATTAGTTGAAAATGCCCTGCCCCAAGTTAAGAATAGAGTATTGAAATTCGAGAGTACCTGGCAAGGTAACACTCCGTCACAAATGTTACAAATGCTACAGTACCATCACAATTGAATTAGAGAGGAACAAGAACATGAACAAAGACGCATGAAAGACACGAAAATGAAAATGCTAGTTTCCCAGACAGTTCCAGCTGACGGTCATAAAAAGGGTATGACACAGTCCAGTGTTTCAGCAGGTTCTGTAAAAGGGACATGCAACTATTGTAAACAGCCAGGTCATTATGTACACGATTGTCCAGTTTTAAAACATAATATCGCCATAGGTAATACAAAAGAAAGACCACGGCCACTTAGACAGGATCAGAACCAACAAGGAGCCCCGCAGCATGCACAGGCCATGCCAGCTCCGCAACAGTCTATGCCAGCTCCACCACCGCAGCCTATTGCTGCCACATCAACAACGACACGACAGATGTACCAGACTGCACAGTATGACTACCCTGATTATCAACGATACTCATGAAACAGCCTAGAGAGGGAAGTTGGCTTACCCCTTATCGAGGTCCCTGTAGATCAAGAAGGACCTTATGTACACAGTGAACTATTAGGCCAGGATAGAAAATTTTTACTTGATACAGGGGCAAGCCGAACAACCATAAAACGTAGTGAAGTTCCATTGGCACCCCTCTCAGGCTCACAGAATATTTCCCTTGGTTTTTCAGGAAAACCTATCATTAACGAAGTGTCACAGCCTCTTCCACTTACGATTGGTCCCTTGACACGAACTACAGATTTATTGCTTACTAAATCATGTCCAGAGAACCTGTTAGGTATAAAAACATTGAAAGCTCTAGGAGCTATAATATGTTGTTCTCCGGAAGGAGTAAGATTGTTTTTACGTGATTTCAAAGGGCACTATGTGTCCCGAGACATGGATCACCGACTGCAGACTTTACCCACACATTTATGGGCGCAAGGCCCTACAGATGTTGGTTGCATGAACATTACACCATATCGAGTCACACTAAAGACAGGAGTGGTACTACCACGAATGCGACAATACAAGTTACCCCCAGATGCTGTAGTGGCTTTACTGCAAATCATTGACGAGCTTATTACCCAAGGAGTGGTTGTGGAAACCGACTCCAATGTATGTAATTCCCCGATAATTCCGATCCTTAAACGAACTGATCCAAAAGCCCCGCCAGTATATCGATTGGTTATTGATCTGCGCAAATTAAATAAATGTATTGTACCACAATACCCCGTAGTTCCAGACATTTCTTCATTACTGACAGCCATTGATTCCGAAGCAACATTCTTTACTGTAATTGATCTCAAGAATGCCTTTTTCAGCGTCCCAATAGATCCGGAAAGCCAATACTTGTTCGGATTTAGTTTAAATGGACGAAGCTTTAAATTCACACGCGCACCTCAAGGATTCACAGAAAGCCCCAGCATCTATAGCCAAGCACTGAAAAGAGAACTTGACAGTATCCACATGCCAGTCAACACTGCCCTGCTTCAATATGTCGATGATCTGCTGATCACCGCTAGAAGCGAAACTGAATGTGAAAAAGCTTCACTGACGGTTTTACATTTTTTGGCCGAAAAGGGGCACAAGGTGTCCCCTTCTAAGCTGCAATTCTGTGTCCAGCGAGTTGTTTATCTTGGGCACTCGCTGTCCAAGGAGGGAAGGCAGCTTACGTCAGATCGCATCCAGTTAATTGTTAACATGCCAATACCCAAGACACAAAAGGAGGTACGGGCTTTTATAGGCCTCACTTCATATTGTAGGCAGTGGATCCCTCAGTATGCATTTCTAGCAAAACCACTCATTTGGTTGACAACACAGGAGGCGGCCACATCGACTGTCCTCCCTTGGACTCAGGAACATACACAAGCTTTTGAAAGCCTAAAGAAAGCTTTATGTCAAGCACCTGTCCTAGCAACACCATGTTACAGTAAACAGTTTACACTCTTTGTTACAGAACGCGAAGGTACTGCTTTGTCAGTACTCACACAGGAACAAGCAGGATCACATAAACCATGTGCTTATTTCTCTAGTACATTAGATCCAGTAGCTCAGGCACTTCCAGCGTGCCTGAAATCAGTGGCAGCGACAGCTTTAGCAATCAGACAAAGCGATGCCATAGTGTTAGGGCATCCATTGACAGTACAAGTACCACACGCAGTAGAGGTTCTCTTGAACCGCACGCAAACACAACACTTGACTATAGCAAGACTTACCGGTTACGAACTGACATTGTTTCAGCCACACATAGAAATCAGACGTTGTAATACGTTAAATCTAGGGGTGGGCGGAATTTGCGGAATTAACCTTCGCAAATTATCGCGAGAATGTTTAAAATTATCGCAAACAAGCAGAAATATCGCGAAGATGCGGAAGTTTTTTTCCGGCATGTTCGCGAGATTTTCTGCATGGTTGCGGGTCGCCAACTTACCCATGTGGTTGCTTGCGGGCGCGGCCATCTTGTTTTGAGTTGTTCTCGCGGTGCATGATCGCGAGAAGAAAGACGTGATCGCGCGACGCATGACGTCACTGCGGGCGCGAACTGTCGCGAGACAGCGCAAATGGCTAAAAACAATACAACATCTCATGGAGAACGCGACCGGATCAAGAAAACTTGTCGGCGAACGCAGGGATTCAGGTAAGGCGATCGCGCGCGCGCGAGAATGTATTATTTTACAGCGCGAGCAAGAAACAAATTATCGCCAAGCTGCGGAAACCGGAATTTTTGACATTTTCGCGCTCTCCGCGGAACGCAAAAATGTCAAATTATCGCAATTTCCGCGAACGGAACGAAATTTTTGCCCAGGCCTAGTTAAATCCTGCCACACTGTTACCAGTAGGCGGAACAGATCCATTGGCATATGATTGTATTGAAGTTATTACTATCACGACGAAACCCAGACAAGACTTGACAGACGTCCCATTGTCAGATCCAGACCTGACGTTGTATGTAGATGGTTCATGTATGAGAACAAGTACAGGAGAGTTAGTGGCCGCGTATGCAGTCACAACAGACACTGAAGTCATTGAAACATATTGCATAAATACCTTGTCAGCTCAAGCAGCAGAGCTCATCGCTCTGACACAAGCCTGTATTCAAGCCACAAATAAGAAAGTCAACATATACACTGATTCACGTTATGCATTCGGAGTTGTACATGACTTCGGCGTGCTGTGGCGAGAGAGAGGTTATTTAACTTCTCACGGTGCCCACATTCAGCACGGACCCCTCATTCATGCCTTATTAGATGCAATACATCTACCCACTGCAATATCAATTATGAAATGTAAAGCTCATACGAAAGTTACTGATATCATTTCCCAAGGCAATGACCTAGCTGACAGAACAGCTAAACAGACTGCTCAGAATCAAACTCACACATCTGACATGACAAAGACAATAGTTCTGACACCAACACATAGCATGACGGTTAAGGATCCCGCTCTTGACGTAATTGACATACAGACACATGCTACACCAGATGAAATAAAGAAATGGACTGAATTAGGAGGGATCCAAACGAATCAAGGATGGATGACGAAGGAAAAATCTATATGGTTTCTTCCCGACTCAATGGTCCAAGTCATCATTAACACTATACATAGTCCAGCGCACCTAGGAGAAAAGGCTATGCTAGACAGCATTCAACACATTTGGTTCAACAAACATTTACGAGCCGCAGCTAAACAAAAAGTTCGTACCTGTATGATCTGTTGTCAGTTTAACCCAGGTAAAAGCATTCCCGTAGAACAGGGTGGATTTCAGCCTCCTGATCACCCTTTTGAAGTCCTCCAGATGGATTATATCCAGATGGAACGATGTCGAGGATTCAAATATGTTCTTGTAGTTGTTTGTGCTCTTTCCCGTTGGACAGAAGCATACCCGATTTCAGATTACACTGCCCCGACTACTGCCAAACAGTTGGTTCGAGAATTCTTCCCACGGTACGGTTTACCACGTGTTGTCTACTCAGATAACGGCCAGCCGTTCTCATCCGAACTAATGAAACACATTTCACTTTTGTTAGGCTATCAATGGAGATTTCACTGTGTCCGACACCCCGAGGCAGCAGGTCTCGTGGAACGACATAATCAAACTCTGAAAATTAGATTGTCCAAAATATGTAGACAGAAAGGTGTCGATTGGGTAGTAGCCTTACCAGTTGCGCTCTTTTACATGAGAATGGTAGCACATTCTCGAACAGGGCTATCCCCGTATGAGGTGATCTTTGGCAGACCACCAAATATGTGGGGGACGCCTATACCGCGCAAAATAACTGATGTTGACTGTAATATGCTGACAGATTACCTGGCTTCCTTGATGTCTGCACTACAATCTTGTCGTTCACAGGTAGCTGCAGCCTTTCCCGACAACACCGAGGTGAAACCCCATGACGTAGTTCCCGGGGACCTGGTGTTAGTGCGGAATTTTGACCGGAAGACTCAGCTGGATCCTAGGTGGAAATCGCCTCAACTTGTACTACTCACCATGAGGACAGCCGTGAAGATCGAAGGTCGCAAAGGCTGGTTACACTCGAGTCATATCAAGAAATTTTATGGACTACCATCCGATATAGAGACTAAACCCTGTATTTCCTCAAAGACAGACTCAAAACTCCCTTTGGTTGAGCAATCGAACTCAGAACTATATAGACTAAAATTGAGGTCCAGTCAGTCAGACAATTTGATTGTTTAAGTCCTCTCCAAGGTGAATCGGTTGAATTTGTCTCTGACATGTATCCTCTGGACCGGAATAGAGAAAGAAATAATCAAATGCTGCTCAAGAAACATGCGTACTGTAAATCACTGCGTAGTCATTGCACAGTGACGTTATTAATTTTGTTTTTCTTATGTCTTTTAATAATCGCTGCAAGTATATTGTTGCACATATATTATCCTATTTCTAAACATGTTTACAATGTTACTGCTGAACATTCTTTTAGTGAATTACCCCCGCATGAGTTGTCCTATAGATTTGCGCTGCGCAATAACACTTTTATTAGTATGTTACATCATTCCCATCAGACTAGCAATGCTACAAATTGTTGGATATGTGGCCGACTCCCTCCCTATCAGAGCTATAAGGGAGTTTTGCCCCTCTTTCCCTATCCGTTCACACACAATGGCTCCTGTGGAGCATGGTTTAGTTTAATTAATTCCTTAGGTTCAAACTCAGTAGCTTATCAAGACAACTGGGTATGGGGAAACCTGAACTTAGTTTTGCTTAAAGTCTGCTACCCTAACAAGGAGGGACTTCCCAAAAGAACAGGAACTGATCTAGAAAATGAAGTATATGGATTAGGTGATTTTACACTTAACCTTATGATCCTGAACGTTGAATCTGAAGCTACACCAATATTGCCCGCCATGTCGGTATTCCCAGTAAAAGGGGAACTATGTATAAGAAAGAATGGCTCCATACACATGGGCCATTGTAAATGCACCACTGTGATAAAATTCAGTGATCAAGGCAAGTCTACATTTAGAGCTTCTCGTCATTCCTACTTTATATGTGGCCAGACCGCATATATACGCCTACCTCTAGATTGGGATGGTACCTGTTACATAGCATTCCTCCTGCCACCTGTTTTCCTAGCTCCTCCTGATTATCATAGAAATACTCATTTAGTACACAATAGACAGCAGAGAGATCTCCCAATCGTCGATTACACTGAAACAGCATGGGAAAAATACACAGATTTCAATAAAGGTTTCTTTCCCTATATAGGTACAGTCACTAATAGTAAGCTGATACGTAGATTAACCAGAACCCTTGAAGCAGTAGTGAACGAAACTATTTCCGCCTTAGGCAATTTAACAGAAGAGCAGTCTGCTATGCGGATTGTTGTGCTTCAGAATCGTCTTGTCCTTGACGTCATCCTGGCCGATAGGGGCGGAGCTTGTAGGGTCATCGGATCAAGTTGTTGCATTTTCATACCAGAAAATTCACCGTCAGTATATAAAGCCATAACCCGCCTTCATAAGATTGTAAGCCAGATACACCAGAGTCCAGGCACCTGGACTTGGTCCGGTTGGTTCTGGGGCGTGTTGTCAGCCTGGGGATGGAGAATCCTATCCTTCCTAGGTATTGGCTTTCTCATACTATTCAGTTGCTGCTTATGTCTACAATGTGGGCCAGCGATTTGTGGTCTATGTGCCACCTCGTGTATCCCACATCCAAGTTTTCGCTCGAGATCCCGGAAGAAGAAAGAAGAACAAATGATGCTATATGAACAGATCGATGGATTGATGAAGATTGATATCTCCTAAGGGCAAGTAGGGGACAAGGAGGGAATGTGGAAATATGGATTTTTATGGTCGGTTATGTCCCCTATCTTGGACCCCAACGGTTTCATGTATAAGTCACAAGTACATGTATGTTCCCTCCAGTTCCAGTTATGAAGACGCAAAGACATGTGCGTCCACCGTCAACATGTCCTCTTTCAGATCCGCCATGAATGGGTCAGATATTCCATTCCTAAGTATGAAAGGCCACCGACTTTATGTGGTTCACTTTACACCTTTCACAGATTCAGGCGAGTAGGCCCGAATTCTGTCATCAAGCCTTTTCTGCCTTCTGCCTCTGAAAGCTCCAGTCTGAGCCTGCATCTGTGACCATGAACTTTGTCTTACTCCCTGCGCGGCTAACGGTGCCTGATCCAGCCCGTAGCCTGCCAGAAAACTGTACTTCACCTTCAAGATTATCTCCTCCGCCCCTCATCCGATGCATTCCTGTCTAGCAGTTTAGGTAAACATTCCTCCAGCTACCGCGCAAAGGGGCCAGGCCTCGCTGTCCTCATGCAAGTAATTCATAGCCTCGTTACCATGGAATATTCCTACCCCCTCGCATCTAGTGTAGACACTTAGACGCTTGTACACGCACTAACAGTCAGTATAGTCAGTATAGAATAAGATTCTATCCTAAGAGACCTCTCTTTTTGGATAACACAGTTCTTTAAACATAGGATATTAGATATGATTTGGGATTAGGTTGACATAACCCCAGACTTTTGTCTCCACATGTAGAGCTAAATGTCAAGTCCCATTCTCCCCCTAGTTGCACGTCAAATCACACGTCATGCTGCTGTACGCGCATCTCTGCCAAGTATTTTTGCTGACATTGCGAAATTCTTTCATGGAACCACCCATTTGTGACATCATACCTAATGACGTTCTTTAGTTACGCCTAGTTACACCCATTTTAGTTACGCATGTATAACTTTATCTCTGTTATCAACTGTTACGCCTCCTGCATCTGTTTCACTGTAATGCCTCTTCTATAAAAATGATTACCTGTCAATAATGTATTGTTCCTTCCTTCCTGAACTTTCGTGGTGATGGAATAGAAGGCCCATAATTCGAATTATGTTCCTTTGTATAGGAATAAAGCCCGTTCCGAATCTCTAATACCACGGATTCTGCCTCTTATTTTACTGAGCTATTCTTATTAATTTTCCGCATCAAATTAAGTACCGGTAATTAAATTATTTACCACAACACCCCTGAGGATCTTTTGGAGGGTAACTTGGGCCGGGCCATACGTGGCCTTAGAGGCAGTATGGCGTTCTGGAATACGTTGCCATTATCGGTAGCAGGGCGGGTGGCACTCCTGAAGATGGTGGCGTTACTGCGATTATTATATTACTTTCGGACTTTGCAGATTTGGGTCCCGGGCTCCATCTTTCGGCAACTCCACTCTATGACTAGTGGGTTTCTTTGGGGGACAGGCAGGGGACGAGTGGCAATGACTACAATGGTGCGGCCGAGAGCAGATGGGGGCATGGCAGTCCCGGATTTTGAGTGGTACTATTTGGCAGCCCAGCTACAGTGGCTCACGCAGGCGGTGGCACGAGAGTTCCGGGGCCCGGATGGCCCTGAGGATTGCGAGATCCCACATTATATCTTATCCTTTATAGTGCTACAGCAGAAGATGCGACTCAAACTGCTCACGACTGAAGAACGGACAATGAGGATGTGTTGGAATTGGAGCCAACGTCGGGCTGGTTTCACTCGCCCATATGCCCCGGAGATACCTCTGGGTATGTGTACGGCCCACCACATGGCGGGGACTGGACCGCCCTGGTGCAGTGGGAGACTCTGGGGATACAGGTGTTAGGGGACTTGTATGAGAACGAGACCCTGTTGTCTTTCCAGGCCCTACAGCACAGATATGACCTCCCGAGAGGGTATTATTTGTTGCATTCGGCGCTTATTGCTGCAGTCCAACGCTATTGGAGGGTAGGACTGTCGGAGCCACAAACCTCACTGGCATCCCAGTATGTAGTAATGGCTGCGGGGACTTTCAAGGCCATAACGTGCCTATACCGGCGAATGTTGACGGAGAATTTAGAACCATTGCGGGTGTTGCGAGGGAAATGGGAAGTGGATCTTAGCAAGGAAATCCCCGAAAAGACGTGGGCTCAGTTGGTTAGGAGGGCCTGGAAGAGCACGAGGAATGCTAGGTTCCAATTGATACATTTCTATGTTCTGCATAGAGCGTATCTAACACCTGCAAAGCTTAACCAATATTTCAGGACGGCGACTGCGCAGTGTCCGCGGTGTGATTTAGAGGGGGCGGACTTCCTGCACGCACATGATGTGGGGGTTTCCGAGCTTAGGACCATATTGGGAGGAGGTGTTGGATCTCTTAAGCAATGTCACTGATCGGATATTAGACCTCGAACCGGGTACTTGTCTACTGCACTGGTTTCCGCACACTGCTAAAACGAAAGTGACCAGCAAATTTCTCGATTTGGGCCTTGTATTGGCCAAACGAGAGCTCACTATGCATTGGAAATCTAGAAGAGGACCTAGAGTGGGGAGATGGAGGGCAGAGTTACTTAACTGGGCGCGGAGTGAGGGTATCCTTAGATTGCAGCAAGCCTTACGCACAAATAACGAAAAAGCACACGACGCGGCTAGGGCGTGGGAGGCCTAGTCGCAGCACTCCAAGCTCCAGACACAGAGTCGGAGGAAGGTTCAATTGAAGAGGAACGGGAGATCCTAGCTACCGCATATGAGTGAGTTGTTTAAATCGCTACGGGCAAGTGGCAGTGATGTGAATGTGTGTGTTTTTTTTGTTTTGTTCTTTCTTTACTTCTCTCGCCTTAAAGCCCCTAGTGCTATAGGAACAATGTTTAATGGCGGCCCCGTACTAACTATAGAAGCATATAATTGGTCATAAAGTAAAGGTTCATAGGCGCACTGGTGGTTGGGGCGGAGGGAGGGGGGCAGAGGGGACCGGGGGAAGCAGTGAGAATTATAAAGTATTGGAAATGAAGATGTGTTAATGATGCTGCATATGTGATTGTTGGTAGAAAATCAATAAAAAAAAATGTTTAAAAATAAAAAAAGTAGGTCACACATTTGGAACCAAGTCTTGATTACACCAAGGCAGTGAACATTATTTAAGGCAGAGTTTATGTCACTATACTCCCTTCAATGTGGTGTCACCAAGTCTGTGCATAGAATTACAACCACACGTGTCTTTGGGTCTACGCGGACTACTGCCCTCGGCTACGCTGCGCACAAGTAGGTCACGGAATTGGAACTGAACATCGATCATTCAAAGGCAGAATACATATCATTGAACGCATGGAGAAGAGTAAGAGGAAGACGTGGTTCAGTCCGGAGGAAAAAAGGATCCCCGTTACGGAGGTGATCGAACACTGCCAACAACTGCTCTGGTGTCACTAAGTCTGTGCCTCGCGAGCCAACGACACATGGCTGTGGGCCCCTGCTGAGCGTGGCTCCGGACTACACCGCGTACAAGTAGGTCACACATGTGGAACTGAGACATGATTTATTGATGGCCGATTGCATGCCATAGTACACACATCATCGCAGACTGCATCCCCTTTCAGCACTGGTGCCACTAACTCTGCGCCCCGTAATCCATGGACACTCTCCGGGTGAACTTTGGTGGCGTGTGAGTCTACGGCCCGGGTGGTGTCATCATCATCATCATCATCATCATCATCATGTAGCCGATACTGACTTGCTGTCAAGTATGTGTCTGTAGCATTCATCTCCTCCATATTGCCTGTGTCTGCTTGGTTCTGCCCTCTGATCAGGCCCTGGAAGAACACCTTCCGCTGTCCCCTGAAACACTCCGCGACATTCCCCTTGGACATCGACGTGGACCCGCTCAGCTCTGGTGTCCCTATCTCACTGCACTCTGTGCATCACTAATCATGGACCGGTTCTGTTTGAGTTCTGTGCTGTGGACAGCTTACGCAACACTGTTACCTCATGCAGTGGGGAAGACCTAGGACTATGATGAGGAAGATGTGACAGGTGTGCGGAAGGGAGATGGCACAGACAATGGGAGGGCAGGAGGCAACAACAAGAATGCAGGAATGCAGACTGGAGGTGGTAGTCCAGCTACACACCCGGATCTCTGATTGGTTATTGTGCTGTGGACTGCGGACACAACTGTCACCTCAGGCAGGGTAGAGGACCTGGGACACTGTTGGGTGAGATGTGGCAGGTGTGACACACCCTACGGCAGCTGCGGTAGGGATATCCCGAGGGATACGATCCTAGACAATTTCGCACATGTGCACGCTCGGCTCTAGTGGCCCATCCTCAGTGCACTGCAACTCACAGACACCTCTGTTCGTATGTTGGGTGACCTATGTACCTGCTCCAGCTCTGCCCATGTTGCTCAGCAGTTGCCTCTGTTATGCTGGTGCTTTCTGTTTTCATTGCACTGGTGTCCACTGTTCAAGTTGTTGCCAGCACCAGGCAGTCTGTGTGGGCTGGCGTATACTCACTCCATGCACATCCAGCACAGGCGTCACTGTACATGTGGCCCTGCCAATAAAGGGGCTGGGCGCATGTGCCTGTAGCCAGTTCAACATGGCATCTGTGTGTGTCCCTGTGGTCTTGTTGTATGCATGAGGGCCCTGGGCCCTACGACATTACATTGTGCTGTGTACAGCGGACGCGGACATGTCACCGCAGACAGCGGGTTGGGCTTGGACCTGTAGCATGGTCGTCACCCACTCATTTAGTAAGGGGAGTGTACTGGGCCGTCGTACGCAGAACCAACGTGGGTGTGTGACTGATATGTGCGTGCTCCTGGGCGTGGTTCTGTACTAGTAATGTGCATCTGCATGTGTTTCTAAGGCAGTGTGGGTCTCCTTTGTGGGGTGTAGGTGGTCCCTGAAGGGTAATAGACACCCACGTATGTGGTCTAGTTCACCTTCCATGGGTTCGGACCACACCCGCACCTGTTTGCCCAACTCCTTTTGGCGTTCTGACACCTGGCATTGGGGTGCCACGTGTGGGTCTGTGAGGTGTTGTAAGCCAGCCATGCTTGCGGATGCTTCATGCTGTGTGGTCTGTTGCAGGGGCTGGGTTCTCCTCTAAGTAGCTTGGCTGCCCTGGTCCTGGTGGTGGGTTACGTGGGATGTCCATGGGCTGTTGTAGGGTGTCGGTGTTGAGGTGTGGTGGTCCTCTCCGGC
Source organism: Triturus cristatus (assembly GCF_964204655.1). NCBI lineage: Eukaryota > Metazoa > Chordata > Amphibia > Caudata > Salamandridae > Triturus > Triturus cristatus. The sequence goes on from NC_140581.1 coordinate 548,039,055, forward strand.
ATCACTGATGTGTGGTCTTCTGTGCTCTGCTGGAGGTGTTGTGTGTCCCTCTGCAATGTGGAGGAGAGATGCATGTTTATATTGTGTTGACATGCATGCTGGTGCATTGTTCTTGGTTACATGCAGACTGTATGACAATGTACATTGTGACTGTTTTGGAGGTGCAGGATTTAGATGCGGGACAGTGTACATTTGGACTACATTACAGATGTGAGGTTGTACGTGTACATTTCCATTTTACAGTTTCCAGCTCTGTCAAATGTAGTAGGCCTGTTTCTGCGTGTGTGCGGAGCCAGTTGTGTCCTCTGTTCTGCAGTGTCGGGGTTGCACATTGTGCCTCATTGTCGTCAATGTGGATGTGCTGTTATTGCTATGTGTGTGTGCTGCAGTGTGCCACGGGGATGAGGGACATGATCCTGGGTCATTGTGGGTGTGCAGTGTGCTATACTTGATTGTGCATGTGTGCCATTGTGCCCATCTCCCCCTTCTCCCCAGTCCCTGGTCGTTCCTCACCCTGTTGTTGTTGTTGTGTCAGGTCCTCTCGAGCTGTGTCCGTACTCCCCCCCCCCCACTTGCACCGTCTACACACTGATAACTGGCGTTCATTTCCTCCTGCTTCTCCTGTGGCGCAGGACTCCCACCTTCAGTCGGTGTTGCTGCATTCCTGTTGGCAGCGGGTTTGTGCCTGGTTTAGGTTTCCAGGTCATGCCAGCACCTCTTGGCCTCATCCATTGTCCTCCTCAACACTCCAACTGCATTCCAGGTAGTCTGATTGTGGGACAGTTGCTGGTAGTGTTCTCTCACCTCCGTGACGCCGTTGCTGCAGATTGGATTGGATTGTTTCTGGTGTGTTTTTCTTGTTCTGCTTTTATAGTGCATTTTCCCGCCAGACGCGTGGGATTTGCAGGCCTGTCGCTGGTTTTCGCAGCTTTTTTTTATCACGTTTGGCTTCATCGCAGCTTTTTTTGCGTTCGTGTTTTGCATTTTTGTGGCGTGGTATTGTTTTTAATGCAGCCATTTGACGCGTTGTCTAGTGACTATCGCATGGTACCGCCGTGTTGTGAATACTTGGTCAACATGGCGTAAATTTTGTTGTAGGTTGCGTTAAGTTACTTTTGCGATGATTATCACACGTTCTTGATAATATGCCCCCCAGTATTTAAATTTCTGCGATCGGCATGGTTTCGTGTTTGTTTTGTTTCTACAGGGTGAGCAGGTCTATACTAGGTGTCTTTGTCTTCTCTTGCAGACTGTTTTTTTACAGATCTATTTTATCCGAAATTCTAGCCCACCTCTGCCGTGTCAAAACCGATCCCACAGCAAAACATATTTCTTAGAGCTGAATTTGTGAGTGGGCAGGTCTGGTAATGATGCACTGGTAGAGGCTCTGCATGTGCCTCTCTCCGAGCCGTCCAGCGCCGGTAAGTACCTCCCGGTATGAAGAGGCTCGGCCTTTAGCTGAAGGGGCATCTGAGGTGAGTAGTTTACGGACGGGTGTTGTGTAATATTACGTACCATTGAGGGGGCGGATCAGGATAGGGACAGGCTTATCTATAGAGTGAGTCAGCTCCGCGCCACACTGCTTCTGTCTGCATACTGTAATGTCGGGCGCTAGGCCCTCATGCTAGGGGAAATGACTGACGCTGACACATAGTTGGGGTAGTGGGTTAATGGCCACGAGCACGTGCGCTCGGCCCTTTTATTACCAGCGTCACCTGACCCAGTGACGTCTGTGGTGGGTGGGTGTATAGTGTGGTACACACATTTCAGAACACTAGAACGTGTCCATGCTAGGACACTACATCCCTCCCAATTTTTAATGACGAAAACCCAAAGTCAAAGTTCAACCTGTGGGAAAAGAAAACCCATACATATGTAAGACAGTGACCAAAACTTCTGTAGAGTCTCTTACGCCTCCGCTGCTTGGGGTCCCAGACGATGTTCTTCTTGTCGCGGAGACCACCAGTTTACTGTGGCACCAGCCATGAGTGCTCGATGGATCTAGTCCGTTGACGACTCTGCCTTGAAGTTGTACTCACAGTCTTTTCTTCACTTTACTTTCATGGCGACAAACGCAGTTGAAGTTCTTGTGGTTCACCGCTAGCTGTTGCCGTTCATCTTTCTGTCCTGTCCTCTTTTCATCTGTGGCGTGTATTCTGTTTTGGCAAAAGACGGATTGGTTGCAAGACACCCCTCTCACCATGATGCCTCTCTCGCAGGTGTTCCCCTGCCACGGGATATCCCTGAGGCCCTCTTCATCAGATCTGTCCTGGGTTGAGTGTCCTGTATCGTGTTACTCCCATGCCGATAAGTGCGGGTGCGGAGGAGACGACAAGTCTCACCTCAGATTCCGCAGTCAGACCTGGAGGGTAGCTGTTGGCTCCTGTCCTTGCGCGCGATGTCTTCATCCTCCTGGGACCTTCGCTGAAGGGCGGCTGATGACCATCTCTCGTCGCAGGGATGCTCTCTCTCACTGGCATCCCTGAGGCCTTTGCCCCTGAGTCACCACGGCTGGCATTGTCCAGTGTCCGCGTGACCCCAAAGGTGGATGTTCCGAACGGTCCGGCCTGCTCACCTCTGCAGATCCCAGGTGTGCTGAAAGCATCATCAAGCAGATGGTGTTCTCTCCGTGCCACGGGTATTCTCAGGACTTGCTCTCCATGTTCTGGCACTTGTCGCCTTCCTTATCTTCGGGGTGTGAGTAGTCTTGCCACACTCCTCTCTTTCCTCGATTCTTTTCTCCGTGAGGGTGTCAAGTCACTCTGACTTCTTCTCCTTCTTCTTGCAGTGGCAACGTGCCACTCAGATCTCTTTCTTTCCCCTTTTCCTTTTTTAGTGGCAGACGTGCCACTCCGATGTCATCTTCCTTCTTTTCTTGTAGTGGCAAACGTGCCACTGCGATATCTTCTTCCCTTCGCTTCACGACCTACTCTGGACCGTTTCTGTTCTCCACTTGGTCTGCCCAGGCTTCTCCATGCAGCGCGCGCACTCTGCACGTGTTCCCCCTGGTCTTGTCCTCGTCCGAGGACACTCTCTCCATCTTCCTCAGCATTCCGAGTTAGGGCCGTGACCTTCTCTTCGTTCTTCTCCTTTTCACCAGTTATTTTGGTTGTCGAAGTTCGTGGGGCCATACTCTTGGTCCTCTTCGTTCTTCTTGAGCTTCTTGGACCATGCTGCCGATCACTGGCAGGATACCTTCGGTCTTACGTCAGACCTTTGTTTCGTAGATTCACTGACCCATGCGTCGTTCACCTCCTTGTGCAACCCCTGGCGGGTTGGCTTTGTGGTGCGACCATTTGGCTGGTCGTAGATTCGCTGACCCGTGCGTCGGTCACCTCCTTGTGCAACCCCTGGCGGGTTGGCTTTGTGGTGCGACCATGTGGCTGGTCGGCTTGGCCTTTGTGGTGCGACCATTTGGCTGGTCGGCTTCACGAGGTGCGTCACGTCGGGTGACTACCTGTGTTCACAAGGTGCGCCACGTCGTGTGACTACCTGTGTTTGCTGAATTGTCGAGCGCTGGTGCATGCTTCTCTTCGTACCGTCGCGGTACATCTTCAGTATCGCGTTGCTCCTTGTGCCGTGTGGTTTCTTGTTGTGGTGGCTTCTTGGCGCCACTGGGTGTGCCTCTGCATCCTTGCCCGTCAGTGTCGGATACTTGCTGCGCCCATCCTCTTCAGTGGGTTCCTCTCCTGTAGGTGCTGCTGTGTACCTTCAGCGTCCGGTGTACATCTGCGCCGAGTCCTTTAGTTCGCTCGAGAGTTCGCTCCACTTGATGCGGCGACAGCGCAGTCCTCGCTGGGGTGGATGTGGCTTGACACCGTTCTACTTTCTTCCTCCTTGTCGCTGTGGGATGGTGCTGCATCCCTGTGGCACACTGTCTCTTCTTCCTTGCGCTTCTGTCGCGTTCCTGCGCTTCTGGCGCATTCCTGTGCGCCTCCGTCGCGTTCCCGTGCTCTCACCATTGTGCATCAGTCTGCCCTTGTGGTACATGCCTTGCTGCCTCTTCTCCAGCCTCTCTATTCCTTTCCTGCAGCTGGTGCAATGCTGCTCTCTGGCCACTAGATGGCAGTGCAGGGTTTGCTTTTCTTCCAGTCAGCAGCACCCTTCTCTGCTGCTAACCTTTTCTTCTTTGTTCTTTTCCAGGCTTTGGTAGGCTGTGCAAACGGGCTGGAGCTACAGCAAGACAGTGGAGGGCAGGACACGTGGCTGGACAGCAGGTAAGTCTTTTCCCATTTGTTTATTGAGATGCAGGGGCACAGGCATTGTCAGGGAGCTACTCAGTGGGCAAGGCATTGTTCAGTGTTTGTGCGAGTTGGGGAGGGTGTTGCTTCCTCCCGCTGATTTTCCCAGTACATTCGGGGCTTCAGTGGGCATGTAGGCAGTCATTGGGCTGTTCTGTGATGAGGCATCACTCCATGGGGCATATTGGCAGGCAGGGCCCTCGCGCACATGTTGTGGGTTACCTTTGGCGGCACTGGCCGCTTGCCTGCTGTTCTTTTCGTGCCGCTGGGGTCCTGCAAGGTGGGGGCGGCCATTCCTTCTCCTCACGATCACCCTCCCTGCCCGCGGCAGCTTCTTGCAGTCTTCGCGCGGCAGGGGGGTTTTGCACTCCCGGAGGTCTTCGCCGCTTTTACGGGCGTTATTCTTCAGGCTTTCGCCGGCACTCCAGTCGGCCGGGAGTGTTGCTTGAGGTGCTGTTCTCCCCCTGCTCCTCCCGCCCGCGGCAGTGTCCCTCAGCTCGCTTGCTGCGGGGGCGGTGGAGACAGGGGTCGCTTCTCGGCGCTGTGGCTGCGGGTGGGCTCCGCTCTTGCTTCCACATCGATCCCGCCCCCTCCCCGCAGCCGGTCTCCACACTTCGCGGGCTGCGCGGGGAGGGGGTGCCGGTACCTCGCTCTTCTCTGGCCGCGGGGTGAGCACCCGCTGGCCGGACCTTCACTTTTGCGTCTGTACACGGGGTGAGCTCCCGCGGATCGTGCCACTCCCTGGGCAGGCTGCGCTTAGCTGCGGTGACCGGAGGCGCGGGGTGAGCTCCCGCTGGCTTCCCTCGCGCGGCTTCTCACCTTCGCCGGTGGGCCTCTTCGTCCACGCGGGTGGGCTCCGCGTGGTCGCCGCCATTTGCCGGGTCGCAGCCGATGTGGGTGGGCTCCGCACGGCTCGCTCATCATCTCCGGGCACGACAGCAGGCTCGACGGGGTCGGGGTGGACACCCGACTTCATCGCTTACACTCTGGGGCACAGCGACCGCCCGCAGGTCTTCGCGGCGGTGCGGGGTGGGCTCCCGGTCACCGCTCGCGTCCAGGGCTCTTTGCACGCCCAGCGGGCGATTAAGCGCTGTCCTCGCCTGCAGGGGGGTTGCACGCTGCACTTCTCTCCCCCTTATCGATCAGCTGGGCTGCTGCTGCACGCTGAGGTGTACAACCCTCGTCGCCATTGTAATGTCGGGCGCTAGGCCCTCATGCTAGGGGAAATGATTGACGCTGACACATAGTTGGGGTAGTGGGTTAATGGCCACGAGCACGTACGCTCGGCCCTTTTATTACCAGCGTCACCTGACCCAGTGACGTCTGTGGTGGGTGGGTGTATAGTGTGGTACACACATGTCAGAACACTAGAACGTGTCCATGCTAGGACACTACACATACAGTGTCGCACCAAGTTGACTTACTCAATAGCTAAGCCTGTGGCTATCCTGACCCGCCCCCTCAATGGTAGTGTCTGTAAACATGCAGCTGCTGGTCTGTTTTACGTGCTCCAAGCATGATCTTTTGACATTTCTGGGTTTTGTTTAGCTTTCGGCCAAAACGCTCACAGCTGTTGGTCGTTTTGGTTTATTAATGACAACTGCACTCCAACGTAGAGGCGGGGTCGAGATATACTCTGGGACCATCACAACTTTAGGTAAGAACATCAGAAGCACGCTCCCAAAGAAGGCGGTACCCTTGAAAAGGCTTGCAAGGATGGGTCGGAGTCAGTCGGAGCTCCAAAACAAGTACTTCCAGAGGCACGATTCTACAAATAAATTCACAGACTACACAAACAGCTTAACACAAGGTAATTACAACCTTTAACTCAAAAACAACACCGGGCGAAAATCAATTAACAAACACGATTTATAAAGGGCTTTGTATTTCGCTACAAAATGACATTTAAACTAATTTGTCTTTTTTATTCTTCTAAAATATTGGCAACATGCGTCTCCTTTGGAGAGACGTGATTTATCCGACCGTAAGGGAAATACCACCAGTATTGGGGACTAAGAGAAGCTCTGCACATTTGCTCCTGTGTCTGAAATGACTACAAAAGGACCCAGAAAGCCAACCTTAATCACTATGCCCCCCCCCCCCCCCCCCTCCTCACAGAGCCCACAGTGAAACTTCAAAGCTCTCGCTTGTGCCTTTCTGGAGCGGAAAACATTTCACGGCTACTACTCAGGGACCGGGGCACACATGAGAGTCTGAGGAACACAGGAGTCTGCTGTGTGTAATTAAAGTAGCACGAGCAAAATGTGCTTGAATTGTGATAGACAATCGAAGAGTAGTTGTTCCTAAATGGAAAACAAACTCTGCTTCAAAATGAGTTTTCAGTAATCGCTAGAAAAAGCTCCTCTTTTCTTGTGCGCGCCAGATAAAACTTGAAACACGTTTGTTGATGGTGGAGTTTCCTTGACTTTGATTAGAAAGTTAAGCAGAACCATCATCTCAAAATTGCATACACACGAGTTAACTTGGCACTTCAGCTCGAATACTTTGTACTCCAGTAGTTGCAATTCTGCTTATAAATGTATAACTGCACGAACCAGTATGCAAAGAAACAAAGAATGAGGGTACTTATTACTCTTTGTTAGCCAAATATACTGGCATGTAGTAAATATAATTGTTTTGCTTCATTCGGGTTTGGTCTCCTAATACAGTGGCAGCCATGCATCTAGTGTAATCGTCATTCCTTTATGGAAACCTAAAGTGTCTTTCATTTCTTTTCAGGCACTAACAAATGCTTAAAAATTAGGTATTAGGCATACTCAGTGGAGAGTGTGAGTAGTAATAAGATTTAATCTTCCAAAACGCTCATTAACTTGCCTTTCATGCTACCTCTTTGCTCTTTTATTTTGTCACTAAAGCTACAGGCGGCCGCATCTAGGGCACTTATTATTTGTAGCTTGCAACATACAAGTTGCAGACTCCCAGTTATCCAATCCGGGTGCTATGATACTGCTTGGCTAGAAGTGTTAAAATATTGTATTTTAGTAGCCCAATGCAGCAGCAATTCACTGTATATTTTAAAAATAGGTACGTTGTTCGTAAAATGTTGTGAGTTGAATGGCTAAACACTTATAAGCAGTGGCTAATTTGTAAAAAGAAATGCGGGGGTCTCGTTAGGAGTCAGCTTGGACCAGCCCATTTCTCCACAGAACCAACAAACCCTACAAGTGGGGACAGGATGTTGCCTAATGACCAGAGCTGCTGACCCCGGAGATGGCGAACCAGGTTCAAGGCTCGGCGTCGGCTTAACATCCTGTGATTCTGGGTGAATCACTTAATCTAACTCTGTCTACCAAAAAATGAATGTCCTCTTAACTGGTGCTCAAGAGCTGGTGTTGATCATTAAGTGCCGGTGCTCAGAATCGGAAACCACCGCCTCAAACTAGGCACTGCTTGTAAGGTTCAAAAGGCGAGACCGATTGCATTGCAAATCCTTGTTTTTTCATCCAAGTGATATGTGGCTTTCTATCAGTGACTTCCTTCAGATCATGCATGAGCCAGTGAGAAGCAGGACAGGAGAGGCCTCTATTGTCTATAACCTTGTAATGAGCTATGGAGTATCCATGGCATTTATGATTGGAGGAGCCCCGCCTTCCCCAGGATTTAAATGTTGCAGGAGAACTGATTGGCATTCTCTTTCTATTATTATTAGCCATCTAAAACAGTACCTTGTTCCAAGATTTCTCTCCATCTCAGTGTAGTAGACAGACTTGTGTTCCAGAGGAAACATGCTTTTTTTTCTAGGCTTGGGATAAGCTTGCACTCAAAACACTTAAGCGGAAGAGATACTGTGACTGCCTTTGAGAAGTCTGTGGGAAGACTGCTGCCTGTCTGAACATGTTTCACCGCACCGTTTCAGAGGTACATACATGTGTGAATGTCCAGAGCTCAACTGTACAGGAGACCTCTTTGGGCTGTTATGGTTTTGTGCCAGATCTAGAACATGAGGTCCCTTCTTCAAAATACTTCAAGACATGTTGAAATTATATCTGTGTGCATCACCTGGAGCAAGGGAATCTGTCATTGCCAGAGACCCCTTTCATCTCTGACTCCCATACGTTCCGCAAGGATATAGAAGTGTACCTTCCCGTTGCCTTTAGGAGCCTTGGGGGGTGGATGGAGGGGGGTGGAGGGGGTTCCTCTTTTCCAATCCCTGGCTCTGTGTTTAGGAGATGGACATGTGAGAGGCATCACCGAATCTGCAAATATTGTCTGCATCATAACCTGTCAAATGTGTTTGTATGGATTTGTGGAGTATTTATATAGGGAAAACCTATCCGAAAGGCAGAGCAGTGCAGTAGAGGTTCAAAGACAAGCATAAATTTAACGAGTGATTTGAGAGATAGCTGAGTTCTAATAGAAGACATGGACTGTGTCATGACAGTGTTCTTCAAACAGGAGTGCCTTCAGCTTTTTCCTAAATTAAAAGAAGGTTGAGGCTGTCCCGATAGATAATGGGATTTTCTTTTGGTATCACTTTAATTCACTTCAATTCAGTCTGATGGTGTACTTTCTGTAGGTATGCCAAGAGCCACTGGAGGTGGTGAGTTTGTTTAATAGATAGGCATGACTGCCAGTTGTGAAGGCTTTGTAAATGATGCAGTTAGTTTTAAAGATGGTTAGGGGATCAAATTAAGTTCCATCAGGGGTGGGAAGATGTTCCTCAGGCCTTTGATGAGGAATGCTGCAGAATCGATGATGCCCTTGGGAACAGGGGCATTAACGATTCTGGGACACCATGGAGCAAGATATTGCTGACCTTCAGATGCAAGATCATGAGGATTTAAACAGCAGTTCTGAAGTTGCTTTTAGGGAGGAACAGTTTTACTTTCTCCAGTATGGAGAGTTGGTACGAAGCAGTGATAGAGCAAGGTTTTGTGATATAAAACCTGCTTGAATCAATGCTCCAGTAACATTTACTACTAGTGTGCTGTGAAAATAATATGCACCAACACGAATATATTGGAAAATGCTTTGCATATACGTGCACTAATACTAAGACTAATGCATGAAAACACAACGCCGCATTTCTTCACGTTGCTTTTAAAAATAAATGAAATGATGCTGTTTTGCACAATAATCGCTTTTTGGTAGAAAACCATAACTTTGGGTTAGTGCAATGGTGGGAGGTAAACAGTGAGAAGGTTGTTTTGTAAAATGAATAATGTCTATGTTCTTATTCATTTTAGTAAGTATGGGCCTATGTTTCTGTATGAATGTTAAGAGTTAAATCTGTTGAAAATGGAATAAAGCTGAAAATCAAGCTCCGACAGAGAGAGGATAGACCTGGTGGAGGCTAGTGTTATTGGTCTTCGGAAAAGAATGCTGTACCTCTGCCAAAGAACGGAAAGACAGCCATGGGAATGAAAGGAAGATGTACAATTTCTTCAGTTGAAAGCGGCAGTGCTGAACCATGAGAGTGTAAAAAGTTGCGAATTGTTGCCTGTGAAAGGAAATGTGCTCAGTGGATGTAGTAATATCATCAGAAGTTGAGTTGCACTGGCGCTCACCAAGCTGTCCCCCAATCAACGCATGGTGGGGAGTGGTCAAGAAATGGTGTGCGGCCGAAGAAGACATCATCAGGCAAGAGGAGGCACGCGGCGTGCGACGAAACCCCATATCGATGGAGTGGTCAATGCTACTCCATGACTTTGTGCATACACAGGCTACCCCCGGGGAGATTCCCTGAGCCACCCAAACAGAGCCAGACCCTAGCGCACCCCTACCCTCACAGGCCTCCCTTGAAGTGAGCCACCCCTCTGACCACCCTCAGTAGACTGTCTGACTGGCGCTGACAAGAAGCTGCCGTCTATTGATAGTGGACCTAAGAGGAGCTATGCCCCCCTTTCCCCCCCACCCCCAACCCCCTGAGTTATATATCCCCAGTTTGGTTACACCCACGGATCGCCCCTTTACATTGTCACACATAGACAACATAGGTCTAACACCTGCTATCGGGGAATGATAGGTTCTTTCCTTTCACCTTATGGACACCCCAATACAGGCTTACGCCTCAACCTGCTATCCACCCGCAAGGCGGCACGCCCACCATCCACCAATAGACATGCAGGTAGTCATTATGAATCTCTCAATGATGAATGTAACGCCATGATTAACATCACTGCTTGCTGTATAACCTGTATGATAACTGTAAAATCCAATAAAAAGGTTTGCCAAAAAAATCATGAGAAGTTGAGTTAAACAAAGAACTCTATGAAGAATATAAATAAGACTATGGTGGTGTGATTGAACACCCCCCAAATCAGCCAATAAGAGACTGAGTTTTCGCTAATGTTTCAACTACTGTGGGTTGGACATGTAGATTTTAGGGTATAACTGGGGTGCTCCAGGGGCTGTGGTTAGTAGGCTTTCCTCGAGAATAGAGGAAGATTGTCGCTGTCTGTCGGTTTTGCTGATAGAGGCCTACCTGATTCCTGTACCTGTTTCCTGTATCCTGATCTACTCTCTGTTCCCTGAACCTGTCTCAGGGAACCCCTTACGATCTTTGTGGCCAGGGGGTGGTATTTCCTCTATTTCTTTAGGTTAGTATTAGCTAAATGAATAGTACTTTGCATAATACTTTGCAAATGTATTTTGTCTCTTCGCCTATCCACTCCTTCATGTGCATTTATTTCAATTTGATATGAGTTTGACACTGTTTGCACTGATATATGTTCTCTCTCTCTGTGATTAATGCATTTTACTCTCTGTGATTCTGTACATGTTTGAGCTCTTATTTACATTATTTGAGATAAACACTATTAACCTTTCATTGAGTTTATGGTTATTTAGTGACATGGTTAGATAGATAGTTAGTTCTAGTATTACCATCAACTTCTCAACTTTTGGTCCATCGACCAGCGGAAAGAAGTTGACATGCAGGCTCAGTTAGCTTATTTAGAGTGTTAGATATGAGCCTGTATAATGAACAACTGATTTCTATTAGTGTTCATTTAAGTCTTGACAAACTGAATATCTATAGAGCGTGATTCAGTGGGTTATGTGGGGTAATTTGTGTTTGGGGCCCGTTGTTTGCTGCTTAATTGTGTAATTGGCCCCTGTTTGGCGCTGGATCAGTTTTTGGTAGCAGATTGATGGTTAATTATTGATTATTGTTATATGTTCCCTCACATGAAGAGTTAGTGTTTTGTTCTTTGTTGTCTGGAAATGCAGGTACGGCGTTACCTGAGATCCCGGGATGATAATAATGTTTTAGCCTGAAGTAGGCAGAAGAAGAGTGTGGATAACGTATCACACTGGAGAAGTACTTTGTCTGTTGTCATAATACTGAACAGCGTAAGGCTGTAGGTGTTATATTAGGGGCTATTCCTATGGGAGTAGTTTTTGTGTGTTAAAGCGAAAGGTGCACTTCTGAAACTCTGGCCTTACATCCCCAAAGGAGTACCGAGACCTCTTTCTTCGTGAAAGTCCTCTTCCAAAACTTTGCCTAGTATCTCTAGAGGAGTACCAAGTCCTCCAGTAGCTTGTTTGGGTGTAGAATAGCGCTGGTCGTTGTTTTACTCGAAGTGAAAGAATCTCATTTTGGAGTGAAAAACTATCTCTTTATTTAGTGTAACAGACAAGGTTGCATTGTTCTATGTTGTTATTAACAAAGATTTTGGTTAAGAAAAACCTAGAAAAACATATTGCCGTATTAGTTTGTAAAGGGAGGGTCAGTAGAAGGAGGTTGAGATATTGCCTACGTAGTGGTGCTCTGATTGGTTAGTTGGTGTGAGTCGTGCTGGCATTGAATGATCGTTAATCAATAGTAATTACAGAAGCACAAAGAGTTTGTTGTTGGTTTATCGAGTTGTGTTTCGTGTAGTGAATCAGGAAAATGAAGCTGATAAATAAGATAAAGAGTTTCTTTGAAAAAGACAAACCAATAGTGACTAGCAACGGAATTCATATTCCACCTCCAGGAACCCCTACTTCTTTTATGATGTTAGAACGTGGTTATCATATCTGTACATGGTTGGCGAATTAGGTGAAGTATACAGAAAGTGATGGTGTTTTGGCTTTTACCAGAGCATGGTATATTAAGGTGCCGATTCCGATTTACCGTTCGACTCGTATCCGTATTTTTTTACGTACGAATCGTACAAGTACCGTACAAACTGCGAAGTACGATTCGTACGTGAAAAATACATAAGAATTGCGTCGGGAAAATGGTCCGGGAGGGAGCCGTAAATTTTTACGTCTGAATAGCGTCGGGAAAAGTGTCCGATATGGAGCCGGACATTTTTACATGCAAATCGTAAAACAAAAGTCCGAGCGCGCAAGTACGATCCGTACCGCCCGTCCGAATACACAACCGCATGTAAAAGGCCCCGTACGGAGTGAACGCTGTAGCCTACATGTACACGGGTAAACTTGTGCCCGAATACGAGTTGTACAGCCCCCCTCACCCCGCACATGTCAGCACCGTACCCCCGTATGTCAGCACCGTACCCCCCCTCCGCACCGTACCCCAACACCGTAGCACAGCCCTGCACCTGTACGCACCGTACCCCAAAACCGTAGCCCAGCCCCATACCTGTACGCACCGTACCCCAACACCGTAGCACAGCCGCGCACCTGTACGCACCGTACCCCAACACCGTAGCCCAGCCCCGTAGCTGTACGCACCGTACCCCAACACCATAGCACAGCCCGCACCTGTACGTGCCGCACCCCAACACCGTAGCACAGCCCGCACCTGTACGCACTGCACCCCAACACCGTAGCACAGCCCACACCTGTACGCACCGTACCCCAACACCGTAGCCCAGCCCTGTACCTGTACGCACCGTACCCCAACACCGTAGCCCAGCCCCGTACCTGTACGCACCGTACCCCAACACCGTAGCACAGCCCGTACCTGTACGCACCGTACCCCAACACCATAGTACAGCCCGCACCTGTACGCGCCGCACCCCAACACCGTAGCACAGCCCGCACCTGTACGCGCCGCACCCCAACACCGTAGCACAGCCCGCACCTGTACGCACCGCACCCCAACACCGTAGCACAGCCCGCACCTGTACGCGCCGCACCCCAACACCATAGCACAGCCCCGCACCTGTACGCACCGTACCCCAACACCGTACCCCAGCACCCTCACCCAGCATCGCGTATGTACGGACCGTACCTACGCGAAAAAGACTCGTACAGAACCAGGACACTGTAAAACAGCACAAGGAGGGTCAATTCGACTTGCACAACACCACAAAATACGTCAACATGACAAAATACATCTCTATGACTGACCTGCCACATCCAAACAGGCAAACAGAGGACCAAATCACAACCACCTCTTATATCACCCACCACAAATTCAAACACAGCCACACCCACAAATGGACCAATAAAAAGGGCCCACAAACACAACCCATGAGCCATTGCAACAGACCCACTGCTCACAGACACCACAGACAAACAACTGCACCTTACTCACACCTTAACTACACCTTCACTTACACACCTTCACACAACCTCCTTCACAAACACCCCCTCTTCACCTTCACACACACACCGTCACATTCACACTCACACACCCACAACCATCCACACCCACATCCCACACCATGCCCACTGACAAGAATCCAAAGTCCACAACGGCGGAGCTGGAGCTCCTTGTCAACGAAGTCATCAGAGTCGAGCCACAGCTGTTTGGAACATTGGTCAGACAGACCAGCATAGCCCAAAAAACCAGCCTGTGGCAGAGGATCGTCGATAAGGTGAATGCTGTTGCGCCCATCCGAAGGACCAGGCATGAATGCCAAGCCAGGTGGTACGATCTGCGCAGGGCAGTCAAGAGGAAAATGAACGAGGAATACACCCAGAGTAACATCACTGGAGGCGGGCTGCCCCGTAGACCTGTACATTACCATCCCTGGGAGGAGAAGGTGATGGCCAGGTGGGAGTACACAGAGTCGAAGGAGTCGCAGAGCCTGGTGAGCACACAAACAGCTCACGTAACATGGGGGAATGGCATCCACACCCCAACTACAACAAATGCACTCACCTACCCCCAAGCCCTCACCGCTTATAACCACACCCTAAAAACCACGCTCATGCCACTAACGTCTCAATGCCCCATTCACAAATAAAGGCAATGCCATGTCCCAGGCCACACCAACCGCAAACCCAAGACTGGATGTCCGGGATGCTGGGAGGGTGGGGCTCACACAACACATTGTGCAACTCAGAACCAGACACCAATGCCCACAGCCCATATGGCCTAGGTACATACCCATGCACCATGCCCAATGCACAGGGACTGGCAAAGTAATGACAAGGTAGCTGACACTTGGCCCTGCTGTAGGCAGCACAAGGCCCTCCTGTGACCACTGTACACTGAAACAACAACTCCACTAGCTCACATACCCAGCACAGGAACTCTCACACACTGTCATGCCAGCATGCACCATGAGGGGACAGACACATCACCTGGGAGACCCAATGACAAATCACACTACACACAACAGCAGGCCTGGTCACACAGCCCCCCACACACAAGCACACACCCCCGGGGCAGGCAACGGATTTACCCACTCTCACAATGGACATGTGACACAACAAGACCAATCCATAGCCAAATGTTATGTTATGTTGTTATGTTAATAACTTTTATTAGGCGCACAGCTGCCCCAGCGAAGGGGCGTCCTGGCGCCTGATCAGGTACACAACACAACAGGTCAAAGCTGAGGAGAAGAGAAATCAATTAGCAGAGGCAAACAGGTGGGTTTTAATGGCGCGTCTAAAAAGAGTCAGACTATTTAGGGCGCGAATATGTAAAGGAAGGGAATTCCATAGATCAGCCGCCAGAACACGGAAAGAGCGTCCTCCCATCCTACTCAGCCTGAACCTAGGCTTAATCGCCAGATGGTAAGATTCAGACCTGAGGGACCGCGTGGGGACGTATGAAGAAATAAGGCCCGCCAAAGCAGGGGGAGAGGAAAGCTTCAGAATCTTAAATGTCAGACAGAGAGCCTTAAATTTGATTCTCTGTCTGACCGGAAGCCAGTGAAGGGAGGTCAGAACAGCAGAGACAGAACATCGTCTCGGAAGGCCAACAATGGCCCGTGCAGCAGCGTTCTGCACCCTCTGAAGCCTAGTAGCCTCAGCCTGGTTGACTCCAAGTAGCAAGGCACTCCCGTAGTCCAGCTGGGAAAGGATAGAGGCCTGAACCACCAGTTGCCGAGTGGGAGGGTCAAAGAATTTGAGGACTGGCCTCAGTCCTCGCAGAATACCAAAGCAGGTAGCTGCTGTCTTCTTTGTATGGCTGGTATAAGAAAGGTTAGAATCCAGCCAAACCCCCAGATTTTTAACTTCGGCCGCTGGGATGGGGGACACCCCCAGTTCGGAAGGCCACCACTGGTCTCCCCAGAGTTCCGCCTGCTTCCCTACAACCAGGACCTCGGTTTTCTTAGCATTGAGCTGTAGGCAGTTGCTACGGATCCAGCTAGCCACAGCTATAAGTCCTGCACGGAACCTGGGCGCAGTCACCTCAGGGTCCCCACTGAGTGTCACCGCCAGCTGCGTGTCGTCGGCATACGATGTCATGGTAAGGCCACATTGCCTGACGACAGCAGCCAGCGGTTTCACATACAAGTTGAACAATGTGGGGCTTAAAGCAGAGCCCTGAGGGACTCCCAGTTCCAAAGAATGGAAAGAGGACTGGCCAGGTGGAATGGCTACTTTGAAAAACCGGTCCGAGAGGAAGGAGCGGAACCACTGAAGAGCCTTCCCCCCAATACCCACTTCCTCCAAGCGCCGCATCAAAATGTCATGAGACACTGTGTCAAACGCGGCGCTCAGGTCTAACAGTAGGAGCGCCGCAGTCTGCCCCGCATCCAGCACTGACCGCAGATGCTCGGTCATAAAGAGCAAGGCAGTTTCAGTGCTGTGTTGAGCGCGGAATCCATTTTGACTCTCGTCAAGAATGTTATTACGAGAGAGGTGGGCAGACAGGATGGAATTCACGTGTGCCTCAGTGACCTTGGCGGTCCAAGGCAGGAGGGAGATGGGCCGGTAATTCTCCGGGAGCAAGGGGTCAGAGTTGGGTTTCTTCAGAATAGGGCTGACCACAGCTTGCTTCCAGGATGGCGGGACCACGCCCTCACTGAGGGAGAGATTAATCAAGTCCAAAATGGGCTCACGACAGAGAGGCGGGAGACGGGTAAGGAACTCCGGCTTCAGTGGGTCTAAGGGGGAGCCAGATTTAATTTTGAGGCTCAGAGTGTCAAATACCTCGTTAGACATGACCGGCAGGATGGACAGAGTTTCGTACACCGAGACCTTCACATCACTAGGAGCATCCCCGGGAACAGATGGTATAAATCCTCGGTAGATTGTCTGCACCTTCTCCACGAAAAAGGATGCCAAACTTTCACAGTGAGAGTCCGTGCAGATTTCTTGCGAGGTGGCCCGTTTCCCCATCAGGTCTTTGAGTACCTTGAAGATTAACTTAGAAGGGTTAGGGCTGTTGGAAAACTCAGCTGCATAATAAGCGGCCCGGGTTTGACAGATAGCTCTGTGATAGGTCTTAAGCTGGGCAAAGTACAGCGATTTTAACGTGGGATCAAAGGATTTTCGCCAGGCCCTCTCAGCTTGCCGGCAGGTTCTCTTGTGCTCGGCAAGAGTCTCATTATACCAAGGGCTACGATTTTTAGCGTGACATTTAGCCCAGCGCAGAGGTATAAGAGAGTCGAGGGCAGTAAGGACCCAGTTGCAAAACTGTTCATATCCCTGTTCCACATTCTGCAGTTTGCCTAGGGGTTGTGCCTCCAATATCCTGACAAACTCCTCCAACTTGAGTTTACGCCAATTGCGCTGTAGGATCTGTTTATCCACAGGTTTAAGATGCGGGTTGTCTAGGGGACATGACACCTTAACCAGCAGATGGTCAGTCCAACCCACCACCATCGGGTCAGATGATCTAGCCCGAACTAAGGTGGTAAAGAAGGGGTCAAGTATATGTCCTCCTATATGGGTGGGGGAGGTGACTAGTTGGTTAAGTTGCATCGCTTCCAGGTCCGCTAACAAGGAGCTGATGGATAGAGATGACGTCTGATCAAGATGTATATTTAAGTCACCTACTATGCTAAAGTTAGCACACCTAGGACCCAGCGAGCTAACCACATCCGCAAGGGCGGCCTTGAAAGCAGTGTCGTTCCCAGGTGGACGATAGATAAGCACGCCACTGAAGGTAAATTGATGACTGACCTTTACCTTAAACGAGGCGCTTTCACACATTGGAAGATCCAAAGCCTTCCACTCAGCTGGGAAGCAGGATTTAGTCGCCATGGCTATACCACCTCCCCTAGTCGAGTGGTTCAGAGTAAACACCGTGTAGGTAGAGGGGAAAGCCAGATTTATAATGGCAGTGTCAGCGTCCTGTGACCAAGTTTCGGTAAGAAAAATGATGTCAGGAAGGTCCGTATCTATCATGTCCCGTAGTGACTGATGGTGCTTGACCAAAGATCTAACATTCAAGCTCCATATATTGAGTTCCTGCTCGGTGCAATCCGTGTGAGTGCCACGGGCAGTCCCTTCAGCAGGGCGCACCCCAATGGGTGTGGCCAGGGAGAAACAGCCGCAAGAACAGTCATAAGGTCGTGAGAGAAGAGGAGGTACAGGGACATGGTTACACGCCAGAAGACTGTCTCTTATGAAAAAGAGATCAGCACGATCGTACCTGAGTGTCGCTATGTTACACATGATGGTGCAATGGCAGGAGGCCAGAGGCCATAGCCCGCACCCGCTACCTCGACGCGGACGAGCGCAGACGGGCAGGACTCTGGCACGACTCCGGCTAAGCGACGGCGTCCCACTGCGCGTTCCCGCTGCGCGGGAGAGGACGACTTTAAATAGGCGTCTCCCAAAACAACTCGAGCGTCGGGGCGCTCCAAGATGGCGCCCGCGCAAGAACACACTCACCCCAAACAAAGATGGCGCCCACAGCTATCCAGCCCCGGGACCCGGACCCGCCGAATGGCGGTGAGTTTTCCACAAATTAAGTGCGAGTGAGGGGACAGAAGCCCAGCAGAGCGGTAGGTAAAATCAGGGGATAAAAAAAGTAAAGCAACCAAGATAAGCTAAAGGTAGTTTAAAATATCAGAGCCCGCTGGCAGCGCGACCTGCGCTAGTGCAGCAATGATCAGAACGATTGACAATGTAAGTCCGCCTTAAATAGGCGTCTCCCAAAACAACTCGAGCGTCGGGACGCTCCAAGATGGCGCCCGCGCAAGAACACACTCACCCCAAACAAAGATGGCGCCCACAGCTATCCAGCCCCGGGACCCGGACCCGCCGAATGGCGGTGAGTTTTCCACAAATTAAGTGCGAGTGAGGGGACAGAAGCCCAGCAGAGCGGTAGGTAAAATCAGGGGATAAAAAAAGTAAAGCAACCAAGATAAGCTAAAGGTAGTTTAAAATATCAGAGCCCGCTGGCAGCGCGACCTGCGCTAGTGCAGCAATGATCAGAACGATTGACAATGTAAGTCCGCCTTAAATAGGCGTCTCCCAAAACAACTCGAGCGTCGGGACGCTCCAAGATGGCGCCCGCGCAAGAACACACTCACCCCAAACAAAGATGGCGCCCACAGCTATCCAGCCCCGGGACCCGGACCCGCCGAATGGCGGTGAGTTTTCCACAAATTAAGTGCGAGTGAGGGGACAGAAGCCCAGCAGAGCGGTAGGTAAAATCAGGGGATAAAAAAAGTAAAGCAACCAAGATAAGCTAAAGGTAGTTTAAAATATCAGAGCCCGATGGCAGCGCGACCTGCGCTAGTGCAGCAATGATCAGAACGATTGACAATGTAAGTCTGCCTTAAATAGGCGTCTCCCAAAACAACTCGAGCGTCGGGACACTCCAAGATGGCGCCCGCGCAAGAACACACTCACCCCAAACAAAGATGGCGCCCACAGCTATCCAGCCCCGGACCCGCCGAATGGTGGTGAGTTTTCCACAAATTAAGTGCGAGTGAGGGGACAGAAGCCCAGCAGAGCGGTAGGTAAAATCAGGGGATAAAAAAAGTAAAGCAACCAAGATAAGCTAAAGGTAGTTTAAAATATCAGAGCCCGCTGGCAGCGCGACCTGCGCTAGTGCAGCAATGATCAGCAATAAGCATCCCAGCCAAAAATCTACTGGCAAACACTCAGGAGCACATACCAATCTGTCCCCCGCAACATACCCATCCCCAAGTGTACATTGAGAGGAATGCTAGGCACATCCAACCACCTGGAGGAACTGTGACTACTTGAATATGTATGAAACATGGATGTGGCATGAAACAGCATTAACATAGTCTGTCTCTCACACACAGGGCAACGTCATCGACCTCCCCCCAACAATGGGGGGAACAATCACAGTCCCAGGCTCAGCGTGAAGATGATCCCACCGGCAGCGACGACTCTCACCACTCCGTGGATGACCCCGACCAACCTGGTCCCTCTGGTGCCCAAGCCCCTGCAGCACCTGCGTCAGGTACATCTGTGCCAACCCCCACCCCCATTCCTGCCACATCCCAGGAGACACCCAGGAGCCCTGCTCGCACTGAACAACACAGCCAGTCTGACCAGGAGGGACAAGGTTCTCCGGGCACCCAGGAGGAGGCAGACGACCACGCTAATGCCATCCCTCAGGGGTCCCGTAGACCTGATGTGCCCACAACGGCAGGTCAGGCTCGTGTGGGCAGGGGTGGTGGGAGTGGAGGCAGGCCGAGGCGAGAACCTGACCAGCCAGCTGAGGGAACCGGTATGGCACACATGTGCCACATCCTGGACACATAACGGCGTGACACCAGGGGCATCAGCCAGGTTGTGTCGAGCCTCACAGACATCAAGGGGACCCTCAACGAGATGAAGAACCTGCAGGCCGAGCAACATGCCAGTCAACAACAACACCAAGGACGGATGGAGGCAAGACTGGCTAAGCTCCTGGTGGTGCAAACGGACATGAGCCGTTCACTCCGTCGGATCGCCGACAACATGGGCAACCCTCCCTGTGCCACCAGGCGAAGACCACCACCAGCCACAGGGAGGGAGGAGGAGGAGGATTCGTCCGACGGAGCATCACAAGCATCGTCAAGGCCTGCATCTGAGGGTCCCCGGAGGAAGGTGGGTCATCCACGGAAAAGACCGTGAGAGTCAGCGGACCATCCACATCTCCCAGGTCACCTGGCCTGGCACCTGGCCCTCTGGCGCAACAGCACCACCTCACCCAATGACATTCTCTGCCACATGGACTTGCGGGTCACAGACTGACCAATGATGACCAACTCTGTGGTCTGGACTCTGATGACTCCAACTGACAAGGATGCCATCTCCCCCTGTGAACTTTGGATTCAATGCACCCGGTAGAGTACCTTACTTCATCCACCAAAAGACTTACCCCACCAAAAATAAATACTTAATTTTGTCATGAGATCTTGCTGTCATTTGGCATTATTCACCAACATATGTGTGTGTAAATGTCAAACTATGCCTGAGTGTTGAACTAACTCCACACATCCATACCCTGGGATCGGAGTCTGGTACAGGACACACATGGGTCACAATGTATCATTCAATGCAGACATGGAGCACAATACTCACCTGTGATGGCCTCAAGCTGCTGAGGGGGTGCTAGGGAAACTGTGAGGACACACCTATTTGGAAGAGTAACATTAAGGCGTAGAGGTCATGCCTCATTTGGAGGTTCCCGGGGAGGGAGTCCCAGGTATGTGTTCCCAGGTGGAAGAACTATGTCCTGCATGCAGAAGTACGGTGGATCTGAAGAATGGTGGCCAGGTCAAGGTTGGATGCACGGAGATGGCACTACGGGGTCTCGGATGACAGTGGTACAAGGTTGGTTTTGGGTCAGGGTTGTGGCCTGCCTCCTGAGTGTGGGTGAGGAGTCTGAAGGTCATCCTGCAGCACACAGTGATCCATTGCAGCTATCTCTGCTGGACGGTGATGTGGCTGGGGCGCGGGATGTTGACGCTGAGGTGTGCAGATGCAGCCTGGATGTGGACAATTGTCCCTGGATTTTGGATGTGGCTGCTCCGTAGAGGGCAGGGCAGTATTTGACACGGATGTTGTCGTGGACCTGGGGGATGGTCCGTCTTACCTTGGAGTGGATCTATCTGGGGATCATGTGCATAATTCTGAGGGTGTTGCAGTGTGAGGTACAGATGCTGGTGATTACCATGGCAAATTAGAGCAAGTAATCCATGATGCACAACATCTTGTGTGCATGGACCTTGGGTGCCTGTGCGGGGCTTCTGTGGGTGGGACACAAGCAGTTGAGCCAGCTGTAAGGGGACAATCCTCAGATGTTGACCTCAGTCCTGTACAAGTCCAGCCTCAGGTGGCTGCTGTTCTGCCATTCATCTATGGATCCCATGCAATCTTGAATATTGGAACTGGAAATGTCTGCGTCCTTGGTGAGGGTGAGGAGCGCCTGGCTGTCAATGGCATACGAGTTGATGATGAGGTCGTGTGCGCATGTGATGGTGGATAGGGGGGTCCTGGACACATTGTAGATTGACACGCTGAAAGATGATACCTGTGCCATGTGCCTCACGACGAAAGCATACTACATGCCGAAGCCTTGAGTCCCACTCACATGGCCTTGCAGGGGTACAGATCCGGTGGGGAGTAGGAGGGACATGACCTGGTGGGTGTGACAGGTCCTGGAAGGCATGGCAGCGCTGTGTAGGCAGTCGGAGTTGCACACTCATCATGCACAGGTGTTGTGTGTGTGCCTGAGAGCAGGCAGGAGATGTGTGGATGGACCTTGCTTGGAGGGTGGCTGCAACATCACACTGTAGTGTGATGTTGGTCATGCAAGGACCTGAGGGTTGTGCAATGTTCACATTGCATGTGCAGACGGTCCAGCCTTTGGTACCGCGTGGCCGCAACTGTGGCACAGACAAGCCGAAGACAGCCAAATGAATGTGTTGAGGGAGGAAGGGAGGAGCACCTTTGATGTGTGTGTGTTGCCATATCTGGAAACTACGTGTGCCCTTGCTGCAGT
The DNA here is from genome assembly GCF_964204655.1 of Triturus cristatus. NCBI lineage: Eukaryota > Metazoa > Chordata > Amphibia > Caudata > Salamandridae > Triturus > Triturus cristatus. The sequence goes on from NC_140581.1 coordinate 548,061,318, forward strand.
GGCTGCAACAACAGGCGGCATGTCCTGGGAATTATGCCACAATATCCACACAAAGACTAGGATGTCAGAAAGGACTACTGCAACAGGTGTATGTCAAGGAAGGAGTTACCGGTTTGCAATGGCACACCCAGAGACAAAGGATGCACAATCACCAAAGATGACTGACACCGGATCATGAAACTGAAGGCTGAGCTGCGCACAGGAAACACACCCCAGAAGGTGTTGACGGCCCGTGGGGGGACCAACATGCCAAAACACATACACAGCCATGGACATCATGCACAATAGAGAATCAAATACATGAACAACAGCATGCAAGTTGCTAATCTACACATAGACTCATATGCACAATCCTTGACAACCATGCCAGAGATGCCGCATGCACAGTGGCAAGAGACCTGCATTGACAGAGATGAGGCACCTTGGAGGCTGAGGAACACCTTTATTACTCAGGCTCACACCTATGCAAAAGCATCAACATTAACAGACTCACAGGTCTATTGGATTAACATGTGGGACCTACACCGGACACCCCCTTTGCACCACAGATGCTGTAAATCCATTGTACTGGCACACAAGTGAAGGGGTTGAGCCAAACATCCCCTGCTGCACACGGAGAGGCTGCAATTCCCCATTGAGCATCATATGGGGATGTCCCGCAATATGTCCACCCGTAGCCTCCCGTATGTTTCGGAGGGAAGTTGTACACACATTGATGCCTTCATCACACACCACAATCCCATAACAGATGACTGTCACGAAGTGTGACTATCAATTCATGTGAGTCATGCCACATGTCATGTGCCCCATGGTGAGTCGACATGTATGCATAGTAACTTAACCTGCACAGGAGCAGTGCCCACACATTACAAACAACTACCACACCCAAAAAGCCTTGCTGCAATCCTTACCCAAAGGAGAATTTTCACCATGTCCGTGCATGTAACGCTGATTCAGCACACGTTGCATTACTCATGAGGAATAGCAGGAGCACAACGATGCCACGAGCAGACAGCATGCGCAACTACCTGGGGATGAGAGACACACAAGAAGTCAGGAAAAACATAGTCATCCGCATGCATGGTCATGTACTCTACATGAATAAGGTTGACACCATGCCAGTTGTCAATTGAGTGTGTCAGCTAAAACGTGTGGAATGACATCAGCACTCGAGTGACACATCAGCACACACCTCAAAGTCACTTAGCATACAGTCAGCTGGACACACACATTTCAACACATGCCACACAAGGCTCAAAGCGTGCACACTCAGACCCAGGGACTCACCATTATGAGAAGAAATTGCGTATGAGCTGACTCCGGATGTCCTCCTCCTCCTCCTCACTTCCTCGTGACCAAGGCCGTCATCCTCCACGGGTGGATGTTCCTGCTCATCGGGATCCAGGATGAGTGGCACAGCTTTCTCCACTGCCATGTTGTGCAGCATGCAGCAAACGAGGAAGATTTTGCAGACCTTCACCGGTGCATATGGGAGGGACCCGCCGGTCTTGTGGAGGCACCAGAATCGACTCTTCAGGAGGCCAAACGTCCTCTCAACAACTCGCCTGGTCTGCCCATGGGCGTTGTTGTAACGGTGATCTGCAGCTGTTCTCGGGTTGCGGAGAGGCGTCACCAGCCATGGCATGTTGGGATAGCCAGAGTCCCCTACATGGAAACATCATGTAAAGAAGTGGGTCAGGAGATGCCGTCACATACTAAGATACCGCAGAATACTGGACAAACAGAGTCTACTCACCAACAAGACATGCTCGTTCGTTGTGCAGCTGCAGCATCATTTCTTGCACCCTGCTACGCCTCATGATGTAGGCATCGTGTGCTGACCCTGGAAAACGTGCACAGACATGGGAAATCACCATGTTAGCAAGACACACCACAAGGGCATTAATGGAGTGGTAATGTTTACGATTACGGAAGGCTACCTCCTGTGCCTGTGGTGGTACCAAAGCCACATGTGTCCCATCAATGGACCCAATTACATGGGGCATCCCTCCCAGGGCATAGAACTCACCCTTGATACCTGTCAACTGCTCACGAGTTGGAAAATGGATGAATTCATCCAGGTGCTCCAACATGGCTTCTAAAACATCATGCAGGACACGGCTGAACATGGTCTGAGACATGCCACCCACATCAGCTATGGTCAATTGAAACGTACCGGTGGCAAAGAAATGTAGGGCTGACATCACCTTCATCTTGGGGGTCAGCGCAGTTGGATAACTGTGTCGTGGTTGGAGGTGTGGTGCCAGCCTGTTTGTCAGGTCCACAATTAACCGTTGGGGGAATCTGTAGCGGCGTATGCAGTCACGTTCCCTCATGGCAGCCAAGTCTGGCATTGGTCGGGGGAGAGGCGGTGCCCTGCAGAAAATTGGAAGGAATAACCAAGATTGAGTACATTACTACACCAATGTCAATGAACTGAGCACATGTTCAACAGCTAATACACATATGCCACATACAGAGTCTGGTCTGTGCAATACATCCTGCACACGTATGCCAGCCAGGTGATATTCCTACCAAGAGCCAGCTACAAACATGGATTGTCAAGGTCTACATGACATGCCATGAAAGTAGCTGTGGGCCAGTGTGAGTGAACAGCCAGACACATTACAGGAGTGACATACATCCACATATGTGCATTTGAAGGATGTCATCTCATACAGACAGCTGCCGGCAAGCTACACGCACAGGTCACATGTCATGGAAAAAGGACAGACCACACACCTTGCCATGAAGGGGTACATGTCAAATATGATCACACAGACATTGAGACTATGCAGATATGTCCTAAGTTCGCAAGTCCCTGTTAGATGCATACAGACACATGTCATGTGTTATTCCACATGTGTCCTGGTGTGCGTAATAGTGTGACATGGGCATCTACACACAGACACATGTTGGATGCAGCTACAGCAGATGCCGTTGACGGAACACCAACAGCAAGATCATGGGAACACATGACACACACATGACATAGTCACATCGTGGCACGCTGGTAGTGAGATGTCAGGTGTCATCATCCGTGTACCTGGCATCAGGGGACAGTTGCGGGTGTTGGGGACTGTGCTATGCCAGAGATGCAGTGCTTGACAAGTTTGAAATACATGCACACATGTAAAAGGTGTGAAGGGGAAGTGGGCCACATGGTGCCCCATAACACATGACATGTGTACACAGGTCATCACACAACTATTGGGTTAAAACATGAGGAGACATGTGCCAGCTCACTGCCGGACACACCTTGGCCCTACACATGATGCACTGCACTGACAATGACTTGATGTCCATCCTTGTGCGAGTCATACACCTCCATTCCTTTCCTGTGCGCCTCCTATCACCAGTGTAAGCTGTGAAACGCACCGTACACACGCTCTGAGGGCGTGTGTACGGTCGTATCACAATATGGGGTTTGGGTAGGAGTATGCGTGTGTGCCAGGACCGTACACACGTACGTGTACACACTGGTCCTATCCCCATGGTAGTGTTGGCGTAGGCGTACGCCATAGAGATACGGCTCGTACCCACGTATGTATGGCCCGTAGCACTATGGCGTACGCCTACGGCAACACTACCATAGTGCTACGGGCCCTACACACGCGGGTACGGCCCGTAGCACTACGGTAGTGTTGGCGTAGGCATACGCCATAGAGATACGGCTCGTACCCACGTATGTATGGCCCGTATCTCTATGGCGTACGCCTACGGCAACACTACCATAGTGCTACGAGCCCTACACACGCGGGTACGGCCCGTAGCACTAGGGTAGTGTTGGCATAGGCGTACGCCATAGAGATACGGCTCGTACCCGCGTATGTACGGCCCGTAGCACTGTGGCGTACGCCTACGGCAACACTACCATAGTGCTACGGGCCATACCCGCGCGGGTACGGCCCGTAGCACTAGGGTAGTGTTGGCGTAGGCGTATGCCATAGAGATACCGGCCCTACACACGCGTGTACGGCCCGAATCACAATGGCGTACAACATTTTGAACCATGCAAAGGCCCTCACTGGGGTAGGTTTATAGGGATTGGAGGAAACATAGGATGCAAATGACATTGACCAATCACTCTGTACTCCTGTAAATGAAACAGCCCAGCAAGGGAGATATAAGGCAGCCAGGACCCATGAGAGAGCACTTGCCTGCACAACCTTTCATTCCACACCACTGCTGCTGCTTGTGATTCCTCTGGCACCATGTCCAGGTCTGTGGAGAGGGCCCAGCCTTTCACCCAAGAGGAGAATGAGGCGTTGCTGGACGTCATCCTCCCACAGTACCCCTGCCTGTATGGGAGACCAGGGGAGCAGGTGAGTGCTGACTCCACTAGCTGTGACTGTGCCTCTTTTTTATGTCTGTCACTTCTGGCATTGTGTCCAGGTGTGACAGACATGCAATGTTGTTCACGGTGGGTCCCAGGGGGGGAATGCCTTATGTCTCCCATGCAGAGCCTGATGTGGTTCATATCTGCACTACTCACTTGCATTGTGCTTACTGTGACAATCACTGCATGGTGCATGCCACATTCAACCTGGCTAATCCTCTTGGGAATGTTGTTTCCATAGTCCTGATGTGATTCTGTGGTCCCCCCAGTGTGACAGGTGACTGTACCCACAGATGTGTGTGAGTTGAGTGTACCTGTGGTGATAGTGTCCAAATGATGTGTACGGCCCCTGGACATTGGTGTGTGTGTAAGTCCCCTGTCATGTGGGTGAGTGTCTATGTGGAGTGTTGCACCCTAGCTGCATGGAGGATGCATATGCCCTACCCATCTGATGTGAGCAGGGAGCCGTGCTGTGTGTCTGACGTGCTGAGCTAGCCCCACACCTGTGACTCCCCCCAGTCAAGTGGCACATGTGCAGAGTGATGTTTGGACCCGCAGTTGCCAATGGAAGGTGATTGTCCTGTGCCTGTGTGTGTCTGTGTACTACGCTGAGGTTGCGTCAGTGGCCTGGGGCATGTGACTACTTTGAGGTGCTGTCCATAATCCTGGTGTTGATTGTGATGCACAGTGTGAGCCATGATCATTGATTCTGTCGCACCCCTCATGCCACCTGTGTACTTTAAATGCCACGTAGTGCATTTGGCCTTCCCCAGAGGATAATGTCCCTATGACAAAGGTGCAATGAGTTGGCTGCATACTATGCCCTGTTCAAACAAGCCCAATTGTTCTAATGTGTGTCTCTGTGACATGGAGCAGGTGTATTGATGTTGTCTCACAGGTAGCCGCCTACGCCAAGGGGGAGATTTGGAAGCGGGCCGTCAGGGCCGTGAGGTCGGTGGAGGGTCGCAGTCGGCGCCTGGCCCAGGTGAGGAAACGCTGGCAGGATATCCGGTGCTAGACCAGGAGGATCGCCCGGGTCCTGCTGGGGGACTCACCAGAGGGCAAGAAGCGCCGGCGCCTGACCCACCAAATGAAGCGTGTCCTGGCGGTGGTCTTCCCTGACATGGATAGGCAGTTACAGGAGAAGCAGCAGCAGGAAGGGGGTAGGTACATGTGTGTTTGTTGTGTGTCACCAGCTTTTGGAAGTGCTCAGTCGCCTGGATACACTGCCAGGGTTTATATGTGCAGTGCATATCCTGTTCCCCAAAGTCAACCGGTCCTGTTCTTCCTCCCTTCCCCTCCTTGACATGTGTTCCCTGGTCTGTGTGTAGTCACTCTTGCACAAGGTAATCTAGGCTGGCAGTTAATCCAAGTGCCCAATGCTTGCAGCATCATGTGTGGGGGTGGTCTGTGACATGTGTTGGGACCTTGCCTGTGCCCTGTCCAGTTCAGTCATTTGGGGGTCCATGATTGTTGGCACTGATGCAGAGTCTCAACATAGGAGTGTGAGGCTTAAAATGAACTGCCTTGCAGCATGCATGACCGATGTTGTGGTCTCAGACATGATGTGCATGAGGGGGAGATATGCATAGTGCAGGGACGGTTGCTCCTGTTGCAGTCAGATCTATCCAGGACCATGGAGCAGTGTGGCCACTACAGTCCCCTGAGACACCTTTTCCTAGGAATCATGTGTGTCATCCAACACTGTGGACATTCTCAGTGTCTTCAGCATAGGTTGGCCTCTGTGGCATTGTACCCTGGCCTCATTTGTATTTACGTAAAGTGTGCTACATGTGTACACTGTACAGGGTGACCCAATGTGGCTTGTGCATCCTCACACTGGCCAGTGCCTGTGTGTCTGTGTACAACTATCTGATGATGGTTGTTTGTCAATAATATGTGTGGTCAGCCCCACGAGGGGTATTTAGAGTGCAATTAGGATTTAATGGAGCCCATTTTTGTGATCCCTGATTAAGAGGTGTAAGTCCTTCCTCTGTCTCAATCACATTGTCTCAGGTAGGGGGGGGTTTGTGCAGGCAAGGCCTACATGTCCAAAGCTTATGTCTCCTTGCCAGGTCTGGCCTGTGTGTGATGATAGTCGAAACAGACAATCAACAAGTATTGACCAAGTCATGTTGTGCAGGGTTTAATGTTTGTGCTTTGCAGCATGTGTCAAAAGTTAAAAGACCTGGTTCCTGCTCATCCATTTTTGGCAACGGTGTGTGGTTCAGATGCTGTGCTCGACTGTCCACAGACACTAGCTTCTCTGTATAATTCGCTATCAAGTTCTTTGCTGTTGTGTCATGCTCTCCATTGTTTCAAAGTGGCATGGTGGGTCAACCAACTGTGTAGTGCAGGGCCTACATATGTGCGTAGTATTGTAGATGTTACTCATGATGCTTTTCATGCTATGCACTGTGACCTATGTAGTTTGGACTCATGTGTCATATGTATACAGGTGTCTGATTATTTCCTGTCTCTTCACCTTGCCCACAGCATCATTGGGCGACACCGAGGGAGACACCGGCACGGACGTGGAAGAGGGATCCAGCACCGGTGCCACCAGTGCTGGGGAGTCTGGTGCAGCAAGTGGCACAGAGGGCGAGGGGAGTCAGGCGGAGGACCTGTCCAGTCCAAACACCGACTATGACGCTGACGGGTCCGAGGCTGAGCTCCCAGAGGGGGCGGAGGCTGCTCCCACAGCTGAAAGCAGCAGTACATCTCTTGCCGCCTCCTCCATTCCCATCACCGCCCTCCCACTTGCTCGGGTCCCTTCTGTCCGTGCTAGGCGACCACATGTCTCCTTCGTGCCAGGCACCGCACCCCCTGCACCTGTCTCCCCTGCTGCCGTCAATGTCTGTGGACATCCTGCGGCAGTTGCAGGTCGGTCAGACATCGCTGCTTAATGTCCTCCATGGCCACACCAGACTGCTGACACAGATGGTGTTGTACATGGAGGGCATGTCAGCAGCGATGTCTGACCAACGGATGTTGCTGAGGTCCATGGACTCATCACTGATGGCAGCAGTGGGTCTCCTGCAGCGCTCCGTCCCCCCTCTACCCCTGCACCATCCATACTTCCCACTCCCATGCCTGTCCCAAGCACACCCAGACACCCCCATGCACGCACCCCACCAGACACAGGCAGCACACCAACAGGGAAGACCAAGTGCACACCTCCAGTCACGCACACACAGGGGGAAGTAGGCACACCCACTGGGTCGGGGGGAAAACGGCAGCCACAGTGGGAGTCTGCAGTCCTCACGACCCACTTCCTCCGAAACCACTCCCCTTAGCTCCCCTGCCCAACAGTCGGACAAAGAGTCCTTCATGGCCAGTCTGTCCCTCAGCCCCAGTGTGACACCACCCCGCAAGCGGTCGAGGAAGTCCCCAGGCAGGGGAGTTGAGTCCCCCCCCTGTAAACACCCTCCCCGAGTAGCGCTGCAACCCATCCCTCCGCCCGCCCCCCTCCTTGGGGCCTGTGGTTCCTTCGGGTGCAGGGGAGACGCTGGGAGACCTTGCAACCGTGTGCAGCGCCATCCTAACCACCACCTATGGCGCTGCCCCACCCCCTGTGGTGGAGTCGTCCGTCCCTGCACCCACAACACCTACCCTTGCCCCTCCTGTGCCTGCGGTGCCTGGTCCTTCCCCCCCACATGATGCCCCCCCCTGTGGATGAAAAGGAACTCTGAACTGTGCAGGCAAGCTAGGGGAGACGCGTCCCAATGTGTCCCCCCCGCGGAATTCACATATGGACTGGCCTATGGGCCTTGTATATAGTGTACATTTCAAATCCAATCTTTTTTTATGCTGAATAAAGCATTTTTTTTCATTTGCACACAAATGCTTTTCTGGTTTTGCTGTTGGTGCTGCTGCTCCCTGAGTTGGGGTGGTGATAATGTGTTAGGTGTCTGGGAAATGTTGTAGTGTGCTGCTCATGGGGAGGACCCTGGTATCTGCATGCCATACACAAGGTCTCTGCAAATATTCTTTGGTCATGTAAGCTCTTACTGTATGGTGACATTGTCCCAAGGAGTGTTCCTTCCTCTGTGGCACCTGACGTCTTCCCTGCAGGGTGTTTCCCAATTTTTGTGCTGACCTGTGTCTACATTTCCTTACTGTGTGAGGGATCCCTTCAACTTTGCCCATGCCTGCTCAGCAATGTCTCCGCCTGCATCGTCTGTGCCATCCTTGTACTTGTGTATGGAGTATGTTGCCATGGCTTAATGTGGACATGGTCCCTTTTCCGCACTATGCATGTGTGTACTCCCAGCCTAGCACACATGTGTTACTTGTTCTGCAGGGTATTTGGGCACCTGACTAACAATTGTGGGCATTGTATCTGTGGGTACTCCACCCTTTTCCCTCCATGGGAGGCAACAACTTGTTGGCAGCCCCAGCACCTGTACATTCCTATCAGTCCTGGAATGTGGGTGACCGTGTGTGTTCCCTTAGGCTCTCTTAGTTGAGTGGGGTTTAACATGAGGATACAGTCTTGTTGCATGATCTCAGTGTGTGTATTGTGCTGCCACCGCCAGGGGTGGGTATGCCTGTGTAATTTGTCATCACACCCACATGTGGTGTGTCATGCAGTGGGGAAGGACATCCATCCTCATGGGAGTGGGACACTGCTGTCAGTGATGTGTTGTCATGGCACTATCAACATAGTCGCACATTGTGGATGCCTTCATGCACCCATGGAGTTTTGCTAATGGGAGGATGATGTACACACCCCCATGTCTCTGTCCACTGCTGGGAGGCCTCTGCATCCACCCCTCCTTTGTCTGGGCACTGCTGGGAGTCCTCTGCACCCACCCCTCATATGTCTGGGCACTGCTGGCAGTGATAAGCACACACCCCTCATATGTCTGGGCACTGCTGGGAGTCCTCTGCACCCACCCCTCATATGTCTGGGCACTGCTGGGAGTGATAGGCACACACCCCTCATATGTCTGGGCACAGCTGGGAGTCCTCTGCACCCACCCCTCATATGTCTGGGCACTGCTGGGAATGATAGGCACCCACCCCTCATATGTCTGGGCACTGCTGGGAGTGATAGGCACCCACCCCTATGTCTCTGTCCACTGATGTGGATCGTAGCACGACACCCACCCACCCGCCCACACTGAAGGCCTGGGTACAGGCCGTACCCCAAATGTTGGGGTCCCGTAGGGGTACGGCCCGTACCCAGGCCTACAGAACGTGGGTACGGGCCGTACCACCATTGTTGGGGTGACGTAGGGGTACGGCCCGTACCCAGGCCTTAAGAGCGTGGGTACGGGTCGTACCACGCCTATCCCTACGTCACCCCAACAATGGTGGTACGGCCCGTACCCACGTTCTGTAGGCCTGGGTACTGGCCGTACCCCTACGGCACCCCAACAATGGTGGTACAGCCCGTACCCACGCTCTTCAGACCTGGGTACGGGCGTACCACCATTCTTGGGGTGACGTAGGGGTACGCGTGGTGCAACCCGTACCCACGCTCTTCAGGCCTGGGTACGGGCCGTACCACCATTCTTGGGGTGACGTAGGGGTACGCGTGGTGCGACCCGTACCCACGCTCTTCAGGCCTGGGTACGGGCCGTACCACCATTGTTGGGGTGACGTAGGGGTACGCGTGGTACGACCTGTACCCACGCTCTTCAGGCCTGGGTACGGGCCGTACCACCATTATTGGGGTGACGTAAGGCTACAGCCCGTACCCAGGCCTTCAGAGCTTGGGTACGGGTCGCACCACGCGTACCCCTACGTCACCCCAAGAATGGTGGTACGCCCCGTACCCAGGCCTGAAGAGCGTGGGTACGGGCCGTACCACCATTATTGGGGTGCCGTAGGGGTACGACCCGTACCCAGGCCTACAGAACGTGGGTACGGGCCGTACCACCATTGTTGGCGTGAAGTAGGGGTAGGCATAGTACGAGCCGTACCCACGCTCTTCAGGCCTGGGTATGGGCTGTACCCCCAATGTTGGGGTGACGTAGGGGTAGGCATGGTATGACCCGTACCCACGCTCTTAAGGCATGGGTACGGTACGTACCACAATTGTGGTGACGGGACGCGTCCACGTCCACTTCCGTTGTGGCGGGACGCAGGCCTTGGTGGACACGCCCCCCCCAGAGTGACCAGTCCCTGGAGGTACGGTATGTACAGGGCATGTATACATTTTGCCTTGGGTGGGGGTTATGTTTCCTGCCCCTGCCCCCCACCTTTGCCCCTGGGTGGTGTTCTGACCTTCTGCGGCGTCTGCGTCGGTTCCTGTGCACCAGGTTGTAGGCTATGAGGGCCGGGATGACACGTAGGAGGGTGTCCATGGCTGTCCGTCGCGTACAGGTGCTCCTTCCTCGCGTCCTCCTCAATTTCCCGGCAGTTTTTGGCTCCCGTAAAAAATGCTACGTGCGGAGTGACGTAGGCACGAATCGTACTTGCTGGTTCGTAAAACGCTGCCTAACTCCGTCCGAACGTCACGTACGCGGTGTCCCGGATCGGAATTGTGGGTATATTTTAGCCAGTCTGTGTTTTGTACGAATCGTACGGAAATGGTATTTCTGTACGAATTGTACTTGCGGGTTTGTAAGGTGGTTTTCCCGGGTACGAGTCGGACGGAGAAAACGCTCCGTACGACGGTTCGTACCCGGGTTTTACAGGATCGGAATGAATTATTTAGGACCAAGACCTAGACCTACTCAGTATGAAGCGCTTGAGGATTGGGAATATGAGGCGTTGGAGCAAGAGAAATATGGGGGTGGAAGATGATACAGGAATATAATGTCAAGATACCTTTTTGAAAGTCGGCAAGATAGAATAAAAAGATGGAGAAGAGCTGTAGTAACGGAAGATTTATATCCAGTTTTAGTTGCTGAAGAGTCGACTGGAGGCGAATGTAAAGAGAAAAGGAAAAATGTAGAGACATCAGCATTAAATTTTGACCTGAATGATTCTGATGATGGATTGTTAGATGATATCTTGAGGAAAAGACCTCCACCATATTAAGAAAGTCCAAAGGAGGCAGTTCCGAATGCACCATTAATGAGAACACCACTGATTCCGCAGGTTCCACAGGTTCCGGTAGTTACTAAAATAGTGCAAGAGAGTGACATGGATTTGTTGAGCAGAGCAAGAGAGGAGTTAACTCAGAAAATTAATTAATTGAGTCTGAATGCAGAAGCATTGACAGTGCCAGTAACAATTGGTCCCATAGTTCCACTGTATGGAGATAAACAGAATATATCGAGAGTACATGCATTGACAGTTCCAATGAATGGTGTTAGGAATGAGGTGAGATCTCCCGGTTTGTGAGTTGATAACTGAAACTCCAAAAAGAAGTGAGTCAAGGAAAATAGTGAAGAATATTACTCCAGTGTCAGGGAGTTCAATGGGTCCCTCGCCAGATGAGTTTGATGACTGGATAAGGGGAATGGAAAAATGAAAACCTCAACCACAAAGTATCGATGTGAGAAAATTGAGCGTGGATTTGGAAGAAATTATTATTGGTATGATAAGTCCAGATAGATCAAGTACTTACCGAGATGAAGAGTTATTGTTCTTGTGTAAAAATATTACTTAGAAAGCAAGAAATCTTCATGAAAAATTCACAGAGGCTGCTTGTGAATTTGGAATAGTTATAGAGAAATCAAATGTGCTGCCGAAAACGTATACGTTGGATTTTACTGAAAAGGATTTAGAGAGTTTGAATGCATCTGGTAAAAGACTGCAAATAAAAGAGTTGATGAACATCTTGAAGAAATGGGGAGATGTAGAACGTTGGAAAGGCAGATGGGCGAAAAGGAAAGATGAAATTGACACTGATAAACGTGCGTCTTTGTTTCCGTTAAGGGAGACAGGACAAGCTGAAAGGGTATGTCCGATGAGAGTGGTACCAGTGGTGGCAGATATGTTCATGTTGGAATAGACAGGATATATTGGGTTTTTTTACGAATGACTTTCCTAGACTGAGGGAAAAACCAGTTGCGTGGTACAAACCGGTAGAGAGGTTTGTGAAAGTTTCAAAGGTTCTGTTGAAAGATTTAGATGGTTTGTTAGAGATTGTAGTTCCAGCTGATTTATGGACTGAATGTAAAATCACAGTTGATTGGCTTAAAGAAGAGTACCAAAGGCATCCAGAAACAGGTGCTCCTTTAGATGAGGTGAAGAGAATAGGTAACAACGTTTTTGAATAGTAAAATGTCTCCAAAGGAAACTAAGTGAGTTAAAATAGATAGGACGACTCAGGAACCAAAGGAGTCAGTACATTCATATTATGAGAGGCTGTTACAGGTGTTCAAACAGTACAGTGGATTTGAGAATATTGGTGATAAAGATATGGGACATTCTGTATATTGCTTTATGTTCAGTTTGAAACCAGAGATTAGTAACATGATTCAGCAACATTTGATTTGTTGGCAGAGTAAGACTATTGATGAGATTTTGAGATAAGCAAAATATTTTAGTGGTGATATTGAGTGAAGACATAAAAAGCTAAAAAGAGAAAATGATGTGGGCACAAGTGAAGGTAGTGGAACAGCAAGAAGCAAAAAATGGTTCTCGAACAGATTATCAGATGAAGGGTCAGAACCAGAATGGTCAGGTATCAGGTGGTGGCAGAGGTAGAGGAAAATTAAATAAAGATGATTTGAAAAAGAGATACCCTGGTCATGTGTGCGGAAAGTTTGGACATTGGAAGAACGAGTGTAGAAGTGTTTAGAAAAATAATGGGGTAAATCAAAATTTAAATTCACAGATGCAGAATGAAGTGGTTGTGACTCAACTACAACACCAGCAGCAGCAGGTAGTTACTCCACAGTTACAGGTGCCACAAGCTCCTATGCCAAATAATGTGAATGCTCAAGTACAGAGGTACAGTGCGAATACTGGATTTCACGGAAGTAAACAAGTTGGTAAGAATCAAAATGTGCAAATGGTTTCACAATACAAGTTGCAATGCAATGAGAGGGATTTAGACTCATCTCAATGACGGTGCCCGAGGGGGGAGGAAGAGTGCGTGCTTGGCGCAACTCTAGAGGTAGATCAGTTTAGGTCCATTTGTTGATGGAAAAGTGGATGGTAATATTACATTCCTAGTGGATACTGGTGCTACCCGTTCTACTGTAAGAGCAGCAGAAATTCCTAACCTACCCCTCTCGGGAGAAACTATCCAAGTTGTAGGAGTATCTAATAAGCATATTAAAACTCCAATCACAAAGCCACTTGAGGTTCATATTGGAAGATTCAGAGAAATGCATCGATTTGTGGTATGTGATATGAGTCCGGTAAATCTCCTAGGGAGGGATTTACTTTGTAAGATGAATTGCACCATCCTGATGGTATTGCTTTCCAAACACCAGATGAGGATGTCGCATTTAAGATGATGCTAGCGAAGCAAGGGACAGAAGTGGATGAGTTGTTTTCACTTCTCACTGAACAAGATTTGCCTGCAGAACTGAGAGAGTCAGTAAGAACCGATGTATGACATTTTACAGGAAAATAAATTGGTTTGATAAAAAGTGTGGATCCTATTCAGGTTACAGTGAAACATGGTGCAACATATCCAAATACACCTCAATATAAGATGAGTCCTGAGATAATAGGAGGAGTTTCTCCTGTGATTGACCAAATGATTCACCAGGGTATTTTAAGAGAAATACAGAGCAGCCCTTGTATTTCACCTATTATATGAATTAAAAAGCCAAACGGAAAATATAGGATAGTACAGGATTTACATAAAATCAATAAAATAGTGGTACCCTGTTGTCCAATAGTGCCAAATCCAGCAGTGATTCTTTATCAATTTCCCTGTGATGCGGAATGGTACACAGTGATTGATCTGTGGCAAGCATTTTTCTCAATTCCTTTACATCCGGAAATGCTTATATCTGTTTGCTTTCTGGTTCGGAGACTGTGTTTTGGCATGGTGACGAGTTCCTCAAGGGTACAAAGAGTCCTTCAATTTTTAATCAGATCTTGAAAAGGTGTTTGGAGACTTTGATTATGCCAGGAAAATCAGTTTTAGTTCAGTACATTGATGACCTACTGGTGGCATCAAAAACACGAGAGGCATGTGTGAAAAATACAATTGCCTTACTGAACCATGTGGCGGAAGGTGGACAATGTATCACCAGCAAAATTACAATTTTGTAAACAAGATGTCAAGTATTTAGGACATAAGATAGAGAAGGGATTCAGGAAGGTGACACCAGTAAGGATCAATGTAATGTAATGTAACCTTTACAGAGGTTGACACACAAAGATGTGACTGATCCGATTGAATTGGATGATGAGAGTATGAAAGCTTTTATTGAATTACGAGACAGTCTTTGTCGAGCACCTGCATTGGGAATGCCAGACTATGGAAAGGAATTTGCATTATATTGTTGTGAGAGAGATGAGTGTGCATTATCGGTTTTGACTCAAAGACATCGAATGGCTCGACATCCAGTGGCATATTTTTCTGCTACTTTGGATTCAGTGGCTGCAGCGTTACCAGGTTGTTTGAAAGCTGTTGCTGCAACTTGTGTGAGTCTGGAACAGAGTGAAGCGATTGTGATGGGACATCCAGTCAAAGTATATGTTTCACATTCTATTGAGATCCTTTTAACAAGAACATGGACTCAGCACATGACCTATAGTCAGCTGACTAGGTATGAGAGAGTGATTTTGGGTGCTGAAAATGTGACCGTGGTGAGATGCACAACTCTAAACCCAGCAACCTTGTTGCCTAGTCCATTTTGTGAGGAAGTAGGAGAGGAAGCAGATCATGACTGTTTGCATGTGACAGAGTTGTGTACGAAACCTAGGCCAGATATCAAAGACTCGCCACTAGAAGAATCTGATAGTGTGATGTTTGTTGATGGATTGTGTCTGAGAAATGAAAGTGGTTTATTGAGTTCTGCCTATGCAGTATGTACAGTGGCTGAAGTTCTAGAAGCATCCTGCCTAATTGGGGTAAAATCTGCACAAATTGCTGAACTAATCGCTCTGATTAGAGCTTGCAGAATTGGCAAAAATTTGAGAGTAACCATATTTACGGGCAGTCAATATGGTTTTGGGGTGGTTCATGATTTTGGGCAGCTATGGATGCAAAGGGGGTTTCTGACTTCCTGAGGTTCTCCCATTAGAAATGGGAAAAATGTAAAAGATTTATTGGATGCCTTGCAATTGCCAAAAAGAATTGCAGTGGTGAAATGTTCTGCACATAAGTCAGGAAATGATTATGTGACGAACGGCAACAGATACGCAGATTAAGTAGTGCATTTCTGTGCACAAAATTCAATTGCCATCAACAGAGGGGTGGAAAAGAAAAATGCCAATTGCCACTTGATGTTTTCATCTTTAGAAAGTTGGGATGAAATTAGGCATTTGCAGGATGAGGCAAGTGATGACGAGAAAGAGTTCTGGATAAAATCAGGCTGTAGAAGGAGAGCAGAAGTTGAGGTATGGGTGTACATAGATGAGAGGCCAGTCATGCCAGATTGCTTACTTTCCCAAATGGCAAGGGTATACAATGGAATTGCACATGTTGGAAGAGATGCAATGATCAGGCTCTTCAAGCAGTCATAGTGTAACCCTAAATTCAGGGTCATTGTAGAGAGTCTATGCCAGAGGTGTGTCACATGTCAGCAGCAAAATCCAGGTAGAAAGACAGTTGTTAGTTGGGGACAAATTAGAAAATCAGCAGGACCATTTACGAGGCTCTAGCTTGACTTTACAGAGCTACCCCCATGTAATGGTCTAAAATATTGTTGGTTGTTGTTTGTTTTCTCATTGGGTAGGGGCTTATCCCACAAGAAGGAATGATAGCCTTACCGTAGCTAAACTGCTTTTGAGAGAATTGATCCCAAGGTATGGATTTCCAGTCACTTTAAGAAACAGATAGGGGATCTCACTTTAATAGTGAGGTAATTCAGATGATTTGTGCAGCATTACAAATTGAGCAAAAGCTGCATTGTGCCTATCAACCAGGGGCTTCTGGAATAGTGGAACACATCAATGGCACAATAAAATCTAGATTGGGAAAGGTATGTGCATCTACAACACTAAAATGGCCTGACGCTTTGCCCCTGGTATTGATGAGTCTTAGAAGTATTCCTAAGACTGGGTTGAGTCCTCATGAAGCCCTTGTGGGAAGAGCAAGGAGACAAGCGATTGTACCAGCAAACAAACTGATGAATATTTCTGATGATCTAGTGCTTGATTATTGCAAAGGATTGGCTGATCTGGTTCGTTCTGTGTCCCATCAGGTTGGAGAAATTGCAACCACAACACAGCCGAATCAAGCACATGATTTGAGTCCTGGAGAGTGGGTTCTTAACAAGAAACACGTGAGGAAGTCATCTTTAGAACCTAGGTAGCACGGACCATATCAGAATATTCTGGTGACAACGACAGCAGTGGAGTGTGGTGGCTTGCCAAATTGGATACAAGAAGAGTCTCAAGTCCACTTGAAGAAGGTGAGCAGCAACTGGTTAAAGAAAAGAAGAAACCAGAATCTAGGGGTTATGAAGCCAAAGAATCTAGATTGACAGATTCTGATGAGCCTGTGGATGATGAAGAACCAAGCACAAGCCAAGTAAAGTGGGCACCAGCTACTGGTTCTCGTAAGAATGCTGTTGAACAAAAAAAGGAGAAAGTTTCTGAAAGTAAAGAACCAGGCCAACAAAGAAAAGGGTTGAATAGAAGAACTTGTGAATCCGAAATATAAGGTGAAGAAGATGTTCAAGCTAAAAAAGTGAGAAAACAAGATAGTTGGCCAAGTGGAGTGAAAAGACTGAAATATACTCTTGAAAAGAGAAAGCCAGAACAGATAAAATAAGTCTCAAGTCAAACTGAAGAAGAAGAATCAAAAAAAGAATTAGTGTGAAAAACAAAAAGAGTAAGCATTCCAAGCAAAAGATATACAACTTTAGAATGAACGTACGTGATACTGGAAGAAATTGAAAGTACCGATCAAATAAAAAGAGAAATTGAAAATGGCACTGAGCAAGTTGATGAAAGCAAACTGAAGCCGCCTTAAAGAGAACTTTGAAAAATTAAGTTGCAACAAATCCAGTCAAAATAAATTGAAAGCTTGAGAAGACCTGAAGGAGACTTGAGAATGACTTTAAAAAAAAAGAGGGGGCAGAGAAGAAAGCCTAAAGTCTTGAAGTGTTTGGATAAACAAAAATAGGTGGACGAATTTTGAGTCCCTATAAAGTTATTAGAATTTCTTTCTTAGATATTTTTCTAGTTTTTATATTTTTATAGAATACGGAATGGCAGAAGCTATAGTGACTGAACATCCAAAACCTTGTCTAAAAGGAAGA
This sequence comes from Triturus cristatus, assembly GCF_964204655.1. Taxonomy (NCBI): domain Eukaryota; kingdom Metazoa; phylum Chordata; class Amphibia; order Caudata; family Salamandridae; genus Triturus; species Triturus cristatus. The sequence continues at coordinate 548,078,955 of NC_140581.1, forward strand.
TGTGTTAAAGCTTGCTTATGTAGTGTCCTACTACTAATGTTAATGTGGTTAACACTAACTGTCATTGTTCCTGTTCTAATAGTGACTAATGTAAAAAACAATACTAATGATGTAATAAGTGAAAGAGTGGATGATGTTACTAAAGAAACACCTAATACTAATATGGATCAAATAGATGAAAGTATTTATCAGGATAAATCAATTACTGATTTCTCGTTAAATGTATTCACAAAGTTGCTCTATGAATATGTAGGCATGATGGATGTAAGTGATTGTTACGTCTGCATGCAAATACCTTTGTCTGTCTCAGAGGGAGTTACTTACCATCACTTACCTTTAACGTATGGTGTGTCGTGTAGTGTACTAACCAGCGTGTTCTATGTGATGGGGAAGTTGGAGTTCTATTATTCTAACATGGATTTAGTATTTTCAGAAATTCCTATTAGAAAAGATATGAATAAGATGTATAATGGTAGAAAAGCAGAATATATGGGAAACGTTTTCCATATTACTTTAGATATAGTGTATGCTCATAGAAATAATCTTACTTGCAGTTTGCAGACTATAGAAAAATACTTTAATAATATGGTAGAAGATAGAAGACAGGATTTCCATAGAAAAGCTGCTGAACAAAAGTCACATGTACCACCTTGGGCTTTTAGAGAGGGAAATTACAAAAAGGATGAGACTTACACTGCAATGTCTCTGGATTGGTATCATAAAGGGAACCTTTGCTTGCTTAGACTAAAAACTGACTATAACAATTATTTCATTGGTACTAGTGGATGCGAACGTACTTCTTGATAACTGACGGTTCGGGATTGAAAGGAGGGACTGATCCTGGTTTCCCAGGAGTTTATTGTGTGTGGTAAAAGTGCCTATTATAGCTTGCCTACACATTGGTATGGTAGTTGTTACTTTGGGATTGTATTTTCTGAGGTGTATCACGTAGATAGAAATAATAAAATCAATGAAATAAAGCATGGACTAATACGCAAAAAGGAGAGCAAGTTTTTCAGAGATAGTAGGTGATATTTTTGGTGCACTGATACCTTCAGTTGGGGTCGTTTTAAATTCACATAACATTTGAAAATTGTCTACAGTGGTTGATCGATTATCGATGGACACCGCTGGTGGGTTCTTAATGATTGATACTAAAATGGTTGCAATTAGATCAATGGTTCTGCAAAATTGACTTGCCCTTGATATTCTATTGGCAAAGGAGGGTGGAGTCTATGGTATGTTGAAAATCCAATACTGCTGTACTTACATCCCTGACAAAGTAAGAATCTTGAGGGGTATTTTAAGAATATTACGAAATTACATGAGGATTTGACCCAAATAGAGGTTGATGGTGTTTGGGAGAAACTTTGTAAGAGTTTTTCCTCTGTAAGTAAATGGTTTCCTACATTTGGAATTAGCTTATTAGGGAATATAATAATACCAATTGTTTCAATAGCAGTATTAATATTATTAATAATAATGACATACAAATGTTGTAAGTGTAGATGTGGAAAGAAAAAGATGATAGAATCAGGCAACAAATGTAAAGCCAGAAAGAGAAAGAGAGAAGAAATAGAATTAGAGGACACTAGAGGAAAATATTATGAAACAATGAAGGATTTAGATGAGAGAATGATAAAGAGGAAAAAGAGTACAAGCCTTTAGAAGACAATAAAACTGGCAAATTGGATGATGGGTATTTTGTGATGGCTCAAAAATGCCATCAAATGGGAAAATTGATGGAGCAGGGTTTTGTGATATAAAACCTTCTCAAATTAACGTCCTAGTAACATTTACTAATAGTGTGCTGTGAAAATAATATGCACCAACATGAATATATTGAGAAATGCTGTGCGTATGCATGCACTAATACTAAGACTAATGCATGTTGCTTTTAAAAATAAATAAAATGACGCTGTTTTGCACAATTATCGCTTTTTGCTAGAAAAACATAACTTTGGGTTAGTGCAATGGTGAGAGGTAAACTGTGAGAAGTACATTTTGTGAAATTAATAATGTCTATGTTCTTATTAATTTTAGTAAGTAAGGGCCTAAGTTTCTGTATGAATGGTAAGAGTTAAATCTGATGAAAATGGAATGAAGCTGAAAATCAATCTCTGACAGAGAGACTAAAGATGTGGTGGAGGCTAGTGTTATTAGCCTTCGGAAAAGAATGCTGTACGTCTGCCAAAGAACGGAAAGACGGCCATGGGAATGAAAGGAAGATGTACAATTTCTTCCGTCAAAAGCAGCAGTGCTGAACCATGAGTGTAAAAAGTTGCGAATTGTTGCCTGTGAAAGGAAATGTGCTCAGTGGATGTAGTAATATCATGGGAAGTTGAGTTAAACAAAACTCTATGAAGAAAATGAATAAGACTATGGTGGTGTGATTGAACACCCCCCAAATCAGCCAATAAGAGACTGAGTTTTCGCTAATGTTTCAACTACTGTGGGTTAGACATGTAGGTTTTAGGGTATAACTGGGGTGCTCCAGGGGGTGTGGTTAGTAGGCTTTTCTCGAGAATAGAGGGAGATCGTCACTGTCCATCAGTTTTGCTGATATATGCCTACCTGATTCCTGTACCTGTTTCCTGTATACTGGTCTAATCTTTGCCCCCTGAACCTGTCTCAGGGGACCCCTTACTATCTCCGTGGCCAGGGGGAAGTATTGCCTCGGTTTCTTTAGGTTAGTATTAGCTAAATGAATAGTACTTTGCATAATAATTTGCAAATGTATTTTGTCTCTGAAACTTTTGTCTCTTCGCCTATCCACTCCTTCATGTGCATTTATTTCAATTTGATATGAGTTTGACACTGTTTGCATTCATATATGTTCTCTCTCTCTCTGTGTGTGATTAATGCATTTTTCTCTCTGTGATTCTGTACATGTTTGAGCTCTTATTTACATTTTTTGAAGATAAACACTATTACCTTACACTGAGATTGCGGTTATTTAGTGACATAGTTAGATAGATAGTTAGTTCTATTATTACCATCAACTTCTCAACTTTTGGTCCATAGACCAGAGGAAAGAATTTGACATGCAGGCTCAGTTAGCTTATTTAGAGTGTTAGATACGAGAATGCATAATGAACAACTGATTTCTATTAGTGTTCATTTAAGTCTTGACAAACTTAATGTCTATAGAGCGTAAGTCAGCGGGTTATGTGGGGTGAGTTGTGTTTCGGGCCTGTTGTTTGCTGCATAATTGTGTCATTGGCCCCAGTTTGGCGCTGGATCAGCAGTCTTGCTTTTCTTGGCAATGCTTTCCTTGATGGTGAGCATGGTGGCCAGTATGAATCAGTTTCACTTGGCATTGGTAGAAATGTGGAGATTCAGATTCATCCAGATTTATGTTGTTAAGCCAGGTTTGTACTATCTGTGGTTTGTTGTCCTTGGCAAAAAGCGGCATTAATGATTTGGTGGGATTGAGCTTCAGGCAGATGCTGCATTTCCATGTCCGGGATGAGGTGCAGACAGTGCTTGAGGCATTGGATTTCTGGAGCAGAAGACATTTTCAAGTAGAGATGTGTACCATCGACGTGTTGGGACATTTAAATGGTGTTATGGGTAAGTAGAGTTCCAAGGGGCTGCATGTAGAAGTTGAAGACACCAAGGGATAAGATGGAATGCTCAGTGTGTGCAGTTCATTCAAATGAGCACATCAAGGGCCTGAAGATGCCCATGCAAATGAACTTGTGTGGGTTGGCTAGGTAGGAGAAAGACCAACGAAGTATGCTGCCAGTAAATCCCATTCAAGAGCTCAGTGGGTGGATAACAGAGAGACAGTCAACGTTGTCGAAGGAAGCTGAGAAGGCCAGCAATATGAGGAGGTCATTTTTATCTGTGGTCAGGAGGCGATCAACTATGATCTGTAAGATAGCTGTCTCCATGTTGCTGGGTGAGCTAAAGCCGGATTGGTAGTTGTGACATGCAGGAGAAGTTTGGTGTTGATTAATATTTGAGTTGTGTGTGGACAGCTTTTTTAATTAATACTAGGTGAGTGATCAGACAATATTTTGAGAGGTCATCCAGATCTAGTGTGGGTTTTTTAAGGAGTGTGAGAATTTTGCCTATTTTGACAACTTCTGCAAAAATGCTTTGAATAAGAGATGTGTTGACGATGGTGAGTAGGGTCGAGAGCATTTCTCTTTGGAGGGAGTAGGTTCCAGGATGAGGGTAAGATTTCATATTCATGGGAGGTGACTTTGTGGATTTGAGGATGTTGGTGAGATTTGTGTGAGAGATTGGTTTGAAGGATGACCATTGTAGGGTGCAGCGCAGAGGGGTGAGTGTCAGGGAAAAGGCAGGCTTAGTTTCTTGGGTGTGCCGTTTTGTTTTCTGTGTATTTTCATGCTAGACGAGGTCAATGGCATTGCACTAGCTTGTGGAGTGTTGCTTTGAATGGTCAGGCAGGGGGTTGATGCAGTTCATGATTTTCTTGAAGTAATCTGCCTATTGGTAGCTTCATTGATAGAGCTGGTATAGTACTGTGGAGCAGATTAATCTATAAGCTGCTGGTGCAGGGCTCACCACTATATCACAGGTTCTTTATCAAATAAGGAGGAATCAACAGTGGAGCAAAGTACAAACCATAGGTAATTTATTAAGCATTCAGAATGGGTCTCCATCCAACGAGCACCATGGAGTTACTCAAGGAAAGGAGCACACTTGAAAAATGGCTACATGGGTTTTTATAGGGAAGATCACAAACAAGGAACGCCCAGAGGTAAATAGAACTTTGGAAAAAACACACAAATGAACTAAGGCAAGAATTTGACAGCCTCGGTGTCTTGTGCAATTTCTACGTTTTAAGGCTGAACAACAAAATGTGCTATTCTGAGTAGACTTTACTTAAGGATTAACTATTGCCTGAAAACCTTCTAGCAAGCTGACTATGCATGTTTACGCAGCCTACAATGTCTCAACTTTAGCTTTGTGACCTAATGATTATGCAGGTGGTGTCAGGGACAGAGTCTGGCTGAAAACAGGTCAAAGGTGAGTATGGATGAGGCATAGCTTAATCAGAAAACGAGAGATTCAGATTTTAAGGTTTAACAGTACTTGGCTGATGTGTTGTGTTATTTGTGTATTTATCTAAGGACTTTGGTTGTGTGAGATCTTCAGGTTTCTGCTATTCTTCCATTTTCTTTTCTGTCTTTGGTCTGAGCATTTTTGTCGACATGTTTTTTGGAGCACTGAGGTGCTGAAGTGTTCGGCTTGCACTTCTGGAGTGTGGGAGGGATGGGCTCCTATATAGGTGAGGAGGCTGTCTAGATTTCTTAATGGTGAAGTTTTTATTAATTTGTCCTCAAAATAAATAGTTTTGTAACATGACCCCCTGGGTCTAGTAGGGTTCCAAATGGGTTCATGATTCGTCTTTTCTTTCTTCATTCAGCTTCCCGGTCCATCAAGTGGGGATCATGTGGAGACTCAAGAAAAGATAGAGCAGCAGTAAGTAAACGTTCTGCAATAGCTTTCTTACAGAACCATCACCACACCCTGTAGACCGGTGTTTGAGAGGGAAAAAAAGGGGGATGGGGAGAAGTGGGGAAGAGGAAAATCCCGTAAAAGGACGAATGTGCCCCATATGAACTAAAGTCAAGTGATTGAGGGGATTAGACATGCCTTCGATTCCTCTCTTTGTCCCAATGGTCTTATTAAATCCCAACTCTTATTTTTAGAGTTTGGGAACCAGAGGAGTAATTCCACTCCTCTTATATCACTGGCCCTTTAAATTTGTTTGCCTACTACAGTACTCTCCACTGTGGTTTGAACCTGACCAGGGCCCGGGGCATTTCCTCCTGTAGAATACGATGCCTGTAGTCAATAACCCACATTGTGCTCCTCTCGTCACCGTGATCTTTGTTCCTCCAGACCTCCCGTAGTACAGTGCCGCCCTTTCCCTTTTAACTTACCCACTATGCCGCAACTCTCCTTAGTTGCGGCCGCTTATCAGCTTCCTCTGGGGGATTCCACTACTCTTCGCTTCAGGAGTCAGGCCCTCATCACAATTGGTGTCTTCCTCCCTTTAGCCCATGAACACAATTTCTGTCCTCCTCTCTGGATTGGGTTTTCTTTCCTTCATTACTTCTATGCTGTCCATCTTCTCTTTCCTTCCTGCTTCGAGGGTCCTTTCACCCCCTCCAGGATCCAGGGATTGGTGGATGTCTCCAGAGACTCCGCCTCTCTGTTGGAGATAATCGTAATCCTTTGTTTTTTTTTTTAAATATTTTTTTTATTAGAAACCGTAGGTACACGATAAAATACAGACAAGGGCCTACAACCACCAGGGCCGGCCGCTATAGAGCCCGAGGGCCCGCAGTGCAACGCCACACATTCAAATGAACCAGAGGCAAAGCTCCCGGCAGTTCGTGAGCACATATAACAGGCTGTGGCCATAGGCCAGGAGCAATCGGAAAAAAATGTTTTATTTTCTATTAAATATAAAACACACTCAAGGCAATGAGAGTCCGAAATAGCAGCGAGCCCTTCCCAGGACGGGGAACAACGTACAGTGTCCATAGCAGTTCTTGTCTGGAAGCGGTAATGGGGGGCAACGGGAAGACAAAGCATGGAACACACCTCACACCATCCCGCAGAATGCGTGGCTAGGGGGACAAAGCAATATCGACCTCTAATGGCAGAGGCGGGGTGCAGATACGTCCACGATATAAATTCCATGGACCCCATACCTTAGTCCATTTCCCTGGCTTGCCTCTCGCCACATACACCGTCTTTTCCCTAAACATACACCAGTCCATATTCTCCTTCCATACCTCGATCGTGGGCGACCTCGGGGAGCCCCATAGCTGTGCAATGTTACGCTTAGCCACCATGTACCCCAGAGTCACCTACTGCGTCTGTGCCGCATTATAATCATTCGGTTCCCAGACATTCAACAAACACCTCCTAGCCCCTGGCAACAGAGCGACGTGCGTGACCTCCTCCATTACGGTGTGGATACCATTCCAGAATCGCACAACCTCCGAACACTCCCATAAGATATGAAGAAAGGTACCCGGCAGGCCACATCCACGCTTACACAGTCCATCCATCGAGTAACCCATACGCAGCAGACCGGGCCCCGTGACATACACTCTATGAAGGATCTTCAGCTGTACGAATCGTAAGCGGGCCGGGATCGCCACCTCTTTCGGGGAGGCCACCGCCGAAACCCAGTCCTCATCGTCCAGTTCCAAGCCATCGCCCGTCCATGCCTCCCGCAGACGGAGCAGCAAGACCGCGCGATCATTAATGAGTTTCTTATAAATCAGAGAAATAGTGCTGTCGGGCACGTAGCCATCCAACACTCTATCCTCCAGTGGGGAATACTCGGGGATAGCAGCAACGTCCGAAAAAACCGAACACAGCGCATGGTAAACTTGCGCATACCGGAAGTACTCTCTATCGTTTAATTTATATTCAGTTTTAAGCATTTCAAACGTTTTGAAAGACCCCTTCGCCCTAAGATCACCCACCTTACATATACCAATCATATCCCATTTCTCAAAGCCTTTCGATCTCCACAAACAGCCCAGCCGCCCGGAGGCATACAACGGCGTCGCCCGAGTCAAGCGATCCCTCCACCCCATTGCAGCATTCGCCGCATGCCACACACGTACCGCAACCTGCGTGGGTCCTGTCAACCGCGTGTCCGGGGTCACCAAGTACAGCGCCCTATTATAATCCCCACCCGGGAGCAGAAATTTATCCATCTCGAAGGCCGGATTCAAGGCAGGACCATATATCCCGTGGTTCACCGCCGCCAACTGAGACGCCCAATAGTATTGTTTAATATCGGGGAGGGCGACCCCCCCATCGTACCAAGGGAGCGTCAACTTGGCGAGAGCAATCCGCGGCCGCCCGTCCCAAAACAGTTGGCGCTGAAGACCCTCCACCTCCCGGAAATAACGGGCCGGCACGACATCTAGAGTATTTTGCAAAGCATACAAGAAGCGAGGTAGCGACATCATTTTAAACAATGCCGCCCGTCCGAGCGGCGAGAGCGGAAGTCGTCGCCACCTCGCGACGTCGGCCTTTAATCGCTGGAGGGGAGGGAGAAGGTTTCGCTCATAGCGGACCGCGGGATCCAGAGAGATAAAGATTCCCAAATACTTGAACCCCAGTGTAGCAAACTGGATGGGGCAATCCCGTGGTAGGAGGGGGGCCCAGCCCGAGAGGACGTAAACACATGACTTGGCCCAGTTAATGACCAGGCCAGAATTGCGACCAAAGGAATTCAGTACGTCCACCAATACAATTAGCGACTGTCGGGGAGAGGTGAGATACAGAAGGATGTCATCCGCGTAAAGGGAGACACGGTCTTCAAACTCCGGCGTCCATCTAATGCCTCGCAGCGACGGCTCCCAACGCAACCAGGCGGCGAGAGGCTCCAAAGAAAGTGCAAAGAAAAGGGGTGACAACGGACATCCCTGCCGCGTACCTCTCCCCAGTGCGAAGGGAGCCGACACCCTACCATTCACCACCACCTGAGCCAGTGGGTCAGCATATAATAATTTTACCCAACCAATAAACTCAGGGCCGAATCTAAATTTCGCCAACACGGCCCAAATATACAGCCACTCCAGAGTGTCAAACGCCATAGTGGCATCTAAAGATGCCAAGATGGCCGGCTCACGTATAAACTCCGCTCTAGCAAGCACGCCGTGCAACCGCCTCAAATTCAGAGCGGTATTCCGATGGGGTATGAAACCGGACTGATCCTGATGAATCAAGTCGCCCACGACCCGAACCAGTCGATTAGCCAATACCTTAGCCAGAATTTTGGGTTCTGCGTTCAACAGCGAAATGGGCCGATAGGAGGCGCAGCGATCTCGCGGCTTCCCCTCTTTGTGTATCACAACTATGTTGGCGAGGCGTTGGTCAGGGGGGAGGAAGCCCGCCGCACGTGCCGCGACAAACATGTCCCGAAGATACGGCGCTATCTTATCGGGACGCAACTTATATAGTTCGATGGGGAGACCATTAGGACCCACAGCCTTACCCGATGCGATCGAGCGAGTGGCCAGAGCGATCTCATCTGACGACAACTTCGCTTCCATCAATACTGCATCAGCCTCCGATAAGGTTGGCAATGCAATATCTCTAAGCAACAGATGAGAATCCTCCTCCGAACGCACAGAAACCGGAGAGTATACCCCGCGGAAATAATCCGCGAAGCAGTCAACGATCTCCACCGGGTCAGTCACACGCACTCCATCCATTCTCTCCACAACGGGCACCACCCTGCTCGCTCTCTCCTTCTTATCCAACCAAGCAATAAACTTTCCGGCCTTATCCCCCACATCATACAGTCGTCCTTGCTGCTCTCTACTCATCCCTTTAGCGGCTTCCGTGACTAGCGCTCTATAATCTGATTGTTTGAGGCTGTAAACGTGCAATTTCTCATCAGTAACTCCCCGTTCCAAGTCCTCCTCCATTTCAGCTATTTCAGTTTCCAGTCGAACCACCTCTGCTCTCTCGCACCTCTTAGCATGGGAGATAAGGGACAGGGCCTGCCCCCTGATCACCACTTTATAAGCCTCCCATAGGGAGACGGCCGACGACACAGACCCCACATTATCATTGAAGTAGTGATCAGTGGACTTGACCAGTTCCATGCGGATCTTAGGGTTACGTATATACCAAGGGCTAACGGGTGCTACTCTCCCCTCTGCCCCAGGGACAACCCTCAGTTGCAACCATATAGGGGAATGGTCAGAAATACCACGGGCTAAATGACGCACCTCCCCAATCATACCAGCTTGGATCGCCGGCATAAGCATATAATCAAGTCTCGAGAGACTCCCATGGGCCCCCGAGTGAAAGGTATATTGCGCCTGTCCCGGGTGCATCAATCTCCAGCAATCTACAAGTCCCAAGGTGTCCAAAAAGCCACCCAACCAGGCCTGAGCCCTAGGGAGATCCCGGGGGGGTGACGGTCCTCCAACCCGGAGACAACAGCATTAAAGTCACCCCCCAACACCAGAACCCCCCCAGGGAGTCCCAGGACCAAACGCCCCAGATCAGCAAATGTAGCCGTCTGTAACCCCGGAGGCACATACACAGCAACGAGCGAAACAGTCCTACCCTCCCATCTCCCCACCAATGCCACATAGCGCCCCCTATCATCGTGAAGCACCTCGTCCACCTCCAATGGGAGAGAGGCCCTAACCAAAATGCCCACTCCCCTAGAGCCAGAAGTGAAACCAGAGTGAGCGGCAAGGCGATAGCCCCTCCTATTTAGGGCATGGAAGGAGTTCCCAATCAAATGGGTCTCCTGCAGGAAAACAATGTCGGGCAAAGTCCGTTTCAAAAACTGCAACACCACCCCACGCTTGATCCTGTCCCCCAGTCCATTTACATTCCACGAAAGGATTCTCAATTCCCTACCCCCCATCCCACTCCCGTGCATGATACCCACATCCCGGAAAGCACAAACCGGATAAGTCAGCAGAGAACTTCACATTGCCTTGCGAAACAAACAAACAATCCCCAACAACCCCCCTCCCCCACAATCCCCAAACCACAACTCCCCCCTCCCTGCACCCCTGCTTGAGCCCAAACAGCCCCCCCAACTCGCAGTGTGCTTGTCTCCCTAACATATACCACAAAAAGAACCCCAGAAGGAGGAAAGGACCCCAATAAGCTCCCCACAACCCCCAGGCATTTGGAGGGCATATTGTGCAAAACTAGGGTCCAGTTGAGCCAAGGTACAAAACGACACCAGTCCAGTCCATCACCAGGAACCAAGTTCTAGGCCTGCTCCACCAAATCCTGTCCGCGCTCCGCCGTCCGACTGTCTCGATCCTGTCCCCGAGGCAGGGCATCCAACCAGTCTCCAACCACCTCCGGACGGTCGAAAAAGTGTGAGCGACCCCGGAACTCAACCCGCAGCCTAGCCGGGAATAACATCGCATACTTCAGCTCCATGTCCCTCAGGCGCCGTTTGACGCCCAAAAATCCCAGCCGTTGTTTTTGGACCGCTTGCGTGAAGTCCGGGTAAAAGCTAACATTAGAGTTCTCAAACTTCAGCGGCCCGGCCACCCTCGACGCCTGAAGGATAGCATCCCTATCCCGAAAGCTAAAGAGTCGGGCGATTATAGGCCGCGGGGGAGCACCCACCTTGGGCGCACCACCCGGGATCCTGTGGGCCCGCTCCACCGCGAAGAACTTGCTCAGTCCCTTGGGCGCGAGACGATTGATCACCAGATCCTCCACAAAAAGATCCGCAGCAGAGTCCTCCGACCTTTCCGGCACTCCAATGATACGAACATTGTTCCGTCTAGCCCTGCTCTCGGAGTCCTCAAGTCGACGGTCCGTCAGATCACTGGCTAGCCGCAACCTACGGACCTCTGTCTGCAGGGCGGCCACGTCAACAGTTAGACTCGACGCCGCTTGACTCAAGGAGTCGACCCGCTCGTTAGTTTTGGACAGGTCTGCCCTGACCAAATTCACATCGATCAGGACCGCGTCCAATTTATGAGCCAAGGTATCAAACTGCTGACCCACAGCGGTCTTCATCTCCTCAATGGCGCCCATGACGTCCAGCAAAGTCAATTCTGACGATGGGTCTGAGACCTCTTTAGACCTCTCAGGCTATTTATGCGAGCCACCAGGGGATGCCTTTGCCTGCGCATATCGATCCATATTATTGACCTGGGTATAGGCGCCCCTCCGAGTTAACTTGGGTTTCGACTTGTCTCCGTCTAGTCTCGCCGCCATCGTCCGGAGGCCACCAAGGTTGGCACCCGCCCGCACCAGGAAAAAGAGACCGGGTAGCTGATTCAATTGAACACAGCCGTCGCCGACAGTAAGCCCATGTATAGTCCGAGAGTCAGGCCAGACACTCCGCCGTCCGCGCCCCTCTGAAACACCAAAGTCTCTCAGCCGATATCAGAAAACGAGCTTGAAAACGAAAGTGAAAGTGCGGGGTCCGTGACAGGTCGAGCCCAACCAGCCGTTGTTGTTCACTTCGTACCCGGGCACTTCACCAGCTCGAGATCGGGACCAAGGCGAGAGCAGGCCGCAAACTTCGGAGTGCAACCATTCCGGTTCCCGGCATCCGATCCGGATTTGGAAAACTGGTGGCACCTCAGCGCAAGTTCATCTGCAAACGCCCGTCGAATAAACCAGGATTAAGTCAGGATAGACGTGGGAGGTTGCGGGGGCCCTCGAGAGCCGTAAGCCTACGCGGCCATCTTGGTTGCGCGCTAGGCTCCTCCTCCGTAATCCTTTGTTAATGTTGTGTCTGTTCTCCTTTTATTTTTTTTATTTAAACAGTTTTTATTAAAGATAAAGCACAGAGTCATCATTACAATATCCCATTGTGGTTCATAGTTCATATAGTACAGTATGTTGATGATTGTGTGCTACAGACATTAAAGAATTAAGGGGTCACCAAGTCCAGTTCTTCTCATCGCCATATCTTCTGTTGGAGAGGTTCAAATTTCTTCCCTAAAGGTGTTCCAACCTCCCCATTTTTTAGTCACACTTCTTAGGGCAACCTCTCCATTTACAAACCTATTTTTCTGCGATCATACATCTGTCCATCTCTGCCACCCAGCCAATCGTCAGTGGCAGTTTGTTGGATCCCCAGAACATTGCTATAGCTTGTTTCGCCAGTAGGTAACCCAATGCCACCCACTGCTGCTCCACTTCTGTCAGGTCGGTGGCCTCCCATATATTTAGAATCCCCATTTGCGGTGATAATTGAATATGTTTACCCAATGTAGCTTTCATTTTCTTGGTTACCCTGTCCCATAGAGGATGTATATGGGGACAGTCCCACAGGATATGATAAAAAAGTACCGTTTTGGCCGCAGCCTCTAAGGCACAGCGCATCACCACAGCTACCTATTTTGGCCAAGAGTACTACTGAAAGGTAGGACCTATGGAGTATTTTTTATTGTATGAGGCGGAAGCAGTGATTTATAGCCGTTTCCCTGGGGGACATTAGTGCAGTTTGCCAATCCTCATCATCCAGTACCCCCAAGTCCGTCTGCCAACGGTCTTGAAGGGTTTGAAACGTGTCAGGCAGGTTATTGCAGAGTTTGCGGTAAGTGTAGGAGATAGTTTTAACCAAGAGTGGTTCAGTGAGCAAGCGGTCCTCTAAGGGGGAAGCGTCTGGCAAGGAAGGGAGGTCAGGAACGTTAGTGAGAATAGCGTGTCGGATCTGTAAGTATTGGAAAATCTCTCCTTGTGCGAGAGCATGTTTGGTTTGTAATTCTTTAAAGGTGAGAAGTTTCCCTTTATTGACCAAGTCCTCTATATTAGTGATACCGATAGTGTCCCACTTGTCAATCCCCGTGTGGAAGCATAGTAGTCCCAGCCTTCCGGATGACCACAGCAGTGTGGCTTTTGTGAATGTATCTGCCCAGCCCAGGCGCTTGGTAGCTTTATGCCAAATGGCCACAGTTTGTGACATAGGCCGTAGGTAGCGGTTTCTTCGAGTCATGCTATAAAGGGCCCCTAGATACCTCTCTCGTCCAGTTTGGTATTGCTCTGGGTGGAAAGTAGGGTTCGTTGGGGATCCATAGATCCAGTGGTTGACGGCTTCTAGCTGTGAGGCCCAGTAGAAGAGGCGCATATCTGGAAGGGCAATCCCTCCGTCATACCACCCCTTGGTGAGCTTTTGGAGGGCAATACGGGGCATTTTCCTGTCCCATAACAGGAGACGAAGTTCCCCTTCGATGGTGGTGAAATAATTGTCGACTATGGGGAATGGGCAGTTTTGAAGTACATATAAAAATCGGGGGAGTGCTAGCATTTTGAATAAGGGCGCCCTGCCCAGGAGGTACAGGGGCAGCGATCTCCAGTGCCTAACATCTTCCTGTAGCCGCTTTAGGGGACACAGGAGATTATGTTCATAGAACAAGTTAGGGTCAGGTGTTATAAAGATGCCCAAATATTTGTGTCTGTTTTCCTTTTAATGGTCCTTTTTTTGTTTTGAGAGGCCCCGCATCCGCATCGGAAAGAAACGAGAGCCGCCGGTGAGAATTGGGGGAATAGGGGACTGTTCCTACATATCCCCTTTCCCTAACTTTTTTACCGGTAATAAACAAGGTCAGTAGATACCTCGACAGATAATCTGCATTAGCCTGCTTTGTTCCTTTCTTGTCCTGTGATGGGTCTGAAAATGAAATGGTTGCAAGGCGAGAAACCAAGATTCATTCGTTGTATTCCTTATTATGAGCCATCCACTCTAAAGAGACATTGTAGTGAAGATCGTTATCTATATATTTACAATGCTAAGTTAGCACAACCGCGTTAGATGTTAGAAAGCCATCTTGCCGCTTTTGCTGCTTTTGCACACAACACTGTAGTCACATGTTATTAAATTGAGAAATGCTTACTCGGCTTTGCTTCGCATGAGAACTGTCTGTTGTTCACATCCCAAACAGTGAGCTGCGACCTTGGTCTGTACACAGTGTAAAGAAACAGTCTGGGTCGCTAGACGGTGCATGTTGTTGAGTTCAGGTTGATCGGCCCACTAGTTTAGCCATAACACGCACGCAGCTGCAAATGCCTGAAAGTCGGGTGCTTTTAATATTGTAGTGTTACATGTTTTCATTACATTCGGAAGAAGAGCTTTCCCAGGAGCAGAGCATAGCTGATCCTGTGATGTGATCTCACTGAGCTGATCTTTACAGTATGGGGTTCCCCATTCAAGCCTAGAGACCTTTTACTAGTCTAATAATAATACTATTAGCTTGCTAGAGAAAGGAAGGTGGCTTAGAGCCACTGTCATTTTAGTATGATTACTCCTTTCATTTTCTATGGTATTGTAACTATGCTGATGGTTTTGATTTTAATCGTTTGTCTGCTTATGTTAGCCAAACTGCTGCATCTTAGGACACGAGGTTTATAAAATAAACTCTTTAAACTTTTACCGTGTCTCTGTTTATTCTGTTGTGGACTGATATGAGAATAATTACGAAAAGGTATTTCTGATTCCCACCATTCCTGAGAAATACACTAAGTCGCTTGTTCTGGGTTGTCTATACATTGGGACCGCCGAGCTAAACCTCGGCTAACGAATGGGACACTGATGCTGGTCGGATAAGGGGTTCTGGGTTCTGAGGTGAGTTTTTGTTACACCACAATTCACTGAGGTCCTGGTTTCCTGCGCATAGTTCTGTGCATAAGCAGAATCCCTGCAACATGGCACACCTAACGTTTGGTCTATTGATTTGAAACGCCTTAGTAGTGCTTTTATTAGTCCACAACACCCTCACTCTAGTTTCCGGATAACGGGAGTGACGGTTTAAACTACCTGTGTTTCGACTAATAGGTTCCTTCAAGCTTGATCATTAAAAAGATTATTTTTTCTGAACCCCAGTGCTACTGTTGATATCGTTGATACTCTTTAGTGTGTCCTGATGGCGGTTGACATAGCCGCGCATAGCCGTGCACCTCTGCGCCATCATTTGACGACGTATGGGGTGCCGGATGATGGGATGGCTGTAATTTTTGTGGTAAGCGCTGATGCGTCATACCCGTATGAGTTGTTTTACTCATGGGTGACTTTTCCGGCGGTAGATGACGATGATACGTTTCATACCTATACTGCCACACAGCTGCCTGCGGTCTATACCCCATATAGGACACAGGAAATTCCAATTTCTGCCTGGCAGCATTCTATTTGGTTTAATGGCGCCCTTCCCCATGCGGTAGCACAGGCGAGAATGGGCCCGTTGTCTATTGCAGGGGCCAGATGGCCGGTGCTAGCTGGCTTTACGCCTCATCCCCGCTATCTCACGGTGGCAGTGGCTGACTTGCGGGTACTACACAGCCCTGATTACGGTCCATAGGGCTTTAGTGCAGTACGTGTCACGCAACGTACAGGTGGGGGCACCTGCTGTTGCGGGACAACCTACGGACCACCACGCGGTGGTTATTAGTCGTTATGGTTAATTCGATGGTCGGCAAGCGCCCCCAAAGTAAGGATGAATTTCTTTATTGGCTTGCTGAGAAATTTGACCAGTTGGAAGTGGTTTTTCCAAATAAATCTCCTGTGGAGAAACACAGGATCCTCGCCATTACTTTGCCTAAAGACCTGGTCCCGGATATGGCCGATTGTGACAATTGGGGTAAGGTCTTTGCCGCGACCTATTCGAAGTGCTATGGCACTCCGTCTATGTCTGTGCTACCATCCGTCATCAAAAAGGTTCAGGAGAATCATGGTGCGGAGGCTGCTATTGAATTGGGAATGAGGCTTGTCGACAGCTTCGATGTGGTATACTCCATGGTGATGCCATGCAGTTCCAAGTTGCAAATATGATGGACCGCGTGGATGACGTCGACAAGCCCAAAGAGTTCGCTAAAGTAATTGCGAAGGCATATAGAACCGTGGGTCGTAGTGCCTTGGGTGTAAAACCGACTGTGGTCATTCCTGATATAGTACAGCAAACTAAGGTGAGCTCGTCTACTAAAGACGAACGCCCCAACTTTCCTAAGCAAAGCTAAGAAACAGGGGAAACAGAAACTGGGGTCACGTCCTGCCTCACCGGTACAGTCGTCTACCGAACGCACATATGATCTGCGTGATCGATCTCGTATTAAGTCACCTTATAGATTTCAGGTTTCTGAACAACGCTCTCCTCGTTCTTCACAGGAAACACTGGCTTCATAATCCGGTGGCGGAGACCGTGGGAAAGGAAGGGGCGCTCAAAGTCGTGAGCAGCCCCGCCAGTCGGACGGCACAGGCAAGCAGGACGAATCTGCGCGTCAAAGACCCCCGTTTCAGAAGAAGAAAGTTGCTGCGCGGACAGCGAGGTATGCCTCAGATGGTACGGACGCAGCTTCAGAAACTGACACGGGCGCTAACGCTGCTAGACAGCGCGGCGGAAGTTACAGTAGTGCGACAAGCACTGCGTCCATATCTGGTGGCGACAGCAACTGATATATTCGTGAATATTGAAACTGCTGCCACTCGGATGTCTCCCCCTGATAGACTGTATAATATAGTCATTCAAATTGAAGGTGACCTACAACGTACAATTCAAGGTTTTTTTTGGAATAATATGACCACTTCCTATGATATTCTGTTGGCGGAGGCGGATTGGCCCCCGGCTTTCGTTTTAGATGCTCCTAGAGGGGAGGAAGTAATCCTCCCGTCCTTTGCGCACACAGTGCCGAAGGTCCAAGCTAAAAAGTACGCAGAGGAATGGGCTCAGGTGCTAGCACCTGCGTTATATCGAAATCAGGTTGGCTGGGATAAATTGTCTCCCGGCCATGAGATTCCGTTGCGGACTATGCCCCAACCTCAACCCCAATACCCAATGCGTCGCGAAGCTAGACCTCACGTCGCGTCGATCCTTGAACATTTGGAATATCAAGGAGTAATCGAAACATGTGTGTCACCTATGAATAATACTTTGTTCACTGTGACGAAGCCTGACGGGTCGTACCGCCTAGTTTGTGCAGTACAAAACACCCACAGTTCGGCTCTCGTCGATAGTCTCGTGAGAAAAAGGTTTAAAACCACACTTGACATTTCCAATCGCTTTTACAGCCATAACCTGTCCTCTCTTAGTAGTGAGTGGACGGCGTTCACCTCGGGTGGCAAACAAAAACAATTCAAAAGATTACCAATGGGCTATAAAAACAGCCCTGGAGTCTTTGCCGCTCGCGTGGTCTCTCTCTTAGAGGACGTAGACCCTGATGCGTACTCGTATGTGGATGTCATTTATCTCACAGATGACGAGTTGGACCCGCATCTCCGTCGCGTTGATCGCATTATTGTTTTGTTTGCAGACTTCGGTTACAAATTCAACTTTGCGAAGTCTCACCTTGCGGAATATACAGTGTTGTTCTTGGGGTACGAACTCAACAATGAAAGTCGAGGATTGGCTCCGCACTTTCTAGAGAAGTGCGCATGCCTCCGTGCTCCTACGTCACTGAACAAATTACAATCTCTGCTGGGTTTTCTGAATTTCGGTCGAACTTACATCCCAGATTATGCCCAGCGTATCAAGCCGCTTTATTCCTTGGTACAACCTACTTTTTCCAAATCTTGTTGGCTGCCAGAGCTTTCAGCTATATTGCAGTCATTGCAAGCTGATCTTCTTGCTTCTAAATACTTACTGACGCGTGATAACCACACTAACCTGGTCATAAGGATTGTGCCTGGCGCAGTGGGTTTCACATACTTAAAGTTCAATGAGGGCGACACCGTCCCCATTGCTTACAAATCTCACTTGTACACTTCGGCTGAACTTCGATTTTCCGCTGTCGAGAAAGTTCTGACGGCGGTGCAGATGGCGATTCTGAAAGAACGAGCGCTATCGCAAGGTAAACGCATGTTGGTGGTAACACCATATCCTGCCCTTGAGGCGGTGACAAAAGCAAGTGTACGAAACTCTAAGGCTTTGCATCTAAGGTGGATACAACGGGCCACTTCCTTGACATCGCCTGACATCACATATATCTTTGACGCGGCACTTCAGACTCAGGAGTTTTTGCAGTATGAATTCGTTCATCCGGCTCCTCTGTCCTTGCGCCCGCTCGAGGATTACCATTGTGTCATATACACTGACGGTTCTGCGCAACCGGCAACTGGATCAAAGCACGCCTATTCAGCGGCTTGCGCAATTGTGGTCGGTACTTTCGTAAATGGTGAATTCCAGTCCGATGTCGTGCATACGCAGTCATTGGGTGATTGTACCGCGCAGTTGGCGGAGCTTCGTGCTCTAGTGCTTGCGCTAGAGTTTGCTGATCCACGAGTCACTACCCTTATAATGAGTGACTCCTTTTATTGTGTTCAATCTTACAACGACAATCTACATTTTTGGTCTCAGAATGACTACCATGATTCCAAAGGTAGCACGATTAAGCATAAACTGCTTTGGGTTCGAGTGGCAGATCTTAAAGAACGTCTGCCTCTCGTGAATGTTATTCACACTCTTGGTCACCAACGAGTTGGTGTCCATGCTGTCGGCAACAGCCTAGCTGATGAGGCAGCAAAAACAGCAGTGGCAACTTACTTAGTAGCAGCAGTTACAAGATCCAAAAGTAAGATCGATGATGACATCTTGGCAGCTATTGCTGCTACAGAGCAGGGAACTAAATTTCCGAGAGGTTTCCCTGCTCGTTACCATTATTGCTTAAGTCCTGATAACGTCCCATTAGTGAGGATTAATGACGTTGGTGACAGATTGATTCCCAACGCGGACTGCAGACCATCTTTGATAT
This sequence comes from Triturus cristatus, assembly GCF_964204655.1. Classification (NCBI taxonomy): domain Eukaryota; kingdom Metazoa; phylum Chordata; class Amphibia; order Caudata; family Salamandridae; genus Triturus; species Triturus cristatus. Next base: position 548,098,155 of record NC_140581.1, read on the forward strand.
TAGCGGCTCACGAGGGCATGGCGTCCGCGCATGCCGGCGTTGCAGCTACTGTATCTCTGCTACAACAACGTTACTGGTGGTGTGGTTTGTATAAACAAGCCAGAGCTTATGTTCTTAAATGTGACATTTGCCAGCAGATTAAACCTTCAACTGCGGCGCGCCCACCACAAACTCAGTTGTACATATCTAATAAACCAATGGGTTGTGTTTATTTAGATCATTGCGGTCCTTTTACCTCTGATACTGCGTACAAATACATCTTGGTTGCAGTTGATTCGTGCACACATTTTCTGTGGGCGTGGCCACAAAGGAGTGCTGATTCCCGCACTGTCATAAAGGATTTGCGTGTCTTTGTTGGAAGTTTTGCGTGTGGTACCTTTCATTCTGATCAGGGCCCTGCGTTTGCCTCTAAGGCATACAAAAAAGCCATGAGAAATTTGGTGGTCCAAGTCAAAGTTTCGTCTCCATACCGGCCTGAGGGTAATAGTGTGGTGGAGCGAACCGTGACCTAAAGCAGTCTTTGACAGCCAGGGTTTTAGGTACTGGCCGGAACTGGCTAGCCCACTTGTTTGACGTGCAATGTGCACTTAATAATCTCCCTAGAAGGTCTATGGGTGGGCGGACCCCATACATGATGCTCTTTGGTGTACGAATGTTTGTCCCAGACCTTGATGGTCTAGACATGGCGGCGTCAGCCGCACCCTTTGACATAGATGAACACTGTGCTGTTTTGCAGAATCTTCAAGAAGCCAGAGACAGTCTAGCGAAGGAACACGTACCCTCCTCATCTGATGCTGCGCTTCAGGTTCCGGTAGTTGGCTGGCTACCTCGAGTTGGTGATCTGGTCCGTGAGAAGGTGGAGAGCAAGAAGGAGTTTGGCCCCTCTTATCGTGCACCAGTTCCAGTGCTTGGAGTACAGGGTACTCGAACAGTCATTTTACCTCCACTTCCTGGTCGAAAGGATAACAGGTACATCTCAATTGACAATGTCAAGCTACAGCGAGTGGCCGATTCTTCTTAGTATGACTCCGGCAGTTTCTTGCCCTTCGATGCTGAGAAATTCTGTTGTGGCCCAAGCTTCTAATACCGTGCCTGATGTTGCCATCGAGATTCATACAGTTACTGGTCCCTTATTGCCACCGACACCTAGTGGTCTGCCTGACGACGTTGAGTATGCTTATCCTGCGGATGTTACGTTGCCTGTTTTACAATCCACCACAGTTGCCCACTCACAAGACTCTTTTGACTCTAATTCAATGACTTCCATTGCCCTGTCCAGAGTTTTGATTTTTGTGGCCTGGTTCAAAAGACATTTTTTAATTCCCCCTTGGACTTACATTTGGCTGATGCTCATATGTGTTTTTTTGTTTATGTCCATTGGCTTTGTGGTAGTGTTTTTTAGACTTATCAATGGACACTACCTGAAAGAAAGATCTACGATTCGACTAATTGATGGAACTTTGGCCCCCCACTCCTCATCACATATTATGAAAAGGGACCAGACTTTTGTGAACATTACTGCCTGGCCTGTACGTGATGGGATCGCTTGGGATGCTGTGAAATTTCAAATTCACGGCCCCACTGAAGTAATTAATGTGCCAAATGTATTTCGTGTTTCTATGGGTGATGTAGTCAAGCAGAACATCCACTCAGATGACTGGGATGTTCAAGCCATAGAAGCACTGTTTTCTGATTTGAAATATTATGCTGCATTTGATGCTGAGGATTTGTATTTAGATACTGCTAATTATGATGAGCAATTCTGTTATCAACATTATGGCACGCATTTCCTGCACAAAGCAAATATGTTTAGGAATTTTGTAAATTATACACAATGGGAACACTGTCCCGCCCCTAAGCTGGGCAGCTCCGCCACGTTAGTGGACAAATTCACTTATTTTTCTGATTTTAGTGTGTCAAATCCGGCCTCTCTTTATTTTAAGGTTGCGCCTGAGTCTGCTTCTAAAGTTAGACTGACACACACCAAATTGTTGTATTCCAAGTCCTTTATGGACGAGTTGGCGATTGGCGGGTATGATCTGTGGAAAGCTACTATCGATCTTAAATCGGTTTGGGACTCCAAACCGTGGCAAGTACAGAGAATAGAGGCTTTGCATCGTGCCTGTCTCATCCCGAATCACATTATTTTTAAATTCGTCCATTTTTCAGACCACCTGTTTTGGATTGGCTACTTCTAAAAAATGTAATTCTCCCTCCATTTCGGATATGGGTGCTTATCCCAATTGGGGTAATCATACGGATCTGTCCCTTGCGATGTTGCAGACATATGTTTCGAACACATCCTTCAATATTTCTGAATTGAATCCGGAAGGGTGGTTGGAGTGGCAGACGAGTTCGGACTCCTGTCAACATCGGTTTCTGGATTTGAAGCAGGGGTATACACAGGTTCGTGTAGACCCCCGTTTTGAATCTTCTCACACTATGACTACCTACTCAGTAGGGAAGTTATGCCAATCGTGGCTGCAACATTCGACCTTAGCATCGGTTAAACTTCATTTATCACGATTGAAAGACAAAATAGATTTGAATGATTTTGTTAAGGGTCCTGCAGTTGGCAGGTCCAAGAGATGGGTGTATGCTAATTACAACGAAGTTTGGAAGTTGTCGCAAATTGAAGCTGCTTCCCGATTACGAGCTATTGACCAAGCCAATATGGAGAAAGTATTGGCTGTAATAGATAATAGCATTAACACCCTGTCTTCCAGAATATATACCTTAGACAATATTGTTTCTTCTGTGGTAGACATTGTGCAGGATGATTTGTCTGTATTGTATCATGGTCAAAATCAATTGCGTTCTATTATGCAGTTTGCATGGACCTTGCAAACGTTAAAGGCAGGGAAAGTCCCTTGGGATTACATGAATACTTCATCTTTGTTCCTTCCTTTTAATTTAACTGCGAAACAACAGTTCATGCCCATGAAAGATGCTACATATTCATTACTACACATTGAGAAATTAGAACATTTGCCTTTCTCTGTTGCTGAATTGAATTCTGCTGTGTGGCTTATATATGGGTTGATCACGTTACCGTTCCCCCTGTTTAAGTTCAGTTCGTGCATGAAACATTATGCTCTAGGCAGATATGAACAACTTGGTACTGCCTTCCTACACGAAGTTTGGTCACTCCCATTCACGTATAGATGTGTGAGAGACAGCAAGGAGGTTTACTTGAAAGGTGAAGAGTGCACTTCCACTCCGGATCACTCTGTGGTGTGTAGGCACATTCAATTGCATGGTGCATGTAATGTGCACGCTCCAAATTTGGCTTGCGTCCTGAAAGGGATTCCTGTGCCAGTTATAACACCGTCTTTTACGATGCTTGCTAACGGTAGTTATTTGCTATTAAATAATGAAGCTTGCTGTGGGATGTTAGTGGGAATTCCCTACATAGTGACTGTATCACAGAGAGTAGTTTGCTGTAATAACGTCCTCTTCCCGCCCCCGAATGGTCGGCTCGATGTCTTCATCTGGCCTTCCATTCCAACCTGGAAACCGAGTCTGAGGCATGATGGCGCCAGTGTGAGAGGTCGCTGAGTAGCTTGCTCCGTGAGCCTGCAGTGTATACGAACCGGACGGAGCTCAGCCACGCTATGGTTGTGTCTGTGTCTAGGCACCGTGCTAGATTGTGACATGTTAATTGGGAAACAAGAAATGAAATGAAAAGAATGATCAGCGAACGCAGCAAAGACAGCAACGCGTGATCCCTGTTATATTAACAAGCCTATGCCGGACTGCACCGGGGGGGTGGCAGAACTCTCAAGCACCGTATGAGTCTTGAACGGCCCGCAGATTTTGAGACTTGAGCTTTTCGAAAGTTAAAACTGGTAATACAAGAAAAAAACTCCAAAACTAACGCCAACCTGAGCTGTGCAGAGCCGTGGAGAGCTGAGGCGAGCGAAGATAAGAGCGAAGATAGGAGCTGCAGAAGAAGAGCTTCGAGCGGCGGAGGTCCGACGATCTGTAGCGGTCTGTAGCGGTCTACAATGACCTGATCAGCTGCGGCGGTGGTTTGACGAGCTGACAAGTGAAAGGGAGAGGGAAAAAAGAAAGGGAGCAGAAAAAGTCCTATATGCTTGGAGTTTAAAAAATTAACAGCGATAGCGGCAACTACGAGGGCTAACATGGAGCAACTATGGATACCGTGAGTACCGCTGCTGCGTTATCGGCTGAATATGATTGGCGATCTGCGATTGGCGATATTATGACTATGAATGCAGGTTTAGTGTGTTTTCGAGGTGTGTTGGCGAGCTCTGTGATAGAGAGAGCATCCGTCATCCTTGAGCTCATGAGCCCCCAGAAAAAGAGCGCTATCGGCGTGGAGTGCGCAAGAAATACATGAACGCAAGGAGTGCTTAAAACCGAAATCCGCGCTAAGAGCATAGCTTAATTAAATAATTAAGAGCCTCGGAGAGCACGGAGAGCACGGAGATACTGAGATATGGAGAAGCTGAGCCGTAAAAAAACTAAAACTAAAATTAAAACTAAATCTAAACCTTAAATGAGATCAAGGCTCCCAGCAGAAGCCGAGGACTAATGAATTCTGGTGAATCTTTGAAGTTGTAAGAGTGGGTGGAACGGAGCAAAGCTGAGACAAAGTTGATACGATCTCACACGTACTATTCCCTATGCCCTACTTCCGGCATCACGCATGCTTACAGCCGCAATTTTCAACTCACCCCCGGTGTAGAAGGATTCCAGCTGGCTTTGCAGGCTTCCCTGCCTGTTTGACTGATTGATTGCCATTGACTGCCATTTCATCGGCGAACTCCGTAGGACACGCTTATAGAGACGTACATCGTACGCTATCCGACATATACAGCCTGAAGGTTGTTGTCATTGGTCATGGGTGACCGGCCATTGGTTTAGAGTAAAAGCAAAAGTAAAGGTACTGACAGAACTATTGAATTCTGACGTGCTGGCGAAACTGTTGACGAACTGTTGCTACTTGCTAATAAAGATAAAAAGATAAAATAACAATAACAATAACATAAGGCCATTAAGAGGACCAAAGGTACAAGGGAAAGAAGGTAAAGAGGTTAAAGAGGTAAAGAGGGTAAAAAGGGGGAGTCAAAAAAAAAAAAAAAGGGAGACAAATAAACAGAACAAACAGTACATACAAATAGAATTGGGAGAGAACGGTGCTGGAAAGTCTGAAAGTCTGGAGCAGGTGACACGCATGTCATACTCGATATTCATCCAGCAAGATTCCCACCATGCACACCTGAAACATATCAAAAGGACGGATCTCTTAGTGAGTAAAAAAAGATTTATAATCAAAGGAGCTAATGGAGTATGCCCCAACATTTCAGAAGCTGCCGGACGTGTGGCACAGATTGTTATAAAATTAGTTACTGAAACAAAACCAGGAATTGGAACTGAAAGTGGGACAGCTAGAGAAAGAGCGAGAGGATATAGCTCTGTGAATACCTGTATAGGGGAGAAACCCAATAAGGGTAGACAAAGGACATTAAGACAACCATCATCGAAGCCAAGGCAACTGATTTCACGGATTATATTATTTCCACTCAGAGTGGTCCCAGGTATGTCCGATAACATGAATTTAGGGAAAGGAAAAGAAGACCCGGCTAATGACATTTTGGCTAAGGAATCTACCCAAGAAAAAGCTATACCAGACATACAGATCCCCTTGAATCTACAACGCCCCCTAGACACAAGTCATGCGCCACAACTCATATATAATCAAAAACTTACTCAGTCTGAGTATACGGAGGCACAAGAAATCTTTGAGGAGCAGCGGGAGAAGTCGGCGAAAGTAAAGAGGACAGAGAGCCAGGGAATTATTAAAGGTGCGAGAAACCTACCATGCCCACAGATGGCGAGAGACTTACAAAGACGACCAGAAACTAGGGGTTCTAGGGCAAAGGAAAACAATGAGGAGAAACATGATGGCAACGTAAAATCTAAAAAACAAGACACCAAAATCAAAAACGGTGATGCAGAAAAGAATGCAAATAACGATCAGGGGAAAAGAAAAGGGAAGGAGAAAGCGCTCGGAAATGAAAAATAAGATGTTGAAAACCTGGCGCTACTAGCGAAAAAGGCAAAAAGGCTGCAAACTATTAAAAACTTGAAGGCTGCGGTCAAATCATCTGGTCAATCAATAGATTCACAGCCCAGGATAGACAATCTATTTAGCCCTCGCATCAAGAACGGGTTATGTATTGGCCCGAATAATGAGAAATCACAGCAACCAAAGCCTCATCAAGACAAGCAAGAAGGTACCTATGACGATATAGACTCGACAGCGTACCTGGAACAGGGAGCTGTAGGGGATAAACTCACTATGGATCAAAATGCAAAAATGAACACATGCCCTGATACTGATGGATATGGAGCAATCATTAGTAATTTCGATCACAGCGAGAGTTGCCTTAAACGTAAGGCAGATATGGTGAACTATGCTCATACTCCTACAGAGATGCAAATACAACCTTTGGGGGAAATCCCCCAATCAGCAAACGACGTAAACTCCGAAGAATCAGACTCGGATTTATATGAAACTGGTGTCTCCATTTCTAGCGAGTCAAACGAGGAGAGTGAAGTAAGTGAAGATCCCGAATTCAAAAGACCAATTCCAGAGGCATTGGTCTCTACGGATCTAAAAAGTATGAATGAATCTGGACAAGACTTAACACCCCGTAAAAAGAATGAAAAGAAATGAACTAGAAACAAAAGGCAATTTAAACTAATTGATGAGGAAACAACAGATCCAGGAAGTAATACGGAGCAAACCTCAAGTAGAGCTAAATCGACTCGCAAGAGCTCCCACTTAAAATCAAAAGCTGAATATGTATGGAGGCAGAACATCATGGTCGAACCTGAAGAAGAAGGAAGACAAACGCGAAAGAACAATGATGACGGAATGGGACCACCTATAGAGCCCTCGTAGAGGGAAGTCCTCAACTCAATTAAGATCTTTCACAAAGATGTTAAAAAAGATAGTCATCGAAACCATGTGGCTATTCAAAAACTTGAGGGGGCTATTAATAAAGTGGGGAATACTTGTCTGGAGATTTCTGATAGAATGAGTTGTGCTGAAGCACGTACAGAACATTTAGAAATTGATGTGGGCAAGCTTAAATCCCAGGTAAAGGAACAAGATGATAGATTAAAAGACTGAGGGCCATATGTAGGTAGCATACAATTTACCACTTCTTAAATACCGAACTTTACCGATTCGGTATTTAAGAAGTGGTAACTTGTATGTAGGTAATCATTCGGTAAATATTACCGAATCAGAGAAAATCGGTAATTACCGAACCGGTATTTACCGATTCGGTAATGAGGCATACCTTCCCATTGATTCCTATGGGCCTGGAGGCCCATAGGAATCAATGGGAAGGTATGCCTCATTACCGAATCGGTAAATACCAATTCGGTAATGGGGGGAGTACATTCAAGGGTGGCAGGGTGTCACATTGACACCCTGTTGCACCCCTGATTCCTGCATGTGTGCACATGTGGCGGACATACATGCCCTAAGGGCATGTATGTCTGCCACATGGCACTCTTTTTTCAGCAAAATATTGCTTTTTGCAATGTATTCGGTATTTAACACCAACCTATATTTGGTGTTAAATACCGAATTTCAATTCCCTCACAACACTCATTAGAGTGTTACCTACATCTCCTTTCAGGAATCGGTATTTACCGAATCGGTAAAATTACCGATTTGGTAATTTTACCGATTCGGTAAATTACCGAATCCTGAAACATGCCCCCTACATAGCAAATGCCAAAATACCGGTCGGTAACGGGATAATTACCGAAAATCGGCCGTTACCGACCGGTATTTGACTTCCTACATATGGCCCTTAATGGCCAAGGTTGAAGACCAAGAAAACCGAGCCAGGAGAAATAATCTATGCTTTCTAGGGATTCCCGAGGGTGTAGAAGGAAGTGATTCAAGGGGCTTCGTGGCCAGCCTTCTTAAGTCTGTCTTTCCGGAACTCAGCTCTTGGGATATGGATAGAGAAATTCAACGGGCCCATAGATTTCCTCTCACTTTATCAAAACGCTCGAACAATCCGCCTCAATATCCGAGGGCCATGGTAGTTAGTTTTGGGAATCTTACATTACGTGAAGCCATATACAATCTGGCTAGACCTACCAGTAAAAGAGAATATAAGGGTTTTATGTTTTTCGTTAGACCGGATTTTGCACATGCGACAGTCGAGCGCAGATGGCGAATGAGACAACTTTTTACCCCCTTTGAACAAATCGGAGCTTCAGTCTTTTTGCAAAATCCAGCACGTCTAAAAAATCACCTTCAGGGGATCAACTCGAAGCTTCTCCAGTGAAATTCAGGCGGAGGCGTACCTAAAGGAAATATCAGAGAGAGTGAAACAAAATAAGGATAAATAAGGCGGACCAAATTGCCAGAAAAAAAAATAAAAAAAAAAAAAATAAATAAAAAGGGGCTCTAAGACTCTTCACGTAGATCTTGTTAATGTTTGGGGTCACATCAGGGCAAAGGGTGGAGGATGGAATATGAACTACTTGGGAATCAAATATGCTATTAATATTTGGTAGATCTGGATTGTTCTTTAATATGTAATGTAACGGGTGAACGGATCAATTATCATATACTGTTTTGCAGTCGATATGTCCAGGGCTCATATGATCAGGCAACGGGGCAAGCGTAGGCGCACCGATTATACCGACGCCCATACCTGGGTACTCCAGGACCCAGGACGCCTCATCGGGTGGTAAGGGGGGGTGCAGGGGTGGACAAGCAGGTGGTAGGGAGGGAAGGGAGGGAAGGGCTGGGATGGGGGGGAAGACCAAGGGAAGACAATCAATGAAGAAAGTACCTTTAGTATTTTAAAAGAAGTAAATATGTTAGCAGGACCTAAAGAATTAATCATGGGCAAGGGAGGAAGAGTATGGTGGATAAACATAAAAACAATGATGGTTATTACACGACGTAGGATCTATAACATAGATGGCTAGACTACGAATCGTATCCTTAAATATTTGTGGACTCAACGATGTAAAAAAGAGACAAACTGTAACAGAAGGTCTCCATGCTATGGAAACCAATATAGTTTGCTTACAAGAGACCCATATAGAAAGAGGCCAACAACATCTATTGAAATCCTTGGGGTTTCAACTAATAGTGGCATCCACTCAGGGCACTCGTACGAAGGGAGTGGCCATTCTTGCTAAAGGGGGGGGGCTTACAATTTAGTCGATCACTTGCAGACAAGCTTGGGAGATGGGCCATTACTGAGTGCCGATATAACAATGGGCAGAAAACGGTGACCTTATGTACAATTTATGGGAATCTGGGGGATGACCCTGATACTCTTCTAAATATTTCTAATGAACTAGTGCATTGGCCTTTGCCTCTTATTGTGTGTGGTGACCTAAACCTTCACCTACCCGGAGATTGGACTGCTGGCCCGGCTTTTAACTATCAAGGGAGAAAACCTAAAGTCTATAGAGCATTTAAAGACTTGTGTGAACGACATGGCCTGCTGGATGGATGGCAGTTGGGGCACTCCGGGGACCAAGGATTTACTTTTTTTTCCTATCCCCATTCTCGACATGCCCGTCTTGACTATATCCTTCTATCGAAATCTATTAGGGATAGCTGCACTATAAGAAAGCTCCCAAGGGTATTATCCGATCACAACCCTCTAGAACTAAATATTACATGTAGCAGCACTATACGCTCTAGAAACCTTTGGACATTTGAAAGAGCCTTCTTAAGAAATGTGGAGTATCGTATCCATATGAGAGACTGGATACAATCTTTCTTAGAAATAAATATGGGCAGTGCTCCTGTTGAAGTAGTTTGAGATATAATGAAGGCTGGCATCAGAGGGGAGACATTGCAATTTTCCGTACGCACGAACAGGAAAAGTAAAGAACAACTAGCCTCTTTATATCTGAATCTGAACAAAGCTGAAACAGATTTGATTATAGCTCTGCAGACAGGTCAGGGTACTGAAGGATTATCGCAAGTCGCAATCGCGAGAAATAAGATTTCTGAGATCTTTATGGAAAAAGCGATCACCAAAGCTATGACTTATAAAGAAAAAACCTATGAACTCAGTGAGAAAGTAGGGCACCAGTTGGCTGTTCGTACAAGAGAGGAGACGACAGGAAATATGATAAAAGCTATAAATGATAGGAATGGTGAATTGAGACTAGAAGAACATGAGATTAGAACGGCCTTTCAAATGTTTTATCAGGAACTATACGAGGAACCGTTAGGCGGGCAAGAGGATGCGAGAGAATATTTCGATAAAGAGCTGGTCGAACCCCTAGGACAAGAAGATAAGGATTCATTGGATTCTCCCGTTAATTGGGAAGAAATATTATCATCCATGAAATCTCTGACCGCTGGTAAAGCAGCCGGCGCAGATGGAATCCCTACAGAGTTTTTTCTAGAATTTGCAGAACAAATGAAAACAATTATGCTACAACTTTTTAAGTCCATACTTCAGGGAGGAAACCCACCATCGTCTTGGTCACTAGCAAAAATTATGATCTTCCTGAAGAAAAACAAAAATCCGCTGGAAATGGGCTCATATCGCCCAATAACCTTGATTAACGGAGATTCAAAAATGTACTCCAAACTGCTTGCAGGGCGATTAGCACCTGTAATTCATAAAATTGTTTCAGTCCGACAACACAGATTTATCCCTGGCAGATCAACAAGTGACCATATACAAAGAGTTATCTCTTTATTTGACTATGCAGAAACTACAGGAGACCCTATGGCCCTTATCCTTTTGGATGCAGAAAAGGCGTTTGATAGGGTCTCCTGGAAATTTCTATGGGCGGCAATGTTAGACCGGGGATTAACGAATGGATTTATTAAAGCTATACAAGGACTATATGTCAATCCTAAAGCTAATGTAGTGATAAACGGGAGTATGTCCGAGAATTTCATGATTACGAGGGGAACTAGACAGGGGTGTCCCTGCTCGCCTCTTTTATTTGCGATATACATTGACCAATTTATACGCAAACTCGATAGTCATCCGTGCGTATCATCTATTAAGATCAATAATTATGAAACCAAAGTCTTAGCTTACGCAGAGGATATAGCTTTAGTTACCACCAACCCCAAGGAGGCAATCAAGATGGTTGAGAAGGAGGCAGCGCGATTCGGTAAAACTTCTGGTTATAAATTGAATGCGGGGAAAACTCAAATAGTTATAAATGACAAAGTGGTAATGGAGGACGATAGAGTTGTGGAACACGCTACTTATCTAGGTGTCAATATAAGCGCCAAGGTAGACAAAATTGTACAGATAAACCTTGATCCATTAATAGGTTGTACTAGAAAAGATTTAATTAGATTGGATAATTTACACTTAACTATTGGTGGTAGGTGCAATCTGATTAAAATGCTGATCCTACCTAAATTTTTATACCTTTTTAGAACAATTTGTCTTGAGTTTCCCCCGTATTACTTTAAAAACATCGAATCTCTGTTTTCTAGATTCATTTGGGGGTTCCAGAAACCCCGAAGGGCACTAAAATGGATTATGCTACCACCTGAAAGAGGAGGGTTAGCGCTGCCTAACTTTAGGATCTACTATTGGGCAACAGTGACCAAATACTGCACACACTTGTTGAATATTGAGCAGAACAATTGTCCGATCCCGACCCCACAGGAAATGGTTTTAGGGGATAGAAGCAAAGGGTGCTTATGGCGACATATTAATGACAATTTTTTCAAGAAAACTAAACTTAAGACCTTTCGGGGAATTTGGAAAGCTTGGAGCAATATCCGTAAACTCCTAGGGTTGGGACGCTTCTCATGCTATACTCCAATTAGTGGCAACTCTGATCTCTCTGAGATCTTTCATGATGGTTATATGTCCAGGTGGGTTAGGGCAGGAATTACCCAACTTGGTTGCTTCTATATCGAAAATCGACTAAAAAGCTTCTCGGAGCTACGTAATGACTATAATATTAGCAACAGGGATTTTTTCAAGTACTTACAGGTTAGGGATTACCTGTTAAAGAAAATGGGGGGGCGCTGTAAGTTCCAAAATATCGTAGTAATAGATAAACTATGCTCGGAAACCACCCTTAGAATCGGGGAAATATATAAGGATCTCATTAGCACCCTCCCGGATGATCTAGATAAACATATCACTAGATGGCAGATCAACCTATCCGTACAGCAAATAACACCTGAGCGAGCAATAGGGTATGCACAAACTCTGCTTATGTCAATAAAACTACAAGCTCAATTCTACAAAACATTTTTTGCCCTTTATTACACACCGTATAAATTGGGCAAATGGGCCAGCGGCTTGGGAACCGCTTGTCCACGTTGTTCATTGGCGGCTGCTAATGATATACACATGTTTGCCACGTGCTCTTCACTCAGCAACCTTAGGATAGAAGTATCTGATTTCATTTCGGATTTATTTCAGGCAGAAATTACTATCTCTAACGAAGAAATGATCTTAGAAGTGGCTGCAATTGAGCGCCCAATATACCAACAGGGGCTGATCTTCGTAGCTATGGCAACTCTTAGACTGTGTATAGCCATCTTTTGCACAATAGAGGGCTAGATTACTTGCCATTTGTAGCGTGGAGGTGGCCATATATAAGAACAAGGGATCTAAGAAAAAACAAAGAGGGATGTTGATTTGGGAACCACTGTTACTCTGGATAGAAGAGCAGAGTCAAGGATAAACAATTTATTTTAGGGAATAACCCGTAGTAGAAAATGGATGTGGGAATCCCTTTCTCTTTTTCCTTTCTTTTTTTTCTTTTACTATCTTTTTTCTTTTTTTGGTTATTAAACATACATGCTGTGAGACACGAATTGGTTAATGTTTATACTAAAGGGGGCTCAACAGAAAGTGTTTCTTGACCTTGGTCTCCTAGGGGGGAGGGGGGATGTGTATTGTATTGTTTTAAATTGTCAAAGTGTGAATAAAAACTATTTAAAAAAAAAAGAAAGCAGAGTTCAATAAGATGAGCAGAATAAGGGCTCTATTGTCCCAAAAGAAGTCGCGTCGACTTCTTCCCGGAAAACATTTGTCCTTCACGTAGCAAACACGCGCACTGAGGTGCAAGCGCTTTTGAATACTGATCTCCCACTTCATTTTGGGACCCTGATTCAGACTATCTTTAATGCCTCGTCAACAAGTGGCATGGCTCATTTTTTTTAAATTGTGGGCTCCGGCCTCGTGACCTCCTTTCAAACTATTTTTGGTGTGATCCCGGCATTTTTTCATTCTATTTTTTCCAGCGTCTTCGGAGGTCTCCCTTTGCTTCTCACCCCCATAGCTGGAATACTTTTGTTGATCTGCGCCCTGCGCTATGGATGCACAACTTGCGTCACACAACAACATGTCCCGGCTGCTCCATCTTCGTAACCGGATGCTTGAATACTATGGCACTTTACCACTGGCAACTTTAAGCATAGCCTATGGATTGTCTTTCCGGTTTCCCTACTTTACTTGTGTGCAGCCCGTCTTTCATTGCCTAGATTGTCCGTTCCAATGGGCTCTGGATTTGTGTCTGTCAAACTCGGTGTCTCCTGCCCCGGATTATGATCGGCTAATGAGCCCCTTAGTGGCTCATGAGTTGGACTGTTCTGGGGTCGGGATTATGGCCTGTGGAGCAGCACATGGAGTCCTTGGGAATTGGGACATCGGAACGGCTGCGATTGACTTCTTAGCAAGAAGTTATCTTGAAGAACACGCCAGTTGTCCTCGTCTGGTGCTGGAGGCTCCGGTGGTTGAGGAGCATGTATGTTCCTTCCCCGTCCTGAACTGGATGGCAGATAATTTTGCGGAACGTTCCAATGATTTCCTCTTGGAAGCTGTTGCAACTTATTGTGCTTATACATTGATGGATTGACTTTTGCACTTTCATTTCGTCCTACGTCATTAAATGAGTTGTTTTTATCCGTAACATGGGTTTTTTCACTTCTTTCAATTTTTTTCTTTACTTTTTTCTCTTCGAACTTTTTCACTTATCTTATATGGACTTATAGTTCATGCCCTTGGGTCCGTTCTATCAAACTTGAACTCTGCGTTTTTGCAAGTGCGCCCCTACTGGTTAGTGGTCCGATCAAGGGGGGGGTGTAGTGAAGATCGTTATCTATATATTTACAATGCTAAGTTAGCACAACCGCGTTAGATGTTAGAAAGCCATCTTGCCGCTTTTGCTGCTTTTGCACACAACACTCTAGTCGCATGTTATTAAATTGAGAAATGCTTACTCGGCTTTGCTTCGCATGAGAACTGTCTGTTGTTCACATCCCAAACAGTGTGCTGCGACCTTGGTCTGTACACAGTGTAAAGAGACAGTCTGGGTCGCTAGACGGTGCATGTTGTTGAGTTCAGGTTGATCGGCCCACTAGTTTAGCCATAACGATCACGCAGCTGCAAATGCCTGAAAGTCGGGTGCTTTTAATATTGCAGTGTTACATGTTCTCATTACATTCGGAAGAAGAGCTTTCCCAGGAGCAGAGCATAGCTGATCCTGTGATGTGATCTCACTGAGCTGATCTTTACGGTATGGGGTTCCCCATTCAAGCCTAGAGACCTTTTACTAGTCTAATAATAATACTATTAGCTTGCTAGAGAAAGGAAGGTGGCTTAGAGGCACTGTCATTTTAGTATGATTACTCCTTTCATTTTCTATGGTATTGTAACTATGCTGATGGTTTTGATTTTAATCGTTTGTCTGCTTATGTTAGCCAAACTGCTGCATCTTAGGACACGAGGTTTATAAAATAAACTCTTTAAACTTTTACAGTGTCTCTGTTTATTCTGTTGTGGACTGATATGAGAATAATTACGAAAAGGTATTTCTGATTCCCACCATTCCTGAGAAATACACTAAGTCGCTTGTTCTGGGTTGTCTATACATTGAGACCGCCGAGCTAAACCTCGGATAACGAATGGGACACTGATGCTGGTCGGATAAGGGGTTCTGGGTTCTGAGGTGAGTTTTTGGTACACCACAATTCACTGAGGTCCTGGTTTCCTGCACGTAGTTCTGTGCATAAGCAGAATCCCTGCAACAACATGGTCTGTAAATAACGTGAACTCTCGACCCTCAAGATAATAACGTAGTGATTCAATTACCCATTTAATGGCTAGTGCCTCTTTTTCTACCACAGCATAATTCCTTTCTCTCGGAAATAGTTTGCGGCTGATGAAAACAATAGGCTGTTCATTTCCTTCATTGTATTGTTGAGATAAGACAGCTCCTAGTACTTTTTCAGAGGCGTCAGTTTGGTGGATGAATGATTTGGAATAGTCAGGGCTGATCAATACGGGTTCTGACGTAAGAATATGCTTCAATGACAAAGACCTGAAGAACATACGGAGAGGGACGTTGGAACTATCTGTCTTAACAGTTTTCTTTAAAAGATCGGATGTGTTGTTGCTGCCTGTAAGAACCCTGGAATAATGCGCCTATTGTATCCCAGTAAGTCTCCACGATCTCTTTTAGTTTTGGATAATAGTACATTGGTGATGGGCGTTCCTTTCTCTTCTTGGGGCCTGATATGCCCCTCTCCTAATAGGAAACCCAAATATTTGACCAATCTGGCGGCCAGGTGGATTTTGACGGGGTTGATTTTCAATCCGTAGTTGTCTAGTGGATAACATTTTTCAGGTCTTCTAAATGTTGTACCCAGGAAGAGCTATATATGATAATGTTGTCTATGTATGCTGCTGCATACTGTTCACAGGGTTTGAGTATACTATTCATCATACGCTGGAATGTGGCCGGAGACCCAGGTAGGCCGAAAGGTAGAACAGTAAAATGATTTAGTCCCCCTGGGGTAGAAAAGGCAGTTTTATCTTTATCTTGTTATCTAAGGGGTACTTGCTAGTACCCTTTACACAAGTCAATGGTACTAATAAATTTGGCCTCCCCCAACAGTTCTACGTTTTCAGCAAGCCTCAGGAGAGGGTAGTTGTCGAATTGAGAGATTTTGTTAACTTCTCTGAAGTCGATATAGAATCTGACTGACCCATCTGGTTTTGGAACTAGCACAATAGGAGAGTTCCATTTGCTATTTGAAGGTTCAATAACCCTCTAATGGAGCATCTGTTGAACTTCTTGTTCAGTGAACCCTCTCCCAGTCTCGGGTATGCGATAAGGTTGTAATCTGGCTTTTGTTTCCTGGGAGAGTGTGTATGGCATGTTAAAAAAAGGTAGTCTTTCCTGGTGATAAGGAAAAGACATCCTGAAGAGGGTGTAAATGTTGGACCAACTCCTGCTTCACATTGGGTGGTAATTCAGGGTCAATACTTTGTATGTATAGAGGTGGATGTTGTTTAGCTACTCCTCTCATTACTGGCATAGCCTCTTCCCATTTCTTCAATAAATTGACATGGTATATTTGGGAGGTTTTCTTCATGGGATCTAGTTCAATTTGATAGATTACAGGAGTTACTTTTTCAACATCCAGGTAGGGGCCTTGCCACTGGCCCAGTAATTTGCGATCAGAAGAGCCCATAATTAGAAGAACAGGGTTTCCTATGTCGAAAGACCTCGCCTTAGTCTTTTTATTATATTGTTTCTTCTGTATTTCTTGTGCTTGTTCTAAGTTAGATTTAACAATACTATGTATCTGACTTAAATGTGTCTTTAGGTTAGTCACATATTCCAATAATAATTTAGTTCCATTCTTTTCTTTCTCCCACTCCTCCTTGCCCATATCCAACAAGGTTCAGGGTTGCCGACCATAGAGAAGTTCGAAGGGAAAATAGCCTGTACTTTTTTGTTCTTTGCATCTGATGGCAAATACGGCAAGGGGAAGCTTGTCTTCCCACTTCCTCGTCTCCAACGCCAGCAATTATTTTAGTGTGGTCTTGGCTAGACCGTCTGTTTGGGGATAAGTGGCAATCCGCATTTGTTTAATCCATAGCTGTTTACAGACTTGTTTTATGAGATTGGAGACGAAAGGGGTCTCCTGATCCGTCAAAATTTCTCATGGAAATCCTACTCTAGAGAAGATATTGGTCATGGCTTTCGCTACCTGGATGGTGTTAGGAGGTCTAAGAGCCACGGCTTCAGGGAAATAGGTGGCAGAATCAACCGGGACCAATACATACCTACAACCACTCCAAAATGGAAGAAGAGGGCCAATTGTATCCATACACTCTCAGGGAAAGGGTCCCTCTATTATAGGTAAGGGCATTAGGGGTACTTTGCTTGGAGGAGTACGACTGTTCTTTTGACAAACAGGACATTCCCTACAGTAAACTTTTACCAGCTCATATATACCTGGCCAATAACATTCCTCTAGAATAGATTTTTCCATTTTGTCTACACTGAAATGACTGCCCAATAAATGACAGGGAGCTAAAAACAGGATCTTATCATGGAAGGGCTTGGGAAAGCTGTGAGGGTGAAGTACTCCCTTTCTTTTGGGATAATAACCCATTTCTGAGGTGGCACTGAGGACCTACTTGGTCAGAGTCTCCAGATTCGCTTACCTAGTTCAAGGCTGCCTGTGGTGTGGGGTCTTCTTGTTGGGCTGCTTGGAAATTCATGTCTGTCTCCCACATGGTATATTCATGGATCCAGAGGTTTGGGTTACTCCACTGGGTAGATTTTGGGATTGCATTACACTTTGTAAGCAGCCTGTATCCACAAGGGCTGTAACTGGTTCTCCATTCACAGATAATTGACATTACTAAAGTGGTTTGCTCCCTGTTTTGAAACAATACAGGAATCTTATGAGACTCAATTTCATTGGCTCCTCCTTTTGTGGGTAATATGGCCAAACATACCACATTGATAGCACTGCGGTCCTGAAGAAGGGGGTGTCCAGGCATCAATGTTACCAATTATACAGATCTATGGTGTGGGGGTGGCTTCTGAGGTCTCGGGGAGTTTTCACTGGATTGTTTCCAACCTGTCTCCTCTCGTCCCGTCTGTAGTTCCTGGGCCCTACTGAATGCATTTTCTTTTAACTGCTTTTTCCAAAGTTACCTGGGTGTTTTGTCGGACCCATTATTGTATGGGCAGATGGAGGGAAGCAAGATATTATTCAAGATATATTTTCTCCATAAAGTCTTTTTTAGTATCCATTAGAGGCCTTAATCCATGGTCCGTCACGTCTTTTATTCAGTAGTAGCCTGTGGGGTTTCTTGAGGATCTTCTTGGACTTGTCAGAGTTTTATTCTGTACATTTCATCATCGATTCTCAGCCAATCTAGGATGCTCCTCCTAATATCGCTACATGGGGTGGTCCCTTGTAGATTCACAGCCTGATAAGCAGCTTGTAGGTCACCTGATAATAGAGGACCCAAATATTGGCCCCACTCGTCTCCAGGCCATGCTGCAGCCATGGCTATCCGTTCGAAATTGCAGAAAAAGAAATCGGGGTCCGCCCCACTAACATATTTTGGCTTGACGGCTAAAGGAAGGGTGGAATGGCCCAGTTGCTACCATTGTTCCAAGCCAATCAAGAGTTGACAGTCAGAACTGTCATGTGCCCAATGGGTATGATAGCCTCATGAATCGCCATAGTGCCACATGCACGCCTATACATGCTTCCGCTACAGGAATGTCTAGCACAACAGTGGTATCAGTCACAGGATCAGCTAAAGGATCTAGTGTTGATAGATAGCTGCACTCATTGCTTTCTGCAGTGGTGGAATACAACCTTTTAAACTGCAGCCTTTTCTAGACCCTGTCCCCCACATCTTCCTGACAACAGACGCATCCTTAACTGGATGGGGTGCTCACTTGCAGATTCTCACAGTCCAGAGTCTCAGAGACACCGAACACAAGGCTCTGCACATCAACTACCTAGAGCTACAAGCTGTTCACCCAGCATTGAAAGTATTCACAACTTACCTGATCAGCAAGGTTGTCTTGGTCCGGACGGACAGTATGACAAAAATGTACTATTTACAAAAACAGGGAGGGGCACATTCACAACAGTTATCACGCCTGTCTCGAACCATTTAGCTCTACATCACAGCATACATCTGTTAGCGGGAACAGACAATGATTTTGCCGACCTCCACAGCAGAATGCACCAACAAGTCTATGAGTGAGAACTCCACCTCTCCTCCTCCTCCTTTACTTCCACAAGGTGGGGTTTCCACAAAAAGATCTGTTTGCAACTGCGGACAATGCAAAATGCCCAAACATTTCCCCCAGGTTCTCACACCCCCTATCCAAGGGCAGTGCTCATGGACTAACTGGTCAGGGATATTTACCTACACTTTTACGCCTCTCCTTCATCTTCTGTTTTAGGAGCTCAGACCAAGATCTCTTACACTCATACTAGTGGCTTCCACACAGGCCCGACAGCCCTAGTTCACAACACTACTCGAACTATCAGTAGTTCTCCCACGAGAATCTTCCTCTCAACCCGGGCTTTCTCACTCAGAACCATGGAGAAATCAGGCACCCAAATCCCAAGGAACTCAACCTGGCAATATGGCTCCTGAGATCATAGAATTTGGTTATCTCAATCTCCCACCTTAATGTATGACCATTCTCAAAGAAGCTTGCAAGCCTACTATTAGGGCCTGCTATGCAACTAAATGAGAAATATTTGTCTGCTACAGTCATATTAAGAATATCAAACCATGTAATGCTAGAGCACAAAACCTTGTTTGTCACCTGCTGCATCTACAGCTCTCTGTCCTTGCATTCACATCCATGCACTTACATTTGGCTGCAGTGGCTGCCTATCTACAAAATAGACAACACCTATCTTTGTTCAAAGTGCCAGTAATCAAGGCTTTTGTGAAAGGTCTTAAAAGAGTGATTCTACCCTGAGTTCCACGTGCCCCTACCTGGAATCTTAATGTTGTTCTAAGAAGACTTATAGATCCACCATTTGACCTACTACATAAATGCTCCCTTCAATGTATCTTGGAAAGTCACATTTTTATTGCCATTGCTTCACTGAGACATGTTAGTGAGCTCCATGCACTAACTTTAAAAGAACCTTTCTTTTAGCGCCACAAAGATAGGGTGGTCCTTCTTATCAACCCAAAATTCCTTCTAAATGTGGTCTCTCATTTTCACCGTAATCAGTTGAGTGACCCGTGTTCTTTCCTCAACCAGACTCACTTGTGGAAAGGGCTCTCCCTACATTAGATGCTAAGAGAGCCCTTATGTATTCTGTTGACAGAACTAAAGACTTTTGCAAAACCAAACAACTCTTTGTTGCTTTTTGCCCTCTCATAAAACGAAACCCCATATCTAAATCAGATTTTGGCAGGTGGATAGCTAAATTCATTGACATATTACGTTTAAGCCAAAAGGCCTTTACCTACACCCCTAAAGCACAAACTACTCACAAGATATGGGTTTCTATGACTTTCCTGGGCAATCTCCCAATAGCTGATAGATGCAAAACAGCTTCATGGCCTACACCACAAACTTTCACTAAACATTATTGTGTGAATGTTCTAGCATACCAACAAGCTAATGTAGGTTAGGCACTACAACATGCACTCTCTCAAACATCAACACCCACAGGTTAGTTACCGTCATGGGGGGCACTGCTATACAGTCTATGCAAAGCATGTGTATCAACAGCCACATATGCCTTATACAGATTGTTACTTATCCTGTAAGCATCTGTTCATGGCATGTAGTGCTGTATATTCAACATGCGCCCACCCTCCTCCCTGGACACCTGTTGCCATTGCAGTTCCTTTACCTTTCTATATGCATGGACATCTGTTTATTTATACTTACTTTCCACTTCATTCTCACCCACCTATGGAAAACAACCTAATAATGGAGTTGATACCCATGAGCAGTATCACCAAGAGATGGGCTGATTTTACCTCGTGATTCAAACGACTTCTTTGAAGAAAAACAACTTGCACACAACTAGACACAGAACTAGATGGCAGGAGTATGCAAAGCATTTCAATACATCACCAAATGCCCAGAACAGACGGTTACAGGGTAAGTAACACAATCCTTCCTTGCTAAGTTAAGTTACAGGTTATTTTGTGGAGCACACTAATGCTGAAGCTTGTTGTCGCTAACGTCAATAAATTATATGGAGTGGAAAGAGAGGATGTTACAGATTTAGTAATAAGGTCAACTGTTTATAATAATACAAGAGGGTTGAGAGTAGGGTTGAGTGGATTTGAGAAGAAACATGTTCAAGAGCTAGACGAAGAAAGACCTCCCATGAGGAATTTGTGTGAGAAGAATGTGAAGAAGTAATTGACTCAGTGTGAAAGAATAGTCCCCTATTTCACCTACTTAACTCAATTCTTATCGGAGGCTCCCGTACTTTCTTACTAATGCCGACGTGGGACCTGTCAAAACAAAGAAAGGACCATTAAAAGGAAAACAGACAACATTAACGAAGGACTATGATTATCTCTAGGCCTGGGCCAAAATTCCGTTCCGTTCGCGGAAATTGCGATATTTTGGCATTTTCGCGTTCCGCGGAAAGCGCGAAAATGTCAAAATTTCCGCATTCCGCAGCTTAGCGATAATTTTTTTCTTGCTCGCGCTGTAAAACAATACATTCTCGCGCGCGCGATCGCCTTACCTGAATCCCTGCGTTCTCCGACAAGTTTTCTTGACCCGGTCGCGTTCTCCACGAGATGTTGGATTTTGGTAGCCATTTTGCGCTGTCTCGCGAGAGTTCGCGGCCGCATTCAAGTCATTTTTCACGCGATCATGTCATTTGTCGCGCGATCACGTCTTTCTTCTCGCGATCATGCACCGCGCGAGTATGAGAAGATTGAGATCTCGAACATGTCATTCTACATCGCGAGCCAGAGAATGAGGACGCGGGCACATGAAATCGAACGCGAACAGGAGAAAGAGACCGCGAACACGTCATATCCAACGCGACAGGGACAAAGAAGAGAACGCGATCATATCGTTTTCGACACGCCAGCGGAAGTAATGTGAAGCTGGAGAACTCAACAACGTAAAATTTACAATTTGGAGAGGAATATCGGCTCTAGCAGCATGAAACCATCTGCAAATACTGATTTTGGATAAAAAGAACTCCTTACATTCACATTTGGCTTTCCTTTTTTGTGCAAGGAGTCATTTATTTTTTTACAAGGTGGAGAGAGGGAGGAAGTGACACAGATTCTCCAACTTCCTGTTCCTGTCCAGCAGGCTCCTCCCAGTGCTTTGTCCATCTCCTGCTCATTCTGCCTTTGGATTTGGAGCTGGAAAGATCACTCTTTTTGTCTGCTGCATCATTGCAATTGGATTTCAGGATTTTTGGAATAGGATATTTTACAAGTAAGTGGTTGTTGTGTTTGATTGTGGGCATTGCAGTTGTTGTGTAACTACAATTTATTTTTGATAATTAATTATCATCATTCCTTTTTTTTAAATTTTTTTTTTTTAATTTTGTGGGTTGTAGTAGTAGGCCCGAGCTAGCCATGGGCATGGCCTCATGGGTGTGTGTGTGCATGATGAAGGAACTGTTCCTTTTGTTTTTTGAATATATTTCATTTTCAATCACATTTAGGGCATGGATGGCATTGGATTGAGTTGGGGAAGTGTGTTTTTTGGGGTGGCCTTGCTGATGTTGTTGGGCCTGGCCATGTGGCTGGTGGCCATTTTGAGGCCTAGGCCTGCAAGCTTGCCTGGCCTTGTCTGCCAACAGGCCTGCTTTCATCCACTGCTACCAGAGCAGGTAGCCACAGCTTTAGTAATCTACTGTTTTCTGTTTGCTCTGTTGAATTTAGACATCATTTAGGGCATGGATGGCATTGGATTGAGTTGGGGAAGTATGTTTTTTGGGGTGGCCTTGCTGATGTTGTTGGGCCTGGCCATGTGGCTGGTGGCCATTTTGAGGCCTAGGCCTGCAAGCTTGCCTGGCCTTGTCTGCCAACAGGCCTGCTTTCATCCACTGCTACCAGAGCAGGTAGCCACAGCTTTAGTAATCTACTGTTTTCTGTTTGCTCTGTTGAATTTAGACATCATTTAGGGCATGGATGGCATTGGATTGAGTTGGGGAAGTGTGTTTTTTGGGGTGGCCTTGCTGATGTTGTTGGGCCTGGCCATGTGGCTGGTGGCCATTTTGAGGCCTAGGCCTGCAAGCTTGCCTGGCCTTGTCTGCCAACAGGCCTGCTTTCATCCACTGCTACCAGAGCAGGTAGCCACAGCTTTAGTAATCTACTGTTTTCTGTTTGCTCTGTTGAATTTAGACATCATTTAGGGCATGGATGGCATTGGATTGAGTTGGGGAAGTGTGTTTTTTGGGGTGGCCTTGCTGATGTTGTTGGGCCTGGACATGTGGCTGGTGGCCATTTTGAGGCCTAGGCCTGCAAGCTTGCCTGGCCTTGTCTGCCAACAGGCCTGCTTTCATCCACTGCTACCAGAGCAGGTAGCCACAGCTTTAGTAATCTACTGTTTTCTGTTTGCTCTGTTGAATTTAGACATCATTTAGGGCATGGATGGCATTGGATTGAGTTGGGGAAGTGTCTTTTTTGGGGTGGCCTTGCTGATGTTGTTGGGCCTGGCCATGTGGCTGGTGGCCATTTTGAGGCCTAGGCCTGCAAGCTTGCCTGGCCTTGTCTGCCAACAGGCCTGCTTTCATCCACTGCTACCAGAGCAGGTAGCCACAGCTTTAGTAATCTACTGTTTTCTGTTTGCTCTGTTGAATTTAGACATCATTTAGGGCATGGATGGCATTGGATTGAGTTGGGGAAGTGTGTTTTTTGGGGTGGCCTTGCTGATGTTGTTGGGCCTGGCCATGTGGCTGGTGGCCATTTTGAGGCCTAGGCCTGCAAGCTTGCCTGGCCTTGTCTGCCAACAGGCCTGCTTTCATCCACTGCTACCAGAGCAGGTAGCCACAGCTTTAGTAATCTACTGTTTTCTGTTTGCTCTGTTGAATTTAGACATCATTTAGGGCATGGATGGCATTGGATTGAGTTGGGGAAGTGTGTTCTTTGGGGTGGCCTTGCTGATGTTGTTGGGCCTGGCCATGTGGCTGGTGGCCATTTTGAGGCCTAGGCCTGCAAGCTTGCCTGGCCTTGTCTGCCAACAGGCCTGCTTTCATCCACTGCTACCAGAGCAGGTAGCCACAGCTTTATTGATCAAGTGTTTTCTATGTGATCTGTTGAATTTTTAGACATCACCTTCCTGAGAGTGTAGTGTGGCTGTACACAGTACTAGTAGTATAACATAGCTCTAGTTAAAAAAAATTCATAAATGGCTAGACTATCTTTTGTTTGCACTAGTACAGTACTAAGTAACTGAACCACAAAAACAAATGCAACATTTCACTGATGTTCTTCACCTGTCTTCTTTGCTTTTAGGTGCACAAAAGACAGAGTAGGAGGTGTCATGGGCATCACCTGGCTACCCGTTGTACTGCCAGCCAGACAGAAGTCCTGCTGCGCATCACGCCCACGTGTGACCAGAACTTGTTGTGCATCTGCCTCCTGCCTGACGTCGGAATAAGATGGCCCCAAAGAAAGGTACCAGGTCCAGTACCAAGAAAGTTGCTGGTGAGAAGAAGGAACAGAAAAAGGAAGTGCCATTAACCACGACTGGTGGTGTGCCGGCCAAGGTTTTTTTGGGCACCAAAGCGTTGTCCGGGAACCAAGCTGGGAGCAGCACAGCGGTCCAGCAACCCCACCAACCTAGGCCCAAGGGCTTTACTGTCGCAGAGGTAGCCAGTCTACTAACGGGCAGCGATGTTGAAGAAATGTCATTACCGCAAAGTAGTACACAATCAAGTTCAACGCAGGCGCAAACTCAGCAGATCAGTGTGCAGCCGCCGCAACAAGAACAGCAGCAGCAGCCGCCGCAACAAGAACAGCAGCAGCAGCCGCCGCAACAAGAACAGCAGCAGCAGCCGCCGCAACAAGAACAGCAGCAGCAGCCGCCGCAACAAGAACAGCAGCAGCAGCCGCCGCAACAGAACAGCAGCAGCAGCCGCCGTAACCAGAACAGCAGCAGCAGCCGCCGCAACCAGAACAGCAGCAGCAGCCGCCGCAACCAGAACAGCAGCAGCAGCCGCCGCAACCAGAACAGCAGCAGCCGCTGCAACCAGAACAGCAGCAGCCGCCGCAACAGCCCACCATAGTAGTTGTTGCTCCTGACGTAGGGGCATTTCAGGAAAGCGAGCTTCCTGCAGACAAAGCGGAGCGAAGTCAAACCACTGTTTCAGAACATCTATTGTCTTCCAGACCACCAGCAAGGAAAAGGAGGCTTAGTCCATCATCTTCTTCTTCAAGCCCCGCTTCTGATGATCGTGATGACACTTGGGTCCCACCAGCTCGGTCTGAGAGTGAAGTACGCCACAAGACATTGCTTCTGAAAAGGAAGGTCCCAGAAAAACTTAGAGTTATGGAGGTAGATGTAGAAGAGGGGGGTGATGATGTTGATGAAGACGAGCCAGTCATCACGCACATTACTCCCGCCCCAAAGGGATTGGAGACCGACATTCTAACCCTATCCAGAAAGGCTGCTACTGAGCGGGATGTAGCACGGATCTCACCAACACAGGTTACACCACCACTACCTCCAGCTGCCATATTTTCCAAGGCCCGGCAGGGACCTACATCCAGCTCAACCACCTCAGTAGGAAGTGGTAGTAAAAGTCACAGTGTAGGTGGACAGGGTCACATATTTTCAAGCACCCCCTCAAGTTCATCTGGTGTTGAAAGTGGCACATCCAGCAGTGCCAGAAAGTTCTCCTCCCCAGTTTGGGACTTCTTTTCTGTTAGCGCCAAGGAGGAGAACGTTGCTATATGCGCAATTTGTCGGCAAGGTGTTCGGCGTGGTAAGCTTGGTACAAACTATGGTACCGGAGGACAAGCAAGTCATCTCAGAATACACCACACTATTGTGTGGGAGGATCACCTACTTAAGTTAAAAGAAAGTAGGAAAACTAAACCCTTTGAAGTTGGTCAGGAATCAGGGAGCGATATTATTGTGGTGGCAGGTGAAGAACAGGGAGGCATTTCTAGCCCTGTCTCCAGTAGTGCAGTCACTGCAGTGGTAACGCCCACATCCTCCTCAGTAACATCAGAGTGGCACCGCAGTAAGAGCCATACTCAGAGTGTGGGTGAGACACCAAGGCGACCGGCGAGTACCTCAATGAGACAATCTGTGTCGTTGAGCCTTAGTGGGTTAATGGCACCACTAAGGAAAGTAAGCCAGCCTACCATTGACAGCATGTTTAGGTTGGAGGGGCAGTTCCAACGCAACCACCCAACGGCACGATTGTACAATGCGAAGCTGGCTAAAATGTTAGCGCTGGACCTTCTTCCTTTTTCATTTGTGGAAGGGGTGGGTTTCCTTGAATTTGTGTCTGCCATCTGCCCGAAATGGAAAGTTCCAAGCCGGTCCTATTTCGCAAGAATTGCTGTTCCGGCACTACATCATGATGTGCTGGAATTGGTTGGACAAGCTTTGCAGAAGAGTGCTGTGCACAATATCCACCTGACAACAGACATGTGGACCAGTTGCCAAGCCACAGATTACATGTGTATCACTGCACACTGGATCTCTTTTGTGGGGGTTAAAGATCAACTATCTGCACGAGGTGTTGTTGACACAGCTGCGATTTTTGAAGGTACTCGGAAACATGCAACTGTAGCCATGTTCGCCATGGAGAAATCTCATACGGCTGAAAACATTTTAGAAGAGTTTCGCACCAAGGTTTTGGAATGGCTGCAGCCCAGAGGGCTTGGTATTGGTTTTGTTGCCACAGACAATGGCAGTAATGTACTTAAGGCCATGCAACTTGGTTCCTATTTCAGGGTTCCGTGTTTGGCACACTGCATAAACATTATAGTGCAAGACTTTCTGAAAAAAGAACCCATAGTAAGCAATTTACTGTCCATCTGCCGAAGAATATGCACTCATTTCAGCCATTCTTTTAAAGCTCGGAAGCAGCTGAGGATCCTCCAACGTGAGCGTAGGGTGCCAGTCAAGGCACTCATCCAGGAGGTGGCAACACGTTGGAACTCAACGTATTACATGCTTGATCGTCTGTATGAACAGCACAGGTCACTCAATGATTATGTCTGGTACAGAAGCAGTGATGCTAGTTTTAAAGGCATGACCCTTCAGAGGGAGCAATGGACCCTAATTCAATGCCTGACTGAGATGCTGTCTCCTTTTGAGGTCTTCACACGTGAAGTCAGCAAGGAGGACTGTACAATGGGCCAAGCTATCCCATTGTTGCAAATGCTAGAGCATGAGCTGAATAATGTGTCTGAATCCTACAAAGGTGTAGAGGACAGAAGGCAAGCCCATGACTTGGTGGAGAGCTTATCCAGGCGCTTATCAGAAAATGTAAGGATACAAAATAAAATTTTGTCACAAGAACATTACATTTGTGCCACAATTCTGGATCCACGTGCAAAATTAGGACTATTCCGTTCTTTGTCCGACACTGATGTTGCCCGCTACAAAAGTTGTATAGCTGAAGCAGCCATCAAGTTAGAAAACGAAGGGCTGCTAATTAAAAGCCCGCCACATCAACCCACAACAAGTACTGATACTGAAGCAGGCCATGCAGAATCAAGTGCAACTTCGTCGGCTGAGGGCAGTGCGGTTGGCTCACAATCGCAACACTCACCATCACCATCGACTACAAAAACAATAACTGGATCATTCGGCCGAGTACAATCATTATCAGATTGGTATGTAAAGATGGGCCTTAAGCACAGTGCTGATGCACAGAAAAAACAGCACAAAAGCTTACCAGCAGCAACCCTGAATATTGAGCGGATGGTCCAGGCCTATCTGGACGACATAACAGAGGTGTACGTTGATCAAAACACAGTGCAGTATTGGCATAGGAAAAGGTCTGAATGGCCACAGCTCAGCAGGCTGGCGATAAGCTATCTGGCTTGCCCTGTCGCAAGTGTCTCTTCCGAACGTGTTTTCAGTGCTGCTGGTTCCATTGTAACCTTGAGAAGGACCAGTCTATCTCCCAAAAACGTGGAGAGGTTAACAATGATCAAAATGAATCAGCACTTCATACCACCGAATTACACAATGCATGAATCAACAGAGGAAGATGAGGACAGCGGCTCAGGTGACGGAAGTATTGTGTCAGATGATTACCTACTACTGGAAGATCCCCCAGAGTTTGAGGACGAGCTATACTTCCCTGACAATTAGGCTCGCACTTACTGTCTTCCTCCCTTTTTTCCCCCTTTGTTTGTGTCTGTTGTTCCGGTTATAAACTTGTGAATCGCAACCAATGCATTATCACCGTCTTCTAATCTTCTAATTTAAGATACAAGTTTCAGGTGTCTGCCATTTGACACTACAGTCCTCAGAATCCAGCTCCTCCGCTCGATCATACTGCATCTCCTGGTCAATTCCATTTCCCTCATGAATGATGATTGGATGATGGTAACAACAAATTCAAACTTTCCTCGTCCTTCCAAAACAAGTGGACCATGAATCTGATGACTTCTATAGCTATCCTCCTTCAGAGCCGAGAGAGACTGGCCATTAACTGAAAATAAGATGCAACAGGTAATGATTGATGCCATGCATTGGCCGCAGAATAGCAGACTGAATGATGTAGATTTTGTTGTGTGTGTTGCGCATGAATGAATTGATGTAATTGTGCACTGCCACTAATCAACATTCTACAGAACACACTAATTTTCCTCTTCTGGCAAACAAGAAATGTGTACTTCTCCTGCATCTTGGTGATACATTGCTTTTAATTCAATACAGGAAGGGGACTCACTCAATCACTCAATCTGCGCAATGCAAATGACTGTGACTAAACAGCACCGTCAATCATGATGATGGCGAAAGAGATGGCCTGCAGCGTTAACGAGATGAGATGCAACAGGTAATGATTGATGCCATGCATTGGCCGCAGAATAGCAGACTGAATGATGTAGATTTTGTGGTGTGTTGCGCATGAATTGATGTAATTGTGCACTGCCACTAATCAACTTTCTACAGAACACACTAGTAATTACTAATTTTCCCCTTCTGGCAAACAAGAAATGTGTACTTCTCTCCTGCATCTTGGTGATACATTGCTTTTAATTCAATACAGGAAGGGGACTCACTCAATCTGCGCAATGCAAATGACTGTGACTTAACAGCACCGTCCATCATGATGATGGCGAAAGAGACGGCCTGCAGCGTTAACGAGATGAGATGCAACAGGTAATGATTGATGCCATGCATTGGCCGCAGAATAGCAGACTGAATGATGTAGATTTTGTGGTGTGTTGCGCATGAATTGATGTAATTGTGCACTGCCACTAATCAACTTTCTACAGAACACACTAGTAATTACTAATTTTCCTCTTCTGGCAAACAAGAAATGTGTACTTCTCCTGCATCTTGGTGATACATTGCTTTTAATTCAATACAGGAAGGGGACTCACTCAATCTGCGCAATGCAAATGACTGTGACTTAACAGCACCGTCCGTCATGATGATGGCGAAAGAGACGGCCCGTTAACTTAAGATGAGAAGGAACAGGTAATAAATGATGATAATTAATGGCATGCACTGGACACCTGACTCTGAGCTATTGGTCTTTGTGTTTGCGTTGTTTGGTGTGCACAAAGTGATGTCAAAGTGTACTAGTGGTAATCTATCTTTCTGTACACAATAAAGAATGACTCAAGTCAGTAATATTTATATTTCTACTCTTGTTGTGTTATAAAAATTACACTTGTACTGCAGGCCGATCTTCAGTCAGTAGAAGTATCAGAGCTGATGATGAAGTCAGGAGGATGTTTCATGAGTGGCATAAAACGGAAAAGCCTAAAGGTAAACACGTGAACAACAACCACAGCACACCCAAATGTCTGTGTAGAAGTTGAATAGAGTGTAGCGGTGGGATGACTGCAGTGCATTGATTTTACTAACTTTAACTGTAAAATGCTATGTCTGGAATGGATAATGTGCTTTGCGTTTGTCCAACTCTTTGAGAGAAAAAAAAAGGACTCTAAAGTGTTAACGTAGGATGTGCTAATGGTAAGCACTGTGGGCCTGATCTCTCCTGTTACTGTTGAAGGTCTATGCTGGAAACAGACTACAGTAGAGATGATGCATATGCATACATGCCACCTCAGAAAGTGTTCTTGTTGCACTACACCATCACTTGTGCATTTGTTTTCACTTTCTTTCTGAATATCCCCTTTGGTTTTCAATCTAAAATTACAGGCCGGGCCTTGTCCAAAACTTTGTAAAACATTACAATGCATATTAATTACCTTACCAATCAATCACCTTTTTATTCCAGCCGGGCAGTGGCGAGTGGTGAGGCGACACACCCAAGATTGATGGACGAGAGGAGCAAGAGGAATGCCGAGATGCAAAAAACCAGTCCACATTTTTGACCAGGATAAGACAGTAACAGTATCCACTTTTCACTTCTTTTAAATAATTTGATTAATATCTTGTATACATTCTTTACAACAGTGTGTTCTTGGAGTTGTTATTATCAATCATCATTACGTTTGCTCTGTGTTTACGATTCTTCACTACCAATATTTAAAATTTCTATTTGCTATCTGTTAAAGTATTAAGGCCGGAACAGAACAAGAAATAGAAGTGTATGTAATCCGGGTCTCATCATGCATGCATTTCCTTTTTTATACCTTAACATATGGAATGGATATGGTATGGTAGTCTTCAATGATTGTCGTTTGTTTGTCTATGTATGCATACTGTTTTTCTATGTCAAACCTTTCCCAAAATCCCCCTTCCCATCCAATCAACGGACCCTAACCCTCTTCCCCCGGGCTGTGTGACTTATTGTCGAGGTGTAACTAAATTAAATGTACACCAATACTTAATCACACACTTGCTGGGGCGGATGTGGTGAAAGCAACACTACTTCAATTTCAATGCAGAGCGATGATCTTCTTCTGCTTGCCCACCCATGAGTAGGATATTTCACAGGTTATTTTATTTAACAAAGGAACATATACCTCAGCATGAATTGCCGGCATTGATTGGATTTGTTTGTTGTCATTCCTCATATACAGCACTAACTGTTAGACTGTAGGCATAGCCAAGTCGACAAAACTATAGTTTGTAACTCTGTCTAGTAGGCTATCCTCATAATAACCAGCATTCAGTTTTTTTGTCAAATATTTGAGCATATAATTGTTGCTCGGTAAATTCTGTGATGTACTTCATTCAACTACTCCTCTAACAGTCTCTCAAAGGCGATTGACTATCTCCTTTTCTTTTTTTGGAAATGCTGCCACCCTGCCAGTGTATACTACTACTACTATACTACCACCACCACCCCAATCATGGCATGTATGAAAAAGGAAACCATCTTCACCATGCAGCCAGTGCTGTGCCACAGTTGGACATAAACATCAAGCACCGGTAAGAGAGAAGTTTGGGGGAGGCAGAATCAATAATGGACATGTTGTCAATGATGTCAGTTTCAAACACCACTCCAAAGAATGCATAGTAGGACCAGTCAATGAGTGAGGTGTGTCGCATCTATCTGTTTGTGTCTTATACAGTCAGCAAATTATTGAAATCAAACACACGCTATGGGCGGCCATGCACCAGCAAAGAAACAGTGTGATGTAAAACAGTTACCCCACCTACAAAACATTAACAACATTGCATGTAACATAGAAAAATATATTTAATTGACCCTAACAAATAAACTAAACCCACAAAAGCTAACCCACCCACCTCCCTAACCCCAACGACTGTCCATAGAAGTAGAGAACGCCCAAACGAGTGAAGAACGAACAGGAATTAAAAAAGGGGCAGTGACAGGGACTAACTGGTGGGGCGGGACTGGAGGAGGACACGAATCTGGTCCTCTAAATGGGCGACGCGGCATCTAAGGCCGCGGCAGTTGCAGCCACAGTGGGGGGGGGCACCGGAGATGGCACGGTGGCGGCGGGCAGCCGCCCGGCGGTGGCGCCGTACCGCTGGAGGGCGGTGGCTGGGGCCCGGGGCAATGGAGGAGCCTTCAGTAGCTGCAGCAGCCTCCTCCTCCTCCTCGGCTAGGACCACCAGCCGCCGGTATTCCTGCTGGATTGCCTCCAGCTTCCGGCGCCGTGCCTTGGCGGCCAACTCCTTACGGTTGACTTTCGGAGTTGCTGTGTATCAAAAAGAAAAAAACAAGACAATTGTAAAATATAGTCTTAATAAAACAGTAGGACAAGGTAATTATTTATACACATAGTGGCATGGTAGAGTAGCACTATAAAATAAAGCACAGTAGTACATAACATTTTAAATGTCGCCCGTCCTTCTTCCTTCCACCTGTCTTACACTTTTTAGTTGAACAGTGCACCAGGTGCTCTTCTCCATAAAACTTTCAAAGCGGAGTTGAAATCAGATAGATGAGGACATTGGTTACTCAATACTCCGGCTCCTAGTCCTATACCAATTAAAGGGAATTCTAGTCTTCTAGTTCACTCTTCAAACGTCCCCAAGAACTCATACTTACTTACGACATCGGATAGCGGGCGGACTTTGTCCGCCCGCCATCCGACTGCTAAAAAGGGTGGGGGTCCCGTGGGGACAATTAATTAGGATGATGCGCCCGGCACAGTGGCGGGCGCACCCTGTTATTTTAAATTTAAATTCTGGTTGGCTTTGCTGAAAGCAATGCTAAAATGTTGTGCTGCTTTTCCAAGCACAACATGACGGGCCTCGCACGGAGCCTGTCACGTTTTGCTTTGAAAGTCGGGGGGGTACCATAGCATCGGTAGGTACCCTCCATGGGGGCCCCCAAGCATACTCTGCAATGTGTGCATGCCTTTCCGTGGCGGACGGCAATCCCGCCACGCAAAGGCATTCCAAAATGCAGATTATATGGCTGCCGGTGTGGTGAGAGAGACACCACCGCCATATTGAACCCTTTTCCGCCTGGACATGTCTGAATATTTTCTACAGGGATGGCGGGAGGTTTGCCCCTGCTGTGACGGCAGTGAATTCCAGCCAGCCAGGCGGGGGCAATACGCCCACCATCCTAATGGGGCCCTAATTCACAACTGTACAGTATACATATACATACAGTACACCTTTGCAGTGAGTGTGCTGTCAAGTTCAACAATAGTTAAAGATTATGAATCTAACTTACCACCGCCTGCCACTGGTGCTGCCACTCCCCCTCCGTTGCTATCTGCAACTGCTGCATCCTCGCCCTCGGCGTCGCCTTCGCTGGCCCCAGCAATGGTGGTCGGTAGTGCGCCTAGAAAACATTACACATTTATTAGGCAACATATACACCTCCCCCCTATTGATCAGTAGCAAGGTTGAAAAATGAGTTAATACTAACATAAATCACTAGTACAAATCAGGTAGTAGTAGAGTAGACACTAAGTTATATGATCATTGTAGCATTTGCTTGATTAGCCCTAGCCATGCACATGTGACGTTACCTTTACCTTGCAGCTTCTTAAGACACCTTTGAGCCCACATGACCTGCCTCACACTGCTACTGTCTAGTCTACGCGCTGCGTACAGGCGGTCAACAAACATTAACAAGCCACTTTTTTAGGAAGAACTGGTGTACTACTGTTACTGTTAGTCCATATTGCTTATCCATAGATGCTACACTTTTTGGCACGGCTGAGAAATGCTTGCAAGTTGCAATATACTAACGCACACCATTTCTTTTTTCGCATTACAGACGCAAGATTCGCTTCTACGAACCAGAGCTTCTGAACGATGCACCAACTACCAGTACTAGGTTCTTCTGAGGTGAGGGGTCCCTTCACTCACATCTTCATTTATAAATGTATATAAACTAAATTGCTATGGGATGGTGGTGCTGCCTTCCACCACTTCAGTTATCATGATTTAATTCCCAACTGTATAAGTGTAACAATGTATATTGTTTTAATGTTATTGATTTGCCGGTTGGTGCTGCTAAGAAAACAGTGTACAGACCTTCTCAAATTGAAATACAATTTTTAAACTTACATAGACTTTGTGGTATTTGGTGTGGAGTGGACTAACTTACACTAGTGAGCAAATTAAAGTAAGGGTGTGCATGTGAATTGCTTCCACGACAGAGGTTGGGTGTGTTAATGTTCTGGGTTGTCTACTTGTTGGTTATCTTGGGGGGAGGGTTCCGAGACCTAATAGGTATGACAAGACAGTACTATAGTCAAGCAGTGGAATTGTGGTGGGTGCGGAATTTCTGATTGAGGTGTGCAAGGAAGGTCCAACCTACCATCACCAACATCCTATTTTCTGGTGCAAATGTATGTGCAAGATCCCTACAACAGTGGTATGTCCTATAGGGTATCATATCAAAATATTAAGAAATCTGGTAGGGCTGTTGTTGCTGTGAATTTTCAAAGCCTAAACATCAACAAGAGTAAAAAGTAGTACAAGACAACGACCCAACGGATTGTACGAGCTACTTGTGAATATGAGTTTTATATTACAACCTTTCACAAAGAGTGGCACTGGCCAACTGGGCAAGACTAGCTACTACAGTACAGACAGACAGACTGATAGTATGTAGTAGTACTCAGTCATCATAGCGGAGGCAGGGATAAGCTTTTTGAAACCGTACAGATCGAAGGATAATTGGTGGTAAAAAAAATAGCATTTGGAAACACACTATAGTTCGGGAGAAATGGGGCAGTAAAAGTTATGGAATAAGAAATATTATTAAAAACAAGAAGACTTACTGGGGCCAGCAGAGGAGCCCTCAGCGGTGTCCTCCTGGTGGTGTTCCTGTCCCGCCGACTGCCCAGTCCCTGCCCGTCTGCCCCTGGGTGCTGATGAACAGGAAAGATATAAGAAAGAGACAAACATTGATGGATGGTGTCAACTTAAGCAAATACAATATTTTTCAACAACGGTCAAAAAACACTTATGTAAACAATTGCAATAACTACATTGACCGATCTCATCTGGTCAACATGTAATATCGGGGGATTCGCAGTTCGACTACTTAAGTTACTATTTATCAACAGTAATCCATTCTGATTCCAGAAAACTAAGTTACAAGTAAGCCTAAGTATTAGTACAACGTACCACCCAACCTAGCCCACCTATTCCAGGCATGCCAATTGTACATTAAGTATGCATTTCCACTGTATTCCTCAACAATG
Source organism: Triturus cristatus (assembly GCF_964204655.1). Taxonomy (NCBI): domain Eukaryota; kingdom Metazoa; phylum Chordata; class Amphibia; order Caudata; family Salamandridae; genus Triturus; species Triturus cristatus. The sequence continues at coordinate 548,133,188 of NC_140581.1, forward strand.
TGTATGATCCAATCATGGAGGACACATGAACATGACTACATTTTTTGTATACACCAAATTTTGGTTTGATTGATGCTGATCTGCTACTGCTAAGTAACTGCAAAGCCTACCTCCACTCATTGAACAAACTAGAAAGGTTCTAAAGACTGGCGTACTAGCAGCACGTCACGTAACTGAGTGAGGGGGGCATCACGCATACCACTAACCAATTAGAAGCTCATACAAAGTACCTAAACCTATGTATCAATCCGCCCCTATCTATTAGTGACAGGACAAAGTAAGGAGTGGACGTGAGTCACTGTAGCATTACGTAACTTAATTTCTCTAAAATAAACTCGTAAAGAATCACGCTAAGCAAGCGCAAACGCAAAGCTGCAAACAAGTAAGATTAGTAGTAGTGCAGAAGAGCACCTGTGTCATAATCACAGAAGACTTTTAAACGTTATTAACCTGGAATGTATTGCAAGCAGCAACATTCTAGCTGGTTGGAAGGAAAAAAAGATATTCGCAATATATAATATAGAGCAGAAGAACAGACACAAAGTTGTAATAATTAAATAGGTACTCACCAAGCCCCGGGACCTCCACTCCTAGCAGGTCCAGCAGGTCCTGCTCACGGTCCAGGATGTCGGACCACCGGTGCGTCAGCTGTGCCTGGGTGCGCCGGACCCCAGAGATGCGCGACACTGCCCGGCGCACCTTCCCCCACCGCTGCCGACGCTCCCGGAGGCCGTACCCGGACCCAGGCCTGCCACCTGCTGCCAGGGTTGAGGGGAGGTGGCGCTGCACAAAGAAAATTAGTGCAGCCAACTCCGCCTCCCCAAATAAGGCCCGTGCATGCACCCCTTGTGGGCACCGCCTTCCGCAAGGAAGGCGGTCGCGGCTCTGGCTGCGCCGGCGAACAGCCCTGCCCTTGGACATGGTTCTGGGGACGGGGCGGGAAAGAAAAGGTAAAATAAATAAAGGAGTAAAGGAAATAAATAGCGGGCAATACAAAAAGAAAAAGTAGCTAAAAAACAAAAAAAAAGTACACAAAAACCAAAAATATAGAGGCAGGAAAATAGTTAGAGAAATAATAAGTAATAAAGATCCAAAAAAAGTGGCTATAAACAAAGGATTGAAAAGATTTAGGGAGGATTGAAAATCAGGCCCCAGAACCATGCAATAGAGTGGAAAACAAGATGGCCGCGCCCGTTGCGACCACGTGCGCAAGTTCGCGCGATATTTTCTTCCTGAGCAAGCAAAAAGCAACGCGATCAAGTAAAAGCGATCGCGAACAGGAAATATCGACCGCGAACATGCATTGCGCGACCCGGAACAGGAAGTAAACAACGCCAGAGGGCGGGACAAGTGAAAACAAGATGGCCGCGCCCGTGAGCGACCGCATGGGTAAGTTGGCGACCCGCGAACACGCAAAAAATACCGCGAACAGGCGGCAAAAAAACTTCCGCGTCTTCGCGATATTTCCGGCGTGTTTGCGGAGATTTTCTACATTCTCGCGATAATTTGCGGAAGTTAATTCCGCAAATTCCGCCCACCCCTAATTATCTCCACCAGAGAGGGGGAGTCTCTAAAGACATCCACCAATCCCTGGAGGGGGTGAAAGGACCTTTGAAGCAGGAAGGAAAGAGAGGGTGGACAGCACAGAAGTGACAAATGAAAGAGAACTTTATCCAGAGAGGAGGACAGCAATCACGTTCACTGACCGAAGGGAGGAAGATACCGATTGTGACGGGGGCCCTAACTCCTGGAGCAAAGTGTGGCGGAATCCTACAGAGGGAACACATGAACAGCTGCATCTCAGGAGAGTTGTGCATACCGGGTAAGTTAGAAGTGAAAGGACAGGACTGTACTGAGGGAGGTCGAGAGGAACAAAGATCACGGTGACGAGGAGCACAGTGTAGGCTGTTGACTACAGGCATCGTATTCTACGGGAGGAAATGCCCCGGGCCATGGTTGGGTTTAGGTCACCGTGGAGAGTACTGTTGTAGGTAGAAATACTCCTCTAATTCACAAACTCTGAAAGTAAGAGTTGGGATTTAATAAGACCATTGTGACAAAGAGAGGGAAAGTATCAATCAAGGTCAATCAATCAAGGTTTGCATATCATGACTACTCACCGGTGAGGGTCTCAAGGCACTGGGGGGACGGGGGCTGCTGATCTGCCTGGGTGCTGGGGTTCATTCAAAGAGCCATGTCTTGAGATCCTTCCTGAATTGGGTCAGAGACAGGGCTTGCATGAGGTGGAGAGGCAGGGTGTTCCAGGTCTTGGCAGCAAGGTAGGAGAAGGATTTTCTTCTGGTCCTGGTCTTACAGATCCGTGGGTCCAAAACAGAAACGGAAGGAGAGGTGAAAATGGAAGAAGGCGAGGTGAAAAAGGAAAATATCCTTGACCAGTTAATTCATAGAGCATTGCCCTTGAATAGTGAGTGTAAGAACCTGGCGGCAAGGTTGGGGCATTTTGCTTTGTCCACAGTTGTGAACAGATCTTTTTGTGGAAACCGCGACTGGTTGAATTGAGGGAGGAGGACTCAGGCGTGGAGTTCTCAATCGTAGACTTGATGGTGCTTTCGGCTGTGGAGGTTGACAAAATCGTTGTCTGTTGAATGCTGTGATGTAGAGCTAAATGGTCTAAGACAGGCGTGATAACTGTGGTGAATTTGCCCCCCCCCCCCTATTTTTGTAAATAGTACATGGTTGTCATATTGTCCGTCCGAAATAAGACAACCTTGCTGATCAGGTGAGGTGTGAATGCTTTCAATGCTAGGTGAACAGTTTGACGCTCTAGGTAGTTGATGTGGAGAACCTGGTGTTTGGTGTCTCAGACTCTGGACTGTGAAATTATGTAAGTGAGCACCCCATCCTGTTAGTGATGCGTCTGTTGTCAGGATGATATGGGGGACAGGGTCTAGAAAAGGCCACCCCTTTAACAGGTTGTTTGTGTTCCACCACTGCAGAAAACGATGAGTGCGGCTGTCTATTAACACTAGATCCTCTAGCAGACCCTGTGGCTAAGACCACTGTTGTGATGCATGAGGCCATCATACCCAGTAGTCACATGACAGTTCTGACTGTCAACTGTTGATGTGCTTGGGAAAATGGTAGTAGCGTTTGAAATTTTTAGATTCTTGCTGGATTGAGATAGGCTAATCCCACTTGTGTGTTTAGGATAGGCCCAAGATACGGTTGAACCTGTAAAGGCTGAATATGAGATTTTTAGACATTGATTGTGGAGCCTAGTTGATGGAACTGGTCTATGATATTTTGAGTGTGATGCTGGCAGAGAGAAAGAGTGCTGGCTTTTATATGCCAGTTGACGAGATACAGGAAGACATAAATGTTTTGTGTGCATAAATGTGATGCTACCACTCCTAGGCATTTGGTGAATACTTGAGGTGCAGTAGTCCCCTCGAATGAGAGAACTTTGAAATGGTAATGTTTGCCTGCTATCACAAATCTGATGGATTATAGGAATGTGCAAGTGTGCAACCTTTAAGTCTAGGGCTGACAGAGAGTTGCCTTGCTGGAGAAGTGAAATCATATCTTGGAGTGTGACCATATGGAAATTCTCGGACATGTAATTATTTAAGGGCAGTAGATCTAAGACTGGTCATAAAGATCCATCCTTTTTGGGATGAGGAAGTGCAGGGAGTATAAGCCTCATCACTAATGTTGAAGAGGGATGGGTTCTATAGCTTCTTTGATCAAGACAGCTTGAACTACCTGTTTGAGTAAAGTTTGGTGTTCAAGAGAGAGTAGGAGTGTGAGATACAATGTTTGGAAGTGTGGTAAGGAGCTCCAGACAATAACCATGTTGGATAACACCCACTGGTCTGATTTTATTTATTGCCATGTGGGCAGAAAATGCTGTGTAATCTTCCCCTGACAGGTGTTGAGTGTGGGGGGAGGGAAGAGGGAGGAGAAGGAAGTCATTGTTTTGTGGTGGGTTCAGCACCATGTGGGGGAAGCCACTTTTCATATACTTTTGGCATTGCCTCTATGGTAACATTGGGGAGAGAAGTAGTGACCCTGGCCATGTTGGTATGATGTAGAGGCATCTGAGGAGGTGGTTTTTGAACCTGCTCTGTAGCAGAGAAAGGAGCCATGAGGACTAGGTGTTTGAAGTGTACCCATAGACTTGGCAGTCGCTCTATCCTTTGTAATTTTTTCCAGAGCCAGGTCAACCTGGGAGTCGAAAAGATGTTCTTTATCGAAAGGGACATTTGATAGACTTTGCTGGACTTCTGGCTTAAAGCAAGATATGCGGAGCCAAGAATGGTGCCGCAGCAAGATGCTAGAATTGATCCCACTAGCGGTGGTACCTGCGGAATCCCAGGCACAACAGATAGATGTGTTAGAGATGAGCTTGCCTTCGGAGACAAGCGCCTGACTTCTTTTCTTGTCCTTCTCTGGGAGATACTGTAGGAGTTCCTCCATTTTGTCCCAGTGGGCACAGTCATACCTTGCAAGCAAATGCATTGAGTTGGCAGTACACCGATGGTTGGTGGATTGATCTGCCACACTTCTACCAGAGGCGTCAATGAGTTAGGTTTTCTTGTCAGCAGGTGGTGCATTACTGGCAGCTTGGGAATTAGCTCACTTGGAAGCGTTAGTAACTACAAGGAAGTCAGGGGGAATCTGTCCCCTGATGTAGATGGGGTTGATGGAGAGGCTTTATATTTTTTATCCAACCTGGAAGAGATAATTCTGGCTCTAGAAGGGTCTTTAAAGATGTCATCTGTGTGCTGTAGCATACCCTTAAGCATAGGGAGGTATAGGTGGAAGAGAGTTATAAAAAGTAAGGACTCTTCCAGAGGTTCCTTGTGTAGCTCGACCTCATAAAAAGTAGCTGCTCTACCAATGAGCTCCTGGTACGATGTTGATTCATCAGGAGGAGATGGATGAGAGGGGTATAGGTTTGGATCATTGCCCCCTGGAGAGTCTAGATCATATGCGTACCAGGGGTCAGTTGGGGTTGGTGGTGTACCAAAAGTGTCATCCCATATCCACCTGTGTAAGAGTGTGGAGACCCTTGAGGTGTTATGTCTAAGGGATTTCCATCAGAGTATGTTGAAGAATGTGATTGTGTTAAGGGACTGGTGACCTTGTCTGCCTTCTTCCACTGTTTGGCCAGGACTGATGTACCAATAGCCTCTTTGAAGGAGAGGTGTCTCTTCGATGGCGGTGGAGCCAGAACCTAAAGTTTGACAAGAACGTGCCGTGTGTGGAACTGGATGTGTACTTGCAGGTAACGAGCATCCCGTTTCTCTTTCAATCTGTGGAGAGCAGGTTCCACAGACTTGCCAGGATCTGACTTCAGAGCCCTCTTTTGGCGCTGGGGATGTTTCTGTTTTTGCACTGAAGGAACGGTCGGAGCCGAACATCAGAGATGGATGATGTCTATGGTTTAAGCTGTTGTTTTTGAGGCGTTCGAATAAGTCTTTCGGTGCCAGCTATAGCCTAAAGGCAGTGGTGGTCCAAGGCCCTTTTCTTCAATAGGAACCGAGTATCTTAGGTTGTTTGAGATGGGGCCGAAGGACAGGGGCTACCATACTCATGGATTGTTGAGCCGGTGAAATTTCCTGCAACTCCATTTCGAGCTCTAGGTCAGAGCTGGAACTGCCTTCCATGGAGAACGCCTCTCCATCCACCACGGATGGTCCAGGAGTTTTTCCTCCTCCTCGACATCTTGATCTCTGAAAATTTCAGGAGTGTCTTCAATACTGCACCGCTGCATTTCAAGTTGACATGCCTGACGGTCTCTAAGATTCTTTATCAAACTGATAGATCAACAGGCCTCGTAACCCTCCTCCTCCCTGGTTTCCAGTGACACACACACAGGTTACAGACCAGGTGGAATTTGGTCCAGGAGTATTTTGCGTGGCAGCTTGGTCAGAAATGGAAAGGCATCCGTTACATCATCAGCAGGGCATCCTCTGGTGAACCTTATCTAGATTGAAATATAGGCTCCAATGGCGAGGCCCTTAAGAGCCCCAGTTGAAGAGCACTGATCCAAAGAGCAATAAAGTTTTCATCATCACGATATGCAAGATGGAATACGAGATCGGAAAAAAGGCTGACCATGGTGAGCAAGAACCAAACAGAGCACCGTAAGGGTCTCGATCCAGGGTGCAGGCCCACATGCCCGAACACGTTGGCAGAAATAAAACAATCAAACAATGGAGTCTATGTCCCATGTGCATTATCACCAAGAGAAGTCATAGCTCCACCTCATGATTCAAGACTTTGAAGAAAAACAACTTGCACACATCTGAACCCAACACTAGATGGCAGGAGTATGCAAAGCATGTGCATCTACAGCCACACATGGCTCGACCATAATGTTCAGGTCTCATATGCTGTCCATAAAAAGTGTCAGTAGGGTTGCGTTCTGTGGGACAAGAGAAGTAAAAACAAATCTTTTGTTTCTTTCTGTCAACTAGTGCCGCCTAATCAAGGATAAGTATGAAGTAAGTGGAAAATAAAGGAAGAAAGGTAGTAATAACAGCAGAGATAGGTTTGATATCAGTATTACACTCATGTGAGATGAGAAAACTGTGTACCTTGTCAGGCAACGTTTTGAGTAGCCTGACTAGAGATAGTACTTGTTTTCAAATAAAATCAGGGACGGTGATATCTCAATGAAGAACAAATGTAAACCAGATGAAATCAGTAAACAACAATGAAAATAAATCTGTATCTCTTGAGGCAGAGGTGGAGTTGAAGACGACCTTAAGCCATTCTTTAGCATCGGTTCTTTTTGCATTTGTCACAGTAAGTGGGAAGTGTATGCCCAGACGTGGGACCGTGCTCGCTAAGCCATCAGATTCAAGGTAGCCTGGCTGATGAGGGGATGTACCCAGAAACCTGCCCTAGGATGCTTGTTTCTGGTCTAGGGAGGACATGGCCTGGCAGTTTGGGCTGGACTGTTCCCATGGGTAGCAGGGTCAAGACTTGCATATGGCTGGATCTAAACTGAAATGGCTTGGCATGCAAAAAAAGATGGATTCAACCCAGATCTGTGACTAGGGATGAATGTTTGATTGGTTTAGCAGTCCAATCATCTGTTCTTTTTGCATTTGTCGCCTTAAGTGGGAAGGGTATGCCCAGACGTGGGTCCTGTGCTCGCTATGCCACAAGATTCAAGCTAGCCCGGCTGATGAAGGGTGAAACTCCGAAACCGGTCCCAGGATGCCAGTTTCTGGTCACGGGAGGACCTGGCCTGGCAGTTCAGGCTGGACTGTTCGCATGGGGAGCAGGGTCAAGACTGATTTGCATATGGCTGGGTTTAAACTGAAATGGTGCAGCATGCAAAACAATGAAAATGTTACTTCCCAGTATGCATCTGTTCTTGGCATGTAGAGCTGCAGAATCATATACTTGTGCATAGATGGCCATCTGGTGTTGGGCTCGGATGTTTGCACTTTGTTGTTGTATTGGAAGAAGTTCTTTGTAGTCACGAGATAGGTGACTCCTCCTTTGGACGATAGTGTGCATGGGCATCGACTCCATCCTCAGATTGTTTTTCGCCATAAAGGGTGATGATGGAGCTTTTTGAGAAACAGAAAGAGATGTCCATGTGTGGTGTATCTAAGTAAGATAGCACTGCAACAGATAAAGGTACCCGGGGAGGCGGGTGGGCGTATTGCGGTTATGTGGTGGTGAGAAAGCTACAAAAAGTGGTTTAGTTTTCCTCAATGTTTTTGTCCTTTTAATGTAGTAAAGGATAGCTCTTTTGACATCAAGCGTATGAAGAGCCCATTCTACTACTGAGTCTGGTTGAGGAAAAAAGACTGGTAGCTCAACAGAGTGGTTAAGGTGGAAAGCAGAAACGTCTTTTGGTAAGAATTTAGGGTTTGTCCTAAGAACAATTTTGTTGTGATGTATTTACAAAAATGGTTCTTATATGGTTAATGCCTGGAGTTCACTAACTCTTCTGAGACATGAGATCGCCACAAGGAAAGCTACTTTCCATGTGAGAAATTGTAACTCACATTTATGTAAAGGTTCAAATGGGGGACCCATGAGCCTGGTAAGGACAATGTTTAGGTCCAGCAACCTACTATTTTTTCCCTACTGATGACGGAGAAATCCAGAAACACGTGTCTAGGGATACGCTTTGAAAAATATGGTATTGAGCCAAGAAACTTTTCGAACTTTGTCCTGTGCCAAAAACAATTAACTACATCTACCACAATGCTCAGAGGTAATGGCGCTGCGATGTGAAGTCAGTGTGCTCCCACCCCCTTTTTCATAATTTAAAAGGCTCCCTCGAGCCGCTTGAGCTGACGAGCTTGGGAGTGCCTGCATGCCCAGAGTGGAATTGTGCCTGAGAAAATTAAGCGGCAGCATGTCCAGCAACCTACTATTTTTTCCCTACTGATGACGGAGAAATCCAGAAACACGTGTCTAGGGATACGCTTTGAAAAATATGGTATTGAGCCAAGAAACTTTTCGAACTTTGTCCTGTGCCAAAAACAATTAACTACATCTACCACAATGCTCAGAGGTAATGGCGCTGCGATGTGAAGTCAGTGTGCTCCCACCCCCTTTTTCATAATTTAAAAGGCTCCCTCGAGCCGCTTGAGCTGACGAGCTTGGGAGTGCCTGCATGCCCAGAGTGGAATTGTGCCTGAGAAAATTAAGCGGCAGCATGTCCAGCAACCTACTATTTTTTCCCTACTGATGACGGAGAAATCCAGAAACACGTGTCTAGGGATACGCTTTGAAAAATATGGTATTGAGCCAAGAAACTTTTCGAACTTTGTCCTGTGCCAAAAACAATTAACTACATCTACCACAATGCTCAGAGGTAATGGCGCTGCGATGTGAAGTCAGTGTGCTCCCACCCCCTTTTTCATAATTTAAAAGGCTCCCTCGAGCCGCTTGAGCTGACGAGCTTGGGAGTGCCTGCATGCCCAGAGTGGAATTGTGCCTGAGAAAATTAAGCGGCAGCATGTCCAGCAACCTACTATTTTTTCCCTACTGATGACGGAGAAATCCAGAAACACGTGTCTAGGGATACGCTTTGAAAAATATGGTATTGAGCCAAGAAACTTTTCGAACTTTGTCCTGTGCCAAAAACAATTAACTACATCTACCACAATGCTCAGAGGTAATGGCGCTGCGATGTGAAGTCAGTGTGCTCCCACCCCCTTTTTCATAATTTAAAAGGCTCCCTCGAGCCGCTTGAGCTGACGAGCTTGGGAGTGCCTGCATGCCCAGAGTGGAATTGTGCCTGAGAAAATTAAGCGGCAGCATGTCCAGCAACCTACTATTTTTTCCCTACTGATGACGGAGAAATCCAGAAACACGTGTCTAGGGATACGCTTTGAAAAATATGGTATTGAGCCAAGAAACTTTTCGAACTTTGTCCTGTGCCAAAAACAATTAACTACATCTACCACAATGCTCAGAGGTAATGGCGCTGCGATGTGAAGTCAGTGTGCTCCCACCCCCTTTTTCATAATTTAAAAGGCTCCCTCGAGCCGCTTGAGCTGACGAGCTTGGGAGTGCCTGCATGCCCAGAGTGGAATTGTGCCTGAGAAAATTAAGCGGCAGCATGTCCAGCAACCTACTATTTTTTCCCTACTGATGACGGAGAAATCCAGAAACACGTGTCTAGGGATACGCTTTGAAAAATATGGTATTGAGCCAAGAAACTTTTCGAACTTTGTCCTGTGCCAAAAACAATTAACTACATCTACCACAATGCTCAGAGGTAATGGCGCTGCGATGTGAAGTCAGTGTGCTCCCACCCCCTTTTTCATAATTTAAAAGGCTCCCTCGAGCCGCTTGAGCTGACGAGCTTGGGAGTGCCTGCATGCCCAGAGTGGAATTGTGCCTGAGAAAATTAAGCGGCAGCATGTCCAGCAACCTACTATTTTTTCCCTACTGATGACGGAGAAATCCAGAAACACGTGTCTAGGGATACGCTTTGAAAAATATGGTATTGAGCCAAGAAACTTTTCGAACTTTGTCCTGTGCCAAAAACAATTAACTACATCTACCACAATGCTCAGAGGTAATGGCGCTGCGATGTGAAGTCAGTGTGCTCCCACCCCCTTTTTCATAATTTAAAAGGCTCCCTCGAGCCGCTTGAGCTGACGAGCTTGGGAGTGCCTGCATGCCCAGAGTGGAATTGTGCCTGAGAAAATTAAGCGGCAGCATGTCCAGCAACCTACTATTTTTTCCCTACTGATGACGGAGAAATCCAGAAACACGTGTCTAGGGATACGCTTTGAAAAATATGGTATTGAGCCAAGAAACTTTTCGAACTTTGTCCTGTGCCAAAAACAATTAACTACATCTACCACAATGCTCAGAGGTAATGGCGCTGCGATGTGAAGTCAGTGTGCTCCCACCCCCTTTTTCATAATTTAAAAGGCTCCCTCGAGCCGCTTGAGCTGACGAGCTTGGGAGTGCCTGCATGCCCAGAGTGGAATTGTGCCTGAGAAAATTAAGCGGCAGCATGTCCAGCAACCTACTATTTTTTCCCTACTGATGACGGAGAAATCCAGAAACACGTGTCTAGGGATACGCTTTGAAAAATATGGTATTGAGCCAAGAAACTTTTCGAACTTTGTCCTGTGCCAAAAACAATTAACTACATCTACCACAATGCTCAGAGGTAATGGCGCTGCGATGTGAAGTCAGTGTGCTCCCACCCCCTTTTTCATAATTTAAAAGGCTCCCTCGAGCCGCTTGAGCTGACGAGCTTGGGAGTGCCTGCATGCCCAGAGTGGAATTGTGCCTGAGAAAATTAAGCGGCAGCATGTCCAGCAACCTACTATTTTTTCCCTACTGATGACGGAGAAATCCAGAAACACGTGTCTAGGGATACGCTTTGAAAAATATGGTATTGAGCCAAGAAACTTTTCGAACTTTGTCCTGTGCCAAAAACAATTAACTACATCTACCACAATGCTCAGAGGTAATGGCGCTGCGATGTGAAGTCAGTGTGCTCCCACCCCCTTTTTCATAATTTAAAAGGCTCCCTCGAGCCGCTTGAGCTGACGAGCTTGGGAGTGCCTGCATGCCCAGAGTGGAATTGTGCCTGAGAAAATTAAGCGGCAGCATGTCCAGCAACCTACTATTTTTTCCCTACTGATGACGGAGAAATCCAGAAACACGTGTCTAGGGATACGCTTTGAAAAATATGGTATTGAGCCAAGAAACTTTTCGAACTTTGTCCTGTGCCAAAAACAATTAACTACATCTACCACAATGCTCAGAGGTAATGGCGCTGCGATGTGAAGTCAGTGTGCTCCCACCCCCTTTTTCATAATTTAAAAGGCTCCCTCGAGCCGCTTGAGCTGACGAGCTTGGGAGTGCCTGCATGCCCAGAGTGGAATTGTGCCTGAGAAAATTAAGCGGCAGCATGTCCAGCAACCTACTATTTTTTCCCTACTGATGACGGAGAAATCCAGAAACACGTGTCTAGGGATACGCTTTGAAAAATATGGTATTGAGCCAAGAAACTTTTCGAACTTTGTCCTGTGCCAAAAACAATTAACTACATCTACCACAATGCTCAGAGGTAATGGCGCTGCGATGTGAAGTCAGTGTGCTCCCACCCCCTTTTTCATAATTTAAAAGGCTCCCTCGAGCCGCTTGAGCTGACGAGCTTGGGAGTGCCTGCATGCCCAGAGTGGAATTGTGCCTGAGAAAATTAAGCGGCAGCATGTCCAGCAACCTACTATTTTTTCCCTACTGATGACGGAGAAATCCAGAAACACGTGTCTAGGGATACGCTTTGAAAAATATGGTATTGAGCCAAGAAACTTTTCGAACTTTGTCCTGTGCCAAAAACAATTAACTACATCTACCACAATGCTCAGAGGTAATGGCGCTGCGATGTGAAGTCAGTGTGCTCCCACCCCCTTTTTCATAATTTAAAAGGCTCCCTCGAGCCGCTTGAGCTGACGAGCTTGGGAGTGCCTGCATGCCCAGAGTGGAATTGTGCCTGAGAAAATTAAGCGGCAGCATGTCCAGCAACCTACTATTTTTTCCCTACTGATGACGGAGAAATCCAGAAACACGTGTCTAGGGATACGCTTTGAAAAATATGGTATTGAGCCAAGAAACTTTTCGAACTTTGTCCTGTGCCAAAAACAATTAACTACATCTACCACAATGCTCAGAGGTAATGGCGCTGCGATGTGAAGTCAGTGTGCTCCCACCCCCTTTTTCATAATTTAAAAGGCTCCCTCGAGCCGCTTGAGCTGACGAGCTTGGGAGTGCCTGCATGCCCAGAGTGGAATTGTGCCTGAGAAAATTAAGCGGCAGCATGTCCAGCAACCTACTATTTTTTCCCTACTGATGACGGAGAAATCCAGAAACACGTGTCTAGGGATACGCTTTGAAAAATATGGTATTGAGCCAAGAAACTTTTCGAACTTTGTCCTGTGCCAAAAACAATTAACTACATCTACCACAATGCTCAGAGGTAATGGCGCTGCGATGTGAAGTCAGTGTGCTCCCACCCCCTTTTTCATAATTTAAAAGGCTCCCTCGAGCCGCTTGAGCTGACGAGCTTGGGAGTGCCTGCATGCCCAGAGTGGAATTGTGCCTGAGAAAATTAAGCGGCAGCATGTCCAGCAACCTACTATTTTTTCCCTACTGATGACGGAGAAATCCAGAAACACGTGTCTAGGGATACGCTTTGAAAAATATGGTATTGAGCCAAGAAACTTTTCGAACTTTGTCCTGTGCCAAAAACAATTAACTACATCTACCACAATGCTCAGAGGTAATGGCGCTGCGATGTGAAGTCAGTGTGCTCCCACCCCCTTTTTCATAATTTAAAAGGCTCCCTCGAGCCGCTTGAGCTGACGAGCTTGGGAGTGCCTGCATGCCCAGAGTGGAATTGTGCCTGAGAAAATTAAGCGGCAGCATGTCCAGCAACCTACTATTTTTTCCCTACTGATGACGGAGAAATCCAGAAACACGTGTCTAGGGATACGCTTTGAAAAATATGGTATTGAGCCAAGAAACTTTTCGAACTTTGTCCTGTGCCAAAAACAATTAACTACATCTACCACAATGCTCAGAGGTAATGGCGCTGCGATGTGAAGTCAGTGTGCTCCCACCCCCTTTTTCATAATTTAAAAGGCTCCCTCGAGCCGCTTGAGCTGACGAGCTTGGGAGTGCCTGCATGCCCAGAGTGGAATTGTGCCTGAGAAAATTAAGCGGCAGCATGTCCAGCAACCTACTATTTTTTCCCTACTGATGACGGAGAAATCCAGAAACACGTGTCTAGGGATACGCTTTGAAAAATATGGTATTGAGCCAAGAAACTTTTCGAACTTTGTCCTGTGCCAAAAACAATTAACTACATCTACCACAATGCTCAGAGGTAATGGCGCTGCGATGTGAAGTCAGTGTGCTCCCACCCCCTTTTTCATAATTTAAAAGGCTCCCTCGAGCCGCTTGAGCTGACGAGCTTGGGAGTGCCTGCATGCCCAGAGTGGAATTGTGCCTGAGAAAATTAAGCGGCAGCATGTCCAGCAACCTACTATTTTTTCCCTACTGATGACGGAGAAATCCAGAAACACGTGTCTAGGGATACGCTTTGAAAAATATGGTATTGAGCCAAGAAACTTTTCGAACTTTGTCCTGTGCCAAAAACAATTAACTACATCTACCACAATGCTCAGAGGTAATGGCGCTGCGATGTGAAGTCAGTGTGCTCCCACCCCCTTTTTCATAATTTAAAAGGCTCCCTCGAGCCGCTTGAGCTGACGAGCTTGGGAGTGCCTGCATGCCCAGAGTGGAATTGTGCCTGAGAAAATTAAGCGGCAGCATGTCCAGCAACCTACTATTTTTTCCCTACTGATGACGGAGAAATCCAGAAACACGTGTCTAGGGATACGCTTTGAAAAATATGGTATTGAGCCAAGAAACTTTTCGAACTTTGTCCTGTGCCAAAAACAATTAACTACATCTACCACAATGCTCAGAGGTAATGGCGCTGCGATGTGAAGTCAGTGTGCTCCCACCCCCTTTTTCATAATTTAAAAGGCTCCCTCGAGCCGCTTGAGCTGACGAGCTTGGGAGTGCCTGCATGCCCAGAGTGGAATTGTGCCTGAGAAAATTAAGCGGCAGCATGTCCAGCAACCTACTATTTTTTCCCTACTGATGACGGAGAAATCCAGAAACACGTGTCTAGGGATACGCTTTGAAAAATATGGTATTGAGCCAAGAAACTTTTCGAACTTTGTCCTGTGCCAAAAACAATTAACTACATCTACCACAATGCTCAGAGGTAATGGCGCTGCGATGTGAAGTCAGTGTGCTCCCACCCCCTTTTTCATAATTTAAAAGGCTCCCTCGAGCCGCTTGAGCTGACGAGCTTGGGAGTGCCTGCATGCCCAGAGTGGAATTGTGCCTGAAAAAATTAAGCGGCAGCATGTCCAGCAACCTACTATTTTTTCCCTACTGATGACGGAGAAATCCAGAAACACGTGTCTAGGGATACGCTTTGAAAAATATGGTATTGAGCCAAGAAACTTTTCGAACTTTGTCCTGTGCCAAAAACAATTAACTACATCTACCACAATGCTCAGAGGTAATGGCGCTGCGATGTGAAGTCAGTGTGCTCCCACCCCCTTTTTCATAATTTAAAAGGCTCCCTCGAGCCGCTTGAGCTGACGAGCTTGGGAGTGCCTGCATGCCCAGAGTGGAATTGTGCCTGAGAAAATTAAGCGGCAGCATGTCCAGCAACCTACTATTTTTTCCCTACTGATGACGGAGAAATCCAGAAACACGTGTCTAGGGATACGCTTTGAAAAATATGGTATTGAGCCAAGAAACTTTTCGAACTTTGTCCTGTGCCAAAAACAATTAACTACATCTACCACAATGCTCAGAGGTAATGGCGCTGCGATGTGAAGTCAGTGTGCTCCCACCCCCTTTTTCATAATTTAAAAGGCTCCCTCGAGCCGCTTGAGCTGACGAGCTTGGGAGTGCCTGCATGCCCAGAGTGGAATTGTGCCTGAGAAAATTAAGCGGCAGCATGTCCAGCAACCTACTATTTTTTCCCTACTGATGACGGAGAAATCCAGAAACACGTGTCTAGGGATACGCTTTGAAAAATATGGTATTGAGCCAAGAAACTTTTCGAACTTTGTCCTGTGCCAAAAACAATTAACTACATCTACCACAATGCTCAGAGGTAATGGCGCTGCGATGTGAAGTCAGTGTGCTCCCACCCCCTTTTTCATAATTTAAAAGGCTCCCTCGAGCCGCTTGAGCTGACGAGCTTGGGAGTGCCTGCATGCCCAGAGTGGAATTGTGCCTGAGAAAATTAAGCGGCAGCATGTCCAGCAACCTACTATTTTTTCCCTACTGATGACGGAGAAATCCAGAAACACGTGTCTAGGGATACGCTTTGAAAAATATGGTATTGAGCCAAGAAACTTTTCGAACTTTGTCCTGTGCCAAAAACAATTAACTACATCTACCACAATGCTCAGAGGTAATGGCGCTGCGATGTGAAGTCAGTGTGCTCCCACCCCCTTTTTCATAATTTAAAAGGCTCCCTCGAGCCGCTTGAGCTGACGAGCTTGGGAGTGCCTGCATGCCCAGAGTGGAATTGTGCCTGAGAAAATTAAGCGGCAGCATGTCCAGCAACCTACTATTTTTTCCCTACTGATGACGGAGAAATCCAGAAACACGTGTCTAGGGATACGCTTTGAAAAATATGGTATTGAGCCAAGAAACTTTTCGAACTTTGTCCTGTGCCAAAAACAATTAACTACATCTACCACAATGCTCAGAGGTAATGGCGCTGCGATGTGAAGTCAGTGTGCTCCCACCCCCTTTTTCATAATTTAAAAGGCTCCCTCGAGCCGCTTGAGCTGACGAGCTTGGGAGTGCCTGCATGCCCAGAGTGGAATTGTGCCTGAGAAAATTAAGCGGCAGCATGTCCAGCAACCTACTATTTTTTCCCTACTGATGACGGAGAAATCCAGAAACACGTGTCTAGGGATACGCTTTGAAAAATATGGTATTGAGCCAAGAAACTTTTCGAACTTTGTCCTGTGCCAAAAACAATTAACTACATCTACCACAATGCTCAGAGGTAATGGCGCTGCGATGTGAAGTCAGTGTGCTCCCACCCCCTTTTTCATAATTTAAAAGGCTCCCTCGAGCCGCTTGAGCTGACGAGCTTGGGAGTGCCTGCATGCCCAGAGTGGAATTGTGCCTGAGAAAATTAAGCGGCAGCATGTCCAGCAACCTACTATTTTTTCCCTACTGATGACGGAGAAATCCAGAAACACGTGTCTAGGGATACGCTTTGAAAAATATGGTATTGAGCCAAGAAACTTTTCGAACTTTGTCCTGTGCCAAAAACAATTAACTACATCTACCACAATGCTCAGAGGTAATGGCGCTGCGATGTGAAGTCAGTGTGCTCCCACCCCCTTTTTCATAATTTAAAAGGCTCCCTCGAGCCGCTTGAGCTGACGAGCTTGGGAGTGCCTGCATGCCCAGAGTGGAATTGTGCCTGAGAAAATTAAGCGGCAGCATGTCCAGCAACCTACTATTTTTTCCCTACTGATGACGGAGAAATCCAGAAACACGTGTCTAGGGATACGCTTTGAAAAATATGGTATTGAGCCAAGAAACTTTTCGAACTTTGTCCTGTGCCAAAAACAATTAACTACATCTACCACAATGCTCAGAGGTAATGGCGCTGCGATGTGAAGTCAGTGTGCTCCCACCCCCTTTTTCAATGTTTAGGTTCCACTCTGGAGAGGGAGGAACTCTGGGAGGAATTATCCTTTTAAGGTCTTCCATTTATGTTTTGATGGCAGGTACCTTAAACAATGACAAGTGTTGTTTGTTTTGTAGCTAAGCGGCTATGGCTGCAAGATGTACTCGTATAGATGTGCATGCCAGATCACATCTTTGTAGATGCAAGAGATAAAAGAATATTTTGAATTGAAGCATCTAGCGGATCGATTGTGTTGTTATTACAGTAGATAACAAATCTTTTCCATTTAGCTGCATAGCACGCACTAGTGGTAGGACGTCTAGCCTCCTTAATGATATTCATACAGTCTGACGGGAGATTGAGGTAACCAAATTCTAGGACTTCAAGAGCCAGATCGCTAGGTTCATTTGAGCGGGATCTGGATGCCTTATTTCGCCATAGTTCTGCGTGAGGTGCTTTGGAGAAAGGTGCAACTTTTGATGTGGAACTACTAAGAGTTCCAGCAGGGTTGTAAAGCATGGTTGCCAGCCAATGTTGGAGCAACCAGGATCATTGTGAGAGATTGTTGTTTGAGCTTGCGCACCAGTAATGGAATGAGCGGGAGAGGCGGAAAAGCGTACGCAAATCTGCCAGACCAACGGGAACGCGTTGAGGGGAGAGCACGGACCTCCACTGACTTCCAGAATTGTGTACAGTGCACTTATCAAGGTGGCACAGAGATCTCCATTGAGATTATTAATTTGGGAACTACGACGCTCCTCTCCAAACGGATATTACGCACACAGACCACGGTCATACGCCTTGGATAATTCTTTCAACCTCACAAAGGCCCTGACGAAGTTCAATTTGAACGAAACGCGTTGGCTGAGATTTTGGTTGGACAATTAAAATAAAGACTTTTGCAAGTACATAAGACTGACCGCTTAGTATCATGTACTAAAAAGCAAAATTGGTGGTGCACCGCTCCGAACTTTTTCTCAAATCTGCCAGACCAGTTCATCCATATCGCATTGCTTTTGGACAATGGGTGTGGGTACCTAGAGGCGAAGCTTGTGCATTTTGCATTTAAATGTGTGGCAAACAGATCTATGTCTGGGTGGCCCCACATCTGAAAAAACGGATGAAGAACTTGCGGATCAAGTTCCCATTCGTGGATCTGCTGTCTCTGACGTCTGAGCAGATCCACAATTTGATTGTGTACCCCTCGGAGATGTACTGCTGAGAGGTATATTTTTTGAGGAATGGCCCATCAACATATGCTTTGCGCTAGGCGTGAAGCTGCAGAGAGTGTGTGTCCCCCGTTTTTGTACATAGTACATTGCTGTCATATTGTCTGTACGAACGAGGACAGCTTTGCCTATGAGATGTATTTGGAATGATTCTAATGCGAGAAAAATCGCCAGTAATTCCAGGTGATTGATGTGGAGCAGTTTCTGTTGAGGGGTCCACATGCCCTGAATAGTATGGTTTAAGAGATGAGCTCCCCAGCCGGTGAGAGATGCATCCACTGTTAACACTATCTGTGGAACTGGGTCTAGGAACGGCTACCCTTTGGAAAGGTTTTGTATGTTTCACCACTGCAGAGAGCGATGTTTGCGGCTGTCCACCATCACCAGATCTGTAAGCTGACCTTGAGCCTGGTTCCACTGATGTGCTAAACATTCTTGTAATGGACGCATTTGGAGTCTTGCGTAAGGTACGATGAAATTGCAAGAGGCCATCATCCCTATTAGTTGCATGAACACTCGAGCTGGTAGTGAGTGTTGAAGTTGAAATTTTTTTATGAGAGCTTGTATGCTGGCTATTCTGGCTGGATTGGGGAATGCAAGGGCTTTTGAAGTATCTATTTTGGCACCTAGATACTGTTGGGTGTGGGACGGTTGAAGATGTGACTTGGTGAGTTTTATTGTGAATCCTAAGTCATGCAGCAGCTGGATTGTTTTGTGTGTAGTGCACACAATCGCTGTGTGACTTGGCTTTTATGAGACAGTCGTCGAGGTAAGGAAATACATGAATGTGTTGTCTTCGCAAGTGTGCTGCTACTACTGCGAGACATTTTGTGGAGATCTTCCACTACAAACCATAGATATTTCCTGTGAGCAGGGTGAATGGGAATGTGAAAGTAGGCGTCCTTCTTATCTAGAGTGGCAAGGTAATCACCTTGTTGGAAGCAATGGGAGGACCTGTTGGAGAGTTACCATGTGAAAATGGTCTGATTGTATGCACAGGTTTAATGGTCTGAGGTCGAATATTGGCCTGAGAGTACCGTCCTTTTTTGGGATGAGGAAGTAAAGGGAGTAAACCCCTGTACCTTGATGGTGTATGGGAACCGGTTCCATTGTGTGCTTTTGCAAGAGAGAGAGAATCTCTTGTTTTAGAAGTGTGAGATGTTCTGTGGACATTGGACGTTGTTTGGGAGGTATATGTGGAGGAATAGAGGTGAGTTCCAGGCAGTAACCATACTGGATAATTTGTCTCACCCACCTGTCTGTGGTGATGGAATTCCAGACAGGCAGGAACTTTGATAGTCTTCCCCTGACCAGAGGGGAATGGTCTGGAGGGAAGTCACTATTTTGTGGTAGGGGAGGTGCGGGTGTTATTCCTGTGGCCTCTTCCTTTGTTGTTATTTCCTCTGTAACCTCCGCTAAAATATCCTCTGTTCGAGGAAGTTTGAGTGGGGAGTTTGTAGGAAGATGTGTTGTCTGTCCCAGTGGTTTTGGAGGCGCCCCTATAAAAGGAGCGACAAAAAGAACCTCTAGTTGTTAGTGACTGTAAGGTCCCCATGGACTTAGCTATGTCAGTGTCTTTTTTCATCTTCTCTAAAGTTGTGTCTATAGTAGGTCCAAACAAGTGTTCTTGATCAAAAGGTCGATTAAGAATTTGAGACTGCACCTCTTGTTTAAGACCAGATATGGGTAGCCATGAGTGCCTGTGCAGTAAAACGCTTACGTTAATAGCACGAGATGCTGTGTCCGCTGCATCAAGAGCACATTTGATAGAGGTGTTTGTAATTAGCTTTCCCTCTTGTACGAGGTAGTTAGCTTTAAACCTATATTGTTCTGGAAGATGTTGCACGAGTGTTTCAAGCTCATCATAATCCGCTCTATCATACCTGGCCAGCAAAGTTTGGGCGCTGGCAATGCACCAGTAATTTGCTGCCTGTGACGTAACCCGTTTACCAGATGCGGCCAATAATTTAGATTCTTTATCAGGAGGAAGGGCATCACCTGTTTTGGGAATTTACCCGTTTACAGGCATTTGATACTACTCGAGAATCTAGAGGGAGCTGTCCCTTGATATAAGCTGGATCATTTGGAGCTGGTTTATATTTTTATCAACCCTGGGGTTCAGAACTCTAGCCCTGACAGGGTCTTTAAACACATCAGGGGCATGTTTAATCATACCTTTTAACATAGGTAAAGTACTTGTTGACTTTTGTGATTGAGTAAAAGTCTCTAATAAAAAAATCTTCCTTCAGAGGGTCTGAGTGTAATTCTACCCCATGACATTTGGCTGCTCTATTTGTGATTTGCGCTAAACCTATGTTGTCGTCTGGAGGGGATGGTTTAGATGGATACGAGTCTGGCTCAGGTATATCTGGGATATTAGTATAATCCTCCTAAGGGTCAGCTGGTGGCATACTGTGGATGTCATCATCATCATCCCCTTCTGGGTCTCCATCCCCATCCCCACCCCCACCCCCACCCCCAAAGCCATCTTCATCCTCTTGTGGTGCAGGTGAAGAAGGAAGCAGTGAAGAGTGTGCTGGAGAAAGTGGTATAGTTGGAAGATTTGGAGGGGGAGAGGAGGGTCTGAAAGGTGAAGTTGCTATGTCTTTCTTCTTTAAGGGTGTCTCAGGTGACTCTGAGGTGTCCAATTTCCTCTTTTTAGGAGGTATTGTGATGACATGACCGATAACAGGGTCAATGTGTAGAGTTTTTTGTTTCGTATCCGAGGGATCTGGATGAAAAAGTTCTTTTGAGGTATTGTCTTTTTTTGACACCGACGACTTTGGTTCCAAGTGGTGCATTGGTTTAGGCTCTGCAGCTTTAAGAGGGGTCTTGGTCTCCTTATGCTTTGGTGGAGTTCGAGTCCGAAATCTTTTACGGCTCCGAATATTTATGGACGTTTTTTCGATTCCGAGGGCTTGTCCTCGGTGTGTTTCAGTGCCGAGGCGCCCTGCGCCGAAGCCGTCTTCGGTGTCGATAGAACAGGGTGTGGCACTGTCTCGGGTTTCCGCTTTTTTTCCGTGCCGGATATGGTGATTTGGTACCACTATGTGGCTGGCTCGATCCACAGCCGCCTGAAGGCTTGTCTCTGGACTTCGGAGCTGGGCCCGAGGGCGGTGTATCTGAAGTGTTATTGCGATGTCGACTTGAGCCCGAAAGGCGAAGGTGTCACAGGAGCCTTATATTTTGTTTTAGATGGGGCAGGGGTCTGGATCTGGGTACTCGCGATCCGTTGACCTGAAATAACCGTCTGATCATCGGCATCTGACTCGTCTGCCTCGGAGACGCTAATGTCGTCATCCTCCGGTTCTTGTTCTTCTGGAACATCGGGGCCTGCAAAGATGTCGTCCGGCACCGAAGTAGTTGATCAAGATATTACGGGACGTCAAGCCCGACAATCACGTATGGTTTTCTTTGATCTGAAGGAAGCACAGGCATCGCAGTCTTTGTCCTCGTGTTCTGGAGAGAGGCAAAGGTTACAGACCTTCGTGGAGATCAGTGTGTGGGAATTTAGCACCACACAGAGGCATTTTTTAAATGGAGTTCTTTCAATTGACTGCAGCGCATAATGGCGCAGATAGGCCCAACGGCCCGCGTTGATGACCGTTGATGAATTTTTGGATGCGCGTCGAAAGGCAACGCGATCGAAACAGTACCATCAAGCGGTGAGGGATTGTGCGTCGAAGGGGGATCGAGTCCAACTCCGACCCGGAGCGCAGCAATTTACATCCGAACCCGATGGCGGAAATAAACAATCTGAGGATGGATTCGATGCCCATGCACACTATCGTCCTAAGGAGGAGTCACCTATCGCGTGGTCACCTATCTCGTGACTACAAAGAACTTCTTTCAATACAACAACAAAGTGCAAACATCCAAGCCCAACTCCAGATGGTGATCTATGCACAAGTCTATATTCTGCAGCTCATATGCCTTGAACTTATGGATTGAACCCAGATCCGTGACTGGGGTGAATGTTTGATTGATTCAGCATTCCGTCCGTCATCTGTGCTTTTTGCACTTAAGCCATTGCTAGCAGGGTCGTGTAGAAAAATAGAGAACAAGGTGCAAGTGTTTCGATTAGAATCTATCCTTGAAAAACAATAATAATAATAATATGCTATTCACTGAAGGGGGGTATGTTTTCATCAGTAACGTGTAAGAATAAGGTGTAAATATCTATTAAGTAATACAATGTCAAGAATTAATGCTAACTAGGCAAGCTGGTACAGAAGACTCCACTGTTCACATAAGAATCTGCTCTTGGGGATGTATATGGGACTGTCATTTGGAGTAAAGGAGTAGAATATTCAACAAGGCACTGGAGTTACCCCTAGAAAAGTCTCCAATTCCATTACACCTTAAAGAGCGTTTTAAACACCTGTGGTAAATAAAAATTCCTTTACCGGGACTGAATTTGATACAGAAACATTATAAAATAGCTCAGTAAAATGAGAGGCAGAATCCGTGATATTAGAGTTTCGGAATGGGCTTTATTCCAATAATCGATTATAATCGGATGCTTCAAGTTCCATCACCACGGGGGTTCAGGAAGTGAAGTACATACTTTATTGACAAGAAGTAACTTTTATAGTACATACATTATAATGAAATGAATACAGTAGGCGTAACAATTGATAAGGACATTGACGTTTGGTCTGCGTAACCGAAAATGGGTGTAATAATGAGTAAAAAGGAACATGATTGGTTATGATGTAATACATAGGTGGATCTATAAGATAATACTTGGCATAGATGCGCGCGCAGCAGTATGACGTGTAATTGACGTGTAACTAGGGGGTGACGGGGACTTGACATTTAGCTCTATATGTGGAGACGAGAAGTCTGGGGGGTCAAGTCAACCTAATCCCAAATCATATCTAACATCCTATGTTTAAAGAACTATGTTATCCATAAAAGAGGGACTCTCGGACAGAATCTATTCTATACTGACTGTGCGTGCGTGTACAAGCGTCTAAGTGTCTACACTGAATGCGAGGGGGTAGGAATATTCCATAGTAACAGGGCTATGAATTACTTGCATGAGGACAGAGAAGATGGGCCTTTTTGCTTGGTAACTGGAAGAATGTTTACTTAAACTACTAGGCAGGAATGCATCGGCTGAGGGGGAGGCAGATAATTCGAAGGTGAAATACAGTTCTTGGCAGAGAGTAGGCTGATGTCAGGCTTCGTGAGCCGCGCAGAGAATGAGACAAAGTTCATGGTCACAGATGCAGGCTCGGACTGGAGCTTTCAGAGGCAGAAGGCAAGAGGAGTTTTGATGACAGAATCAGGGCCTACTTGCCTGGACTGTAAAGTGGCATAAGTGAACCATATAAAGCCGATGGCCTTTCATATTTAGGAATGGGATATCCGGCCTATACATGGCGGATCTGTCAAAGGACATGTTGACGGTGGACGCACATGTATTTGCGTCTTCATAACTGGAACTGGAGGGAACATACATGTACTTGTGACATGCACATGGAACCGTTGGGGTCCAAGATAGGGGACATAACTGACCAGAAAAATCCATATTTCCACATTCCCTCCTTGTCCCCTACTTGCCCTTCAAGAGATATCAATCTTCATCAATCCATTGATCTGTTCATATAGCATCATTTGTTCTTCTTTCTTCTTCCGGGATCTTGAATGAAAATCTTGATGTGGAATGCACGATGTGGCACACAGACCACAAATTGCTGGTCCACATTGTAGACATAGACAGCAACTGAATAGTATGAGAAGGCCAATACCTAGGAAGGATAAAACTCTCCATCCCCAGGCTGATACCGCATTCCAAAACCAACTGGACCAAGTCCAAGTGCCTGGGTTCTGGTGTATCTGGCTTACAATCTTATGAAGGCGAGTGATGGCTTTATATACAGATGGCGAATTTTCTGGTATGAATACGCAGCAGCTTGATCCGATGACCCTACAAGCTCCGCCCCTATCAGCCAGGATGACGTCAAGGACAAGACGATTTTGAAGCACAACAATCCGCATAGCAGACTGCTCTTCCGTTAAATTGCCTAAGGCGGAAATAGTCTCATTCACTACTGCTTCAAGGGTTCTAGTTAATCTACGTATCAGCTTACTATTAGTAACAGTACCTATATAGGGAAAGATGCCTTTATTAAAATCTACATACTTGTCCCATGCCGTCTCAGTGTAATCGACAATGGGGAGATCTCTCCGTTCTCTGTTGTGTACTAAATGAATATTTCTGTAATAATCAGGAGGAGCTAGGAAAACAGGTGGCAAAAGGAATGCAATGTAGCAGGTACCATCCCAATCTAGAGGTAGACGCATATATGCAGTCTGACCACATATAAAGTAGGAGTGGCGAGAAGCTCTAAATGAAGATTTTCCTTGATCACTGAATTCTACTATAATAGTGCATTTACTATGGCCCATATGTATGGAACCAACCTTTCTTACACATAATTCACCCCTCGCTGGGAATACTGACATGGTGGGTAAGACTAGTTCAATTTCAGATACGACATTCAGAATCATGAGATTAGGTGTAAAATTACCTAATCCATATACTTCATTTTCTAGATCAGTTCCTGTTCTTTTGGGGCGACCCTCCTTGTCAGGGTAACAGACCTTGAGTAAAGCTAGGTTCAGATTTCCCCATACCCAATGATCTTGGTAAACTGCTGTGTCTGAGTCTATGGAATTAATTAAGCTAAACCATGCTCCACAGGAGCCATTATGTGTAAATGGATGTGGAAAGAAAGGCAGGACTCCTTCATAATTCTGATAGGGAGGGAGTCGGCCACACACCCAACAATTGGTGGCATTACTAGTCTGATGGGAATGATGTAACATACTGATGAAAGTGTTATTGCGCAGCGCAAGTCTATAAGACAATTCATGCGGAGGTAAGTCACTAAAAGAATGTTCAGCAGCAACATTATAAACATGTCTAGAAATAGGGTAATATATGTGCAACAACATACTTGTAATAATTATTAAAAGACTCAATAAAAACAAAATTAATAATGTCACTATGCAGTGGCTACGCAGTGATTTACAATACGCCTGTCGTTTCAACATTTTTCGGGTATTTTCTCTACTCAGGTCCAAGGGATACATGTCAGAGACAATTCAACCGCTTCACCTTGGAGAGGACTTAAACAATCAAATTGCTCGACTGGTTGGGCCTAAGCTTTAGTTTGTAATTTTCAGATTTGTTAGGTTCAACAAAAGGGAGTTTTGTATCAGTCTGTGAGGGAGTGCAGGGCACAATGTCTATATCCGAAGATAGTCCATGAAATTTCTTGATGTGGCTTGAATGAATCCAGCCCTTGCGGCCCTCGATCTTCACGGCTGTTCTTGTGGTCAACAGGACCAACTTGGGTGCTTTCCACCTGGGCTCCAGCTGAGTCTTTCGGTCGAAATTCCTCACAAAGACAAGATTACCCGGAACAACGTCATGGGGTTTCACCTCAGTGTTGTCGGGAAAGGCTGCAGCTACCTGTGAACGAGAAGATTGTAGTGCAGACATCAAGGAAGCCAAGTAATCTGTCAGCATATTACAGTCAATATCAGTTATTTTGCGTGGTATAGGCGTCCCCCACATATTCGGTGGTCTACCGAAGATCACCTCATACGGGGATAGCCCTGTTCGAGAGTGTGCTACCATTCTCATGTAAAAGAGTGCAACTGGTAACGCTACTACCCAGTCGACACCTTTCTCTCTGCATATTTTGGACATTCTAATTTTCAGTATCTGGTTATGTCTTTCTACGAGACCTGCTGCCTCGGGATGTCGGACACAGTGGAATTTCCACTGATATCCTAACAGAAGTGAAACGTGTTTTATTAATTCGGATGAGAACGGCTGGCCGTTATCTGAGTAAACAGCACGTGGTAAACCGTATCGTGGGAAGAATTCTCGGACCAACTGTTTGGCAGTAGTCGGGGCAGTGTAATCTGAAACCGGGTATGCCTCCGTCCAACGGGACAGAGCGCAGACAACTACGAGAACATATTTGAATCCTCTGCATCGTTCCATCTGGATATAATCCATCTGGAGTACTTCAAAAGGATGATTAGGGGTATGAAATCCACCCTGTTCTACGGGAACGCTTTTTCCTGGGTTGAACTGACAACAGATCATACAGGTACGGACCTTTTGTTTTGCTGCTGCTCGTAAATGTTTATTGAACCAAATGTGTTGAATGCTGTCTAGCATAGCTTTTTCTCCTAAATGTGCTGGACTATGTATAGTGTTAATTATGACTTGGACCATTGAATCAGGAAGGAACCATACAGACCTTTCCTTCATCATCCATCCTTGGTCCGTTTGGATCCCTCCTAATTCAGTCCATTTCTTTATTTCGTCTGGTGTAGCATGTGTCTGTATGTCAATTACGTCAAGAGTAGGATCTTTAACTGTCATACAATGTGTCGGTGTCGGGACTATTGTCTTTGTCATATCGGGGGTTTGAGTTTGAGCAATCAGTTTAGCTGTTCTGTCGGCTAGATCATTGCCTTGGGAAATGATATCAGTAACCTTTGTATGGGCCTTACATTTCATAATTGATATTTCAGTGGGTAGATGTATTGCATCTAATAATGCATGAATGAGGGGTCCGTGCTGAATGTGGGCACCGTGGG
This sequence comes from Triturus cristatus, assembly GCF_964204655.1. Taxonomy (NCBI): domain Eukaryota; kingdom Metazoa; phylum Chordata; class Amphibia; order Caudata; family Salamandridae; genus Triturus; species Triturus cristatus. The sequence goes on from NC_140581.1 coordinate 548,159,768, forward strand.
AAGTTAAATAACCTCTCTCTCGCCACAGCACGCCGAAGTCATGTACAACTCCGAATGCATAACGTGAGTCAGTGTATATGTTGACTTTTTTATTCATGGCTTGAATACAGGCTTGTGTCAGAGCGATAAGTTCTGCGGCTTGAGCTGACAAAGTAGTTATACGATTAGTTTCAATGACCTCAGTATCTGTTGTGACTGCGTAGGCGGCTACTAACTCTCCTGTACTTGTTCTCATGCATGAACCATCTACATACAAGGTCAGGTCTGGATCTGACAATGGGACATCGGTTAAGTCTTGTCTGGGTTTTGTTGTTATTGTAATAACTTCAATACAGTCATGGGCTAGTGGGTCTGTTCCGACTACTGGTAAAAGTGTGGCAGGATTCAATGTGTTACAGCGTCTGATTTCTATATGTGGCTGAAACAATGTAAGCTCGTATCCTGTAAGTCGCGCTACAGTCAAGTGTTGTGTTTGCGTTCTATTTACAAGAACCTCTACTGCATGTGGTACTTGAACTGTCAATGGATGTCCTAACACTATGGCATCGCTTTGTCTGATTGCTAAAGCTGTTGCTGCTACTGATTTTAGGCATGCAGGCAAAGCCTGAGCTACGGGATCTAATGTACTAGAAAAATAAGCACATGGTTTGTGTGCTCCTGCTTGTTCCTGTGTGAGTACTGACAAGGCCGTACCTTCGCGTTCTGTAACAAAGAGTGTAAACTGTTTTCTGTAACATGGCGTTGCTAAAACGGGTGCTTGACATAAAGCTTTCTTTAAGCTTTCAAAAGCTTGTGTGTGTTCCTGAGTCCAAGGGAGAACAGTCGGTGTGGCTGCCTCCTGTGTTGTCAATTGAATGAGTGGTTTTGCTAGAAATGCATACTGAGGGATCCACTGTCTACAATATGAAGTGAGGCCTATGAAAGCCCGCACCTCCTTTTGTGTCTTGGGTATTGACATGTTAGCAATTAACTGAATGCGGTCGGGTGTAAGCTGCCTTCCCTCCTTGGACAGCGAGTGACCAAGATAAACAACTCGCTGGACACAGAATTGCAGCTTAGAAGGGGACACCTTGTGCCCCTTTTCGGCTAGAAATTGTAAAACTGTCAGTGATGCTTTCTCACATTCGGGTTCGCTTCTAGCGGTGATCAGCAGATCATCGACATATTGAAGCAGGGCAGTGTTAACCGGCATGTGGATACTGTCAAGTTCTCGTTTCAGTGCTTGGCTATAGATGCTGGGGCTTTCTGTAAATCCTTGAGGTGCGCGGGTGAATTTAAAGCTACGCCCATTTAAACTAAATCCGAACAAATATTGGCTTTCCGGGTCTATTGGGACGCTGAAAAAGGCATTTTTGAGATCAATTACAGTAAAGAATGTTGCTTCGGAATCAATAGCTGTCAATAATGACGAGATATCTGGGACCACAGGAAATTGTGGCACAATACATTTGTTTAACTCGCGCAGATCAATAACCAATCGATATACTGGCGGAGCTGTAGGATCTGTTCGTTTAAGAATCGGAATTATCGGTGAATTACATACATTGGAGTCTGTTTCTACAACTACTCCTTGGGCAATAAGCTCGTCAATGATTTGTAGTAAGGCCGTTACAGCATCTGGTGGTAACTTGTATTGTCGCATTCGTGGTAGCACCACTCCTGCCTTTAGTGTGACTCGATATGGTGTAATATTCATGCAACCAACATCAGTAGGGCCTTGTGCCCATAGATGTGTAGGTAAAGTCTGCAGTCGGGGATCCAGGTCTCTAGATACATAGTGACCTTTAAAATCACGTAAAAACAACCTTACTCCTTCCGGAGAACAACATATTATGGCTCCTAGGGCTTTCAACGTTTTTATTCCTAACAAGTTTTCTGGACATGATTTAGTAAGCAATAAATCTGTAGTTCGGGTCAGAGGTCCTATCGTAAGTGGAAGAGGCTGTGACACTTCATTAACAATAGGTTTTCCTGAAAAACCAAGGGAAATATTCTGTGAGCCTGAGAGGGGTGCCCCTGGGACTTCACTTCGTTTTATAGTTGTTCGACTTGCCCCTGTATCGAGTAAAAATTTTCTATCTTGACCTAATAATTCACTATGTACATAAGGTCCTTCTTGATCTACAGGAATCTCGATAAGGGGTAAGTCAACTTCCCTCTCTAGGCTAGTTCATGCGTAACGTTGATACTCCGGATATTCATACTGTGCAGTCTGATACATTTGTCGTGTTGTTGTCTGTGTGGCAGCAACAGGCAACGGTGGTGCAGCTGGCACAAACTGTATTGGCTGTTGTGCGGCTGGCATGGCCTGGGCATGCTGCGTAGCTCCTTGTTCATTCTGATCTTGTCTTAGTGGCCGTGATCTTTCTTGTGTTTTACCTATGGCGATATTATGTTTTAGCACTGGACAATCGTGTACGTAATGACCTGGCTTTTTACAATAATTGCATGTCCCTTTTACAGGTCCTGCTGAATCGGAATGTGTCATACCCTTTTTATGTCCTTCAGCTGGAACTGTCTGGGAAACTAGCATTTTCATGTCTTTCATGCGTCTGTGTTCATGTTCTTGTTCCTCTTTAATTCTATTGTGGTGGTACTGTAACATTTGTAACATTTGTGTTGGAGTGTTACCTTGCCAGGTACTCTCGAATTTTAATACTCTATTCTTTACTGGGGGCAGGGCATTTTCCACTAATTTTGTTACAAACAGATGCGGGTATGATTCGCTACTTGCTTTTATGCCACTATTTATACCAAAACATTTCTCGAATCGGGCATAGTAATCGCTAGTGTCTTCATCTTGCTTCTGTTTACAGGCTGAAATTGTACCCCAATCTTCCTTTTTCGTAGTTAATAAACGTGGCAGTACCTGTACTAGTAGACCTGGTAGTGCTTTAGTTTTGTCCCCAAGCCCCGAACCTGGACCTCGGGCCCTTTCTTCTGCTTCTAATGCTGACCATTCTATCTTTTGATCACCTACCTCCCACTCTTTTTCCTTGAGTTTCTCATAAATGCCAGCAGGCATCAACACCTTTAATATTGTCATAATGTCGGGGTAGGTATACTCTCCCATGAGTAACATGTCTTTAATTTCTGGGTGAAAACCCGCTGGGTCCTTGTCATGACTGGGTACTACTTTCTTCATTTCTAACAATTCTATTTTCGATATAGGCGTATATACAAATACACGTTTAAACTGATTGTCCTCGCCTTTTATTGGGTGTACTTCTCGTAAGGGATTCTGTCTATCCAGGTGATACGTCGTTCTTTCCTTGACAGGCAATGAGACATGCTCTGAGCATACAAAAAGAATATACTGCTTTCTAGATACTAGAATTTCTTTAATTAATTTGGTACCTGGACCTCTCCATTTATTCATAAGCAATTCAGTCAATATGTCAGGTAAGGGACCAGGGTCCGAATGCTGACTCTGATATAGTATAATGAGTTGTTGAATCATATAAATCCCAGCTAACCTCTGCTCATCTGGGGTGAGATTCAAAAATGTGCGTACTACTGTCTCATCACTATATTTTCCGGGACTGTCCACCCAATGAACAGCTGCCCTCGCTAAATCTTGTTCATCCATAGAATCGAGAAAATGATAACCCCTTCGTTCTCGGAGTAGTTTGTCGGCGGTTTGGAACGAATGCTCGTTAGACCTTATGTTAATTATAGGTATTTGGAAATTCCTGTCATTATCTGGACATATTGGACGTATTGGGTCAGTATGACATCTAGTCTGATTCCTATTACAAGATCTTCCTCTACCTACATAGGCTATGGTGTCTGACTGTCCGGCGGGCAGTCCTGACCCTTCTTCCTCGCTTTGCTCGAACTCGTCTGTCTCTAATCTCTCTTCGTGTAGGCGTTCTATTTCTTTACGGATCTTTCGGCACATGGCTATTATACAATTTTGCTTATCGTGTCTCCCTTCTGATATATTCTGGCTCCATTTTGTAAGAATTTTCATTGCTTCCGGATCTACCCCCGGTCGGTCTTGATTTCTGATCACACAGTTTATGAGAAAACGCAACAGTTCCCCCTGTATCTCTACTTTCTGGTATTCCATAGCTCTGTTAATACATTCTGGATCTCGCCCTGTTTGAACAAAATGATATATTTTATCTAGATGCGCAGTCATTCCTGGTAGCTTCGCTAAATACCCTGCGGCTCGTCTGATACGTAATGATGCCAGGATCATTTCGTCCTCTTTACCGAGCACCGGGTCATATCTACAATCTATAAGAAGTTCCTTAAGCGTACGATCACTTACGAATTTGGGTGTACGTGAATGCGCTGACTCTTGGAAAATAAGTTTATTTATTCTAGGTGGCGTAGAAAAAATATTGGTAGCACCTCCCGTGGCCCCGTCTGGGGCGTCGGGTGTGAAAGGATTCGTCGAACGTGACACAGCAACTATAGGTGTGGACTCAGCTATAGAAGTACTTGTAGGAACAGATGCAGAAACAGATGTGCTTGCCGGAACTTGTGACTCGATTTGTTGCTGCAGGGATACGGGTGCTGGATCTTGGCGTTGGACCTCCCTGGTATGCGGTCTACGTGGGGCGGAATTAGCATACTCGGGAGCTGCGTCATCTAAATATGAGGAAAGAAAAACATCTTCTGCGGTTCTAGGATGCCCCTTAGGATGTACCTTGATTGGGAATAATGGGGGTGGCAAGTCTTTCGGTATCTCTGGAGTAGCCTTAGGTAATCCTTCGGCCAGAAGGGGATACATACCATTCATAAGGGCATTTCTTTGTCTGTCTACTTGTTCTGATTTCACTCGGATACCTTCCTCAATTAATAGATTCTCTCGAACTTTATTGGAATTCTCTTTACTCTTCTCTTCCTGTCTACGTGCTTTTTCTGTTCGTCTATGTGATTCTTTACGCCATAATTCAACGGCGTCTTTCTGTGACTGTCTGACTTTTCTTTTCCATAACTCTTCCTCGACTTTCATGATGCACTCTGCATCCCAGGTCCCCGCTGTGGGCCACCTCTGACTTTCTGGTAATCCCTTGGTATAGTCTACCCATAAATCAAGAAATAATATAGCGTCTAAGCCATGTTTGTGATACATAAAGTGCCCTGGAGTGTCCCTAGGAGGAATAGGGACGGCTTCTTCGAGAACCCCTTTTCTGGTAGTGATCTGTCTTAATTTCGAAAAGAGCGGCATATTGAGAACTGACCTTATACTTGATTTTGACCTGATACTTGAATTTGAACAGACTTAATACAATAAACACGATAATGAACAGTCATTCATACCACGATATACAGAACATACTTAAACACTTTAAACATTTAACATGAAACCTTTAACTGAAACAACAATGATGATCGTCTGCATAACTAATCACCAAGCTTAATTCTCGACAATAACTAGACAATAACTAGATACTTCGGAATACTTCGGAATACTTGATATACTGCTAAACAGTACAGATACACTGCTAAAACAGTGCAGACCGGATTTGTGTACCCAAACCCGTCTTGACCGGCACAACCTATGTGCACGTCAGAAATGCCTCCCCAGCAATGGTACTCACCGGGTAGCTTCGGAAACGGAAGGCCTCAGTAACTTGAACTTGAACCGGACTGGACTGGACTCGACTCGACTCGTCGGACACTGGGCTTGACTTCGGACTGGTGGGTCTCTGTATACCTCGGATCTTGCTCTCTCAGCTAGGCTCTGGTCGGGATACTTCGCACTTCTCACCGCCTCGTCTGGGTGTTGATCGCAGTCTCAGTCGCCCCCGCTTGACCGGAGGGAGATACAGGAAATCCTGCTGGTACGCGTTATTGTCCGTCCAGCTGTGGCAGGAGACCGGGCCTGCAACGCACCGCCGGCGCGTGAGATGAGAAAGTGTCCCTGTTCGGGCGCCATCATGTGGTAAATAAAAATTCCTTTACCGGGACTGAATTTGATACAGAAACATTATAAAATAGCTCAGTAAAATGAGAGGCAGAATCCGTGATATTAGAGTTTCGGAATGGGCTTTATTCCAATAATCGATTATAATCGGATGCTTCAAGTTCCATCACCACGGGGGTTCAGGAAGTGAAGTACATACTTTATTGACAAGAAGTAACTTTTATAGTACATACATTATAATGAAATGAATACAGTAGGCGTAACAATTGATAAGGACATTGACGTTTGGTCTGCGTAACCGAAAATGGGTGTAATAATGAGTAAAAAGGAACATGATTGGTTATGATGTAATACATAGGTGGATCTATAAGATAATACTTGGCATAGATGCGCGCGCAGCAGTATGACGTGTAATTGACGTGTAACTAGGGGGTGACGGGGACTTGACATTTAGCTCTATATGTGGAGACGAGAAGTCTGGGGGGTCAAGTCAACCTAATCCCAAATCATATCTAACATCCTATGTTTAAAGAACTATGTTATCCATAAAAGAGGGACTCTCGGACAGAATCTATTCTATACTGACTGTGCGTGCGTGTACAAGCGTCTAAGTGTCTACACTGAATGCGAGGGGGTAGGAATATTCCATAGTAACAGGGCTATGAATTACTTGCATGAGGACAGAGAAGATGGGCCTTTTTGCTTGGTAACTGGAAGAATGTTTACTTAAACTACTAGGCAGGAATGCATCGGCTGAGGGGGAGGCAGATAATTCGAAGGTGAAATACAGTTCTTGGCAGAGAGTAGGCTGATGTCAGGCTTCGTGAGCCGCGCAGAGAATGAGACAAAGTTCATGGTCACAGATGCAGGCTCGGACTGGAGCTTTCAGAGGCAGAAGGCAAGAGGAGTTTTGATGACAGAATCAGGGCCTACTTGCCTGGACTGTAAAGTGGCATAAGTGAACCATATAAAGCCGATGGTCTTTCATATTTAGGAATGGGATATCCGGCCTATACATGGCGGATCTGTCAAAGGACATGTTGACGGTGGACGCACATGTATTTGCGTCTTCATAACTGGAACTGGAGGGAACATACATGTACTTGTGACATGCACATGGAACCGTTGGGGTCCAAGATAGGGGACATAACTGACCAGAAAAATCCATATTTCCACACACCCACAAACAATCTCTAGGCGACCACATCCACAAGGTTTATCCGTATTGTCTACCCAACTGTTGCATTCAAAGTGCCTCTTTATTATAAGTATTTTGCATTTCTGAAGTGTAATACTTAGGACTATTAGAGCAGGAATGGCCTCAATAATATTATCAAAGTCCTATTGTTTTCAATTCACTTAAGTATTCAGCTTGGCCAGCAATGAGGGTGCAAATCGGATCCAGTTGTTTGTAAGCATTTTCTAATGTGAAAATGTGACATCTTTAGACTGTCACAGTGAAGTCATTGTCAATGAAGATCCTTTAACCTTGATATTTAAGTGGCATGCCTTTTTCAAAGGGTCACACAGTATTTTTTGTTTTCTGTGGAAATCCAGGAAATTAATCAGATCACCCTCATGGGAATCTAGTGCTTTTATAGTAGGTTGAAAAGCAACTACAGGAGGGTTCTTGTGCCGTTCACATTGACATTTCTTTCTTGCTTCTCGGATATACAAGAAATGTGGCTACTGTTTGTGCATTCTGTTTTCTGCATCTTTTTTAGGATCTTACTTTTGTGCAGCGCATTGCGTAGATTCAAAAGCACTTTGTCTTACAAGTATCCTGGCCATGGGTGCCTTCTATTCTCTATTTAAATTCATTCATTGTCTTATTTCTTGGAGCTTTCCCTCAGTCTTATGACAACAAGCCTCCAAAGAGGCAACTCAGAAATTCCATACTTTTAAGTTTCACTTTTTCATGCACATTTCTGCTCTTGCGAAGAGGATTCATATGGACTGGACCTTTGTATCTGGATATGTGTCATATTAGACCCTACTAAGTCCTTATGCCTAATTCCATGACAAATTTTTCAGGCCTTTAGGAAGTCTGTCCTTACTTTAAAATGTGTGCACTATGGCAATTAAAGGCTGATGGTTCTATATATTTGTTACCTGCTGGAACATCCAAAAGTTATTCCTCTCCGAGGTTCTCCAGGATAGGACAAAAGCTCAATACACTGGAGCTATTACTTACAGACGTATGTTGTTGAGGACTCACTTTCGCTTCACAATAGATCTTTGGCTTCGGGCACCCCATAGCCCGTATGTGTCCAGAATATCACACTGGAGCACTTACTTTGGAAACTGCCGATCTACTTGCTGTTATCAAGGTTTCGCCTAGAGACTTTTCAAGCCCTGATGAAGTTCTATGAGGAGAATGAAACTCGTTGGCTGAGCTGAAGTTGTAATTTCTGAGAATATTTATTCAAAATAAAGACTTTGTACACTACAAGATTGCCTTGGACTTCTTTTACCTTGTAGCACGCCCATTTGTAATCATACAACATTTTGTATGTTTGAAGAGTAAGATGGGTTGGCCCCTTGAGCAAGTCTATCCCTGGAGACTGCATAGTGGTCAATTGTCGATCTCCAGGAAACTTGCTCAGAAGCACGAGGAAATCAACTGGGTCGGGTTGTGATCATGGGATAGGCATTATGCCGTTGGGCGTCTTTTATAGACATCTTAATTCCACTGGTCCAGTTATTTCATCAAACACCCGTACAGCCCAGGCTTTGCAGATGAGCAAGGAGCAATTCTCCCTTGACACTAGTAATAGATATCAAGCACTTATAGATTTGGACAACCCAGATTGACTGAAGCTAAGATTTGTTAAACCAATGATGGCCCATGACTTAGTTTTGGCTACCCGATCCGTAGGGGATACTACAAATAACATCTTAAATGGCACAGAGAATCGTACCTCAGTTGGCTGGCTTGATCACCATGTACTTACCTATGGCTCAATGAGAGAAAACTCTAGAACAGGACACCCGCCACAGGGAAGCTTAAATGATGACCAGCAACTAAACATTATATCACAAAATGTTGCAGGGATTAGGTCCAAACTAAATTACCCAGAGTGGGGCAAGTTAGTGGATAGCAGCCATATATGTCCGTTTCAAGAAACCTGGGCAACAGAACCAACACATATGGTGGGGTATACCACGTTTAGTCTCGAAGCTAGAATTCAACAGCAGGTAGACCTGCTGGCGGCTTGCTGTCTAGGATAAGACTACTCTGGCTTGCAAAATCAAACGGCTAGACATAGGTTCCCAGGAGATCCTTGGGTTAGATTTGATTTCGCTTAAAGGGAATACCTATATCAGACTAATTAACATATACAATAGGTTTAGTAGCCGCCACAAGCCTCAAAAGCTATGACAATGCTCTCAAACTTTCTTGACACTTCACGCAAAGAGTATTATCTCATCGTAGACGGTGATTTTAATACGACATATGAGCCCGTAGATCAAATACAGGAAATAGTACAGGAGGAAGAGCAAGTCAGAGGAGTTAAAAGGCTTCAGATACCAGCCCTTAAAAGATGTACTAAGGTCGGACAGCAAGTACTATCGTTCACCCTCGCTTTTGGGGTGCAAGCTTGTAATGGGCGGATACCCTCAGATGCGGAGACAAAATTTACATTTAAAAGGGGGAATGTTAAAAGTAGAATTGACTTTATTATGATGGACCTTGATCTTTGGCCACAAGTCAATTACATGATTATCCTAAACTGTGAGGATAGTGACCATAATGCTTTGTCTTTGAGGTTGTCTGGCCTTCCTATTTTGTACCCCTAGATTACTCGGGCGATGGCTCCTGTTGTTACTATTAATAACAGGATAATCAAATGGCCCCAGGTACATTCTGATGGGAAGCTGCTCTCTCATATCTACATAGAAGTGACTCAGACTTATGATATTGGGTAATTCTAATACTAATGATGACAGCATTTTGACTAGCTTTCAGCATTTAACTAATAGCATAAAGCCCTATTTTAGTGGACAGTGTTGCCTTAACCCAACTAAACAAAATACTGCCCCATGGCACAACGAGGAATGCAGGGGAGCTAGAACGGAGTTAATCATGACAGTAAAGAAAGGGGTAAGGCCTGACACAATAAACAGAAGAAGATCCTACATGGGGATTCAGGATGAAGCGAAAAGGAGCTAGGAGATAGAGAATTGGCATATATCAGTGTTTCCCAAACTGTGGTCCGCGGACCCCCAGGGGGTCCGCAGGAGGCAGTTTTAAAAGCACTGCAGAGTTCCTTGTCTAATTAGAAGTTTTTGAGCAACAATAAAAGTGTCAAAATGAAGCCAGTGATTAATGCACCTGCTGGAGAGATGAGAGTTTTGTTCAGTGGCTGCTTGAGTTATCTAATGTAACACAAAGGGTTAATATGCCTACTGCAAAGAACGTGTACCATGCATTTTAAAAAACAGTATTTTATGTGCATAGGCGAGTGTGTTACTGCTTTTGTCACAGAGATTCTTTTGTTACTGTGCAGTTCATAAGTGACAACCGAAATCTAGCACAGTGACCAATAAACTGTCATCAAAGAGCTGCTTGCAAACTGCATGGTACAAGTTAGTAGCTTATGTTTTTCCCCATCTTTCATTATCCTGATGCTGCTAAAAAGGTTTATTTGGGCGAAAATACATTTTTATTGTTAAAGTCAATGTTAACCACTGAGTGATGTTCTGAATCCCAAGTTTCTGCTTCTCCAGACCAAGCACTCTTTAAAAATGCCTACCAGTATGAATGACGTGAATCCTACACCTTGTAGTACCCTTTGCCTTATGTAACATTTTCCATACACTGATTTACACGTATGATTAATTGTCCCTATATGTGTGTGATGTAAAGTGCTCTGACATCCTACAACGGTATGAGAGATGCTATAATATAAAACAAATGAAATACATGTGACGGAGAGGCTATGGAGATATGAGAGGCACTGTTGAAGGGTGATAATAAGGGAATCATTGAAGAACCCCAACAAAGATTGTCGTATCTGGTGCATAGTAAGGTCTTCATTTACTATTCGTTAAAAGCTAATACAATTTAATATATAATGATAAATGTGTTTTAGAATGCACCACTTGTTCCTAAATTTCTTGGGGGGAGAGCCTCCCAAAGCCCCCTTTGTAGTGGTCAGGCTCACTCACTGCACTTGGTGTGCACCGTATGGCGACTGGTTTGAAAACATTTGCTAGGCGGCTTTGGGTTTCCAGTCTGGCCCTGGCAGGAGCAGGAGCTTCGTACTGTGAAATAAAACCAACCAATTAAAAGTTAGTCACGGAGTTACAGCACCAACCTTCTCATTAAATTGTCTTTTTTTGGTGCAAATTCTTGGAATGTAAAATACTAGGGGGGATATTTACACCAGAAGTGGCTGAGCGCGTCGTTAGCCTCCTTGGCTTAATGATAGACTCCGCCACTTCAGAAATGCAGGGCTGCACCATATTTACAAAAATATGGTGCAGCCCTGCGTTTCCCCCAGTGCTGGCGCTACACTTAGGAGTGTAGCGCCAACGCAGGCACACTTGCACTATGGCAAGGGTGTGTGCATGCAGGGGAAGCTTCTTTATGTACAGGAAGGTCCCCCTTCCTGCACATAAACAATCTTAAAATGCCGTTTTGTCACTTCTATGTGTGCTGCTTAATGCAGCACACATGGAAGTTACAAAATTGCATTTTTTAATAAGATTGTTTATGTGCAGGAAGGGTCACCTTCCTTAACATAAACAATCCAAGGCATTTTGCTTTTTACATGTGTGCTGTACAAGGCAAGCCACATGGAAAAAGCAACAAGCATTTACAATGCAATGGTTTCGGCATTGTTACAGTTAGAGCTATTGGCATTGCTCATGACATTATTTTTGTTTGTTTTTTTTTTTAAACATTTAAAGAAACGGCATTGTTATTTACAATGTCAATAGCTTAATCACTCTCGAATGCGAGACCTATTGCATTTGCACCCACACAGAGCCACACACACAAATAGAGCCACCCACACATCATACTTCATGGCTGGCCAAAGTCAACATGGTCTATTCGATATGAAACAGAATAACCAAAACAAACAAAAACATTTAAAGATATATATATATGGACAAGTTAATTTCCTAGAAAATGGGAATATGAAACAATCAGAAATGTTGGAACACCCACAAAAATAGCCCATAAAAGCTTTTGCTTTTACTGACCCAAGTTGTCTGCAGATATTAAGAGGTTGCGTATGGGCAGGCTTTGGTCTTTGCTCATCCTAAGGGTTCCAAGGCCCCTCTGACAGTACTCATTAATTCACTGATAAAAATAGATCTCTGGCCTTGCATGGCGCTCAAGGAGAAGAAATGGCCGCCTCGGCTGTCTAGCAGTCATATATGCAGCTAAGAATCCAACACGGAAGGGTTCAGTTTACAAGTCACAGAGGCCACGAAAAGAACCTCCAGCCCAAAATTCAGAAGTAGACTTCTGTCACAGGGGGCCTTGGGGGCATCCAACATACGGGTCACGCGCCACTACTGATTACAGAACTGCGGTGACTGACAGCGCTACATCAGTTCGGAAAACTACAAAATGAGGAAAACGTTGTCCTTGAAAAAGGACAGATAATAAGCACTGATTACTAGAAAAGTGGCCAGGGCACAAAAGGAAATAGAAGAAAAGCGGTGAGGAGAAGAAGGGTGATGCGTAAAGGGTGGGAAAGATAATAGAAAGTAGGCAGCGCTAGAAATGCTTGGAACCCGTGGCAGTAGATCTACTACAAGAAGGTGTAGAGGTGTTCGGGAATAGAGAGGGATTCTGGGGGAGGGGCACCATGATATTTGAGTGGGTAGATGTACCTGGCTGGGTAAAGGTGAGGTACAGGGCACAAGTCCTATAAAATGAAGTGGGGGGACTGACAATATGCAAATGACCTCATGACGTCACGTGCTGAACGTCTCCCGATGTCTGAAAATTACACCGGGGCATGTTCAGGTTATTTCTGTGGGGCCAGCGTCTTGGCAGGGTGGACGGCGCCCACCCTTTGAAAAGAGTGGGGGGGACGCCTTGTACATGCGTGGACCACCGACTCGAGCCCTGGTGAGGTATAAGTATAGATGGTGCAGAGTCAGACAGTAGACGTACGAGGGTATGAGCAGAGGTAAATGTAGGGACAGAGGTGCTAGGATAAAGGCACAGAGAGATAGAAGGGAAGAAGCAGAGGAAATGCACTAGTGGACAGAGGGGCACAGGTACTAGGGTATAAGTAGTGGGGCAAGTGGTAGTGCATTGGGAGGGCTACTGGTAGTAGAGTAAGGGTGGAGCAGAGGTGCTACGGTATAAGGCAGAATGAGAGGTAAAAGGGTACAGGCAAGAGCAGAGGCAGTAGGGCAGAAGCTGTGGCACAGGTACGGGGTACTGGCAGGGCTAAACGCTTTAGGGTACAGGCAGGCACAGTAGAAATATGGCAGATCTAGATGTGGTGGGTGTAAGCAGCAGGAGAGGTTGTGGGGTAATGTGTGGGGTGGTTGTACTAGGGAGGAAGTAGGGGTAGACGTATTAGAGGGTATAAACTGGGGGAGCGGTCCTGAGGTATAAGCAGGGACAAAGAGGCATGAAGCAAAGAAAAAACGTCTTTGAAGGGTAAGTGTCTTTGGTTAGGAGGAGTTCTTACATAGAGCGGAGATAAAGATTTGGAAGAACGGTGCACAGCGGTATTTCCATAGAAATGAAACGTATAATGTACGCAATCCCGGTAAAAAGTAGTATAGAGATTATTTCGGCCTGAAGAGATGCCAGAGGACAGCAAGGGCCTAGATTATTATTCTTTTTCTGTTTTACCTGTGGCAGCAGCCGCAGGGGCCCAGCAGTGCAGCAGCAAGAGCAGGAACCCACAGAGCTCCATGGCGTGCGCATCTCTCCCCGCTCTAGCTCTCCCCACTCTGCGGCCGCGCAGTGCCCGGGATCGGGTTAAGAGAGCTCTGGGGCGCGGCTGCCACCAGGCGAAGTCCAGCCCAATTCAGCGTGAGTCATGAGGCCTCCATGCCCCGGGCCCGGGCACTCCTGGGTGAAACGAGTTGAGGGATGCGTTATCTACTCTATCCAGATAGGAGTCAGTGCCAGCACCGGGAAGGCAGCATCGATCCAAGGGCAAGCCGTGGCCTCGGGGTCACAAGTCAGTGTGAAGCGCGATATGACTGTGTGTGTGATCTTGTCGCCGAAACCAGAAACGCCGCAAACAATCCGCTCTCTCTCGCAGAGAATTTCCTAACAAATAATGACACACCGTTGCCCGTTCAAGACATAGGTGCGAGTTTTGAAAGCGGAAGAAGAGAAATACAGTGATTGCCAGAGACTACATGTGGCAATCACCTGGCAGCACGGAATACAGCCCTGCATCGCACCACGCGGGTCTACAGCGTGTCTTGCTCACGCTGCCTGCACGCGCCAGTAGGCTCTCTGATTGGTTGACAAGGTCCACCAATCACAGCGCTTATTTGGTAGTTGCCAACCAATCAGAGAGCCAACTGGCGCGTGTAGGCAGCGTGAGCCAGACATGCTGTCTTGTGGGCGTGTATTAAAAAAAAAACGCCCAGAGAAAAATCGACAAAAAACACGCCCCCGAATCCCAAAAAGACGGGGCTTGTTTGGAGAGACGAACCTCTTCTCCAATGGCTGACCAGTATTCAAGAGGCCAGCCAATGGAGAAGAAGAGAGAAGAGGGGCGGGTTCAAGCCCCTCTTCTCCAAGTAATTAAATCTCGCGAGTGAGACTGCGCAAGCGCAGCCTTCGCTAGCTGAGACCTAAAAATTAGGAGAAATAAAGGATTTCGCCTCGTTTTGCCAAGTTAAGACCTGGTTTTTCCTGGTCTTAATTTTGGCGCTACCTCCTATTTATGCTGCCCTTGTAAATAGGGGGCAGTGTCAAAATCAATGGGTGTTGCGGTGGAACGCCCACTGCAACACCCACTGCCCACCCCTTTCACGCTAAGCATTGCGTGACAAGGGGCCTTATTTGAAGGGCAGCATTAAGCCATGTTATGTGGCGTAACACTGCTTTGTAAATAAGGCGAAGCCTCTATCGCCACGGTAATGTCGCAAAAAGTGTGCACATGTGTGTATATATTTTGGGAATTACTGTATTAATGTTTGACATTTTAATCATACAAATTGGTTGGGGGTCCCCGGCTTCCAGTGGTGACTCAATGGGGGTTCTCAGGAGTCAAAAGTTTGGGAACCACTGGCATATATTATTCGAGGCACCTAGAATGATGGACAGTCAGTTATTCTGGCACCTTCTCTCTAAAGGGGCAATCCAGCTGGTTAGTGAAGATGACTTTCACATACAACCACATGTCTGGGAAGCATACTTCCAGGAATTATATTCTGGAAAGGACTGTGAGCCCGTGGGGGAGGCAATAGAGTTTGCTGGGGATTGTAACTCAGAGCTTGCAGTGGAAGATGTACATAGCTTTTCCTTAGATGAAACTATGAATGCAATTAGTTCACTAGAGACAGGGAAAGCTCCAGGGCTACTGGGTGATCTGTACAAACCGCCGAAAATATGGGGCCCTTTGTTACATACGGTTTTTAATGCCATCACATGAGGGGGGGAGGGTATTCCCACAACCTGCAAGGGTGCCAAAATAATCCCCATACTCAAACAAGCATTGGCATAGCCAATAGGTCTCGCCTTTGGGACCTTATAAGTGTTTAGCCAGAGATATTGGCAATGTGTTTAAGCGATTTTGTAGAGCATTGTAGCTGCTGTGTTTAGTACTGTAAAGTTTGTGTGCAAGTTGCGCTTAGTGTAGTGACGTAAGGGCACTTGTATGGTGTGGAATGTAGTGGTGAGTTGTGATAGGATGTGTGTTGGTGGGATGTATGTGTGTATATATAACAGACTTTGAGATTACACTACTGAGTACCTCACAACTTTCTTTATTTAATGATATACCTTGAGAAATGAAATCTACTGAGAAAAAAAAAAATATTGTGATTTGTCAGGCTGGACACGAGATAGCAAGGAATAAACATTAAAAGGCAGTAGGGCACCCTATACGGTACATCTCAGGGCCCCATCTTTCCCCCCAAATGTTCTATTATTAATTGAGTATTTGTGTTGCGCACTGCAAATATTTCTGTTATCCGTAGTGATTTTGTAGCATGTTAACTCATATGAATGTGTTCGCTCTGCAAGCCGGCTATACCATTATATAACAAAAAAATTGAAATTCTTAAATTAAGTTTTTTTAATTAAATCTCATAACTAATTTGGAAAGAACATTACTACTCCAGAACACATTACATGATTCCATTCAATGCATCTTTATTGCAGAGATGAGTTGTTTTTATTGTGCTACGATTATTTAAGCTCCTTAACAGATATGTTTCAATAACTTTGTGATGTTTTCCTTTAGAATATTTTGCAGTGGCCAAAGTCATGACTTAAAATGTCCAACAGGGCCACGCATAAGCCTGCATCCTAGCCAGATCGTGAAGACCTAAGAACACAGAGAAGGCACTCGTCCACAGGAATGGTATTCACCAAAAGCAGATGCCCCACACAAAATGGAATCTATTCACAACAGGAAACAGACCAGGGGAGAAAGCCTGCAATGTTTCCTCCTAGTTGTTCACCCCGTGGCCCAGGCACAGATTTGTTTACTGTAATGTCACATCACATGGGCCTATCCTAGTTTAACACGGACTGAAGTATGTGGCACTGCCGGAAGTGGAAATCCGAGAACCCATGCATTTCCGTGCAGCACTGCTGAAAACCTGTTACAAAGCTTGACTGATCACCTATCTGCTGCTTATTGCTATATTTAGGTGTTACACTAGTACTAATGAGGTGAATCCAAAGCTCAGACAGTGTTAGCATATTTACAAAATGGCAAAATAATGACGTAATCGCGTCACAAAATGTGGGCCATTGTGCCTCGTAATTTGCCTTTTCTATCCACATATTTTACTCAACCCTGCTGCATATTTTGCCCTCCCCTGCCACATAATTCCAGTGGCCCTGATTACCCTCTCACACAGTAGGAACCTATTCACGTTGGTCTTTTTTTAAATTTTTTTTTATCAGGCTTTACTGCAGAAGTGCAATCACATGATTATTCAATAATTCAGCTGTTGCTATGCAATTAGTCTTTTCAATACTGGCCACAAAGAAAAGCAGTTCATTGCAGACTGCTGCAATGCTAGCAACAGCAAATAGACTAGAGTGGAATATGTATGTGGTCACACTGTCGGACTTCGCTCCCTCCAGCAGCGTTAAGCAGCATCTTGCAATTTGATGGCGAAAGTGTGAGATGCTGCTTAAGGCTACTGGAGAGACCGGAGGCAGTGGCTTGTGCTCCTGTTTGATTCATTACATGAACAACCCCATTGAGTGTACGGATTGCTGCTTTTTACCAGCTTCCACGTACCTCGCCGGCCATGGTATACACACTGGTAATGCTCCGGAAGTAAAAGCCTAGTGTGCCATGGTATACACACGGTAATGCTCCGGAAGTGGAAGCGTAGTGTCCATGGTATACACATGGGTAATGCTCCGGAAGTAAAAGCCTAGTGTGCCATGATATACACACCGGTAATGCTCCGGAAGTGGAAGCATAGTGTGCTATGGTATACACAGCGGTAATGCTCTGGAAGTGGAAGCGTAGTGTGCCATGGTATACACACCAGTAATACTCCGGAAGTAAAAGCCTAGTGTACCATGGTATACACACTGGTAATACTCCGGAAGTAAAAGCCTAGTGTGCCATGGTATAAACCGGTAATGCTCCAGAAGTGGAAGCGTAGTGTGCCATGGTAAACACACCAGTAATTCTCCAGAAGTCGAAGTGTAGTGTGCCATGGTATAAACACCGGTAGTACTCCAAAATAAAAGTCTAGTGTACCATGGTATACACTGGTAATGCTCCAGAATTGGGAGCATTTTGTCCATGGTATACACACCGGTAATGCTCCGGAAGTGGAAGCATAGTGTGCCATAGTAAACACACCGGTAATGCTCTGGAAGTGGAGCATTTCCAGTAATCGGAAGTTGAAGCGTAGTGTGCTATGGTATGCACACCAGTAATGCTTCAGAAGCATAGTGTGCCATGGTAAACACACAGGTAATGCTCCGGAAGTGGAACTGTAATGTGCCATGATAAACACAACAGTAATGCTCCAGAAATGGAAATGTAGTGTGCCATGGTAAACACACCGGTAATGTTCCAAAAGTGGTAGCGTAATGGCCATGGTATGCACACCGGTAATGCTCCAAAAGTAGGAGCGCAGGGTGTCATGATATATGCACCGGTAATGCTCCAGAAGTGAAAGCCTAGTGTGCCATGGTATACACACGGGTAATGCTGCGGAAGTGGAAGCGTAGTGTGCCATGGTATACACAGAGGTAATGCTCTGGAAGTGGAAGCGTCATGTCCATGGTATACACATGGGTAATGCTCCGGCAGTAAAAGCCTAGTGTGCCATGGTATATGCAGCGGTAATGCTCCGGAAGTGGAAGCGTAGCGTGCCATAGTATACACATCGGTAATGCTCCGGAATCGGAAGCATAGTGTCCATCGTATACACACTGGTAATACTCCGGAAGTAAAAGCCTAGTGTACCATGGTATACACCGGTAGTGCTCCGGAATTGGAAGCAGTGTGCGCCATGGTATACAAACCGGTAATGCTCCGGAAGTGGAAGCATAATGTGCCATGGTATACACCGGTAATGCTCCGGAATTGCAAGCATAGTGTCCATGGTGTACACACAGGTAATGCTCCGGAACTGGGAGCGTAGTGTGCCATGTACTGGGAGCGTAGTGTGCCATGGTAAACACTCCAGTAATGCTCCGGAAGTGAGGCATTTTTAGTAATCGGAAGTGGAAGCGTAGTGTGCTATGGTAAACACATCGCTAGTGCTCCAAAAGTAGAAGCATAGTGTGCCATGGTATACACACCGGTAATGCTCCAGAAGTGGAAGTGTAGTGTGCCATGGTAAACACATCGGTAATGCTCCGGAATCAGAAGCATAGTGTTCATGGTATACACACTGGTAATGCTCCGGGAGTGGAAGCGTAGTGTGCCATGGTATACACACCGGTAATGCTCCGGAATTGAAAGCATAGTGTCCATGGTATACACACCAGTAATGCTCCAAAAGAAGAAGCGTAGTGTGCCATGGTATACACACCGGTAATGCTCCGGAATTGGAAGCGTCATGTCCATGGTATACACATGGGTAATGCTCCGGCAGTAAAAGCCTAGTGTGCCATGGTACACACCGGTAATGCTCCGGAATTGGAAGCGTAGTGTGCCATGGTAAACACCGGCAATGCTCCGGAATTGGAAGCATAGTGTCCATGGTATACACACCGGTGAACGCTCCGGAAGTGGAAGCAGAGTGTGCCATGGTATACACACCGGTAATGCTCCGGAAGTGGAAGCATAATATTCCATTGTATACACCGGTAATGCTCCGGAATTGGAAGCATCGTGTCCATGGTATACACACCAGTAATGATGCAAAAGTAGAAGCGTAGTGTGCCATGGTATACACACCGGTAATGCTCCAGAAGTGGAAGCATAGTGTGCCATGGTATACACACTGGTAATACTCCGGAAGTAAAAGCCTAGTGTACCATGGTATAGACTGGTAATGCTCCGGAATTGGAAGCGTAGTGTGCTATGGTAAACACACCGCTAATGCTCCAAAAGTAGAAGCGTAGTGTGCCATGGTATACACACTGGTAATACTCCGGAAGTAAAAGCCTAGTGTACCATGGTATACACCGGTAATGCTCCGGAATTGGAAGCATTGTGTCCATGGTATACACACCGGTGAACGCTCCGGAAGTGGAAGCAGAGTGTGCCATGGTATACAAACCAGTAATGCTCCGAAAGTGGAAGCATAATGTGCCATGGTATACACCGGTAATGCTCCGGAATTGGAAGCCTAATGTCCATGGTAAACACACCGGTAATGCTCCGGAAGTGAGGCATTTTTAGTAATCGGAAGTGGAAGCGTAGTGTGCTATGGTAAACTCACCGGTAATGCTCCAAAAGTAGAAGCGTAGTGTGCCATGGTATACACAGCGGTAATGCTCCAGAAGTGGAAGCGTAGTGTGCCATGGTAAACACACCGGTAATACTCTGGAAGAAAAAGCCTAGTGTATCATGACATACAATGGTAATGCTCCGGAATAGGAAGCATGATGTGCCATGGTAAACACACCAGTAATACTCCGGACGTAAACGCCTAGTGTGCTATGGTACAAACCGGTAATGCTCCGGAAGTGGAAGCGTAGTGTGCCATGGTAAACGCACTGGTAATGCTACAAAAGTTGAAGTTTAGTGTGCCATGGTATACACACTGGTAATGCTCCAGAAGTGGAAGTGTAGTGTGCCATGGCATACACACCGGTAGTACTCCGGAATTAAAAGTCTAGTGTACCATGGTATACTCTGGTAATGCTCCGGAATTGGAAACAGTGTCCATGGTATACACACCGGTAATGCTCTGGAAGTGCAGCATTTCCATTAATCTGAAGTAGAAGCGTAGTGTGCTATGGTATGCACACTGGTAATGCTTCAGAAGCATAGTGTGCCATGGTAAACACACCGGTAATACTCCGGAACTGGAAACATAATGGGCCATGATAAACACAACGGTAATGCTTCATAAATGGAAATGTAGTGTGCCATGGTAAACACACCGGTAAAGTTCCGGAAGTGGAAGCCTAATGGCCATGGTATACACACCATTAATGCTCCAAAAGTAGAAGCGTAGTGTGCCATGGTATACACATGGGTAATACTCCAGAACTAAAAGCCTAGTGTGCCATGGTATACACACCGGTAATGCTCCAGAAGTGGAAGCCTAGTGTGCCATGGTATGCACATGGGTAATGCTCCGGAAGTGTAGTGTGCCATTGTATACACACGGGTAATGCTCCAGAAATAAAAGCGTAGTGTGCCATGGTATACACACCGGTAATGCTCCAGAAGTGGAAGCATTGTGTCTATGGTATACACATGGGTAATGCTCCGGAAGTGGAAGCGTAGTGTGCCATGGTAAATACACCGGTAATGCTCCAAAAGTAGAAAAGTAGTGTCCATGGTATACACACCGGTAATGTTCTGGAAGTGGAAGCGTAGTGTGCCATGGTATACACATGGGTAATGCTCCAGCAGTAAAAGCCTAGTGTGCCATGGTATACACACCAGTAATGCTCCTAAGTGGAAGCGTAGTGTGCCATGGTATTCACACAGGTAATGCTCCGGAATTGGAAGCAAAGTGTCCATGGTATACACACCGGTAATGTTCTGGAAGTGCGGTGGTGTGCTAAGCTGACATGACTACGCACTGCCTTTTTAGACTACGCCTTTTAATTAAATAACGTGCTTGCAATCAAATAACCCAATGGGAGATAGCGTGACAAATTAAAAATTGTGAGAAACAAATAAAGGAGTGAACAGGAAAAGAAAACACAGACAAGTGTGGAAGACAAGCACGTGTGGCCGCGAATGTGAAAGCGACCGTGCTATGTTTAATTTGTAGCATGATCCACAACAAGGAAGGATTGCAGCTGGCAGCCTGCGTGCAGCTGCTCGCTCCTGACAGCTGGAGGCCGTGGGAATGAACATTTAGAGAAAAGGTGGGACATGCACTTGCCTTTGGCCAATTGCGTGCTTTCATTTTTGAAAGCCACACACAAAGGCCAATAGAATGTGTAAAAGTTGAAAAACCACACAGAAAAGTTTCGGGTAAGTCTGGAGTGATTCCAAGAGACCTCCCCATAGAGCAACGGCTGCGCGCAGCGCTAGGCTCGACCTAAAAAGGGTATAAAGGAGACCCCGCGAACTACAGGCCCATTAGCCTTCTAGATGTATCCCAGAAAGTCTTCAGCAAAATTATCCTGTCACATCTCTATAGCTGGATAGAGGGAAAAATCATACTCGCTCATTAGCAGGTGGGTTTCAGGGCCTCCACGGGCACCCTAGATCAGGTGTTCCGATTTGTCCTGCTCATCTGGAAAGAAGTTAAGATCAACAGGGGCCATCTGTATGTCGTGTTTCTCAACCTTAAAATGGCATTTGACGCAATTGATCGCACCAGGCTGAGGGCTGCCCTTAAGGACCTTGGACTCCCCTGTGACCTGCTCCAACTTCTGGTCCGTTTACATCAACATAATTATGCCAAAATCAGGTGGAACATCGATGGTAGTTTAACCAATTACATACTTGTTTCCAAAGGGGTGAACCAGGGCTGTGCGCTGTCCCAAATCGGTTTACTTTGTACATGAACGGGCTCATAAGTGATCTTTATGATTGTGGTGGTGACCAGCCAAAACTAGCAGGCAAGCTGATACACTCTCTGTTATTCGCACATGACACGCTGTTCATTTCTAAAACCCCAATGGGCATTCAGAACGTTTTAACTAAGTTTGCAATAGCATGCAAAGACTGGGGCCTTGAAATTAACTGCTCAAAAACAAGTTTATGGTTTTTAATCCCTATAAAAGTGAGGTTGGGTACCCAACTCCTAGAGCAGATCAAGGTCTTTGATTACTTGGACATTAGAATTAGTGATATGGCATGAACTCCACAAATCCAGAAAGCGTGCTGACACTTCAGCATGTGGACTGTGCAATAGTTAAGAGATTTAAACGTTCAGCCTTTCGCCCAATTTCATTCTCCTTAGAAATACATCAGGCAAAAGGATTGGGTGCAGCCCTTTATGGTGCCGAGTTGTGGGGGTTGGAGCATTTTAATCAGCTAGAGGTCACAGAAAATACATTTTTAAGATCAATTTTTCATCTTCCAGTGAATAGGCCTTTATTACCACTGTGCCTTGACCTTGGACTAAGGTCCGTTACCCACTTCGCTGTCCTTAAGGTGCTTATGTTTTGGATAAGACTCTGGACTAGTAATACCCAGATTCCAGTAAAGGATGCTGTGGAGGAACTATTAATTCTTCAAAGATAGTCAGGGCGTTTGGTTTGAAAAGGTTAATAAGTGTTTTTTTAAATTGGGGCTGGAGACCATGTGGGATGATCCGCAGTCAATTAAAAAAAACTGTTCCCCAGATTAACTTGGCACTTTAACCATCAGATTCTTAAATGCAAAAAGTTGTTTTAAGTTTGACTTTTACTTGGATGATGTTGAACCTGCACAGGCATGAGCACTGTACATACAGGTATAGCGCAACTGGTTGTTGTACCTCAGGTAAAATCATTTTTCTAAATTCCGAGTGCAATTTTAGATGTTTGCATCATAAGATTATCGTTCCACAAGACGTCTGAGTCGATGTTTTCTGAAGTTAGTTACGAATCAATTATCAGTGCATAAGTAATTTAGATAGGTCACACCCTTTATTCGATCACAGAAGGAAGCTACAAATCTAATAATGAGAAGGTGAAACTGAGAAGTTTAAGTCGTTTGTAGTTTTCTGCAGATGTGGAAAATAAAACTAGCACAGATTATATTTTGTAAAATAGTGATTTATTACAAAATGCAGTTTTAGAAAACATTAACTCACATTTAACATTCTTTCAACTGTAGGTCTTCTACAATAAATACAATATTTTTTATGTTTATTTTTACAAAACTAATACATTTAACACAAAAAAAAAAAAAAACGTTCCCGCCTTGAATATTTAGAAAACAAGTAGCAGATGAATGCATGGAGCCTCATGTCCTGGGATTCTACCTGTAAAAACTTTTTACCAATGAGCGGTCCCAAAACGCCTTCCAACAAACAAAATCAGAGAGACTCAACCAGATCATCATCACTCCATTCTTCCTGAAATTAAAATTGAAAGAAGTTAACTAAAGCATATTTTATATGACAATGTATCAAATTAATCAAAGACGCTATTCCCATAATCTTGTGCAAATCTTAAAAGTAGATTATGAGAGCTTTTTACCTTTAATCTTTTTAATTTCGCATACAGTTCAGAGGCATGCAATGTGACTCAGCATAGATTAAATTCATTAGTTTGTCAATGGAAACAAGTGGTATTTATGTATATATGTTTGTAAATATAGATAGCACAGTAGCAGTTGCCACTGTGTAGTTCTAGTTAGGTCAGACTTTCTGTAGGAAGATAGTTTATTGTTTTGCAAATAGCTTTGGCGCCATTAGTCCAATGTTCGCAAAACTTTCCCCCAAAAAGTTCATCAACCTCAGCTCCTTCATGAAAAGTTTTGGGGTATTCAAAAAACTTTTTTTCCTTGCAATTTCCACAATTTTAGACCACGCTGCAGCCAAAATGGCTGAACAGAAGTAGACCAAATTTGGCAGCAAGCTAGATCTTTGAAGTGAGCATTTTTGTGATTTGGTGTAAATTTGTTCAGTAGTTTTCGGAGAAATTAAAGTTTAAAATGTATAGATATATTAACTGTTGGACTGAAATTCAAAAATTCAAGCCCCCTAATTTGCTGAGGGGGCTTTATTGGAGCGAGCAATCCGATTGGCCGGCCTCAACATGAATAGAAATGTTGTGGTGGCTATTACAGGAATTAAGGACTTGGTCCTCTGTCGTGAAATGTTTTTTTTATAAAAGGATATAAGAGGGCTGGGTAGGGATACCCTGACCCCCAAGCCCTTATGATGGGGGTCCTAGAGGGACTACCTTGTGACCAAAATGTAATACGTTTTTGCTTGCTTTGCGGTCCCACAGGACCCAAAAAAACATGGAGGGCTACTGTATTTTACTTGGATTTTCCCAAGTGTTTGCCAGTGCCCAGTGAACCTTTTTTTTGTGAAAATTCTTTTTATTAACAAAATTCAACATTTGGTCACTTCACAGTTTAAAATCAATAGAGTTACAGTGTTCAGCCGCAAGCCCCTGGCCCGCCTCTCGGTGCAATAAGATTCAACATAACAGGGTATGACATTGTCCTTGTCTTATGGGGATACCATTTCTTCTGGGGAAGAGGGGACTGGGGGCTCGCAGATGTTGCCCCGGTATGCATTCCAGAGAGACCAGATCGCCACCCACTTCCCGGGGCACCCTCTCGAGACATATACTATCTTTTCCTGCAGCATGCACCAATCCATGTCTTTTTTCCATGCTCCAAGCGACGGCAGCGTATCTGCCCCCCAGAGGCGCGCTATATTACGCTTTGCAACCGTCAGTCCTAGTGTTACCCATATTCTGCCTTTAACCTGTAGGTCCGTGGGCTCCCAGACGTTTAAGAGGCATCGTTTGGCCTCAGGCCGCGACCTCAGCCCCCACACCTTGCTTATACAGTCGTGTATCTTTGCCCAGTATGTTTGAACCTGCGGGCACTCCCATATCACATGAAGAAATGTTCCCCTGTCCCCACACCGCCTCCGGCAGAGTCCGTCCACACTCCTCCCCATCAACACCAGCCTAGTGACCGAAATATACACCCGGTGCAGTACCTTGAGTTGCATGAGCCGCAGTTTTGCGGATATCGCCACCTCCTTTGGGGACGATGGCGCCTCTCTCCATTCCTCCTCATCAATTTCTAGGCCATCCGCCTCCCACCTCCCTTTGAGGGGCCCCAGCGGGCCGGGGAGTGATGTATTAGTTTTTTGTAGGTGAGGGATATCGCCCTCTCGGGCAAGTGACCGTCCAGCAGTCTATCCTCTAGGGGGGAGGAATCTGGGAGCGACATCCCCGGTGGAATATTGGATTGAAGAGAGTGGCGGACCTGCATATACCGGAAGAGCTCCGAGGGCGCCAAGTCATGCGATTGCTGTAGTGAGGCAAAGGGCAGCCAGCCCCCCAAAGGTCACCTATGTGGGATATACCAATCAAGTCCCAGTTTCGAAAGCCCTTAGAGCGTCCCAGCGATCCGAGCTGCTCCGACACCCAGAGCGGGGTTGCCTTTGTCAGTTTGCCAGCCCACCCCAGCCGTCGGTTGACAACATGCCACAGTTGGACCGAGTGTTGTGTGGGTCCCGTGAGGTGAAACCTTGTGGGTCGCGAATAGAGTGCCGCCTCGAAATTCCCTCCGGGGAGGAGCCACCTGTCCATCCCATAGCCCGGGTCGTCCCCACTGCCGTACGTGCCCTGGTTGATGGCCGCAAGGTGCGCCGCCCAGTAATATTTACGGATGTCCGGCAGGGAAATGCCCCCATCGTACCACCCCAAGGTGAGTTTCTGGAGAGACATGCGCGGCGTGCCACTCCATAGCAGGTCCCTCTGAGCGGCCTCAATCTCTGCAAAATATTTATGTGGTACTAGATCTGGGTAGTTTTGGAGTGCATAGAGAAACCGCGGCAGGGCCATCATTTTGAACAGGGCCGCACGCCCCAGCAGCGTCAGAGGGAGCTTTTTCCACACCGAGACATCCCTCCGGAACCGCTGCAGAGGCGGCCCAAGGTTGGCCTCAAAACGTGTTTTTGCATCCTTGGAGATGTAGATTCCAAGATATCGGAACTCCTCCGCGGCTATCTGGATCGGGCAGTCACGTGGAACCAGCGGTGGGGCCCCATGCAACACGTAACCCAGTGAACCTTTAATTAATGTTTGGGGAGAGGGGCCTGAGGCCGCCGTTCCCCGTGCTGAGTTACGTCTCAAGGGAAACTCTTCCCCGGGGCCCAATAGAACGCTGACCCTGTGTCCCCATCCGCTAGGACAGAATATGCTGTAGAGCAGTGAAAGAGTGGCCAGGGGAAGGGTGTTTTGCTCCCGCCAATGGCAGCCAATAGAAAAGGCTGCGCCCGCCCAGCGAGAGGACAAAGGTAATATTTCTGGTTTCTGCACAGCCTCAGAGAACAAGCAAATCTGCAGGAGGACTTGGGGCTCCCCAGCAGACCCCAAAGGAAAGAGAACGCTGTGGGTGTCCCAGGCAGGAACAGGTCCTGCAAACAAAAAATTAATTTTTTTGCGGCCTCTTGCCACATTATTTATTATAATACATGAGTGACCAGCCGCTCATTTTCTTTTTTTCCACTGCTCACAGCATGAAGCGCCCGGTAATGACTTTTGTGTCCCAGTTAGTTACCCTTCAGGATATCGTGAATACCCTCAAGGAATTTCTCTTTTCTATCTCAATATACCTGGCACCTACACAGTACGAGGCCCATATAAGACACCATTCTAAAAATCTAAAACTATACTCCTAGTAAAGCCAATGCTGATACCATCTAAATAGATTGGAGTTTTCTGCATTCCCCGCTACTTCTGACAAGAAAAAAACATGTAGGTGGCAGACTAAGTAAAGAGAAATACACTATAAGTCCAGGTCTTTTCTAAGGCATCTGTAATATCTATCTGCAATGTACCCTTTGCTGTCTGAAACAAAAAAATCATAGCAGGCACACTCAAAAGCACCTCCTGGACCAAGTAACCAATCAGTACCAGCATATTAATGGAAAATAATGATCTCTCAAAATACAGTTTCGGGGATCAGGATCTAAAGATTATGGAGGATGTAGATTTTAGGATGTTACTTCCACCATTTAGGAAATGTTGGCTAAATTTCAGAATAAATTCACATTAATTTGTTTTTCGAATACAAATAATAACTGGAGATCTAAATCTCTACAGGCACTCATCAGGGTAAGAAGAGAGCTTCAAAATCTGAACAAGACAAACGTTCCTCTTTAGCACTCATTACAAGTGCATAACTTTCTTTACAAACCGTATCATAAATTACATTAAAGCAATAAAACTAGATTTCTGGTTCCGCCCTCAGCTGACATATCAGCAGCAAATAGCTGCAGAAACATCAGGGTGGAAGAAGCCTGAAAAATTAGAAAAAAGTACAGGAACAAAGTGCACAAATACAGATTTCTACAGTAATTTGCCATTACTCAGGGACTCCTAAGCGCAACAATTGGAACGTCAGGACATTCCTACAATTTGTAATTGTTGCTACCTGCGGGTACTTAGAAGTACACTTGTAGGAATTAGGAAGTAGGAATTTTGGGTCTAGGAATACCACATCAGTATTCTTGGGTCACCTGTAATGAAGGGCTAGACTCAGTAAACAGGTTCATAAACGTCTTGCCTATACGGTTTGTGAAGACTATGGTTATCAGTTTATTATTTACAATAAAAACGAACACCAATGTTATGATATTCTTCAAAGACTTGTGGAAAAGTGAAAAGAGACTATGATGGAAACCGGAATGCTATTTCTCATTCAGATAAACACCTAAAATGTGCAACTTTTAGTTGAAGAGTTAAGAGAATAGGAAAAAGCTGTTACAGCTAAGTGAATCGTGAAATCATCCCTCTTACAAATGTGAGAGAATGAAAATAATTCACATCAAACGTCACACTGATCCAGCCACTGAAGGCACAGACATTTAACCTAAATTCTTACTGTATAATCTGTCATCTTAAAATACCAGTTGTGATAAAGAATAATGGATAACTGGAGGAATAAAAGCATCAATGATCCACTGACCTCATCCATTTTTGGTTTCTTGGTAATGTACTCATCGTCTTCAAAACCTTTTCTCTTCCTTTAAAGTCCAAAACAATTACATTATCATTTAAGAATCCATTTATCTTTAACATAGTGCCACCGAGCCAAAATACATCATTCTTTTGTTGATTGATTTCCATATTAGTACATTTATATACATAATTTCCCCACTATTCCATAATTCATGGTTAATTGTGCACTGCCCCTAGCGAATAATGACAATCAATGAGTTCCTTCAGTGTCATGACATCCTCACCAACCAATCTGTCTGCATAGTTTGCTTATTTGCCGCAGCATAGCATTTGTCAGTTGTACAAAATTCATACCATTAGCAGACATTCGTTAGATAAAAGAGACAAACCGCATCAGAGTACACACAAGATATTTTAAATACAGGATATTACAACTATGAAAACACATCACTTCTTTACCAGTAGAAATCCTTGCTTACTATATTTAGAACTAGCTTTGTTTTTATTTACTAACACCTATCAAATATTATGGCATGGAATTCTACTTGATCACTCAACATGTTGATCAAAACACGCAATGGTCAATTGTGAATGTTCTGCTTTGAAGACCAACTGAACTCTTTCTTTTGATCTGTTCTGAAACAAAATGCCAGCACCATGCTTTATTGGAAATTAGTTACTTACTTGAACTTCTAGTTCTCCAGAATTGGTATTTCTCACAGATTTACATGCTTGAATCATTTTCTGCCTTAAGGCTTGGAATCCCCAGTACTGACACTGTATTTGTCACAGATGTCTCGGCAGATATTTGGGACCGGCACTCCTGCATAGAGAGCTGCGGACGTGCACATGCTTCAAGTAGAATGCAGCTTCACTCAGAGGCATGGCCTTGCTTGGACAGGGGATAGCCCCTGTCCGGTCAGCCAAAGGAGACAAATAGTTGGTCGGATGCACATACATTTTTAATTCAGAAAATTTGATGCACCGCCATATGACCAGCGAATGTAATGTCTTCTCAGCTGACATCGAAGGGTTTGGGAAGAAAAACTGGCCAGTCCAAACCGAGGTCCAAGGGCACTTTAGCATGAACTTTGGGCTGATGAGCAAGGTAAACTTTCAAGAAATATATAGTTCTTTTCGCGTGGAGGCTTCACTCCCACTCCCTCCTTGCAGATGTCAGAGCAAGGAGAAGTGCTGTCCCCAAGTGCCTTTAATGTCAGTACCGCACCATTCTCAGCACTGCATCCTCCTTCTGCAGTGCATAAGCGCAGCAGTGTTAATGGCGTCAGCTAAAGTTTCCAGCCATAGGGGCCACCAGTTCGGACTACCACCTGCCCAATGGTGGTTACAGGGCCAGACATGCTCTGGGTCTCTCAAGTCCGCCACACCATGCACAGCTGTATAGTTTTTTTTTCCCCATGTCAACTGAACACTGCTGCGAATCTGCATTGTGGTGCAAATAGCACGCTAACAACTGCGCTGGAGTAGACGCTCATCATCAAGCTTCCCCTTTCCAGTGGATTTTTTTTGGTCACAGCACAAAAGTAGCAATTCAAATTTTAAAAACCAAATCATGATGGCAAAAAAAAAAATCCAGAGACTGTCAACAATCTATCACAATTGTCAAATAATTCATAGTGATTAACAGAAGTAGCGAATCAGTTAATCACAACCTTGTATGGCAGAAATGTACAAAAGTGTTAAACCTTTCAAGCCCACCTACCAGTGAGCACTTTTTTCAAAACGCTAATTTCTCAAAAACTACTGAATGGATTTTCACTAAACCAATAAAAGCACACACTTTGAGTAAAGTTCTTCTTGCATGCCAAGTTTGGGGTAAATTCGTTAAGCAGTTTGTAGGTGAATGCACAAATTACCATAGGAGCTAAAATTGGATCACACTTATTATTTTCACCCCTTTAACTTTTTTCGTTTGAAAGAATCTGCATGAAAGTTAGCAAGCCGGACCTCAGCTGACTCAACTAAGTGACTCGCAAATTTGGTGCAGATCTGTCCATGGTGGCAAAAGATAATCAAGTGAAAATAAGTTTTCAACCATAACTACACACTGGGGACCTCAGTACCTACTTGGTAAATATGCTTCGCTCATAATTTACAGAAGAAAGGCATTTTTTGTTTAATAACTGAGCCACCTGCATGAAATGCTCAAAGATAATACACCCACTGTAGCTCTTTCACAGAAAGATTTGTGCTGATTCAATTAGGTGGGAGGTTCAAGAAAAACGAGGGGGGAGGGAGGGGGTAATGTGATTTCCCATCGGAAAGTTTGCAGGAAAAAAACAGCTGGACAGAATTACACCAATTTTTACAAAAAGTCAGAACTTTACTGAAGAAGCTTGCTCTTTGTTATCTGGTGTAAATGCGCATAGCCTTTTTTGGAGAAATTAGCATTTGAAAAGGTGCTCAGGTTAGGCATGAAGGGGATAACGCTGGTAAGCGATATTAGAACTGTTGGTGTTCAGACATTCTCCGATTGGCCCTTTCAAAGTGGATGGGTGAATCATGATTGGCTGGTTGCTACCTGGAGAATAGGTTGCAGCACTCCTTACAAAACTCCTGAAAGATAATGAAGTCACATAAGGGAGCAGAGGACAGGCTGGCTGCTTGAAAAGAGAACTTGATAATCTCCTTGAATCCAGGATCACCTAGTGACTCCAAGGGCTAATTGGCTGGCCTCCTGTGTGACCTACAGGGACACTTAACAAGCTCCTGTGGCCATGAACCCTGCTTCTGGCCTCTGCTGGAGTGAGTTCTAAACCCCCTCTCGTCCTAAGTGGAGCTTCCTAGGCCCTGGACCCTTGGTAGTGGTGTAGGTGGTACCTCTCCAGAACTTGGGACTTAATTTTTCCTCCTACAAAAACTGCATGGAGAACGGACAGAAGACTGGGACAAACCTGCGAGCTGATCCACCTGATGGTGCATCGCTTTGCATTAGTTCTTGTTACGTTGTTCTCTGCTGCAGCGAATGCTGTACGGTGGGCCGTCTCGCCGAAGGTCTCCAGCCACGTGGAGCCCTTTACGGCTATAGCCAACATCCTTGTCCTGCTCTCCGAAGCTAAAAATTGTCACTCGGCACAACGACGACCGGCTCCCCATATTCGACTATGATGATCTCCTTGGCCGGGAAATCCAGATTTGCCTGCACAGACCATTTTCTTGCCATTTTCAACAGCTTCACCAACACTTCATACTGTGGCTTCCTAGCATCACCGACTACAATTCGGACACAGCCAGCTACCTTGCCCACTGAATTCTGCCTTCTCTGGAACTTCAGAAATGTTTCTAAGTTAAGACGAGACCGGGCCCAATCAACCCCTTGTATCCGACCTGTGCTCTGTTGTGGTTAGCTAACGTTCAACTTTGTCTCGGTCTCGCACGAGCGATACCTGTGGTTGGCGCTTCGTTGTTGTAGGTGCTAGATTTCACTAAAAACTTTTAAAAAAAATCATAATTGTGATTATACTGGATGGATTAAATTTGTTTTGGTGTAATTTTTAGATTGCAGCCTACTAGACAACGCAGTATGTATTCTTCCACAAACATTCTTTCTGTAAACAGGCCTTTAAATATTGTTCTTATCTTGTCACATTTGCTGTGCATTCAAAGACAGAGGTCCAATGTCAAGCTGTGTCTTCCTAGGGAGCATGGTGTTTACTTTGCTTTCGGCTGACTTCAAAGTGAGAGCATTGATAGTTAAGAGGAATGCAGATCACACACCTTGGACTGCTGCTCCGAAAGACCAACAAGACCATCTCTAAAAACCACTTTTAACTTCAGTGCTGCAGAATATGTAGTTTCAGTACAATACATCAGTACAATTCCTGCCACTGGCAGCTTCACGGGGGCATATTCTGTAGCAAATCCATCCAGTTTCTTAATTTTCAGTCTCTTCTCCGTTCTTTGTCGTATTGACAGGCAGCTTTATTGGCCCATTATTTTCAAACTTTAAAAAAAATCTCTGTTGAGATTGGGAGGAGGCCAGCATGGTTTCTGGTATGAGATGGGGCTCACCTGCCTCGTGTGACATTAACTACACCTCTGTGATCCAGACCTCCCTATGGAGTCGTTGTTAGATCTGCAGCACAGGAGGCACGCTGCATTGTTTTGTTTGCATCTTCATATCTCAGTGTACTGTGTAAGGTTAGCATTGCTTTCCGGCCTCAGAAATGCGCATCCATTAAAAACACAGAAAGAAATAGGTTTCCTGGAATCAATAGGTAGATGCAGGTCAGGTTGTGCCTGCCTGTGTTGGACAAGTTACTGTAAGTGTCTGTATTATCATTTGCCTGCTTGCTTTAATAGCTGTGTTAATCCGTCACTGCTCTTTATAGCGTTTGGTTCATTCTTTGAGCAAGTGGGTTTTTCTGTGCCAGCTCTTTGCAGCGCTTGACTCATTCTTTGCACAAGGGGGTTATCCTTTCAATGTTCTATGTCACACTTGGTTCATTCTTCAGTGCTCTTTGTAGCGCTTGGTTACTTTTTTTAATAAGTGGGTTAATCTGTCACTGCTTTTTCAAGTGCTTGGTTGAATCTTTGTGCAAGCCATTTATTCTATCAGTGCTCTTTGTAGTGAGATGTTCATTCTTTGGCCAAGAGGGCAATGCTTTGAGAGTATGTGCATGGCATATCTTTACAGGTTTTGGTGACTATCTACCAGTTGGTCTTACAACAGCCCACTCATGTGCGAGGCCACAGCATTCCTATTCTGTGCACCACCATACTACATTAGCTTGTTGGCTTGCTAAAACATCCACACAATAGTGCTTGGTAAATATGTGTGGTTTAGACTATGTAGCAGTTTTACAACTGCCAGTTAAGGGAATGTTGCCCACGAAAGCTATATATTCCCCTATTTTATGAGTAGAGTATGCTGTAGGGGGTATACACAAAGGCCTTTTGGCTCTGAGATAGCATGTTTGGATGCATTTAACAATCCATTTAGAAATGCCCGATTTTGAAATGGGTTTCCCTTTATGAGGGGTAGCAAACGGAACAAAGAGTTGTTTTGTGAACATCTTTTGTCTTGTCAATATAATACATTAATGGTCTTTTAATGTCTTGTGTATGAAGAGCCTTTTCTGCCACAGAATCTGGTTGAGCAAAGAAAACAGGTAGCAGAACTGAATGATTATTGTGGAAAGGGGATACTACCTTTGGAAAGAATTTTGGGTTGGTACGAAGCACCACCCAATTCCTATGAAGCTGGAAGAATGGTTCTTCTAAAGTTAGTTCCTGGAGTTCACTAAATCATCTTAGCGAGGTGATAGCAATTAAGAAATCACCCTTCCACAAAAGAAATTGGAGGGGGCAATTGTGCAACGGTTGAAAGGGTGAACCCATAAGTCTTTACGGAACAATATTGAGATTCCACGCAGGTGAGACCCTTGGTGCTATCAGTCTTTTAAGGCCTTCCATGACAGTCTTAATAACTGGCACTCTGAACAAAGATAATTGTTACCGGTTTTGAAGATAGGCAGTAACTGCCACAAGATGTAGACGTATGGAAGTGTAAGTGTGAGGAGGAGAGACACGAAGCACACCAAAGTGTCCCAAGGAGTGCGGCGGTTCCCTCTGTGCACCGGAAGAGGTGAGCGGTCTAGCATCGGCTGGTGGACATGAGGAAGACCTCCTGACGTCATCCGGCGGAGATGACACAAAACGCGGTGAGACAGAGCCAGAGGGTGTGAGAGTAGTATCGGAGACAGCGGGAGGAGAACAGAGGAGCAAGCAGGACGAAGCGGAGGAGAAGGATGGGGACGACGACGAGGAGAGGGCGGAGACCCAGGAGAGAGTGCTGTACACTGCGACTATGCCCGGCAGCTCAAGACGGTCCTCGACACGGGCCGTGGTACAAGGCGAGTACGCTTGGGAGGGTCGTTTTGGTGAGGGTGGTGGGGATGCACGGGGAATTAGGTCACGCGTGTGTTCTATTGTTTTGTTTATTCTACACCATGCCGGCTTTTCCCTCACGCCCCTTCCTCACTGCCCTTTTTTTTGTTTTTGGTGACGGTGGCACACAACTTGAGAGGCCCCTAGCTTGGCAGTAACTCCTGGCTGTGTCTATTTTTTTCCCTTCGCTACACAACTGGATCTGTAGGAGAGATTGGGAGGATCCAGAAACCACAATTCTCAAGGGACTGAGGAGAAGACCCAGAAAGAATAAGGATCAGCTTGCTATGTGATACCATCCCTATTGTAAAGACCTTTGCATTTAGTTTTCTTTATTTTGACTTAACAGTTATTGTCTAAAGAGTCACCCCAAAGAAAGAAAACCAAGAAAGAAATAAACCCCTTTTGCAAAGCACACTTGGTTTGTTCCGAGGTCCCTTTGTCACACTCCTACAGTAAGCAAGGCTTGAGCGTTGTAAATGCAAGAGGTAACAAATAATGTCTTGTATAGATGCATCGAGAGGATCAGTTTTTTGGAAATTACACTAAATAACAATTCTTTTCCCTTACCTGCATAGGAAGCCCTAGTGGTAGGTTTACGTGCTTCTTTAAGAATGGTCATGTATCCTGCTGGCAGATTTAGATATCTGAATTTTAGGACTTCAGGAGCCAAATCACCAGGTTTAGCTCCTTTGGGTTTGGGTGTCTGATTTCGCCAGGGTTCTGAGTGAGAAGGTTTGGGTTGAGGTGAAGCATCTCATGTGGAACTACTGAAAGTTTGAGTAGGGTGGTGAACCATGGTTGACGAGCCCATATGGGAGCTACAAGAATGAGGGTGAAATATCTGCCTGAGCTTCTGAACCAGAAACGGAATAAGATGGAAAGGCGGAAAAGTGTATATTCCTGACCAATTCATCCATAGGGAATTGCCTTTGGTTAGAGAGTATGGGAACCTGGAGGGGAAGTTTGGGCATTTTGTGCTGTCACAAAGATGTAATTTTGTGGAAACCCCTATTTTGGATGTATGGCAGGAATGTCTGTTCATTGTTTGGATAACATAAACTAGGGGCTTGGTGCCAAGACTGATTCTGGACATCCCCGCAGGATATGTTGGCCAGCTAGCTCTCAGTGCCACCGTAAGCCCCCCTAACCTCCCAGAGAGCGAATGGTTTCTGGCAACCACTGACCATGACAACCCTGACCCCTCCGGGATTGTTGAATCAGTACAGAATCTTTTGCTCAGTCATTCGTGCTCACTTCTTTTTAGAGAAGTATACAGAGAGTACACAGTGGGACGTTTTCAATACATTTATTGAACCACCGTTATTCTTGTATAGAATACATGGGCTACAATGATTAATAGACAGAAGCAGATAAAAGTGTTTACAAGCACCAAAAGAGTAAATAATGGATATAGTTCTACCATGGTGCTAAAATAATGTATATATGCTGGCATATAAAACAAGGTAATAATCAAAAGTACTCCCATTATGTGAGCCCTACTCTAAGTGTACTTAGTGTGTGTAGGTGTAGTGCCAAGAATCCCCCCAAGAGAAGATCCAACCTTATTACCTGGTGGGAGAGAATGAAGGACCCAGTCTTGGTCACGTACTGGACACCCCTCATGAGATGTCAGACCGATGCGTGGTGAATTGCATGGACCTCTGGTGTCAGCTGGAGTGCCTCCTCTGCTAATCTATCTGGATGCTCATCTTTTAAAATAAAAAGCAGCCCTGCGATGTGCGTATAGATTAGGGATGTTATGGATATGTACATAGCCCTGTCACCCCGTGGATGACGCTAGAGATGACATTTGTACACAGTGTGAAAAGAGACCTTGTGCATGTTGTTCAGGGCATTGTGATCATGTAGTGCGAAGCTCTATGTGTAAACAAGTTTAGTTTCAGGGAAACTAATCCAACATTGTTGCATACGCAAATATGTGCAAAAGGTTACTGCTGAACAAACAGGACAATATAAGAAATAAGCTGCTTCGCTACATGGGCCTAACTCAGTAATATAACAGGAAGACTAGGGGGTAACTCCCACTTGTGTACTTATTGCTGCATCCGGCTGAGGAGGTTGACAAAGTTGTCGTCAGTTCCTGGGAGGTGATCCACTAACAGATTTAGGTTGTGATGTATTGCCCAACGCCAAACGGTCTGAGAGAGGTGTGACAACTGTAGAGGGTGTCTGCCCCCTATTTTTCTACATAGTACATGTCTGTCCTATTGTCCGTCCGGAATGAGACAACTTTGCGTATGAGGTGAGGTAGAAATGCTGTCAACGCTAGGTGAACAGCTTGAAGCTCTAGGTAGTGGATGTGGAGATTCTGGTGTCCCAGAGACCCTGAACAGTTAGATTCTGGAGGTGAGCACCCCATCCTGTGAGGGATGGATCTCTTGTTGCACAACCTGTGGAACAGAGTAGATGAACGGCCACCCTTTTCACAGGTTTTGTGTGTTCCACCACTGCAGAGAGTGATGATTGCACTATGACTGAGTCGACTGTTGTGCTCAACATTCCTGTAGGGCGCATGTTTAGTTTTGCATTTTGTCAATGTATGATGCCATCATCACCAGACGATGCATGAAAGTTTTGACTGTTTGATTGGCTTGAAATTGTGGTAGCAGTGTTTGAAATCTTTAAATACTGACTTCATTCGGATAGGGTAGACCTACTTAAGTGTTGAGCATAGCTCCTAGATATGGTTGCAGCTGTGAAAGTTTAAGAGAGGATTTTTGAGTATTTATAGTGAATCCTAGCTGATGCAGAAGATTTATGGTAATCTGAGTGTGTTGACAAGAGAGGTGTGTATTGGCTTTGACAAGCAAGCCGTCCAGATATGGGAAGACATGAATGTTTTGTATTTGTAAATGCGCTGCTACTACTGCTAAGCATTTGTTGAAGACTCTGGGTGCAGTGGTGACTCCGAATGGAAGGACTTTGAACTGATAATGTTTCTGGCTATTGCAAATCTGAGATATTGCAATGTGCTGTGTGAATGGGGATGTGAGAGTATGCGTCCTCTAGTGCTGACATGAAGTCGCCTCGCTGTAGACATGGAAGCACTTGTTGAAGTGTGACCATGAAGTGTTCTGATAGTATGTAGTAATTTAGAGGCCTTAGATCTAAAATAGGCCGTAGAGAGCCATCCTTTTTGGGAATTAGGAAGTACAGGGAGTAAACCCCGACACTTAATGTTGTATAGGAACTGGCGCTATAGCCCTTTGAGTAATAGAGAATGCACTTCCTGTTTGAGCAGTTGTTGATGTTCCAGAGAGAGACCGTGGGTGCGAGGTGGAATACTGGGAGGATTGCCGATGAGCTACAGGCAATAACCATGTTGGATAATGTACAAATCTGACCTGTCTGATGTTATTGACTGCCAGGTGGCAAGAAACTGCTGTAGTCGACCCCCGACAGGTGTAGGATGATCGGAGGAATAATACGCGAGTCAATGTTTGTTGCCGAATGGGGCACCTTTGCCTCAACCTTTGGAGTGGTTACCCTTGTAATTGGCTCTGAAATATCCTCTAAATGGAGAGGATTGAGTTTGTGGCCTGTAGGAAGATGTGGAGGCATCTACGGAAGTGGTTTTGAAACCCGCTTTATAAGAGGAGCGACAAAAGGAGCCTCTATAGATGTGGCAACTTTTTTATCTTTTGTTCATTTAATGTCTCATCTACTTGTGGGCCGAAAAGATGCTCCTTATGAAAAGGGACATTTAATAAAGTTTGCTGGACTTCTGGCTTAAATCCAGAGGTACACAGTCAGGCATGCCGCTTGTATTGATGCCTCTGGCGGTGATATCAGCAGAGTCTGGTGCGCATCTAATGGAGGAGTTGGAGATTAATGTTCATTCCTGCAATAATTCTTGCGACTTCTTTTTATGCTCCTCTGGGAGATATTGGAGTAGTTTTTCCATATCATCCCATTGAGCTCTGTCACACCTGGCTAACAGTCCTTGTGTATTTTCAATTCGCCAATGATTAGCAGATTGTGCAGCAACTCATTTGCCTGACACATCTATAAGTTTGGATTCTTTATCAGGAGTTGGTGCGTCTGCTATAGTTTGTGAATTTGCTCTTTTATGGGCATTTGAAACAACCAGTGAGTCTGGTGGAAGCTGGCCTCTAATAAAAGCTGGGTCAGATGGTGCAGCCTTATATTTTTTATCTACCCTAGGGGTAATGACGCGAGCATGTGCAGGGTCTTTAAAAATACCATCTGCATGGCGCATCATGCCTTTCAACATTGGAAGAGATTGAGATGTTCTATGTGTATTGCATAGTGTCTCAGATCAGATCAGAATGTGCTTTATTCGATTTTAACCATTAAAATCATAAAAGTAAACAGATAAAAATACAAATATACACATATTGCACAATTCAGTGCTAAGCTGATCATATTAATACATTTAAAAACGGGGCAACCCTATAACAAATAGTAGAAACAAGTTCATTTACAGAAAAATGTTTGCAATTTATACTTTTCCTTGCTTTCAAGATGTTCTTTAGATAGCCGGCCATTACACCTATACAATACACATTGTCCAGCAACTGCAGATACAACAAGCATTTGCAATGCAATAGGTCTCGCATTTATAAGAGTTTGAGCTATTGGCATTGTAAAATTACAATGCCTTTTATTTATGTTTTGGTTTTAAAACAAATAAAAGGCATTGTCATTTACAATGTCAGTAGCATAAACTCGCATAAAAGCAGTGTATGGAGTGCAGCAGTGTGCGGTGTGCAACATTGTGCGGCGTGCAGCAGTGTGTGGCGTGCAGCAGTGTGCGGTGTGCAGCAGTGTGCGGCGTGCAGCATGCAGCAGTGAGTAATGCAGCAGTGTGCAGCACTGTGTGACGTGCAGCAGTGTGCGGTGTGCAGCAGTGTGTGGCGTGCAGCAGTGTTTCGTGTAGCAGTGTGCGGCGTGCAGCAGTGTGCGGCGTGCAGCGGCATGCAGCAGTGTGCGGCGTGCAGCAGTGTGCGGCGTGCAGCAGTGTGCGGCGTGCAGCAGTGTGCGGCGTGCAGCAGTGTGAGGCGGGCAGCAGTGTGGGGCGGGCAGCAGTGTGGGGCGGGCAGCAGTGTGGGGCGGGCAGCAGTGTGGGGCGGGCAGCAGTGTGGGGCGGGCAGCAGTGTTTCGTGTAGCAGTGTGAGGCGTGCAGCAGTGTGTGGCATGCAGCAGTGTGCAGCGTGCGGCAGTGTGTAATGCAGCAGTGTGTGCAGCAGTGTGTGGCGTGCGGTAGTGTGTGGCGTGCAGGAGTGTGCGGCATGCAGCTTTGTGCGACATGCAGCAGTGTGCGACGTGCAGCAGTGTGTGGCGTGCAGCAGTGTCGTGCAGCATGCAGCAGTGAGTAATGCATCAGTGTGCGGCATGCAGCAGTGTGTGGCGTGCAGCAGTGTTTCGTGTAGCATTGTGCAGCGTGCAGCAGTGTTTTGTGTAGCAGTGTGCGGCGTGCAGCAGTGTGTGGCGTGCAGCAGTGTGTGGCGTGCAGCAGTGTGTGGCGTGTAGCAGTGTGTGGCGTGCAGCAGTGTGAGGTGTGCAGCCGTGTGCGGCGTGCAGCAGTGTGAGGCGTGCAGCAGTGTGTAATGCAGCAGTGTGCGCAGCAGTGTGTGGCGTGCGGTAGTGTGAGGCGTGCAGCAGTGTGAGGCGTGCAGCAGTGTGAGGCGTGCAGCAGTGTGAGGCATGCAGCAGTGTGCGGCGTGCAGCAGTGTGTGGCGTGCAGCAGTGTGAGGCGTGCAGCAGTGTTTTGTGTAGCAGTGTGAGGCGTGCAGCAGTGTGCGGCGTGCAGCAGTGTGTAATGCAGCAGTGTGTGGTGTGCGGTAGTGTGCGGTGTGCAGCAGTGTGCGGCATGCAGCAGTGTGCGGCATGCAGCAGTGTGCGACGTGCAGCAGTGTGCGACGTGCAGCAGTGTGCGGTGTGCAGCAGTGTTGTGCGGCGTGCAGCAGCTGTGCAGCATGCAGCAGTGAGTAATGCATCAGTGTGCAGCAGTGTGTGGCGTGCAGCAGTGTGTGGCGTGCAGCAGTGTTTCGTGTAGCATTGTGCGGTGTGCAGCAGTGTTTCGTGTAGCAGTGTGCGGCGTGCAGCAGTGTGAGGCGTGCAGCAGTGTGAGGCGTGCAGCAGTGTGAGGCGTGCAGCAGTGTGAGGCGTGCAGCAGTGTGTAATGCAGCAGTGTGTGGTGTGCGGTAGTGTGAGGCGTGCAGCAGTGTGTGGCGTGCAGCAGTGTGTCTATTAGCCGCGCGTCCTGGACACGAATTGTGGGCGGAGGGGTCGATAAACCGCACACAAAGGCTTAGAAGTTAGCTATCTAAATAACCCACCGAGGACTCCTGCCTTGAGATGTGTTAAGACGCCTGTAAAACCTTGAACCCGGCGATCGTTCGCCATAAATATTTAATGCCAGAAAGAACACAAATTGAAAACCATTAACACTGTTTCTGTTCCTATTACCGATAGATAGTGCGATAGGAGTGAAGTGCTTGAGGGGCGGGGGCGAGGGGCACAAGAGCGCGGGATCCTTCCTGCCACGAACGGGATCCACTTGATTACAAGCGTGGGCGGCCCTCAGGTTGCCTTTATAGAACACAGGACCCGCGCGTGTCTGTAAGGTCATGCCCCTTGCGCCACGTCTGCTGCACGGTGACAATGCCGTTTCTTTAAATGTATTAAAAACAAAAAACATAAGCAAAAATAATGTCATGAGCAATGCCAACGCAGGAAGCCAATTAACGTGGCGCAAAGAGTCAGCTAAGCAGACGCATGGCGATGGTTTGAAGATAGGCAGCTGCTACA
This sequence comes from Triturus cristatus, assembly GCF_964204655.1. Classification (NCBI taxonomy): domain Eukaryota; kingdom Metazoa; phylum Chordata; class Amphibia; order Caudata; family Salamandridae; genus Triturus; species Triturus cristatus. Next base: position 548,200,738 of record NC_140581.1, read on the forward strand.
AACAGCATGTGGACATTGTAAATGTGGAGAACGAGTTCTTACACGGTGTAACATCAAAAGCGCATATTTCAGCTAAATGCATCTAGTAGTAAAGAAAATCTATACGGTATGCAAGAACGATAAAAACACGACGAATGTGAACACCAGCTAAACTATAAGTTTGTTTGCAGTACCACTAATATGAACGTATTCTTTTCCATTAAAACTTAGTTCTATTTTATAAAAAAGGACAATATCAAACGCTGCCAAATCCCAATATGCAGTAAAGGATTATAGTAGTATTTCTTCTTTGATGCCACAAAGGATTAGATGACAATATGAGATACGACTGCGAACATGAGGTGGACTATATGTTTGTGTGCAGTACCACTAATATGGGCGGACTGCTTTTAACAAAAACGCTGGTGCATTTTATAAATGAGGCCAATACTCTGTGCACAGTGTGTAAAGGCCGTCATGCCCCAAAAACAGCAAAAGCGTATAGTAGTGTCCCCCCTTTCGTAGCACGAAGGACCAGGCAACAATATTAGATGTTAAGCAAAATACTATCGAGTATATATTAAGCAGAATACTATTGAGCATATTTACAAGGTATGCTAAAAATTATTATAGTTTGATCAGTAGACAACTGCTCTTACAGCGGTGATAATGGCATTGAATATAGCGCACAGAATCGCTAAAGAAGTTCATGTTTTCGTAGGAACATGAGCTTGTATGCTGATTGTCTACGATAACATAATGAATAAAATTAGATGGCCAATGAATGTTTAATACAACAAAGCACATCGGACATCCAACGCATATCACAAAAGCAGTTCCTATAAGGCTGAAAGGGGAAAAAAAAGCCAAACTTAGCAATGAGATAAAAACAAATAATTTGTCATTTAGTCCCCTTCCGTTCCTTAAGAAAACTATGGCGCCAGTTAGACGGCTGCCAAAGGTTTTGCTACGAGTTGGAGCTATGCTAATCGTGTAGCAACGCAGGAAGCCAATTAACGTGGCGCGAAGAGTCAGCTAAGCAGACGCTGATGTGAATCACTGGATGCTGGGGCGTATGTATGAGCGTTCACAGAGACTGGTGAGGACGAAAGTGAAACTGCATACTGGCTTGCTGAGGGAAGAGAGACAGGAGATGTGCACGCTGCGTGGCTGTAGGCGCGTACACCAACTGAAATCCGCCGAGACCATGCGCGTGCCCATCTCCTGTCCCACTTCTGAGGCAAGTCAGCAACAATAGATCTCGCTGGCGACAGCGCTTCGCGCTGCGTTCGCCAGGCGAGACCTAAAAAGGCAGGACGGCATTGCCTCCATCCCCCCCCACCTTTAGTAGGGGCATAATCCATCTTGATCTTTCCTTATTGTAGTATTTTAAGAATAAAATCGCATGGATAGTAGATTGAGGGGAAATGTTGTTGCAAGGTCATAAAAAGAAGGTTCCTCGCCTTCACAGACGGCCCCCATGAACCTGATTGCTCAAACACAACACCAAGATAAGTAAAGATGTTAGTGGAGGCAACCCTGCTGTCTCCCAAGGGGTGAATACTGCATTTTTTCCACCCCCACCCACAGGTCATAATAAACGTTTTTGAGGCATTTAGTTTAAGCCCCAGGTCATCCATGTAACTGCAGTACGAGTCAAGGGCCTTCTGCAAGCCAAGCTGCGTGCGGGCCATGAGTGCTGCATCGTCCGCGTAGAGGAGGGAAACAATCGGACGTTTGTTCACATATGGCGGGTCTCTAGCCTTTCCTGCCAGTTCCTGTTCCAGAGAGTTGGTATATAAAGTGAACAGGAACGGCACCAAGACACAGCCTTGTCTCACTTCCCGCTCCACTTTAAACGACGCAGTGCACTCCGCTTTGATACCATACCGCACTTTGGAGGTGGCCTTTGAGTATAGTGGTCTTAGAAACTGGACCAAAACCTGGTCTACCTTCAGGTCATCCAGAATATCCCATAGTTTGCTGTGTATAACACAGTCGAAGGCAACTGTGAGGTCTACAAATGCTACATACAATCTCCTTACTTTTGCCTGGTTATATTTTCATATTAGGGTACTTAAATTTCAAACCTGCTCATTTTTTCAGAGGCCCCCTCTAAAACCATACTGGACGTCCCTTCGAATGTTGTTCTCCTCTGCCCAAGTCTGCAATCTGTTAAGAACTATCCTTCCTGCTATCTTCATCAGGGAATCGAGTAAAGATATCGGGCGGTAGCATGCTGGGTTTTCCCTATCCCCTTTTTTAAAAAAAATCGGTACTATTACGGATTCTGACCAAGTTTAAATAAAACCCTTCTTGCTGCATGCTTGGAGAACACGTGAAATTAGGGGGGACCATAGTAATGGTGTTAACTTGAATAAGTCAATGGGGACCCCATCCGGACCGGGAGCCTTGCCACCCTTACTTTCATTAATCGCCCCAATGACCTCTTCATGATGAAAATGGAGTTCAATTGCCATAAAAGTTGAAGGGCCACCCCCTGACTATTCACAGTGTTCGAGGTACTATCAGCACTATCCTGTATTCTATACACATTAGAGAAAAAAATCTATCCAAGTTTTCTCGTCAATTGCGACCACTAATGTCGCAACGTCAGACTTGTTAAAAAACTGAGCATTTACTGCCCTCTAATGAGCTATCTTTGCTCAGAGATGCTTCATGGAGAGCATTCCAAGCTTGGTCTTTAAGATAGTGCCTCAAATAATCTTCTTCCGTAGTATATTCATGTTGTGTAGCCCTGTGGTATGCTGCTGCCCTTCCTATAGACTCCTGATATGACGAAGTATCGTCAGGAGGCGAGGGTTTGGCAGGATATAGGTCTAGATCTGTGTCCCCTGGAGGGCCGATATACAGGGCACTGGTAGCTTTCTTCTTTTTTAAAGATATTGGGAGATGACTATCCTAAAAATGGTTTGCCTCTTAGCAGTAATAATGCGGCCAGTCTCTGGGTATATATGGATCCACTTGTTTTGGATCTAGTCTTTCCTGCATTGTCTCAAAAACTGACTCTGCAAGTGTTGCGGGAGCGGATTTCAGTTTCGGTGCCGAAGGCTTTGGAACCGAACCTGGTTTCACTTTCGAAACCGGAGCGGTGAAAGCTGAAGAGGTTTAATCTTGGCTCAGTGCGGAGCCGGAAGGCTTAGTAAATGCTATTGGTGCCGAGACGGAGGGCGGGGCAGCCGAGGCGTATTCTTGGTGCCTCCCACGGCCAGATGGCAGTGGTGGCCAGGAAGCCTTTTGTTTTATAGGAACCGCAAGTTATTGTGTGGGCAGCTGAAGGCTTTGAGTACTCAAGGCACCTTGACCCGGCGGGAGATCATGTGACTCCAAATGTCGGAGTGAGAATCTTGAACCGAAAAGGCCCCTTCCTCTTCAGCAGCTGAAGCTTTCAGGTCTTCGTCTTACGGTTTGCTATCTTGTTGACCGACGATATTGGGCGTGTGTTCAATGTCACATCTCTGCATCTCTCTGCATCATGCCAGACGGTCCTGCAAGGTCTTTTGGACCAAAATAACCAACATGCCACACAATCTTCTTCTTGGTGCTAGCGGGTACTAGGAATGGTACTGCGGACAGGATCAGAATGGAGTCCGTTCCATCAAAATAGTATCATCGATGGAGTCGAATGAGTGTAATGTAGCCCGGAGGGGTGAAACTGGAAGACCGCGATTGGAGTGTTCGGACCAGATGAACGAGTCTTCTGAATTTCGATACGCGAGAGACGGAAAACGCGCTCGAACAAAAATACGGACAAGAGTAGAGTGAATTATGCACAGAGAGGATCACGGAAACGGTCTTGAACCAGAGCGCAGTAATACACGTCCAAACCTGATGGCTGAAAGAAAACAATCTAACAAATGGAATTGATGCCCATGTGCACTATTACCAAGAGTAGGAGTCGCCTTACCTAGTGACTCGAAAGACTTCTTAAAAGAAAAACAATTTACAAACATCCGGACCAAACACTAGATGGCAGGAGTATGCAAAGCATGTGTATCTACAGCTACAGATGCCTCGAACACTGCAGTATCATATGTATTTTTACTGAGTTGTGAATATAGCTGGTTCGTATCGGTTAGTGAGCCTTGCGGGTAGGGATGAGAGTGTCTGAGCGTGCTGCAAGCGCCTATCCTTTATCGCTTTAATGTGCAGTAGGTGGAGCAGATTGGTTTTTGCAAAATCATCTGCTTATGACTGAAATAAAGCAACATTCCTGACATGCTCATTATGCCCCTATGGACCTTAAATAGGGTTAATGTGTAGTATTAGGCTGACCACCCCCTCCAAGTCATCATTGACTTTTTTCAGTAAAGAACTTTTCACCTACCAGTTATTAGATCTTACTTGGGAAAGCACATGAGCTTAGTGTCTATCCATTGCTTACTGTTGGTTGGCTCATTGTCACGTTCATTTCCTTGCTTCTCTTTCGTCAATGTGTGCCTGATTCCCTTCCTCTTCATGTGTTTGCCTCTCCCCTGGAGCATTGCCCAAGTATCTCTTCACTGGCCAGTGTCCTCCCAGTACTAGCACGTTCAGAGCTACTTTTTTTCTTTTATTTGCAGCACTCTCGCATGCACAGGCCTCCTCCCACATTTTGTTCCTTAGCCTGTACCTCTGAGCCCCCTCCTGCATTGTGGTACTTGCCCCAGCACCCCGATGCCCCACCCACGTTGCGTTGCTTGCTCCACCTCCCCCCCCCCCCCCCCCCCCCCAACTTCTGCATTGTGTTACTCATCCCACCACTCTCGGCAGAAAAAATAAATCACTGACACAACCAGCACTGGCAGAACCGTAGTGCTTTTTTTCTAACTTTCAGCCATGCTGTACAGTAGCCACACTGCTGTTCAACATGGCTAATAGACGTTGACAAAGCCAATATATCTCACATAGGCGAGATCTATTGGCTTTGCCAATGCTTGTATTAAAATGTTCTCTTGTGTTGTGTTTTCACTTTATTACCGTTTGTGTGCTGCACAAATACTTTACACATTGCCTCAAAGTTAAGTCTGACTGCTATTGTGCCAAGCTACCATAGGGTCAAGCTGAGGTTAATTTGGTGACTTCAATTGTTCACCCTGACAAGCATTGTGGTTGTTGCCTGAGTGGAGCTAACATACCTCACCCAATACCCAATTTCTTAAAAGGGGCATCACCATTGATGTTTATAAAGGCATTTTGTTAGGTGGGTGAATAAAAGTAAAAAGAGTAACATTCACCAAATGTGGGTGACTTGATAGACATGCTATGTGTCCAGCATGTGGTCAAACGTTATTTTTGGTGATAGAAAATTGGGTGCAGGCGTAGCTTGCTAAATTACTTTGGGTCCAGAAACCCTATTGGATACGGTAACAATGAGTGCATGTTGTCCTCAGTGATGTAATCAATGATGTCACTTAGCATGTTATGAGTAACATAATATGTGAGGTCATAAACAGTGCATGACAGGGACGCAAATAATAGTTAGCTTCTGTATAATTGGTGAATTTCAATTTTGTTTGTATTTTAAACATTAGTTCTCGTCTCATTTAAAAAAAATGTATACATTTTTATTTGATTTGAGTCACAACAATCAATGCAGTCAGTTACATATACAAAATATAACCAAACAAGGGAATGAGATGTAGAAGAGGCAGGGGTGGATTTTTAAATTAACCTAAAATATCCAAAATGAGTCTGCAATCAAACAGTGAAGTAAATAAGACAGTCAGCTAGGCCCAGTGCCAATGTGACCATATTTTCCCCACTTTTTTAACTGATCAAGGACCCCTCGCTTTTGCAATTGAGGTTTTGCATTCATAGATTTGGCAGAGCATTGACCAGAATTCGGAAACCTTAGGAGGTATAGGATCGATCCATGCATAGACGTGCACTAACTACTATAATCATAATTAGTGCCCTCAAGCTGGGAGCCAATCCAGATTTATAACCCAACATGATTTCCTTATAACTCAGGTTAATTTTAGTTCCGACATGTGTTGAGATCTATTTAAATAAGCTATCCCAATATCCTTTAAGCCTTGAGCAGTTGATGAACATATGTACCATATCTGCCGCATGGAGCTTACACTTGGGGGCAGTGTGAGCGCTCTGAGGTCCCATCTGCACCCCGTTTCGAAATGCTATCCAGTGTGTAATATAGCATACAGATTGTCCTAAATTGCTGTAATTTAAGACTGGCGGAGCTGATTGGCTGATCTAAAATATCTAATGCATCCTTTAACTCAGCATCTGTAACTGAAGTCATCAAGGGCTAGCTCCATTTTAAAGAAAGTTGAGTACTATCATCCAGAGCACAAGCCATGTATTTCTGATAAATTATACTTATACTGACCATCCTGGTTTCTTGCCCAGGATGTTAATAGCAAGTAAGAAGGTCAGTTATTTCCTCGTCATTGCTATACTTAAATGCATTAACAATATAATCCATCACATGCAATTATTTGTAAAAAATGGTTGTGCGAGAGCCAATTTGCATCCTGTAGTGCAGTGATGTCCGGAAACCATGACTATCATACAGCTGTCCCAAGTTAACTATGCCCAGCTGGCCCCAGAGTTGCCCTACATTGTGATGAAATATGTCGGGGAATAAAGGATTGCCCCAAAGCGAAATAAGCGAGTGAACAGTTGGTAGAGAAAATGTTGTACAAATTTCACACCAAAATTGCACTATATCTCTTACTACTTTAAACCTCACCCGCTTAAAGTAGTTGGGATCAATCAACCTATGCATAGAGAATCTAAAATCCATTACTAGTGCTAGTTGATACCCATATGCAGTCGGTCCACCCTTCATTCCAACCAATAGAACCTCGAATACGGCCTGTAAATGATGCCCACAAAAATAGCTTGAAATCTGGTAGTTTGAATCTGCCCTGTATAAAGGGTAATTTTAAAAGGCAGATGGCGGGCCTTGGCCTCCTGTAGCCTCACATAAAACGACTAACTGCCCCGCCCAAACCTTCGAAAAAGGAATCCGGAACTATGAGTGGTATTGAACGAAATGGATACAAGACCTTTGGCAATATGTTCATTTTGACAATATTACATCTACCTAAGATACTCAGAGGAAGCTTAGGCCTTTGTTGCAGTTTTGCTATGACTTTTCAGAAGGGGGTTCATAATTAAGCGCAATAATGTTCTCCACGCAACTACACAAGCGTATAGTGAGATACGTAGAAGTATCTGCCACGTCTATCACAGAGGTAGGTAATTTAAAGTTGAGGATGACCTGCGTCTTTGAGAGATTCAACTTGTATCCGGACTCGCAACCAAATTGTTCAACCTCTTTAGATATTATATTGACAACATTGTTTGGATTGCTGACAAATACTGCAACATCATCAGCCTAAGGCATTATTTTAAGATCAATACAATTCAGCCGGACAAGTTGTATGCGCTTGTTCAAGTTAAGATGACTTAAATAAGGTTCAACATAAAGGGCAAACGGCAAAGGAGAAAGCGAACACCCCTGATGTGTGCTCCACACTACTGGGGGAAAAAAAGAATGGCCGCCAATCAAGACCTTAGCGACCGGGTTCTTATAGAGCATCTGTACTAGTGTTATAAAACGATTGCTTAACCCACATGTATCCATGATCAGCCAGAGCGCTTCCCAAGTAACCCTATCAAAAGCCTTCTCTGCATCTAGCATGATCATACCTATGTTGTCCTTAGTTTTACCAGCCACGTCAAATGCCGCAATCGCAGTATTAATATGTGCCATAGTATCTCTACTAGGGATGAACCCATGTTGCTGTTCTGAAACCACGTTATGCATGACTGGAGCGAGATGCAGAGCTAAGATTTTAGAGAAGACCTTCATGTCTTCGACCTATCTCCCTGATAAATGCAAAGAGCTCCGTTTCTCAGGGGATTTGCCTTTTTTGAGAAAGACCACAATGTTAGTCTCTCCCCATGATAACAGAGCAGCCTCTCCATTACTAATAGCAGTTACCAAATCAAAAAACACTGGTGCGAGAATATCTATAAAGACTTTATAGATTTCCAACGGTAATGAATCTTCCCCAGCTACTTTCCCAGAGGGTAAGGAGTTTATAGCTACCTCAACTTCACTGAGGCTAAATTCCCCCTCCAGGACACGTTGCTGTTGGGGATTGAGTCGGGACATACTACACTCCTGCAGGTACTTGCCTGCAGCCTGATTGTTACTATCAGATCGAAGATACAACTTTTGATAAAACATAGCAAACTGTTCCATTATTGATTGAGTTAGAATACTGCACCACTTTCCCCTATAATCCGACGTATTGTATTATTTGCTTTTTTATCAGAGATCTAATGAGCCAGCATATGCCCCACTTTTTCCCCCATACTCATATTGGAAAGGCCCGTTATTCTGATAGATGGCAGCCATCCTCTCCTTTAGCCCCCGACTGAACATTTGTCATCCCTCAATTAGCTTCAGATATAGTACCTGCTCCTGCGGATCTTTTAAGAGAATTGCTTGTGTTTTTTTCAAGAACCAAACATTCCTGCCCAAGTTGGGCCTCTTCTTGCTGTTTGCCAATATTTTGAGTCAAAATGAACCGAAGCTTTACCCCGTATACATGTTTTCATGCAGTCCCAGACAGTTGTGATCGGAGATGTGCCTTTATTGTTTAGTATATATTCTAAAAGAAGGTGCTTCATATATCCCAGATATTCCATACTGGCCAGCAGATTTCGAGGAAATGTAAATGGTAGTCAGCCGACCGTTCCCTCTGCTAATCTAAGCTGCATGTGAAATTTAATGGGGTTGTGGGCTGAGGTAACCTTTGGACAGAGCTCGATAGATGTCCCTTCCAACAGTTGTCCTTGTACCAAAATCAAATCTCGAGAACGCGGTCTATGAGGTGCAGAATAGTAAGTAAAGCCAGGTATCAAGGGGAACAAAGTTCTCCATGCATCAACTAGGCGATGCAATCTCATTATTTCCATAATAGACGCACGTGTTTTAGCCATCATAATACTACCTTGCCGATTAGTAGTATCTATATGATAGTCCACCACACAGTTAAAGTCCCAAATTAGGATCAAGTTCCACCCCAATCCAGCAGTTCCAAATTTAAATAATCAAAAACTGCAGGATCATCCAAATTAGGGCCATACACCACACAAATGGTATAGGTCTGTCCATTAATGACCAGTTGTGCTATAGCCCATCTGCCACTACTATCAGAAGCAGTTCTCAGAACCCTAGCAACTAGTTTTAGTTTTCATTATAGCAACCCTCGTATAGACACTGTTTGAGAAGTGCATATAAGCGGTTCATACCTCAGCTGCTTCAATACTTGCCAATCTTTAAATGTCAGATAGGTTCCAGTCACCCCAACAATATGCGGCTTGTATGCTGCTTGTTCCTCACGTATTAGTTGTCGCTTCCTCACCGGATTTAACCCTGCCACATTCCAACACATTAATTTTAAACTAGTCATTGACTAATCCAACTATCTGACATTATGACCTAGCCGCCATCTCAGACTGCCACCCTCCCTCCTCTCTACGTTAAATGCTGAATACAGTTTCCAATTATTCTGACTCTTAAGACTGCCCCCAACCCCACCACCCTATGCCATGGAGTACATAAGCCCCCATCAAGAAACCCCAACCCCCCCCCCCCCAACCCAACCCACCCTGTGACTACGAAAGGGAATCATCCACCCCCTATGCTGTCAGTTGCTTTGACAGCCCCCTAGAAGCGCTGTGCGGCCTGCCCCTATATCCCCCCCACCTGCATCGCATCAGCATCACTCGCTGTAATATTTTTAATAAGCTATCCCTCAATAATAGAACTCATCATGCCCATGATTTCTTTAGGACGCCCCTCCCCCAATCAGTTCAGACATCCAAATTAGGGCCAAGAGGAAGACTTTGAAGTCCCTTGCCACCATTGATGGTGAGCGTGTGAAACTTCAAGGTCTCATATGGAAAACCTGTGGCCGTCCATTCTTGATAAGCTTCAATCGTGCTGGCCCCTGTAAAAAAAAAAATTTGAATCATGATTGGTGATATAATTGGACCAAAGTTATAGCGGAATCCTCTTAAGGTGACATCCTCTTAAGGTGACATGGGGAGAGGATGTGGTCCGTCGGCTAAACTGCCGACTTTGGTGCTGGAAACCAGAGTTCGAGCCTCAAGGTCGTGTCCACATCCTGTGATTCTGGGCAAATCACTTAATCTCCCCGTGCCTGAATGTGTAATGTAAATACGGTGCTCATGTAGGGCGCTCCAATACCTTCGGGTCGAGTTCGCGCTATATAAATATGCACAAAAAAAAAAAAACCCAATTCCCAGGGCTCCTTTTCACGGGAGGATGAGGTTATTGAGAAAAAGGGGCTTCCTGAGAAGAGGCAGGTCAAAGCAAAGATTGGGGAAACCCGCCACGGCGCTAGGATATCCCAGGAAGCTCGCTGTCCTGATCTCAGTTCCTTAGTTCTGCGCCCCTGCATTTCCTTAGTTCTGCTGTCCAAGCAGGGGTCTAATGAAAGCCCCCTCCGAAAGTGGGTTACCTCTAAGGGAGAGCTGAAGGCCTTGATCTCAAGACTATCCAAAAGTGGGCCGGCCTTCCAGCTCCACCCATCTCCACTAGGAGACAAGATGCAACCAGTAACTGACACTAGTTCTAATGCTAGCGTAACTTTAAGCCCTACAGTTAGACTCGGAAATGTGACAAATGGTTCCTTGGATTCTTCAATTTGTCTATTGCATCGTGAGACCCCTCCTGCCACCTTAGCAGCAGATGGGAAGAAACAGACAGATAAGGAGGATGTAAAGGAGCATTCATTTTATTTTATTTTTTGAAAACCTTTATTTACACATCGAATATTCATAGTCATGGGCCTACAACCGCATGGGCCGGCCGCTAATGTAGAGAAAAGGGAGGAAGACAATAGTACAGCAGTCATAAGAGCCGGAGCGAGCCGCACGCATAACGGCTGCAGCCGCCCACAGCTGAACATAGCACTACCGCAAGGTTTCTTATTAACTAATTGTAAAGAAAAACCACAAAAAGAAACTTATACCAGGCAAAAGAACTCCATTAACAGGGACTTGCTCTCACATGGGCGGGGGACAACAGCGACAACGCAGCCAATTACACAGTTATTCGTGTGAAAAAGGGGCGGGGGGGGGGGCGGGAGAGAATCGGTCATCAATCCCGCAAAGCGACCAGGAACATCAAAGTCAAGGGGACATCGTTAAGTCTGGTGCGACCACCAAGGGGGGGGCGCAGATATTCCCCCGATAGGAATTCCAGGGACCCCACATCTTACTCCATGCCCTAGGTTTGACTGGGGGAGAATGCATGCATTGTCAGCATTCCGTCCATCATTTGTTTGTTGTAACGCTTTTCGCCCTAAGTGGGATGGGTATTCCCAGACGTGGGACCCGTGCTCACTACGCCACTGGAGTCAAGCTATCCTGGCTGATGACGGCTGATAGCCAGAAACCGGTCCTAGGATGCTTGATTCCGGTCCAGGGAAGACATGGCTTGGCAGTTCGGGCTGGACTGTTCCCATGAGGCACAGGGTCAAGACTGATTTGCATATGGCCATGTCTAAACTGGGGTGGTGTAGTGGGCAAAAGAACGATGGATTTAACCCAGATCTCTTGACTGGGGGAGAATGCATGCATTGTCAGCATTCCGTCCATCATTTGTTTGTTGTAACGCTTTTCGCCCTAAGTGGGATGGGTATTCCCAGACGTGGGACCCGTGCTCACTACGCCACTGGAGTCAAGCTATCCTGGCTGATGACGGCTGATAGCCAGAAACCGGTCCTAGGATGCTTGATTCCGGTCCAGGGAAGACATGGCTTGGCAGTTCGGGCTGGACTGTTCCCATGAGGCACAGGGTCAAGACTGATTTGCATATGGCCATGTCTAAACTGGGGTGGTGTAGTGGGCAAAAGAACGATGGATTTAACCCAGATCTCTTGACTGGGGGAGAATGCATGCATTGTCAGCATTCCGTCCATCATTTGTTTGTTGTAACGCTTTTCGCCCTAAGTGGGATGGGTATTCCCAGACGTGGGACCCGTGCTCACTACGCCACTGGAGTCAAGCTATCCTGGCTGATGACGGCTGATAGCCAGAAACCGGTCCTAGGATGCTTGATTCCGGTCCAGGGAAGACATGGCTTGGCAGTTCGGGCTGGACTGTTCCCATGAGGCACAGGGTCAAGACTGATTTGCATATGGCCATGTCTAAACTGGGGTGGTGTAGTGGGCAAAAGAACGATGGATTTAACCCAGATCTTTTGACTGGGGGAGAATGCATGCATTGTCAGCATTCCGTCCATCATTTGTTTGTTGTAACCCTAGGTTTGCCCCTGGCCACGTAAACCGTCTTCTCTCGGAACATGCACCAATCCATGTTTTCTTTCCATTTCGTAACTGTGGGGGGCCGACCGGACCCCCAGAGCTGCGCAATGTCCCTTTTAGCGATCATGTTGCCCAAAGTCACCCAGCGTTCTTGTGCCACATCGTAATCAGTCGGTTCCCATACATTCAACACACATCGCCGAGCCTCAGGGAGCAGCGCCACACCCGTAACCTCCTCCATCACTGCATGTACACCAGTCTAGAAACGTATCACCCTCGGGCACTCCCACAGAATATGAAGAAAAGTACCAAGCAAGCCGCAACCCCGCCGACATAAACCATCATCTGTGTAACCCATGCGAAGCAGGCGGGGACCGGTGACATAGACCCTATGTAGTATCTTCAACTGCACAAATCGAAGGCGAGCCGGTATAGCAACCTCCCTCGGTGAGGCTACGGCCGCGACCCAATCCTCATCATCCAGCTCTAGGCCATCAGCGACCCAGACCTCTCGCAAATGCGTGAGGAGGTCCGCTCGAGTATTAATCAGTTTTTTGTAGATCAGGGAGATAGTACTATCTGGCAGGTAACCATCAAGCAAACGATCTTCCAACGGGGAGGCTTCGGGGATAGCTGCAGGACTCGGGAAAGCGGAAAGTAGCGCATGGCGCATCTGCGCATAACGAAAGAACTCCCTATCGCTCAGCTTATATTCCGTCTGAAGAGCTTCAAACAATTTAAAAGCGCCCTTCGTCCAAAGATCCCCCACTCGACTAATTCCGATCAAATCCCACTTCTCAAAGCCTTTCGAGCGCCATAAACCTCCCAACGCATCCGACGCATACAGTGGAGTCGCACGAGACAGACGGCCCGTCCATCCCGTAGCAGCGGTGGCGCAATGCCAGGCGCGCACCGCATTTTTCGTAGGACCGGTCAATTTAGTACTTCCCTTCGTAGAATAAAGCGCCCTATTGAAATTTCTGCCCGGCAACAGCAGCTTATCCATCTCGTACGCGGGGTTCACCGCCGGGCCGTATGTCCCATGATTCACCGCCACCAACTGGGACGCCCAATAATATCGTCTAATATCAGGGAGAGCTATGCCACCGTCATACCACGGCAGGGTCAGTTTAGCGAGAGCAATGCGCGGCCTCCCATCCCAAACTAGCTGCCTCTGTAAGCTCTCTACCTCACTAAAGTATCGGGCGGGCACCACGTCCAGCGTATTCTGCAATGCATACAGAAAGCGTGGAAGAGACATCATTTTAAATAAAGCTGCCCGGCCAAGCGGCGATATCGGGAGCCTACGCCAACGAGCTACATCGGCCCGCAGCCGCTGGAGCGGGGGCAACAGATTCAGAGCATAACGGACCGCCGGATCGAGGGACACGTGGATACCTAGATATTTAAATCCAGAATGTGAAATCTGAATTGGACAGCCACGTGGGAGAAGAGGGGGGTCGCCAACCAGCACATAAACACAGGATTTCACCCAATTAATGACAAGCCCTGAATTGCGACCAAAGGAGTTCAGTACATCAAATAGCACTATCAACGATTTCCGCGGGGAGGTGAGATAGAGCAAAATATCGTCTGCGTAGAGTGATACGCGATCCTCAAACGTTGGTGTCCACCGAATACCCGTCATGGAGGGTTCCCACCGGAGCCACGCCGCCAGGGGCTCCAACGCAAGAGCAAAAAGAAGCGGGGACAGGGGGCAACCCTGCCGCGTGCCCCTGCCAAGCAGAAAGGGGGCAGAGACTCTACCATTCACCACCACCTGCGCCAGTGGTTCCACGTATAACAACTTCACCCATCCAATAAACCCAGGTCCAAAACCAAACCTAGCCAGCGCCGCCCAGAGATACGGCCATTCCAGCGTGTCAAACGCCATCGTGGCGTCCAGTGACGCCAAAATGGCAGGCTCCCGAATAGAGCCAACTTTCGCGAGGACTCCATGGAGGCGCCGCAGGTTCAGCGCGGTGTTGCGATGCGGAATAAAACCAGACTGATCCGGATGTACCAGGTCACCGATGACTTTAATCAGACGATTAGCGAGCACTTTAGCGAGAATCTTAGGTTCAGCGTTTAGGAGTGAGATGGGCCTATAAGACGCACAGCAATCACGCGGCTTGCCCTCTTTATGGAGCACCACAATGGTCGCTAGACGTTGATCACGCGGTAGGGCGCCGGCCTCTCGGGATGCAAGAAACATCTCGCGGAGATGTGGTGCCAACCTATCTGGACGAAGCTTGTAAAGCTCGATCGGAAGGCCGTTAGGGCCGAGAGCCTTTCCTGAACGGACCGAGCGAATCGCCGATGCTATCTCATCGTTTGTAAGCGCCGCGTCCAGCAGTTCTTTATCATCGACCGAAAGGCACGGCAATGCAATATCTCGCAGCAATTTACAAGAGTCGTCTTCTGGCCTCACCGAGACTGGAGAGTAGACGTCCCTGTAAATGGTCCGCAAAGCAGCTCACAATCTCCCTCGGATCCGTAACACTCACACCATCAGCACGCACAATCACCGGGACCACACGACTCGCTCGCTCGCTCCTCTCCAGCCATGTAATCAACCTTCCAGCCTTGTAACCAACATCATACAAGCGCCCCTGTTGCTCCCTACTAGCGAGCTTGGCAGCATCCGTAACCAACGCCCTGTAATCCGCTTGTTTCAGGCAAAGGGTATGGAGTTTGTCCCGTGTGACCCCCCGCCCGAGATCTTCTTCCAAGTCAGTTATGTCCGACTCCAGGTGGACCACCTCCTCAGTTTTACGCCTCTCAGCATGGGAGATCAAAGATAGGGCCTGCCCACGGATGACCACCTTGAAAGCCTCCCACAACGTTACAGCCGATGAGACTGAACCCTGATTTTCCTCAAAATAACGGTCCAGAGACTTAACCAAAAGGGCACAAGTTGTGGGGTCATGCAAATACCAGGGATTAATCGGGGCCACCCTCCCCTCTGCCCCCCTGGCCACCTCTAAGTGAAGCAGGACCGGGGAATGGTCAGAGATGCCACGGGCCAGATGTCTGACCTCCCCGATCATTTGGACTTGGGCGGCCGGCATCAGCACATAGTCCAATCTAGATAAGAAGCCGTGGACGCCAGAGTGAAATGTAAATTGGGCGAGCCCCGGATGCATTGATCTCCAACAGTCCACAAGCCCCATAGTGTCGATAAAGCCACCCAGCCAAGAGTGCGCCCCGGGGAGGTCTCTGGGAGGGTGCCGATCCTCTCTACCCGACACCACAGAATTGAAGTCACCACCCACCAGCAAGAGGCCCTCCGGGAGCCCAAGCAGCAACCCTCCCAAGTCCGCAAAGGTAGTGGTTTGCAACCCCGGGGGGACATAAACTGAAACCAAACACAAAGTCTGTCCTTCCCACCGGCCCACCAACACCACATAGCGCCCCAGGTCATCATGTATCACCTCATCAATTTCCAGCGGGAGAGAGGATCGAACCAAAATGCCCACCCCTCTGGAGCCGGTTGTAAAACCAGAGTGGGCCACCAGACGGTAGCCCTTTCTATTCATAGCGTGACATGAGTGTCTCACCAAATGCGTCTCCTGCAACAGAACCACATCAGGAGAGAGACGTTTCAAATATTGTAGCACCACCCCTCGCTTCAATCGGTCCCCCAAACCATTGACATTCCACGTCAAAATGCGCAATCCCCTGCCCCCCATTTCCACAGCAATGGACACCCCACCCACGTTGAGAGCTAAAAACAGCGCACTGATTGCCTGGTACAAAACGAACAGCACTCAAAAACAACACCCCTACCGCCACCCCCCCAACTCCCACTACAAACCCCCCCACCCTGCACCCCTGCAGAAGACCATTAAGCCACCCCAACTCGCAGTGTGCCTGTCGCCCCACCATAAACCTACTCTACGGAAAGAAAGAAAGAAACCCCCCGAGGAGGAAGAGTCTCACCAGATACCCCGCGGCCTCCCAATGATGAAGGAAGGGTAATGCAGTCCTAGAAAAGAAAAACCAGTACATCTAACCCAAATCGGGGGTGAACACAAAATTGTCAAGGAACCACAAGTCATTCGTTCACCCTTGGTCCGCTGATCCACCACCCACATCCGCAGCTCGTTCCTCCCCGCCGTGCCGACGGTGCAAGGTGTCAAGCCAGTCCTCAACCGCCTCAGGCCGGTCGAAAAAATGAGTCCGTTCTTCAGATTCAATGCGTAACTTGGCCGGGAAAAGCATAGAGTACTTCAAGCCCATGTCCCTCAGCCGCCGCTTGACAGTCATAAAGCCCATTCGCTGTTTTTGCACCGATTGTGTAAAGTCAGGGTAGAAACTGATATCCGCATTGTCATATTTCGTCGGGCCATGCACACGGGAGGCCTGCAGGATTGCGTCACGGTCCCTGAAGTTGAATATCCTGGCAATGATAGGTCGCGGTGGGGCCCCAGGCCTCGGCCGGCCCCCCGGAACTCTGTGTGCCCGCTCCACCGTAAAGAATTTGCTGAGGCCTTTCGGCGCTAGTTTGGTCAGGATCAGATCTTCCACAAGGAGATCGACCGGCCCATCCTCCGACCGCTCCGGCACACCGATGATGCGTACGTTATTCCGCCGGGCCCTGCTTTCAAAATCCTCCAGTCTCTTGGCAGAGAGGTCGCTGAGGGCCCGCAAACTACGGATCTCCGTCTGCAGTTCCGAGACATCCGTCTTGAGGCCAGATGACGTGAGATCGAGTGATTTGACCTTCTCACTAGTTTGACAGATCAGCCTTAAGTAAGTTGATATCGATCAGCACGGTGTCCAGCTTGTGGGCCAGCGAGTCAAATTGCTGGCCGACCGAGGCCTTCATGGCCTCGATGGCACCCATGACGTCTTGTAGTGTCAATTCCGTCGAGGGTGACGGGCCCTCCTTGGCTGCATCTGAAAGCCCACTCGATCCGGGAGATCCCTTCTGCTGGGCATAGCGTTCCATGTTGTTCGCTTGCACGTAGCTACCCCTCCGGGGAGCTCTAGACATGTGCTTGTCGCCGTCCAGCCGGGTCGTCATCACTCAGCAGGGAGAGCAGATCCAGTATACCTGTTAGGCGCAGCAATCACCCCGGGGAGTCCACCCGACTGAGGGACAGCCCCCTTGTCAACGCCACTCGACCGCCACAGCTCGGTCCCGAACGCCGAGCGACTGCGAGCGCCCGCCACCAGACTCAGAGGAAAGTCAAAAACGAAAGTGAAACCAGGGGGGGGGATGCCCGCCCAAGACCCTAGTGCCGTTGTTGTTCGATTGGAGCTCGGGGACAGTGCCAACCCAAGTCCGGGGTGGTGCCACGGAGCAGGCCTCTTTCTGGAGTACAGGATAAGTCGGGTTCCCAAAGTCCGATTTAAGTCCCGAAAACGGGAATCACCTCTGCGTCGGTTCACCAGTAATATTCCTTCAGAATAACAGGATTATAGCCAGGATAGACGTGGGAGGCCGCGAGGGTCCCGGGAGCCCTGTGCCTACGCGTCCATCTTGGTTGCGCGCTAGGCTCCTCCAGGAGCATCCATTATTAACTAACATTCAGCTCTTACAGATTCAAAGAGCTGAGGTTTTGGAGCATTACGCGCACGTTAAAGATGATAATAAGGCCATGCAGCAAGCTTTAACGGAAGTAACCAGTAAAATAGCTAGTTTAACTCTAGATATGGCTGAGCTTCAACAACGAGCAACCCCATTAAATTTCACATGCATCAGCAGAGGCAGTCGGTAAAGCAACAACCAAGGCAATCACAGAGCATGAGCATGAGCATCAACTCACATATGTTCAAAGTAAAATTGAGGACCTGGAGAACAGGCAACATTGGAACAACCTCATGCAATTCGGAATACCAGAAGAAAAAGGCCGCAATGATCCTTGGGCCTTCGTTGTCAGCTTATTGCAGAAAGCTCTTCTGGATCGGGCAGATTGATACATGGATTCTCAAATTTAGCGAGCTCATAGGCTTCCTCTGTTCACCAAGCATCCTCACCCTCTTCTCATTTATATTGGGAACTTTCTCTTGCAGCAGGCAATTTATTTTAAAGCCTGTCCAACAGCCCTGCTGTCAGTTGACTCCTTATCTATCTTCGTCCATTCGGATCTTTGTAAGACTACAATGGATAAGCGGTGGAAGCTCCGACAGCTAATAGATCCATTATAAGCTGTTGGGGCTCATCTCATTTCAACACTTAAATATAGTGTCACTTCAAAACTTATTTTTTCAGTGAATAGATGCATATTTAAGTATCTCCAGTCCAAGCATTGTAAAATAGCATTAAACAAAAAACTATTTTCTTCTATTGCATGGCAACAGATTCAAAGAACCTATTGACTAAAGTACTTTGTCAGAATGGTTGGACGCCTGCCCCAGCTGCTCAAGCAATATTTCAGAGCTCTTTGATGCAAATCAGCCTGAATTAAAATCTGCATATAAAGATTATTGCAAAGTTGGCTGTGATCAATAGTTCCTCTTACAAAGAGATGTAATGTCACCTGGCCTCTCAGCATTTTTTTAATCTTAAATTTAAAAAAACAATTAATAAAATATTAAAAGGCATCATACTTACAAATTAGTGTTGAAAGAAAATTCATATTTGTGACATTTCTCTAATTTTGGCTTTAATAGTGCAACATCATCAGGTTTAGGAGCCTCATACTTCTTGACTAGGTCCTTCATACCTTTAACCAAGTATTAAAACAGAACATTTATGAGAAAACAATTAGAATAGCAATACACAGAGATTATATAAACTGCTTATATCACAAAATAAAATTACAATTACTTAAAATAGTCACTTGTCCTGCAACTTTCACTACAAAGATGAGGGCAATCGTTGCTGCTGCTCTAAACCCTTGCTCACAATGTTCATTAACTGATTGGGAACCTGGTTGCTTACGCCTTTAACAAACTAGCTTTAAAATTTGAAGATCACAGCTTCTGTGCATGCCAAGCCTGCACCTAACTTTTTTTTCTCAATTTTTTCAAGAAGGGAGCACAGCAGAATGGCAGTAAGAAGCAGGTGGGAAATGAGCTGTGAAGTGTGAAGATCAAATATTAAGAGTTCCAGAACTAACATGAAGTTTCATTACACCATCAGCAAATTCTTTATTCTTCCCTTTCTAGTTGAGTAATGTTAAAGCATTAATAATACTACGGAGGCTAAAACACAGGGTCATAAGAATTTCAGGAAACAAATATGATCTATGTCACTTCCTGTTAAAAAAAGAGCAAGAAAATTATAATTGGATGCATTTGAGCTCTCTTGATAAAAGAAGGATGAGGGTTTGCGTGTGGTATTGAGTGAATATGTTGTGCAGTAATTATTCATGGCAGTTACACATTGTTCCTCACCAAAAGGTGATTGGCTTCTGTAAGGAAAAGCATGGGCATTTAAGGACGTACTTCTAAGTGTCTCAACTTGATATTAGTTGGACCCAGCTTCCACACCAAATATCACAGTGTTATGATCTCTGCATCAATATCATCGTACTGGTCACCACTGGTAAAGTTTCCAAATATTTTATAACACAAAACCTTGTAATAAACTCCGGAGAATATAAGTGATGATGATCTTCTGCAAGATTCTATTTCTATTGTAATCTCATTCTTGGTATGTACACTCCTGTCCCCGTGAGGAACCCCTTCCTCCCCCCATGTCAATGGGCACCTGTGAGATTGGTAGTTTAAATAGCTTTCCTTCTGTCAGGTATCTACCACATCAAAATGTGTCAAATGGTCAGATCTTACATCGCAGTGCTAGCTTGAGTTTACTATTTATTTAGCTATGTTTAGGATGTGGTCTTGTTCCTAAGATTATGTGTATGCAGAAAATGATCATGCTCAGGAACACAATGATCAATATCATTGTATATGCAATGGTATTGATGATGATGATTTTGTTCCGCAATCGGCTTTAGGAACTCTCCTGGTGGTGCATTATGCTGAACCAGGACATCAGGCATCATTTTATGATTCTTTGTTAGGATCTTTACTCCAGTATGTTGCATCCTTGCCATTTCTGGATGCAATTTAAGTACAAAGTCTTGAAACAACTGCCAGCGAGTACGGTTCAAAGAATGCCAAGAATATCAGCTGCCCATCTTTGTACATAAAGAAAACAAGCAAGGTCATTTGGGAGAAAATGACTTGAAAGTCTTAACTGTTCCTCATCTCCCATCAACAAAAGTCTCAGGTCCTCCCACTCAAGGGACTAGAGAATTCCACCAACCTGTAAAGCAGAGTGTATGCATTTCAGGATGCTCTTTTGATAAGTGAATGTTAGCAGAAGGATATGTACTGGTACAGTCTGTCCTTTGGAAAGCCTCCACCTGATGAGTGTTAAAAAACATCAAATCACCCAATCTCGAAGACTCCTGTTCAGGCATGGTCAAGCTACTGGCAGGGGCCAACTAGTTAAAAAACACAGTGGCTATCAGTGAATACACATTTTCGCGCCATTAAAAACAGAAACAGTGTTTTTCCGGTGTTTATGGAACGTTTTGCTGTTATTATTGCTTGCTTTCTGCATTGATACTGCATGTGTACAGACAGTGTGTGTACAGGGTATATGATGTCTAAATACATTTTTACAAATCAAACTTATTGTAGTACACCATACAATACTTCTTTATCCACATGGATAATATGGCATTTACAGCCAGGTGAACCATCGGCTAAATGACACAGTTAGGATGACACTTTCTTTGATTCCACACAAAGCACAAAATGAGAAATATTTTCATTTTAGTTCCTGGGCATAACGAAACCGTGTATCATAATAGATTACAAAGTCAATAGCTTTCTTCATTAACTCTGAAGATTGTAAAGATGCTTTCAGCGTACCACCTAGCAAGTGACAAGGATCTCTTACAGGGAAGTACTTCAGCTCAGGTAGCGATTTTGACAGGTCATCATACAACTTTTTCATATATGTAGCTGAATTACTGTAAATACAAACAATATCACTCCAATCTTCATTGAACTTGGTAGGAAATTTTTCCAGCAGCAATCCAAGTGACAGTGCATTCCATGTTTACCAACGTCTGGTGTCATATTTTCACCACTATCTCAGATGCTTGGTGACAACATTCTTTTCACATATACCTGTCACTACACCTTGCATTGAATGTTTAAAGCCTGGGGCCTTTGGCAATTCACCTAAAATCAATACTGACTCACTAGAAAAGGGGGCTGATGTATCAAAGAATTTCACCCATTCTCTGTGGGTAAATGTGATGGTACATATTGGGAAAGATTCTTATGAAACCAGCCATTTTACCAATCAGTGAAATAAATGTAGCCACAATATCAATTGATTTTGATATTTCCTGATTATCTAGTTTTTAAAACAACTAAATAAGACCTAAAACAGGCTTCTAAATACTGAATCTTTAGACCAAAGACCACAAAACTGAAAAAAGCAGAAAGAAGAGACAATATTTTAGTGACATCCCTAACCAACAAAACTCAAGCAGAATAATGTTAGCCCAGTCTTTCTTGCTGCCGCCTTGTATAACAAAGTTGCATTGTATTGGCCCCTTCAGGAAGAAATAAAAATGACTCTTTCACTCATCCTTTCCTTTCTTTGAATGGCACTTAGTTTGTGGTTGCGAAGGTGTTTTTTCAGTGTTTATATGTTTACACTGGTGATGGCTATTTTCCTTTCGGTCAGGTTTTAGCAGTTATTATATGTTTAAACCTAAAACCAGATAACCTAACTATAATACATGTGAGGGTCTATCTGAAAGAGACAATTAGTTATAGATTCCTTACCTGTAGAATTACCTCAAGGCGTCAGACTGGATCCGGAGAATTTTTCGTCAGCAGTACCCCTGTGTGTAGAAAGGTGGCGCCGGTCGGCTCCGCGTTCGTCGTTGGCGTCATGCACCCAGAGATGATGTCGTAGTAGCTACTTAGACGCCGCCTTCGTGCGCGGACATCAGTTTCTCTTTCTCCGCGCCCGTCAGCGCAGCTCTGGAGAGAGCGGTACCTCCAGTCACTTTTTGCAGACTTTTGTCGACACCGTTTTTGAGTCTTCGACTCCTGGTGCATGTCAGGGATGCCCGGTTTCAAGGCTTGCGGTTCCTGCTGAAAACTGAGGTTGGTGAAGGGTCGGCACCGTGAGTGCCTGTGGTACCTGGAATGCGACTATGATCCCAAGTCGTGTTCCAACTGCCGGACCATGAATCCGAAGTCTTTGCGGGAGCAGTCCCGAAAGCTTCTCGAGGCCAGGCAGTCAGCTGCATGCCGTTCGAGGTCCCAATAGCGCGGGAGGTCAAGGGACCGGTTGCGAAGCCACCACCAGCATTCGTCATCGAAGTCTTCATCTTCGGGTACGTCGAAGCACAAGTAGAAGACGAAGAAGCATCGTCGCTCTACGCGTTCTCCCCGTCTGTCGGCCAACGCGACGAGGGATGCAGGTGGTGCCCCTCCCGCGGCTCATCGTACGGAGCCCAAATGGTCGGCTCAGAGTTTCCCTCCCTTTCCGGGACCTAGAGCGACCCTTGCCCAGCTTCAAAGTTTTTCTGAAGCGATGCATGCCATCTTTGGTCAGCCCGACTCAGTTGGTGTGCCCTTGGGCCCCAAGGACTTGGCTGGGGGCCCTGGGCCTTCGACACTGGCAGCTTCGGCCCCGGCACCGCAGGGTCCCCTTGGACCCAGCCTGGATCCGGATCGGTGCCAGTCAACCTCATAACCCATCCACCGGTGTCTATTCAACCAGCACCACACCCGCAGCCAACGCCAGTTGTGTTCCCAGCTGGCGTCGACACAGGCCTCCATCCAGACGTGGGCACGGAGCTGAACCGACATGGACCGATGCCGGATCGGGCGTCGACTGGTACTTTTGACCCCTGTTCCACCCTGGTTCTTTTAGGCCAGATTGGCAACCAGAGGAGGGTGAGGAGGACAGGGAGGATCTGGAGACCCTTTAACTGACCAGTTGGAGTATGATTCGGACTGGAGAGAGGAGTTGGGGGATGCCAGTGGTCTGGACACCTCCCCAGACCTTGGTATGATGTCTCCTCCTACCACGGCTATGGAGTAGGGAGCTTCTTATCTAGTGGTGGCGCGTAGGGCAGCAGAGGCTCTCAACCTCGAGCTACCTACGGTGGCGGTCAGGAATAGCCTCCTGACAGAGGTGCTTCAACTGGCAGCAAGCTCTTCGGAGCCTCTGCTACTGATTAATCCCTAACTGAAATCCTTGTGGGCAACTGGTCCAGGCCCAACACAGGGGCTCCTGTGGATAGGATGATTGCCTGATGCCACCGCCCGGCTTCAGGCGACCCCACTTTCCTCTCCCAACACCCCACCCCTGAGAGCTTGGTGGTCCAAGCCTCGACGTCCAAAGGCGCATTCCCTAACGCACCACCTGATAGAGAATCTAAAAAGCTGGACCATCTTGGGAACAAGAGGTTTTCTTCCTCCAGCTTGGGACGGCGGACGGTAAACACTGCATGTCTGTTGGGCTGTTACACCCACTCTGTGTGGGATACGGTAGCACAGGTGCTGCCCCAGTGCCCATAGTTGGACCAGGCCGTACTCTCCCTTGCAGTTGCCGAGGGGAGAGCCACAGTAAAGTTTACCATTCGATGCTGACTGGACACCGCCGACTCGCTAGGCAGGACGATCTCAATGTCGGTAGCACTTCCACGCTACGCCTGGCTGAGGTCGACTGGTTTTTCCGGGGATGTCCAAGCTACCCTAATGGACATGCCCTTTGATGGCCGTCGCCTGTTCGGCAACAATCAGACAACGGCCAGAGCGCTTCAAGGACTCTTGGGCTATGGTCAAGTCCTTGGGCCTCTCCACCACCCGCCCTGTGCAGTCTGCTTTTCGCCCCTTGTGTGGCTACGGAAGGGGTGCCCCACCACGTTCCACAGGCCAGCGCAAGCTGTTCAGCCCCTGCACGTCTGGGGACGTAGGATCGACTGCCGTGGGTCTGGGGGACAACGAGCGGGCCAGTGCACCATCACACCCTCTGCAGCAGCATCCAAACCCTCCTAGCCCGACCTTTCAGGGCCACCAATCGCTAGTGGGCAGCAGGTTTCGCCATCACCTCCCCCACTGGTGCACCATCACGTCGGACAGGTGGGTTTTGCAGATAGTCTGAAGGGGCTAGTCCCTCTCCTTCGAGACTACCCCATCATCCATGCCACCTCAGCACCATCGTCGGAGGATCATCTGGCCCTTCTCCAACAGGCAGTTTCGTCTCTCTTGGCCAAGGGAGTCATCAAGCGAGTTTCTGTCCCAGACGTAGGTCATGGTTGTTATACCCACTACTTGCTGGTGCCCAAGAAGGACAAAGGCCACGTCCTATCTTGGATTTCAGGAACGTCAACCGCTTCCTCCGGAAGGAGAAGTTTAAAATGTTGATGCTAGCTCAGGTCCTGTCTGCCCTCGACCCTGGAGACGGGATGGTAGCGCTGGACTTGCAGGACGCTTACTTTCACATCCCCGTCGTGCCGGCCCACCGGCGTTACCTGCGGCTCACAGTAGGCCACAAGCACTTTCAGTTTACCATGCTCCCCATTGGCCATATGAGCGCCTCTCGGGTGTTCACGAAAGTGCTGGCGGTGGTCGCAGCTCATCTGTGCAGATCAAGGGTTCCATTCTTCCCCATTCTCTACAATTGGCTGTTGAAGGCGGGCTCGCCCCTGGCAGGCGTCTCCCACCTGCAGACTACGGCGGACCTCCAGCACTCCCTGGGGTTCACTATAAACGTGCCAAAGTCACACCTGATTCCCTCTCAGAAGCTCCTTTTCATCGGAGCGGTTCTGGACAGGACAGGAGCAGTGAGTCCGGGATATTCGGACTAGGATTCCGATCTTTCAGCCTCTATCCTGGGTTTCGGTCAGAATGACCCTGAGGCTACTGGGCCTCATGGCCTTCTACATCCTGCTGGCTGATCATGCCAGGTGGCATATGAGGGCTCTGCAGTGGGACCTGAAGTTCCAATGGGCATAGCATCAGGGGAATCTGTCCGATTGCGTTCAGATCTCGGAGAGCACTGCACGTCAATTGCAGTGGTGGCTAACAAACTAGGATCGGGTCAACGGCGGGTCCCTCTCCATACCCCAACGAGAGTTCCCAGTGGGGACAGATGCATCACTTCTAAGTTGGGGCGGCCACATGGGAGAGGCTGAGATCAGAGGCCTCTGGTCTCCGGCGGAGTCTGGGCTCCACATCAACCTTCTGGAGCTTTGGGCGATCAGTCTTGCACTGAAAGCATTCCTTCCCTCTGTCCGGGGAAGAGTCGTGCAGGTGTTCACGGACTACACCACCGCCATGTGGTACTGCAACAAACAAGGCGGGGTGGGGTCGTGGACCCTATGTCAAGAGGCTCTCGGTCTCTGGACATGGCTGGAACATCACTGAACGCCAGAGTGGACGAACTCAGCCGCAGGTGCACGATGGATCACGAATGGCATCTTCACTCGGAGGTGGTGCAAGGTCTCTTTCAGCAGTGGGGAGAGCCTTGGTTATATCTATTCACCACCGAAGAGACCACGAAATGTCAGCAATTCTGCGCGTTGGAATTTCCAAGGCGGCACTCGCTAGGCGGCGCTTTTTGTCACAGTTGGAGTTGCAGTCTTCTATACGCCTTTCCGCCTATACCACTACTGCCCAGAGTGCTGAAGAAGATCAAGCGCAACCGGGCCCAAATAATTCTTGTGGCTCCAGATTGGGCACAAAGAGTCTGGTATCCCGAGGTGTTACACATGGCCATCGATCCTCCGATCCGGCTGACTCTTCGGGAGGAAATTCTGTCGCAGCAGCAGGGGACGGTCCTCCACCTGAACCTGTCCAGTCTCTAACTCCTTGCGTGGAGATTGAGCGGTGACAGTTGACAGCCTTTGACCTTCCTCCCGATGTCTGTGATATCTTGGCAGCCAGGCGTCCCTCCACTAAGACGGTATACGCCTGCAGATGGAACAAATTTGTGGCATGGTGCACAGCAAAGGCTGTGGATCCCCTTTCTGCCCCTCTTTCTGAGGTTCTCTTGTTCCTCCTGTCTTTAGCCCAGCAGGGCTCTGCTCTGGACCCCCTGAAGGGCTACCTCTCAGCCATTTCAGCCTTTCTTAGGCTTCCTAATCAGCCTTCTCTTTTTAAGACCCCTGTTGTAAATCGCTTCCTTAAGGACATTACTCATCTTTTTCCTCCTGTTCCCTTCGTAATGCCTCAGTGGGACTTGAACTTGGTTCTTACTTACCTTATGTGTGCTCCCTTTGAGCCGCTTTATAACGGTCTTCTCAGACATTGTACTTGAAAGACTGCCTTTCTGGTTGCCATCACATCACCTCTGCTCGCAGGATGAGTGAGCTCCAAGCTCTTTCTTCAAAGCCTCCTTTTCTGGCTGTTCATCCTGACAAGGTTGTCCTCAGAACCAGACCTTTCTTCCCAAGGTGGGTTCTTCTTTCCACACTGGTCAAACCATCACTTTGCCCACCTTCTTTCTGCCTCCACATCCTTCTAAGGAGGAACAGAGGCTCCACCGTCTGGATCCAAAACGGGCGCTTTCCTTTTATTTGGATCGCACCAAGCTATTCCGGGTGGATGACCAGCTCTTTGTTGGCTACGTGGGCGCCCAAAATGGTCAGGCCGTGCACATATAGACCATCTCTAGGTGGGTCATTATGTGCATTAAAGCTGGCTACTCTTTGGCAAAGGAGCCTCCAGTGGGATTGCGCGCCCATTCCACCAGGGCGACGGCAGCTACCGCTGCTTTGGTATGAGTCCCCCTCAACGACATCTGTCAGGCAGATACGTGGGCATCTCTGCACACGTTCACTTAGCACTGCTGCCTGGACAGCCAAGCCTAGAGAGACTGCTTCTTTGGCCGTTCTGTTCTCCAGGACTTTCTGGTGTGAACTTGGTTCGCAGACCCACCTCCGGGGTTGGTATTGCTGGGGTATCTATTCTACAGGTAATGAATCTATAACTAATTGTCTCTTTCAGATGAACAAGTTACTTACCTTCGGTAACGATATATCTGTAAATGACATAGATTAGTTATAGATTCCTTACCACCTCACCCATCCTCCCCGTTCTGCGAACTGACTTCTAGGGTCAGGGAATCCCTTGCAGGGCCCTAGTTTTGTGCACCAGTGGTCAGTGTTGTGCATGGCTCTGCGCTTCTGGCATGGAATGTTGTGTAAAAGAACGGATATCAGCGCGCGAGGGCGGCGTCCAAGTAGCTACCGCGACGTCATCCCAGCGACCACGACACCATCGACGAACGCGGAGCCGACCTACGCCACCTTTTGACGCGCAGGGGTACTGCGGACGAAAAATTCTCCGGATCCAGTCTGATGCCTGGGGGTAATTGTACAGGTAATGAATCTTTAACTAATCTATGTCTCTTACAGATATATCGATACCGAAGGTAAGTAACTTGTTCGTTACTTGCATTCAGAGAGTACCTTAGAGGTGACCTCTGAAAACCTACTAGTCCACTAGTGTGCTGGCTGACTGGTACCATCCAGCTTGTCACCAGAGTCAAATTTCCGACACCCCTGTAGGTGGGAGCCTACACTCTGAGGCCAGAACCAATACCTGCTCTGCAGGAAACTGGTAACACCTCCAGCATGATGGTTAGTGATTTAGTAGATCAAGGCCAGAGGCTTTAAAGCCTCTGCAACCTATGATATGCTACCTTGACTTTCCCCAGACCTGGAGAATGCGACCCCATCCCTACCCTGAGGCCCAAAAGGCACCAGAACAGGTAGGAAAATTAGATAGTGAGAAGGCGTGTCAGGCTAGGCACACCCCTAAGGAGGGCCACCTGAAGTTTTCAATTTTGTGAACCTTGGAAATCTGGGTCCGGATTATGTCCACTCTCCACAGGGGGAAATCGCTCATTGGCTACTACCCCACACTCCCCAAAATGCCTCTAAATTAATTATTTATGGGGGCCCCCCCCAGACACCAGGAACTCGGATTTATCTAATGGGAACTGAAGGAAGAACAAAGAGCCATGGTCGGTAGAACAGAGGTCCTGCACTGAGACTGGCGTCAAACACTGCCTGGCTGCTTGCACCACGACAATCACAAAGAGACTTGTCGAAAAGTTGAACAGCCTCCACAAACCCGTGAAGGATTGTTTTAGCTTTCAACAACCAAGCAGCATCTCTGATGGGGTGGAGGAGCCCGCCCCCTGCATCTGCAGGCAATGACTGCCTCGACCTGGTACTTCATCTTGCTGATCAAAGGGCCAACTGAGGGAACAATTCACCAGGAAGAGGTTGTTGTGAGTCCAGGAGGTCAGCCCGTTGCTTTCACCAAGTCTCAAGACGCTGACCCCTCCAGGAGATTCCAGTGCTAATACCATGGGTACTGGAGCCCTTGCATCTACCAAGGCTTGTTGCGTGTCCAGTCCAGACACCACCGACTCCAACACTGACTTGCCATTGAGGAACTTCAGGATCCAAAAGCCTTCGTCAATAGTGGCCCAACTGCCCCGTTTTCTCTTCTTCTCTGGGTCACCAAAGCCAAGTGAGGGCCTCCAACTACAGCGAACCGCCGGAGAAAACATGTCTGTATCAGAGCCCCAACGCCTGGGTTCACGTAAACTGACAGAGTCCCTGTGCTACAGATACCTTCCTGAATGAAGTCCCTCCTCCTTTGGGTTTTGCCGGACTTCTTCCATAGATTTTAACATGTAGCGCTCGAGGCTACCAATGCAACCAGCACCTCTGCCCCCGGACACACCAGGGCAGGTAAAACCTAACTACTGGTGGTTTCTTGGACCTTGGCCCCTAAGCGCCTTAAGTCCTAGAAGGCATCCTCCAACAATGTTTGTAAGTGTACCTATGCAGCGTATGTTTCTCCCGTAGAATAACATTTCCGCATTCGAGGCTCATACCTCAACACCGTTAAACTGTTATTCGACTATATTTTCTATTTCTACAAAAGCCTATAGCTCCGAAAGTACTTCTCTGATTTCGATGATCTTGGTGTCTAAAATTAAATAAAAATCTGCTATTTTTTCTCGGATTTCCTTCTTGAGAGGGTATATCCTTAATTAATTCTGTGTATACAACAAATGCTTAACACTAGCCTCTGGCAAGCCTAAGCTGCTCAACCACACTACCACAAAGAGAGCACTTTGGATTATTAATTTAAGCCTTGTAAAACAATAAGGGTCGTCTGTACTTTTTTTTTTTCATGGTGTGCCTTTACATTGGCACTACCACATAAAAAGCTGGCTTCCTACATGAATGCATACCTTTAGGCGAATAGGAGTGGAGCCAATTTGAGGACCATGCCATGCTCTGCATGTCCTCGGGTTTCTAAGGAGTAAGACAAGTAAGGTCTGCAGTATATGGGGCCACAATGCTGGTGTACCGCAATTGACTTTCTCTGGGTATCAAGATTGGGTATTCATAGCTTACTTTAGGAGGTGGCTGTGTTAAAAAGTCAAATGACACACCAAATGATAGAGAGTCTCAGGGAAATGTTTAGAGACCTGCGCGGACCCAATCCCCAATTCAATACTGTGTCAGTTTTAAAATCACTTTAATATCTTTTGTTGGCACTGCAAACACCTCACTCCACATAATTCCATACATGCTTAATAGATCTTAGGAGATCAGACCCACTGTCCATCTTGTAAAACATCCGTGAGCTCCCCCCTTCACAGTGACTGGGTTGAAGCCCTTGGTTGCACTAGGAATTGCAACTAAGAGGAGAACCCAGATGATGAAGCATGCCACCTTGGTGGGTGATGGGATTCCGTCCTTATAAAGAGGACTTTTTTCAGGTTTTTACACTAGATTCATGTCAGTATTACTTGTGCTTCCAAATTGCTCCTTATAGGAACATTAGAGACCCGCAGATTCCATGTGTTAAAACGTCATCAACATCCACAAGTCAGTTCTACTGCCTGTTCATAGCTAACTTTTCTTAGGAGTCCTCCTCCCTAAATACTGGGGCCACCCATGGGATGCTCTGATAGAACCAAAATCTTGAACTGGTGGTCTTTTGGGGTTAGGTCCTGACCCAGGTTTTAAATGTTAATATTGTAACTGATAGGAAGATAATTCCAATGGTTCGAAAATCATGCTACCTCCTCTAGCCAGCAGTACCAGACTCCACATCGTGGTGTAAAGGGTGATTTGTTCCTGGTCTATCTGGCATCAAAGAATCAGGGGAGATACAGGCATTTTACAGACCTGGGATATACCGCGAACTGTACAGGTTTACAACTTTCAATGACAGCAGATGATGGTGTAGCTCAACTGCCAGATGATACTCTTTGTGCGTTTTGGTCTACGATAGCTGGGCTGTGGCAACTTGGTGGCTCATGGGAATTTCGTTTGTTGCGATGTCCTCATGTAAGGTTTCTAGTCAGCTGGGCCTCCCAGAGATCTGCTTAGTTTCCCTTGTAGGTAAAGTCAGTTATTAGTACAGATAGATAAATGCCCCTTCTCGTCACAGTAGTAAGGCAAAAGAAGTGGCTTCCCAGACTTACACCTACTTCGGAGGAAGAATGACTGCCACATAGAGGTTCCACTTCAGCTACGATAGTCTTGGTGTGTCTTACACTGGTGAGCTGGCGCCTTAGTGGCTAAATGACAAGGAAAAAAAATGAGTCCTAGTCAAGAAATCCAGTTCTTAGATCCATCAAATGGTCAAGGAGGGAAGTCAGATCCCACAAGAGCCTGTAACATTTAAGCACTGCTGGACAGCCAAACCTGATTGAGCATCCATTTCTTGTAGCGAGCCAGATTTTGTTTTGTGTAGTCAAACCAATGCAAACTGGTTGAGATGAGAAGTGTACTGGTCTCAAACAGAGGCCCAATGCTGCTCCCGCTGGCAAGGGAGATGAGCACAACACAGCAAATGGAGTATGGGCAAGGGGGCTCCATGAAGAAATTGAAGATGACCCGTGAACAGATTGAACCCTGAAGAATACTGCAGGTGATCGGGATCTCAAGGGATATGGAGGTGCCTGGTTCAACAAACCGGTGTTGGATGGATAGGTAGGAGAACTAATGGATAGTTTCAGTGAATTCCATTTGAAACTTAAGGGTGTGGATGATTCTGGGTTAGTTGACTGTTGAAGGCAACTAAAGGTCCAGTAATATCAGGAGTTGGGCAAATCTTTATCTGTGGTCAGGCAGCAATTGTCTACAATTTGTATGATAACTGTATTAATGCTGCAGCGTGATCTGAAGCTGTTGATGATCTTTGAGTTGCACATAGACCGTTTGGTGATGTTGACCATGAAGCAGTGGACAAGAGATGGACCAGTAAGTGGCATGGCTGTTGTCTAGTGTGAGTTTCTCCAGGAATTTAAGGATCTTGTTACGCTTGGGAAGATGCCCCGAGTGAAGTAGGCATTGATGATCGTGAAAGAGGATGTAATAGGTCTGAAGTGAATGTTGATGCTAGACGAGGGTAAGCCATCATCCTCACAGTTGGTAGCTTTGGAGACTTGTGGATATGAAAGAGGCTAGCTATATACCGTGGTTTGAAGTATGATCATCGTGAGTTACAGCACAGAAGTGTGGGTGTCAGAGGAGAAGCATGCTTGGTGCTGTCGCTGTACAGCTGCATTGCTTTCCATATGAAAGTGGTTGGCGGCATTGCACTGTCTGTGGAGTGCTGGACAGGAAGGTGAAGTTTTAGTAGCAATGGGGTAACCCAGTATCCCTCAGAACCTGGGCAATCGTATATAAAGAAAACAATGGTTCTGTCGGGTATCACATATTACTTCAACAGCCGCAAAACTCGATGAGTTATTCAAAGACACGTTTACTTTGAATCAAAGGAACACACATGAAGACCATATGGGGTATCTCGTTCATTTTTATAAATTACAACTTTATAAACACCCCAACATACTTTGTAAGGCTGTCAAAACACAAAGGGAAATATGTTGTGGTCTATGACAAAAGTGACATCTAGTGCTCAGTGATACAGTAATGGTGCACAATATGTACAAGGTGACTAAAAATATGTACAAGAAAATTGGTGGCCAGGAATCAGGTATTGGAAATCAATGATTCTGGGAATTGATTGAATAAGTCTTTTTCGCAGAGACTAAGGAATGGTCCAAGGGATATTGTCGACGTTTCAACACAGGGTCTGCACCACTAGTTAGTCAGTGCGGGTCTTCATCAGGACATAGAAGGGGGATGATGACAGCCTAATAATGCCCTGTTGGGCAATGGGGGCGCCTAGACACTTGCGCCGCCTTTCCGTTGTGACCGTTCAGGTCGTGCGATTGACTTCCTATACACCTCTGACCTATAATTACTCTTGTGCGTGGAAACTCGCGTCTCCGGGCTTCCTTGCTGCTGGCGGGTTCTTCTGTAGTTATTTAGAAAAGACTCCAGTCGTCTTGGACATACTCAGGCAGGAGTCCTGGCAAATGCAACCTTTGCAATAAAAAAAACTCACACTTGTCACTGAATGATTAACTGATGTCAGACTTATAAACCACCCAAGGAAGATTTACACAGTGAAACCAAATTCACTTGAAGGAATTGAGCACACTCCCTCAAGCTTACTGATTAACCGTTTGCCCATGCATTTGCTTGGCTTTTGAAAGAGTTCTGTGTAGAGAAGGGTCATACCCTCTATCTGCAATTTGATCAACCTATCTTTCCTAGAGAGTCCTGTCGCCTGGGCCTTGAAGGGTAGATAGTTCCACTTACTAAACCCCTAGTCTAGACCTTAACATTATGTCTAATTTCCACCCGAGTAGTAGCTGAAATTCTCTTGGCACTGCGCCAGGTCACTGCAAGATTTTCTTGTCCATCACAGATTCAGTCTTGATTTGGGTTGCAACCTGGGATGGAAAATACACTGACTCTTTAGTGATGACTTTTGATGTGGAAAATGAGGAGACAAGAGGCATGTTGTTAATGCTGTATCTTTCAACAGAGTTTAACAAGTGTGCAATGACATTCTCATGAAGAGACTGACCTTGTAGCAGAGGTTGACCAAGAAACTATTCTCTTGTCTAGATCTTTCTTATCCCGGTAGTCTCCACAAATTTTGCTTGGGTTAAACCGGCCAAATGAGGAGATCCAGACATGTTGATTTCTGCAGACTCTGCACTGTGACTTATTCCTTTTAACATATACTTAGCCCTGCTATTTTATATGTTTACTGACCAGGCTGTTGCTCTACACTTGTATGCAGACAAAATACTGTATATTAAATTTTCAAAAGTTTGTCTTTAAAGGTAGTTCTGCAGAATGCTCTGGACAAGATTTATAGGAAGATGGCTGTAACCAACTTACAACGTAATAGCTTTGTATAAACGGTAGAACAGATAAAGCATCCTTAATCTTTTCAAAGTTAATTGAGTAAACGTTTCTAGAATCAAATATTTGTGTCCTCTTTTCTGTTTGTACTGCCTCTAGAACCTCATGCACTTTACTTCTGATTAACAGTAACAAAGTGACTAGTCTCTCCTTTGGCATATTTAACTCCCCTACAAGTCCCTAGAATATGGCACATGGTGTCCAGGACGTTTAAGTTAAATATCACTAGTGAACTGCAGCACCTATTATGCCTGGGAATGCAAACCTCCTTCAGGTCTACCACTGTAGCCAGACCGTAGCAGTGTAAAAACAACAATTCAACATCTCAATTTAAACCATTTTGAGAGGTCTAATCCTTTTAAATATAAATAAGTCACCCCTAAGTAGGCC
Organism: Triturus cristatus; assembly: GCF_964204655.1. Lineage (NCBI taxonomy): Eukaryota > Metazoa > Chordata > Amphibia > Caudata > Salamandridae > Triturus > Triturus cristatus. The sequence continues at coordinate 548,234,717 of NC_140581.1, forward strand.
TTGTAGCCCACAAGGCAGGGGATTTAAAAGTATGATATGTAGACATTTTATGTCGACATGTCCTTACAGTGATTAGTACCCAAAGGCTATTTTAACTGTAGGCAGACTTGCTGGCTAAGAGAAACACTGAGAAGCAACTTTAAATCATAATTCAGCTCTCTCAGGATAGGGACCCGCTAGAAATAGGATTCGACAACTCTTAATATTAATCAAGAGACCAATTTAATGGTCAAATCAGATTTTTGAGAAATATTAAGGAAAAAGCTGTCTTGGAAAGTTACCTTTTTCTTGCTTGAAAAAAGTTCCCTTTACACTGTCAACTGGCATGGTGACCATTTGGGCTGTGTCCAGGAACTTAATTTACTTCAAAGAGCCTCCCCTGTCAAAGGTAGATGCCAGATGACACATGGACAGACCACTTCCTTTGTTCCTCCAGTCAGGAGACACCAATAATTTTATTTATTTATTAAAATTGACTATGTTTCTAATTTATTTTTTTATTTTTATTGTGGTGTGTTTTAACTTAATTACTGTTTTGGTACAATGTACATGTATTACATTGCCCTAAATGAAGCTGGCCTGCTCTGTGTCATAGCTACCAGGGGATTAAACTCAAGTTAATTTACTAACTGTAGGAATCTGGCCCTCTATGTAGTACATCAAAAAGAGATCTAGTGTGTAATGATTCCAGCAAGTCCCCAAAGGTATAGCAAAGGATAAAGTTGAGAATACCTTACTCTCAATTTAGTAGCAGCGGGGTTGAGCAATTAGGGATTATCAGAGGGTAGTGTGAATGCATTTGTTGGACACACGCATACAAAGCAGGAACACACACTCAATGACTAACTCCAGGTCAATGTTTACAAAAATATTACTTTAGTTACTATTATTTTATGAACCAAGTGGAACTCAGTTACAGGTAAGGAGACTTTTCAGAAATGTTAATACTTTCAATATACAGTTGGCAAATGTTTATATAAACATTAAAAGTACTTTAAAGGTGCATGAAATGCTTTTCAATGTCAAAGCGTTACTTTGTACTATTCTCAAAATCAACATTTAGTGCAACACAGAGAGAAACCAATGCAATCCTATGGGAGGAAAATCTGGTAAGTAATTTTCAGGTAAGCACTCAACTTACAAGCTCAGTCTCCAAAGGGTTAGACCAACATTGGGCAAGGGTCGGACCAAGGTGGGTACTGCACCACCAGCTGTACTGAGGCGGCCGGGTGCAGAGGTCACTGGGCCCAATGTTAGCCTATGGGAGGTGGGGGCACCTCAAAGAGGCACCAGATGTCGGTAAGTACCCATGGTTCAGGGACACAGGCCCTGGTGGGTTGATGTTAGCACTGTAGGGGCCACCACACAGCACCAAAGCTGCATCACAAGCGGCCACAGGGTGCAAAGGGGGCATTGGGTACCCTAGAAATATTAATGGAGATCCTCGGTTGGAGACAAAGGCTGCAGGCTCGGTCTAGAAGACTAGCTGAAGGAATCCAACAACTGGGGAGGTGAGTTGGATAGTGGGGGGATGATGGGACACCGTCTGTTGGGCACCACAAAGCCTTGTTGCTGCGGGTGCAGGGGTGTCTTTAGGTGTTGGGATTCTCTCACCAGATCCGGTCGCCGTGGGGGGACCATTCAAGATGAGGCTGCAGGCGTTGTGCGGAAGTTCACGAGAGGCAGTTCAACACTGGATCCCAGGTCAGGATCGCCCGGGAGATGTTACTGATCGTTTGGCCACCTGGACTCAGGCTGAGGGCAAAAGGTGCAGAGTGGTGAGGACTCGTGGTTCCAGGAGGCACTGGAGTCCTTGTTGTAGGTTGCCTTTGCTGGACAAATCCGGTGTCCACAGGAGACAGAGTCTTTTTTGAAGGCAGCTCAGGTCTCTGCAGTAGCTGGAGAGTTGCTAGCCACGTGACATGCGGGTTTCTTTAAGCAGGGTCGCTGGAGGAGGAGACAGGAAGGTAGGACTGGGGCCAAGTCAGTTGTCGTCTTCTCCACTGCTGCACTGCTTTTCGGTCCTTCTTCGTAGGTCGTCTAATCTGAGAAACAAGGTTCAGGGGAACCCTCAAACACTAAATTTAAGGCGTTACTGAGGTCAGGGGGGCAGTAGCCAATGGATACTGTCCCCTAGGGTGACTACACCCTTTGGGTGCACCCTCCCTTTCGGGAGAGGGGTACATCCCTATTCCTATTGAGCCTAATCCTCCAGCAAAGATGGAGGATTCTGAATAGAGGGGTTCACCTCAGCTCCTGGCCACAGTAGGGGTGTCCCAAGCCAAGCTGGACACTCCTACTCTGTTTAATAATTTTCCCTGCCTGTCCTGCCACCAAAAAGTGGGGTTGGAACAGGGAGGCAGGCATCTCCTTCAGGTGGAGCTGCCCAGATCAGCATAACACAAGGTGAAAGCCTTTGAGGCTGATCGCCAAGTGGTGCAGTTCCTGCTAGGGGGAGGTGAGAAGCACCTTCACACAGAGCAGGCTTTGTGCTCTCGGAGGTAAGAAACAAAGGCTCTCACCCCATGAGGTCAGACACCAGTCTGGTGCGGGCTGGCTGGCAGCAACCAGTAAGCCAATACACTAGAAGCTGGTCGTTTTTCAGGGGTATCTCTAAGAAGCCCTCTGAGTGCATTTCATAATAATCCAACACTGGCATCAGTGTCGGTTTATTATGCGGAGAAGTTCGATACCAAACTTCTCAGACTTCAGTAAAGCAATCATGGAGCTGTGAAATTTGTGTTAAACACCCAGCCCATGTACTCAAAATGGCTTCACTGCACTAAGTGTCCTAGAATGGACTCAGACACTGTAGGGGCATAGTGTTCATGCAGCTATGTCCTCACCTGTGGTATAGTGCACCCTGCCATAGGGCTGTAAGGCCTGCCAGAGGGATAACTGACCTATGCCACAGTCAGTGGTGGGTAGGCATGACACCCATGAAGGTGTTCCGTGTCGACTTAGTTTAGCTACACCACAACACAGAGCCTGCAATGTCAGGGTGTATGTGTTTGGTATGAGGTCCTTTAGGATGGAACAATACATGCTGCAGCCCTAAGGGACCCTCTCTGGTCACAAGGCCGTTGGTACCACTGGTACCTTTTACAAGGGACTTGTATGCGAACCAGAGGAGTGACAATTTTGGGAGCAATGGTACAGTTTTGGGAAAGAACACAGGACCTGGGAACCTGATTGGCAGGGATCCAGGGCACACTCAGAGTGCATCAGATATCAGGCAAAAAGTTAGGGGGTGACCATGCAAAAAGGGGCTCTTTCCTACAGTACCTTTGAGGGTTCATATGGACAATGATTGTGATTACTGTGATTAAGTGGGTAGTCACCCCCCCCCCCCGACTAACAACTTAATTTCTTACAATGACATGCTTCATAGCACAGGTAGAAGTGGCAATTTTCCTTTTAAAAAGCTTACGCAAAATAGATCATAGCAGCCAGACTATCTATGCTCTGGCTTCCAGTGCATGAACTAACACCTTTCAAACTGGGTTATGTGGTATTTAATTACTTTCTTATTTTTCCATCCAAGTTAGAGGCAAAAGAAACCATGCATACAGTACTACCAGGAAACTTGAAGGCTCAAAGCAAAAGCTCTTGGTGTGCCCCAACATACACTTAAGTCTACTGAAGGATGAGTTCTTCTCAACTCTGAGACCAACGTCCTGGAATTCACTTCTGCTTGAACTCCGCTACTCCCACTTACTGACAGAGTACAAAAAGGGTCTGGCACCACACATATTTTAAAAATATTCGCAGACCTGCACCAAAAGAGATAGTTCGGGGTAGAGTTCATGTTACATGTGCAGTAAGTAAACCTTCCAGCCCCTCTGGCATCCATCCATGCTAAATGTCACCTTTATGTTTATTATGCCAAACCAAAGACTCATTATTAGGACTATGCACCCATCATCCTTAAAAACGACACTGTTGCAAACAAGCAGAAAGGGTCACATTCACTGTTTTTATCTACAATAATATTAGAATTCAAACTTCATAAAACAGGAGCAAATCAGTGAGCAATGTCCAGGAGAATGACTACAAGGCTAGGTAGAGCTGAAATGTTTTGCAAATGAATGGCAATTAAGAGAAGTGTACTTGGAAAATAAATACCTACATTTCATATCTTCCCGTAATCGAGCCATAGCGTCTTGGTTTTCCTTCATTGAAAGACACTCCAAAAGGTAACTGAAAAACACAGAGGAAAATAGTCAAAATTGTGGTGTGTAAATGAGCATGCCGCACTGACATGATGACCTTTGAAGGTACAGCTTTTATGGAAGTTGTTGAAAACGGTTGACAAGTACATAGTGCGAGTGCCCTTCCAATTGCATTTTACCGAGTTGCAGGCAGAGGGACCAGCTGAACTTTGGGATTGGGACTATTGTGCTCCCTACATTTGACTGTTGGGAGCAAAATTATGTTTTAGTGAGTAAAGAAGTAAATATCTTACATGAAGGGAGTATTTTTAAGAAGATCAATCTAAATGTCCATAATTTGAGCCATAGGTATAACTTATGTAGCCCATGCTTTCTTCGCGCTGCAAATTCACACTAGTTGAACATTTTTGCCCTTGAACTCAGTTAAAACAGAGACACTAGTAAAGACCTTTCTTGTGACATCATTGATGTCATCACTTTAACGCTGACATGACGTTTAACTAAGGCATTGTAGGCGGGTGCTTAAATGGGCATTGGTGTATTGATTACACCCTTTTTCCTATTGAGAGAATTTGCCTGATCACAGGAGTAACAAGCATTGGCATAGCCAATAGGCCTTGCTTTGGGGACCTCATAAGTATTTAGCCAGAGCTACTGATTTTAGATGTTTAAAGCTAAAGTGTGGCGTAGTGTGCTGCCCAAGTGGAATTTTTCTGCTTCTGTCATTGCATTCAAATATAGAATACATCACGTAACATTACACATACAACAAGCCAGGACTATTGGCTTTGACAATTGGTGTTAGCTGCATAAGACAAATAAGCAACACTTTTGGCTTTGTTGTATAAAATATTGAAAATGTTAATTTCTGAAATGCACGTCCGGTGTGTGAATTATGCACAGTACGGTAACCAAGCAGGGATGAGGGTTCCCTTACTGACTGTTTTCTAGCAGAGCACGGTAAAAGAAACTGGGAGCAGAGGGGAGCATGCATCCGTTTGAGACTAGTTAAGCTGGGAAATGAATATGCTACTTACCAGTATGCATCTGTTCTTGGCATGTAGGGCTGCTGACATTCATATCTGTGCATAGATCGCTGCCTAGTGTTGGGTCCGGATGTTTGCACGTTGTTGTCCTGGAAGAGTCTTCGAAGTATCCTTGGATAGGTGACTCCTCCCCTGGACTACAGTGCGCATGGGCATCCTCTCCATCCTCAGATTGTTTTTCGCCATTGTGGCAGTGATGGAGTAGATACAGAAAGTGATGACCATGCTTGCAGTAATTCTGAGAGCTGCAGCTGCGACAGGCGCCGGGGAGGAGGGAGGGCGATATGAATGTCAGCAGCCCTACATGCCAAGAACAGATGCATACTGGTAAGTAGCATATTCAGTTCGAGGCATGTGGGCTGCTGAATTCATATCTGTGCATAGAATACATAGCAGTGCCCTCTATTAGCGGCGGCTACCCGTGCCAGCTGCAGCGGTCTGAAAAAGCGTCTTGAGAACAGCCTGTCCTACAGCTGCCTGCTGTTTTGACTGCACATCTACACAATAGTGTTTTGTAAATGTGTGTGTAGTGGACCATGTGGCTGCTCTGCATATATCATGCAGGGGAATATTTCCTAGGAAGGCCATGGAAGCCCCCAACTTACGTGTTGAGTGGGCTCGTGGTGGAATAGTTAATGTGCGTTTTGCCTTTTGATAACAGATTTGAATACACTTAACTATCCATCTGGCTATCCCTGCTTTGGAGATGGCGTTACCTTTGTGGTGTGGGGCAAAGGCAACGAACAGTTGTTTTGTCTTCCTGAATGGTTTAGTCCTGTCGATGTAGTACATGAGGGCCCTCCGTACATCTAGTGTATGTAGTGCCCTTTCTTCAACAGTTTGTGGGTTTTGGAAGAAAACGGGCAGTTCAATAGTCTGATTCATGTGGAACTGCGATATTACCTTGGGCATGAATTTGGGGTTGGTACGTAGTACGACCCTGTTGGCGTGAACCTGAATAAATGGCTCTTGAACGGTTAGTGCCTGGAGTTCACTAACTCTTCGTAGGGAAGTGATCGCTACTAGGAAGGCCACTTTCCAGGTAAGGAATTGAATCTCGCAGGAGTGTAGAGGTTCAAAGGGTGGACCCATCAGGCGTGTGAGGACCAAGTTGAGGTTCCACATTGGAGCCGGTGGGTGACTAGGTGGAATGACTCGTTTGAGCCCTTCCAAGAATGCTTTGATGGCAGGCACTCTGAATAGAGAGAGGTGCTGCCTGGTTTGCAGATAGGCTGATATTGCGGTCAAATGGACACGTATAGAGGTGTACGCCAGATTGCATCGGTATAGGTGTAAGAGGTAACAGATGATGTTGTGGATGGATGCGTCCAGCGGGTTGATGTCATTATTACCGCAATAAATTACGAACCTTTTCCATTTGGCTGCATAGCAAGCCCTGGTAGTGGGTCTCCTGGCCTCCTTGATGATGTCCATACAGTCAGGTGGCAGGTTGAGATAGCCAAACTCTAGGACTTCAGGAGCCAGATCGCCAGGTTCAGCTGTTGCGGATCTGGGTGCTGAACCTCTCCATGGTTCTGCGTCAAATGCGCGGGTTTGATCCGCAGCCTTTGATGCGGCACCACGGAAAGTTCGAGGAAGGTGGTGTACCACGGCTGGCGTGCCCACGTGGGAGCAACTAGGACGAGTGTCAGGGAGTGTTGTCGTAGTTTGCGAGCCACCAGCGGTATCAGCGGCGCTGGGGGAAAAGCGTACGCAAATCTGCCGGACCAGTTCATCCATATCGCATTGCCCTGCGACTGCGGATGTGGGAATCTGGCGGCGAAGCTTTGGCATTTTGCGTTTTCGCTTGTCGCGAATAGGTCTATTTCTGGATGACCCCACTGCTGGAAGTACGGTTGGAGTACTGATGGGTGTAACTCCCACTCGTGCATCTGGTGGCTGTGTCTGCTGAGCAGATCCGCCATCTGGTTGTCCTTGCCAGGGAGGTGTTCCGCCATGAGGAACATGTTCCTCTGAATGGCCCACTTCCACATGCTCTGAGCCAGATGAGACAACTGTGGAGAGTGTGTCCCTCCCTGCTTCTGTATGTAGTACATGGCAGTCATGTTGTCCGTCCGGATCAACACGACTTTGTTGCACAGATGTACTTTGAATGCCTTCATGGCCAGGAAGATTGCCATCAGTTCCAGAAGGTTGATGTGCATCTTCTTCTGTTGTGTCGTCCATAGTCCCTGCACTGTGTAGTGGAGTACATGAGCTCCCCATCCCTGGAGAGACGCGTCCGCTGTCAGTACTATTTGCGGAACAGGCTCTTGGAACGGTCGGCCCTTGCAAAGGTTTTGTGGATTCCACCAATGCAGAGAGTTGTATGCCCGACCGCTCACCAACACTAGGTCTTTCAACTGTCCTTGAGCCTGATTCCACTGACGTGCTAGGCACTCCTGAAGTGGGCGCATATGTAACCTCGTGTGCGGGACTATGAAGATGCAGGAGGCCATCATGCCTATCAACTGCATAAACACTCGCGCTGGAAGCGAGTGATTGGGTTTGAACTTGGAGATCAGCAGTTGTATGCTGTTGATCCTCACTAAATTTGGCTGAGCTGTGGCCGCCAGAGTGTCTATAGTCGCACCTAGGTACTGTTGTACGTGTGCGGGCTGGAGATGGGACTTTGGGTAATTTAGTGAGAATCCCAGACTGTGAAGAAGGTGAATGGTGCGGGACATGTGGCTTGCACATTGCTGGGCTGACTTCGCTTGAACGAGCCAGTCGTCTAGGTAGGGGTAGACGTGTATATGCTGCCTCCGTAGATGTGCTGCCACCGTAGCTAGGCACTTCGTGAAAACCCTGGGCGCTGTTGTCACGCCGAAGGGAAGGACTTTGAACTGATAGTGCTGCCCCTGAACAGTGAACCTGAGGTATTTTTTGTGTGAGGGGTGGATGGGTATGTGAAAGTACGCATCCTTGAGGTCCAGTGAGGCTAGGAAGTCTCCCTGCTTGAGAAGCGGAAGGACTTGCTGTAGGGTGAGCATGTGAAAGTGCTCTGAAAGAATGTACTGGTTCAGGGGTCTCAGGTCTAATATAGGCCTGAGCGACCCGTCCTTCTTTGGAATTAAAAAGTAGAGGGAGTAAACCCCCGTACCCTGCTCGTGGATGGGGACGACCTCTATAGCGCCTTTTAGAAGCATACTTTGCACCTCTTGCTGTAAGAGCGTTAAGTGCTCTGAGGACATAGGACGGTTTCTTGGTGGTATTGTGGGTGGAGTGGAGGTTAACTCCAGACAGTAACCGTATTTTACAATATCTTTGACCCACCTGTCCGTGGTGATGGAGTTCCACGTGGACAGGAACCTTTGTAGTCTTCCCCCGACAGGTGTTATGTGGTCGGGAGGAAGGGAGAGGGCGTCACTGCTTGCTCTTGGGGGGAGGACCTGGTGTTGCCGTAGCCACGTCCTCTGCCCTTTGTACTGGAGCCACGATATCCACCTCGGGTGTTTTTATCGTAGGTGGTCTGTGTATTGCCTTTGTTATACGTTTGTTGTGACCCCTGTCCTCTACCTGCCCCCTTGTTTCCGGGGCGACGAAAGGAGCCGCTCCGAAAGGACTGAGTTTGGAGGGCGCCCATGGACTTTGCAGTGTCCGTGTCCTTTTTTATCTTTTCGAGGGTGGTGTCAACCTCTGGGCCGAATAAATAGTCGGGGTTGACGGGCTGGTTCAGTATGTTGTTTTGTACCTCAGGCTTGAATCCTGAGATTCGTAGCCAGGCATGTCGTCGCAGCATGACGCTTGTGTTTATGGCCCTGGCAGCCGTGTCTGCAGCATCTAGTGCACATTTGATGGAAGCATTTGTGAGTAGCTGTCCCTCTCTGATAAGAATTTCTGCACCTTCTTTGAACTGGTCAGGGAGATGTTGGAGTAGTTGCTCCAATGTGTCATAGTGCGCTCTATCGTAGCGAGCGAGGAGCGCTTGAGTGTTGGCTATGCGCCATATGTTGGCAGCCTGGGCGGCAACTCGCTTGCCGGAGGTCTCTAGCACCTTGGACTCTTTGTCCGGGGGAGGAGCGTCACCTGTCGTTTGCGAGTGTGCCCTCTTGCGAGCATTCGCTACGACGATGGAGTCGAGTGGTAATTGTCCTTTGATGTAAGTAGGATCCCCAGGTGCTGATCTGTATTTTTTATCAATCCTGGGGTTTATCACTCGTGCCCTGGTGGGTTCCTTGAAAATGTCCTTAGCTGGTTTGAGGACCCCCTTTAGCATTGGCAGAGTTTTTACATGTCTTTCTGAGGATGCAAAAGTGTCCATTAGAAAGTCATCCTCGATGGTATCTGAGTGAAGCTGTACCCCATGGTTATTTGCAGCACGTTCAATAAGAGCGTTGAACGCCGCAGTATCCTCCGTGGGAGATGTTTTTGCCCCATAGAGTTGTGGGTCCTGTGTATCGAGAGGTGCACTGGGGTCTGCAGGGTCGCCCCAAGTTTGATCAGGGTCCTGCTGGTCATCAGGGTCTGTGTCCACATGGTAGGGTGCTTGGTCATCCATGTAGTCCTCCAATGCATCCGTGTCGGAGCGTGTGGGGGAGAATCGGTGTGGATCCTGGTAGGAGGAATGGAACGGTTCATAAAGGAGAGGTTCTGATTCCACAGGCAGCTTCCTTTTTAGTGGGATCCTGAAAGGGTCCAATGGCGGTTCCGAAGTTATCCTTCGGTCGTGGAGAATCAGCCTGCCAGTGTCGGCGTCGATGACACGTGACGGAGACGTCTCGTCCGGTGGAACCGGAGGCTGGGTAACCCGTGTCCTGAGTTGGAACATCTTCGGGATTGTTGACGGAGGCAAGCCGAAGGTAATGTTGGCTGGCCCCGTAGAGGTTGCTGGAGCTCCGATCGGGCCGGAACCCGACGGGTCTTTGAGGGCCGCCGTGGTTTTGTTGCTTTGCGTCGCAGCAGGCCGCACTTGGGGCGTCTTTGAGGCTTTGGCACCGGGCAGGTTCGTAGAGCCGGGCGTGGATTTTTTCGGTGCCGGCGGGTCCTCGAGTCGAGGTGTGGAGATCACCGTCGACGTCCTCGATACGTGAGGCATCGGCGTCGTCGAGGGAGCGACGCGAGGCGAAGCAGGCGGTATTGCCCTCGGTGTCGTTGGCGTCGGCAGCCGAGTAGGTTTCTCGGTGCCGATGGCCTTTTTCCGTTTGTCGACTCCGATGTCGCCCGATTACAGTTCGGCACCGAAGTCCCTCTTGGTGCGGTCGGTGCCGACGCGTTGCGCTGACGTCGAAGGCGTGGAAGGCCTCGATCCGACCAGCGCCACTTTCAGTTTCGGTTTCGTATGAACCGGAGCAGCTTTCGGTTTCGGTTTTGTGGTAGGGAAACCAGCTGGCTTATGCAGCAATGGCTGCCGCTGAACGTCCGAGGCCGGGCCCGAGGGCGGGGCCGAAGAACTACGGGATGGGTCTCGGGTAAGGCCCGAAGGCGATCCCTCGACCGGAGCCAAAGGCTGTGGCGCTGGTGTTTCTTCGGTTTGAACAGGTAGGCCTTGTTCATCATTGGAGCTACTCTCTTCGGCCCCTAAGGCCTCCTCGTCGTCTCCTACCTCGGTGTCGTCTTCACCTCTGTGGAAGAGTGACTCGTCGCCCTCGTCCGATCCGGGGTCGTGTTCGGAAACGGGACTGGAGGGTATGACTTCTAATTCTTCGACGTCGGCCTCGTCGAAGAGGTCTGTTGGGGCCGGTGCCGCGTGCCGCGCCTCGAGTCTCGCCGCTCTTCGGTTCCTTAGAGTCTTCTTGGAACGGAACCGGGCACAGGCCATGCATGTCGATTCGTCGTGGTCCGGCGAAAGGCATTTGTTGCACACCGGATGGACGTCGATGTGTGGGTACTTCGCATTGCATACCGGACACCTTTTGAATGGCGTCCTGGATTCCATCGTTGAAGTAGTCGATGGACAGGTAAATGCGAAAGAAGTCGGTGCTGAAAGTTAGTAAACTAACAAAATGCTATCGAAACCCGATCGATAAACAGTACCGACGCGAACTAAAGGCCTTTTGGCCTCGACCAAATATTTTCCTAACTTGAGCTAAGATAGCACATCCGAACCCAATGGCGGAAAAAAACAATCTGAGGATGGAGAGGATGCCCATGCGCACTGTAGTCCAGGGGAGGAGTCACCTATCCAAGGATACTTCGAAGACTCTTCCAGGACAACAACGTGCAAACATCCGGACCCAACACTAGGCGGCGATCTATGCACAGATATGAATTCAGCAGCCCACATGCCTCGAACCTATAGTTTTTGAACAACTGCTTATGTAAGGACACAGAAAGCAATTAGGAGTTGAAAGGAAATTGCTCTTACCACTATGCATCTGTTCTTGGCATGTAGAGCTGCAGAGATGTACACTTTTGCATAGATCGCCATCTGGTGTGGGGCTCGGATGTTGGCATGTTGTTTGTCTTCGAAGAAGTGCTGTAGTCACGAGACCGGTGACTCCTCCTTCAGTGGACAATGCGCATGGGAATCGACTCCATCGTTAGATTGTTTTTGCCACTTAGGGTTAGATGGAGTAGTAAGTAGTAGAAAGATGTCCATGCGTGATGTAACTAAATAAGATAATACTGGAACAGATAGAGGTATCCGGGGAGGCAGGTGGGCGTGTACAACTCTGCAGCTCCACATGCCAAGAACAGATGCATACTGCTAAGTAGCATTTTCCGTTCAAGGCATATAAGCTGCAGATTGTACACTTTTGCATAGACTACACAGCAGTTTCTTCCTTAGCGGTGGCTACCTGTATCTGTTGCAGTAGTCTGAAATGGTGTATTTAATACAGCCTGGCCCTCACTAGCTTGTTGTTTTGCCTGCACATCTACACAATAATGTTTTGTGAAGGTGGGTGGTGTGGCCCAAGTTGCTGCCTTACATATGTCATCTAGGGGAATGTTCCCTAAGAATGCCATAGAAGCCCCTAATTTGCATGTTGAATGAGCTCTAGGGGGAATGGTTAATGTTCGTTTGGCTTTAAGGTAGCATATTTGTATGCATTTTACAATCACCTTGCAATTCCTGTTTTGGATATAGGATTGCCCTTATGAGGTGGGGAGAAAGCCACGTAAAGTTGTTCGGTTTTCCTAAAGGATTTCATTCTTTCAATGTAGTAAAGTATCGCTCTTTTAACATCTAAGGTGTGTAGAGCTCTTTCTGCCACTGAGTCTGGTTGAGGGAAGAATACTGGTAGTTCAACAGACTGGTTCAGATGGAAGGCAGAAACTACTTTGGGTAAAAATGTTGGGTTTGTTCTAAGAACCACTTTGATATGATGGATTTGTAAAAATGGTTCTTGTATGGTTAATGCCTGGAGTTCACTCACTCTTCTGAGAGATGTGATAGTGACCAGAAAGGCTACTTTCCAAGTGAGGAACTGTAGGTCTTCATCCTCTTGCCCATCCTCCTGTGCATCGTCACTATCCTCTGGTTGTGGAGAATGTGCTGGAGAAATTAATAAATTAGGGTTAACTGGTGGAGGAGGTGAAGGTGGTGGTGCAGTATTCGTAGCTATGTGTAATTTCTTTGGAGGAACTGGAGCATGTGGCAAATGTTCTGGTATCCTCTTTGTAGGTAGCTTGGTCACTATATGACCAGTCTTTGGGTGAATTAAGATGGTAGTTTGTTTCGGATCGGGAAAGAAAAGCTCTTCGGGATCGATAGTTTTCTTCGGCGCTGAAGATTTGTCCTTGGAAACTGTTCTTTGCTGTTAAGAGACAGGGTCCGGTACAGAAGCTTTCCCTGGTTCCGAGGCCTTCGGTGCGAGTTGTTTCGGCTCCGGAGGCGTTTGTTTAGGAGGCTTATTTATAGGAGTTTTGTCCTTTAAAGTTTTTGGCTCCTAAGTTTTCGGTGCCAAAGTCTTTTCTGTGTTCTTCAGTGCCGAAATCTTCTGTGTGCTTTGGGCCGAGGTCTTATCCGGCTGCTTCGGTGCAGATGCTTTATCCGGCTACTTCGGTGCAGAGGGATCTTTTGTCGATTTCGGTGCCGAATGTTTTTCCGGTGCCGGCGGAAGAGGGCGCGGTAACTCGGACTTAGCTTTCGGTGCCGAAGATGGCTTTCTGGTACTGGGTGGTTGGCTAGAGCCGGAAGGCTTTTCTTTGTTCTTCGGTGCCGGGCCTGGAGGCGGGGTGCTCAAAGTTTTCGTATGGTGTGGACCTGAGCCCAAAGGCGAAGGTGTCACCGGAGCCGTTGGTATAGGCTTGGGTGGGGCGGGGGTCTCGGTACTCACGTCCCTTTGAACCGGGGTGATGTTATCTTCGGCTTCAGAGACGTCTGCTTCGGAGTCCGGGGCCTGTTCTTCCTGTTCTGGCTCCGGAAGGCTATCGGGACCTGGATGGAAGATGTCAGAATGGAACCTGTGCCTCGGGACATCTCGTGGCGTCAAGCTTGACGATCCCGGATAGTCTTCTTGTACTTGAAGGAGAGACAAGCCTCACAATCATCCTCTCGATGTTCTGGAGAGAGGCACAGATTGCAAACAGGAGGCGGTCTGAGTGTGGGAACTTAGCACCACACTGTGGACATTTCTTTAAGGGAGTCCGTTCCATCGACGTCCGTCTTCACGGTTTATTCGAAAGTGTGATTGCGTGTCGAAACGGGGTTCGAGAACGACACCGACCCGGAGCACAGCAAGTCACATCCACACCCGATGGTGGAAAAAAACAATCTAATGATGGAGCCGATGCCCATGCGCATTGTCCACCGAAGGAGGAGTCACCGGTCTTGTGACCAACACCAGATGGCGATCTATGCAAAAGTGTACAATCTGTAGCTCATATGCCTCAAACATAAGTATTATCCATAGCTCTTGCCACGGCTCAATATGTGGCCAGCTGAGATATCCAGCTGACAGAGAGCGACTAATCATTACAGTTTTCCCACCTAGTTGGGAAACTTTCTCAGTTGGTTCACAAGTGTCTTTGTGCTTGCGGAGGGGATGAGCCTGGAGTTTAAAAGGTCATTGGGATTTGTAAGAGAAAATAGTCACTTTTTAGCCCGTAGTAGAATATGGATAGGCAGGAGGGACAACAATTTGCATTTAGATTAATGATCTAATAATTAGCATATTATTAATGTGCATTCAACAGAAATGTGTTCTAAAAAAAGTGTGTGGCATACCCACGCATGTCTATGTAGAACTCAGTAGAAAGTAAACTTGCACCCACATTTTGCAGTGGTCCGGATGCCTTACTTCCACCTTTCACACCACCTACAGTCCAGGCTTCTAACCACATCTAACAACAAAAAAATAAAATCGCAAATTGAAGAATACACGAAAGCCATTTTTTGCTCTTCATTTTTGCATGATGTCGACATATGGTTCTGTCCCGAAGTGCTATAGAAAGTTTACCTAATTCCCACACATCCCTCAACTCTTAATTCGTGGTAAATGCATGCAATTTAGACAGAAGCACGTTACTTAAAGCACGCGTGCAAAGTATGCCCAGGGTCGAAAGAAAGAAAACACTGCATTTTAACATATGCATTCCCTAAAATATTGAAGAATGGAAAAGTTTATACACATGTGGGGGAGCGAAAACATATCAAACCTCCGAAAGCAAGTAGCGAACAGAGGAGCTTGACGGGGAAGTCGGGCGCAAAAACATATCAAACCCCCGAAAGCAAGTAGCGAACAGAGGAGCTTGACGGGGGCGGGGGAGGGGGGCGCAAAAACATATCAAACCTCCGAAAGCAAGTAGCGAACAGAGCAGCTTGACGAGGGTGCGGAGTGCGCAAAAACATATCAAACCTCTGTAAGCAAGTATAAACAAAACAGATGGGAGGCGGGAAGAGAAGCCATCACACGCTGTACTATGTGATGGCCAACTAAAATGTTCTCAGAGTGAAATCCCCGGAAAGAGAACTAAACACATAAAGGAGGGACTTTGACAGAAATGCACCAATAAGAAGCCAGCATTTCTGAATGCCACAGATAGTAAACAATGGCGATTGATGGGTTTGCCAAACTCCACAGAAGAGATATAACAGGTTGATCGAAGCTCGACCTAAAAAGGACAATATGCAGTTTCCAGAAGAAGGTGGCTGCAGGAATGTCTAATTCAAAAGTCCTCAACCGCTATCTGCCTTTGCACATTTTTATACCCTTAATCATTCATGACAAAAAGAACCAAAACACATGCAGGTTACTCAAAACAAACATTGGCAAAGGCAATAGATTTACAGCTGTACAGTGGAAAGGGCTCTTCAAGCTTTATCAAGACACAACAAACAAGTATAGCATGAGCAACAGTACGACTTAACCCTCACAAGGACCGGTTCTAATGCAATAGTGAAAAAAAATCATGCAAAGAGTTACAAGACACAGAACGCAGCATGTTTCTTGCACAGACAGTACATGTACAAAGTATGGGCAGCTGCAAACTTTATTACAAACACACACTTCCTCCCACAAACAAAAAATATGTAGTACGTGTAGCAGCTGTTCTATGCCCCCTCACCTCACGGCCTCCTAGGATTTCATGTTCAAAATTCTATCAGTAATAAGCTTCTCATAATTGAAGAAAAAAATGAATTACAAAAGAAAATAGGCAAATTTGTTTATCCAACAATATAATACAGAATGAGGCAGCTCCAAATACTTTAGATTTAATAAAGCTATACGATTATATTGTCTTGCATTTAATCCTATTTATATAACTCCGATTTCCTTTACACTTTACTAGATTATAGAAGGCGGTTTGAATACTTAGTCATGCATTAGATCAGAGAGGCAAATGGGTCACCTTGCACTCCCATGTGTAGCCTCAATTAAAACCAAACACACACACACATCCTCTGCTAGATGAAGGGGAAAATGTCTATGCCTAAAAGGAAAATAAGTGAGCCTGTCTTGATTGGAATCCAAATCATGCCAAGACTGCTACAATATCATCCACTATGGCCTCCTAAACCACTCATTAACTGGCTCCAAAGACTACTAAACCGGTCGGTCAGATTGTGCCTAGCCTATGTATTTGACACCACATCAAGCCCGCCTTAAAAACATACCACTCAAAATAAAGGTGTTCTACACCATCCACCGACCTTACTGGAAAAACGGCCTAAGATTGTAGCAAACCTAGCTCCACAATACATCCCAACAAGAAATCTTCTCTCATGGTCTGCTAACTTGAACAATGATCAGTCAAGGAGATCACAGTGAGAGATCACTGGGAGTATAAGGTCCAAAACTATTGAATGCCCTCCCCATCCGTTCTTGGGAAAAGTTACCCCAATAATAAGTGCTTTAGGAAACCCATTAAAACTTACTTAACTAGTGAAATCTACCTTCTAAACAGTATTTGTGGACTCCCAGGGTCTGTAACTGCAGATTATCAGCAACAGGCATCTATGACTCATGCTTGGACACGTTTGCTCCTAATTCACTTTCTTCAGATTGAACACTGCTCCATTGTCGCGGAAGGTTACATATAGTGCATTATAACACACATAGCAGGCATGGAACATTTGGTTTATAAGAGCTCATTGTACTTAGGACAATGGATTGATCAAATATAACATTCAATGTAATGCTTCTCGATTACCCACAAGGAATTTCACTAACAAATTCCTGCTCATTAAAACAATAAGTTTATCCATCTGATCAAAACCGGACCTGAACAGTAAGCCATTGTTGCAATGTTCGTGTTCACCAGTTTAAAAACAAGCATTGGAAATGCAATAGGTCTCGCATTTGGTGAAGTTGGAGCTATTAGCATTATAAATGTCAATGCTTTTTACTTATGCAATAGATATGCCCTCCCCAACCATAGTAAAAAATAGAACTCCGTTGTCTGTTTCTTTAATGTAGTGCACCTGCAGTGGAGTGGTAGTGCTGATAGTGAATATGGCAATTCCGACTCCACATTAAAACAAGTAGTGTTGTGAGGGTGCAGTACCACAGGCTGTCACTTGGTGTACCCCGGAACCTCTTTCGGCCACATATGGTGCTGCACCTGCAACATGACTACGCAAAAATTATTGTGCAGCGGCAAGAGCTGCCGACTTGTGAGCTGGGGATCCCGGTTTGAGTCTGCTGTCAGGCTCAACATCCTGTGATAATGGGATGATTGTTTAATTTCCAGGAGTACATGGCTAGGTGCACTACATAAATAAAAGCCTTTGAAAAGTAACAAAAAAAGCCAGCAAAACAGCAGTGGCCTTGAGGAGTGGTGAGGGCCTGTGAGCAGTGTTGTGGGAGGAGTGAGGAGAAGGCATGGGGAGATTAAGGGATTTGAAGCAACCAAGCAGAGTTGTGGGAGGGAGAGGCAGGGGAGATAAAGCAATGGCAAGCAAATGATACAACATAAGTTACATTGCACAAGCAAATAGAACAGTTATCCAGCAAAGAGGCAGGCAAACCTAAAAAAAAAAAAGAGTTCTCTGTAAGTATAAATAAGCTGAACAGTAACAACACATGTAAGAGGGGCAGTCCTCAGGGCAGGATACAAAATTCCAAAAGGGGCGACTACTAAGTGTATTCACCAATGAAAAGCCAGGATTTCTAAAGGCCAGCAACAGGAACCAATGAAAAAGATGGGCGTGTTTTCAAACCCATATCCTACAAACAATACTGCATTCCTAGCAACCGGAGCAGGTCGACTGATGCAAAGAGGTCACAGTTTACAAGAGCATACATATGGAAAACCACTGACGACTTTTCCCTTACGTGAGGGGTAAATGCTGTATTATCATTTCTTATAAAAGGCAGAGATGTTATATCAATGACGTGTCGTTTTTCTCTAAGGATAGTCGGGTATCATGTCATGGGGCATTAGGATCCTGCAGGCAGAGTGCTCCACAGGTCCACTGCAAGGACATTGGACATAATTTCTTGCCAAGGGAGTGGGACTGTGCAGGAAGTGTTGGGAGGAGCATGGCATTCCAGGTTAGAGGACAGCAGGAACAACAAGGGGGGAGGCAAGCTCCCACAGATATAGCAGAAGAAGATATGCTAGAGGGGATACCGATAATAAAGAAAAGATCACCAAAGTATTGGTCCGATTGCTCACTGGCAAATTTAACTAACATGATAGGACACTGGAGCTGCTTAATACCAAGATTGTCTAGTCTTGACTCCACCTAATACCTATTTCTTCCACTACCCTACACTAGCTGTCTCTTCATATCACTCTAGTAGGTTCTTTTTCATCCCTGCTTTTAATCTTTGTCTCTTATTTCCTAATTTTTTCTTCTTCATTATTTTTCCCTTTCTGCCTTGATCGCGTTTAAAGGTTCAAAGGCATTCAGGTTAGGCCCCACTAGTAGTAAGAGTCTCAGGAGTAACACTCCGACTCTTTTAAAAAGTCAAAAGTGTTCCTGCGTCTGAAGCGCAATATTGCAGAACAAGTTCTCCCGAGGTCATCTGGCCCTACATTTAGTTTTACCCACTCCTGCAGGCGTTGCACGGCACGGGTATCGGGGAATGTTTCACTCGTGGATGGCAACAGCGGCTGCTATTGAGGAGTAGTAATTGCTGTTCTGCAGGGGCAGCTGCTGGGCATCAACGGTCTACCTCCGGTCAGACTGTAAGCTCCTCTGGTCCTTACCACAGTGGGAGGAGGAGATTGCTCTGGTTCGGATCCTCTGTAAGGGGTCATAATGGAGGCCTCTCATCTGGACAATAGCTTTAACCCAGCAATGGTTCTTGTCCTTTCCGGTGGCCCGTTCTGGCATACACATCACTGATCTCACTCCGTACTTGGGCAATGGCCTGATCGGCACAGTAGTAATTTCATCTTCACAGAGACCCCCTGTAGCTTACGGATCGCTAACTTCCCACCATCACCAGACGATGACCCAATCAGAACAGCAGTCATTTCCTCACCACAGTGGCCCCCTGTGGCACACATGGTTGCCGATTTCCCACAGCACAAAGGCGACGTCCTCATCGTCACGGTTATCTGGCAATCTTTCCGGTGCCCTGCTCTGGTTTATCGGGTTGTCGATTTCGCTCTGCACATGGGCAACACTCAATCAGCGCCACCACATCTAACTTCGCGGCAGCCCCATCTGGCATATAGGGTGGCCAACTTGATTCTGCACTTGGACAAAGACCTGATCGGTGCAGAAGCAATCTCCTCAAACCTTGCTACTGCGATCCAATCGCCAGGATCCCTCACTCCCTCCAGTGCTCTCCTCCTCCGGATAGGGCGCAATGGTCTTGGCAAGCAAGCAGGCAGGCCAGAAGGCCCTGGTGCTCCAGGGGCAGGCAGTCCTGGATTTCCCTGGGTGGAGTCTCCTTACCAAGCTGGGATAGTAGGACATCTTAGCCCCACAGTCCTGGTAACAGGCAGACGTCTTGCAAAACTTCTCAACGCATAGCCCGATTGGCTGCTTGATAGTAGACAATTTTGGGGTCTCAAGCTCCCTTTCCTACAGTCCATTTTCAGACTCCAAATGTGAGTTAGGCTCCGAGTCTGACGTTTGTGTTGGGTCTGCTTTCTTTTGAGGAGTTCACTCCTTTGCCTTGCCCTTCCTCTAGAAAACAGTCTGCCACAGCAGGAGCGACTCAAAATTAACTAGCCTAACACGCCATTGAAGTTACTCAAGGTTCACACCTGGGTATCAGCCACAGTGGAATGTACATCAAATGATTACCCCAGGGTCCCACCCCTACTCTTTATGACTCTCTCAGCCCAACCTTCGTCCTCAGATGTTCCCAGGCACCTTTCCAGTGACCTCTCCCTGAAATGCACCGGAGTTCGAGATAGAGAGAGCGTGAGAGTGTGCGTGTGTCCACCTAGCTCACAGGAATGCATCAATCCACAAATCTGTCTGGGGGAGGGGTTCCTCTATTTCTACTGACCATTACACTGTATGCGGACATCACTGCGCCCGTGCTACCTAACTCCTGGTAAAGGCAGTAGTCTTTCACCACTAGAAGGGTAGCACTTTAAGCAACCCGCCCACCCGGTTCAACAAGACAGCAATACGAGAGACATGTTTAAGTCATGGCAAACATGCATGATCAGTGTTCGCCCATGACAGCCAAAATCAGCACCAGGGATCCTCATATTGTTGCACTTGGGGGACAATCAGGGCAGGGGTGCAAATCTGTCACCTACCTCCTCATGCTCCCCCAATCATCCCTAGATCTCCCAAAATGGAACCCAGTCTCTTCCATGTAGTGTACCATTCACAGGCACACATACACCAGCACAGGCATGCAACCATAAGTGTGCTACATAGCGCTGCCTACTAACTTGATATAGGCCAAGGCTGAGGTAAGCACACAGCAGCAGAACTTTACGAGTGAGCCTTAAAGCTTCACTCCATTAATACAGGTAAAAAGGATCTGCTCACTTCCACTGACCATTACTCTGTATGCGGACATCACCGCGCCCGTGCTACCCAACTCCTGGTAAAGGCAGTAGCCTTTCACCACTAGGATGGTAGCACTTTGAGCACCCCCCCACACACCCGGTTCAACAAGACAGCAATACGAGAGACAGGTTTAAGTCATGGCACACATGCATGATCAGTGTTCACCCATGACAACAAAAATCAGCACCTGGGATCCTGATATTGTTGCACTTGGGGGAAAATCAGGGCAGAGGTGCAAATCTGTCACCATGCAAGAGACCTCTCCATCTCAACAATGTGAAAGACAGTTGAACAGACAAATAGATATTGAGACCTGACCCCAAGTCCTCTAAGCAGGTATATTTTTTAATTTCTGTTATTTTTTTTGTTATTAAATAAGCGTGGTGAGACGGTTAATGCTTTTTGTTTTTTAAGGCAAACCTAAAACTTGAAGAAAAAAAAGGTCAACTAGACAAATGTACATGTTGTCTTCCAAACACAGTTAACAAGAAATTGTTGCACTTGGGGGAAAATCAGGGCAGAGGTGCAAATCTGTCACCATGCAAGAGACCTCTCCATCTCAACAATGTGAAAGACAGTTGAACAGACAAATAGATATTGAGACCTGACCCAAAGTCCTCTAAGCAGGTATATTTTTTAATTTCTGTTATTTTTTTTGTTATTAAATAAGCGTGGTGAGACGGTTAATGCTTTTTGTTTTTTAAGGCAAACCTAAAACTTGAAGAAAAAAAAAGTCAACTAGACAAATGTACATGTTGTCTTCCAAACACAGTTAACAAGAAATTTGTTATATTTAACTTTTTTTTAACAGATGTAAGAGCATAAAGTAATAAAGTAACTCATCCCTACCTTTCCATATTAATGCCTGCCCTGGAAGCTGTTGAAAGGATAGCAGTAAGCGCAATCTTTGAAGGTGTAAACAACAGGCAGGCATCAGTCAATGAAACTCGATTCAGGAAGTCATCAGCCATTTTCCTCAAGACTTCTGGATTTTCAAGCATTGGATAACGTGTCTAGCAAACAAATTTAAGTTAGTCCTGTCCAATTTAATTGGCAAATTACATTATTAACTCTTCACAGGACACATTAAACGGAGCGTTGTTGCAAGTCTCAAGGTTGCATGTTCTATGTAGGACACATCAGATTTCAACAAACTAACGAAAGTGTACAAAATGGCACAGGACTCAGAAGCTTATACAATACTAAGGCGCTTGCCTAAGTTGATTAGACTTTCAATACAAGTACAATGCTCCATTCACCTTCCCTAAAATCCCAAAGTGAATATTCTTTTATAAAGATAGTGTACCATTCCTGGTGTCAAAAATATTTTTCTTCAAAGCACTACCTTACATGATAATATTCTGAGAAGGAGCGAAGCTGTGAAGAAATACGGTCACCAATTCTAGATGTGGAGGAAGCGCGTAGTACAAGCCTAGTTAGAAATGTAATATGACCCAAGATAGAACCAGAGGATCCTCGAAAAATAGGTAAAGTCTCAATTTAAATATACTATTATCATGGTGACTTTTAAAGACTTAAGTTGTTCATCATATACCCTCGTCCTTTATGTGCATGACTTAAAGATTCCCCGCACAGATAGGGACTGAAGTGGTTTGTCAAAGCACTGGGAAGAGCCAGACACCATTCAGGGGGCCTTTCTGAGTCCAGGACCTTCGACTAACCTGTTGGACATCTCTTGTAGTCCTTTCTCAACAATAAAAGTAGTAACTCCATTAGGACAGAAAGAAGAGAAGGAAGGGGAGTTAAAGAAAAAAACAAAAGAGACCGAGCTTCTCAACTGAGTTCAAGAGTCACAGAAATGGATACTTTTTTCTACATACCCAGCCTTCCGCCCATCTAAGGCATTATGGCTCCACAGTATGAGAGCTTTCACAAAGCTCAAGAAAGAGCAGTTAAATCTGATCTATCATGGAATGGTCACTCATATTTTTGGGTAATGAATCTCTTGATCTACAAGGGTGATTTGGAAACACAAAGAATAATATTTTATTAAATTTGGAATGAGTCTTCCTCTTTAGTAAATGCATAAAGTGCAACTTTCTAATCCTTAACTAGCTCTTTTCAAAAAGAGAAACAAAAATAGGAAGGTTAATCTAATGCAGGCAAAAAAACACAACGCCATTTTAAGGCACACAGACAATGCCTGAACTTGCAATGCACTCTACTGGTAGTTAACTCCATCTCAGTTCATTTTTCCAATTTGCTGAGCAAGGATTTCTGAAAACTGTACCGTAGCATTTGCACTGCTAAAAATTCTCTTTGATGGGGGTTTTGCATCACTTGCTTTCTTCAAGAGCCTTCTTGCCTTTTAGAAGTTTCAGATTTGGAGACACGGTGTGTTCCCAAGTCCTTCCTGAGCTACATTTCCCACCTTCTCCGTTCATGCCACCCTGCCCACGTTGTGAGTCTAGTTGAGACGCACACAAACCCTGTTCTATAATCTCGGTCTTGCAGTTATGTTTGGGAGTATGTCCCAGAAACCTTTGTTTCCAGACTTGAAACTATTGGAGGACATCCAAACAGTGCTCTTTTGCTTCTCGAAACCAGATCCTCGAGCTCTGGCCAATCATCCACAGGGTTAGAACTTAAGGCGATTACCTCTTTATACTGCAACTGACTCACATCACCATCCTACACCTTTTGCTCCAGTTTCATGAAGGTCAATAAGGAAAGAACCGTTCTGCTAAAAGGAAACAAATTCCTTCAAAGCCTTAGAAGGATTCATGTTTTATCCAAAACTGTTGAGACAGGAATTTTCTCTCCATGGTTCAAATTTCCCTAACTTTTTAAAAGCAGGTTTGCGAAACTTTCGTCATTTGTCTCAGTGCACGCAAATCACCACACCCACAAAGACATGACCTCAACCCTTGGTCTCCTTGTACCCCTTCCCTGTTGTTTTCCCTCCACAATGCTCAACCCTTGCTTTTTCCTGTTTCGATTCAACTGTTCGGTCTATACTTCTTATTTGTTTTACATGTACTGATATAAAGCACTCTGATATCCCCGGGTCTTGCCGGCGCTATAAAAAACGTTTAAATAAAAATGATGCGTTTATGCCGGGGGCTGTAGTAAACAACTAAGATCCAAACCTGCAATCAGTGATCTAGTATGGCACACGATGTGAACTCCTCTTTTGCTTGCCAGTGAGAAGAGTCTTCACTGGCACAGGTGGCAGCAAATTAACACAGTGGGAGGAGCAAGCCTACTTCCTGATACCTATATGACAAAGTGGCCTCCCCGCCTCTAATGCTAGAATAAGTGTTCTACTAGTCTATTTTACCAGACTACCTTGCTTAATCCACAGGGGACATGGACAGCAAATAAACGGGGGGGGGGGGGGTGTTCTGCAGATGTTTATAGTGAGCATGGAAAGGGTGTGTGAGAGAGAGAAGAAATGAGAAAGATAGAATTTTACCCTCTCTGTCTGCAGAGACACAGGAATACATTTGAGATTCTTTGTAACAGTGGTTCACAAAATAGACAACGAAGAGAGTCTGCCAGAGGGAATAGACCATTCCTGAAGGTCTTTAAAGTAGACCACGCTCTCATAAAAGGAAGGAGGGAGACAGAAGACCCTTTCAAATGCAGGGACAGATCCTGCCCCCTTCTGACTTCATTCGCACATAGATGTGCTTAGATAGATGTTATGTATCAGCCACATGAGGGAAGCCCAGCACCTTTTGTTCCATTTATCAAGGGAATACCAAGCTCCACCTTACTATATCCAATTTTTAGAGAAAAATTTAAATGTATATGAATAGCGGTGTGTGACGTGAAACAGCAGGGTATGAACTTGCTTTGAACATATCTGCGCAACTTGTAATACGACTTCGGATCGTGGTGCAATAGCTGGGTAGCATCTCTAGTCCCCGTTCATACTCCTGCCAAGCCATTCTGCTTCAAGACTCCTTTGGGTTGGGCTCTCCCATAGTTCGGGTGGGGGATTTGTGTTTTGGGTAGCATCTCTAGTCCCCGTTCATACTCCTGCCAAGCAATCCTGTATCAAGACTCCCTTGGGTTGGGCTCTCCCATAGTTTGAGCAGGGGGTTTGTGGTGGACCACTGTGAGTACCTGAATGGGGCACCAACGACAAAGGACTGAAACCAGCATTCCTACAACCCCCTCCCCCACCCAACACCCCCAGTCATCCAAACTACTCCTTCACATTTCCACCCACCACAATACCAACAACATGAAGAAGAAAAACTTCAGCTGGGGCTTGGCTGGGCAACAAACAATATTTTGAGGGGCCAGGAGTAAATGGGCCCCTTAGAATTAGCCATCTGCATTAGCAGGTGGCAGTAAATGATATACCAGGCAATTAAATACCTGTAAGGAGGGTCCGGAACAAAGGCATATCTTGAAGTTATGGAGGCACTGAATGGTGTCCATAAGGCTCTGATAGCAATGTCAGAACATGGCAAAATGTAGGGGTGCCTCGGAGACAAACACTGAACTTCAAACATCTGGGAATCAACATCAGAGGTAACAGAAGTTATACCTGGAACAGGAGCACTAGAGGAATGACACTTGAGAGATGTGTCCAGTAATGCCATCATTGTCTATTTGAATGATCAACCGGTTGAAAATACTGCAGAGGGTCTAACCTGGAATACGGCGATCACTCAAGAATATGAACCACCGCCTGCGCCTTATCCCTCTTCTATTTCTCCCTACTGACTTTTCCCAGTACCAGCTTTCCTCTTCATCTAGCTCCGTTCTCTTTTAACTTCCAAACACTTTTACAACTAATTCACCAACATTTCTACAGGAGAATTGGTCCTAGGGCAAGCTCCAATTTTCAACCTGTACCCTTCACTACCTCTTTGATTTAGTGTCTATTGACCACGCTTTATATCCATCCTATCCTCCTAGGTCTACCTGTGTGTTCCAAGTCAGAGCCTTTGTAATATGCCAGCATGGGCGAACTAGCATTTTTCACTTTTTGAGGTGCAGGGACCCAGAGAAGCCAATGTTTTTCAAACCTATATCACCTAGGGTCAACTGCAACACAGGACTTCAAGTGACATTAATTTCCCTTTATACTGTAAATTGTGTTCTACACTGGGTGGGTATTATTGTGCAAGTGAGATGCCCTGTAGCATATATATTTCACCTATGGCATTTTTCTACCGAGAGGCATCTTGCATAAGAGATGTCTCCGAGTTAGATTATATATTGGAATAACAATTGACACATACAACTAATCAGCATGCAATTCTAGGAAGTATGGCATTCTCTCTAACTGGCAACTTTCTTGATCTAATCAAACTCTTTGTATTGGGGTGAAATGACTTGGATGGAGTATCACTTGCATCACTAGTAGTTTTAGACTCAACAATGCATGAATTTACCTCCTTTAACTTTCTCCCACTCCCTCTTAGACCCGCCGGTTCCTCAACCAACCCTGTCGAATTTGTAAATGGGGACTGGTTGAACACACTTTTGCCTCAAGGAGGTTTCCTGGCGTGAGAGATCACAGCTAAGAATGTAGCATGAATGCACATGGTTACAGAATGAAAGATACCTTTTTTCTAAATGCCAATAGGTCAGTATGGGGAGGAAATCAAGAGGCAGATTGTTCCAGAGAGAAGGAGCTAAAATTGAGAAGGCTCATACACCAAGTCTGGTATATCTAAAATGGGGAATGGTAAGTAGGAACTTGTTGGAAGAACAGACTTTGCAAGAGGTATTGGGTTTCGAAAGTTTGCTGCAAAAAAAGAAAGGGATCTTGTCATGAAAAACAAAATTATAAAGTAAGCAGGTGACTTTGACAGTAATATAGCGAATAGGCAGCCAATGTAATGTATGTTGTAAAGTGTGTGTGTTGCTTCTACGGCAAGCTCCACAGACTGCTGAGATTTTATGCTGTCCTTGTGGAGAAGTTTAATGGCATGTTTAAAGCAATGAAATTGAAAAGTGCAGGAAGATACTATCTTAAGGATTTGCAAAGACATTTGAAGATACTAAATTTTTATTCCTAGGCTTTTAACTAAGTTGATTGGCATGGAGCAATTGGCTGTAGATAAATGCTACAAAGAATCATTCTAGAATGGGGAACAGTGGGAATCCAATTACCAGGACCTCGGTTTTATCTATGTTAAGCCAGTAGCTGTTCATTCAGGTGCTAACATGTACCATTCAGGTTTCAAGAGAGTCTCTATTCCTGGAGTCCAGATAAGGAGACCGGGCGTAGCATGGAGGAGCACCGCACTGCGGTTGCCAGTAGTTAGTTTTAGTTAAGACCATGTTTCCATAGGAAAAGCGTTTTTTGGCTTGCCTATAACTGTGACGTCATTTGACCAATCTTCACAAAAGTTTGCAAACAAAGAGCTCCAGTGAATTTTGTTCTGCATGGAACATTTTGGGGTGATCCATCAAGCAGGGGCCAAGCAAAATGGGAGGTCACAAAAAGTGTATTTACCATGTTAATTCCCATAGGATGTTTTGACACGCCTGCAGCCCAAACCACTGGATGGAACGACACCAAATTTTGCAAGCTCGCACCAACAGGAATGCTGTGATTGGCTGGCTGCAACCTGAGCAGAGAGTTGCAGCCACCATTTTACATCATTGCAACAGTCCCTGGGGCTGAAACCAAATGACAAAGTGGGATAAAGGGTCAGGTTGCATGTGCCCTACCCCATGAGAGGAATATAGTGTGTCTGAGGAACCCCCTTTGAGTACAATATGTACAGTAGCATATATTCTTTCCCCCCCAACTTATGAATTTGCGAATGTTACTTAAAATATATTATATACACACACACACACACACACACACACACACACACACACCCTCAGTTTCACTTAAGCACTCACACAGCGACTCAGGACGCCTTATGAAGTAGAATGTCTTCAAGTAAGGCGTTCATTTCCTACACATGATATTCACACACTGAGTCACAGACTTTGAGACTCTTGCGTTCACTCACAGACTCAGACACCCATTGAGACGCACCCACTCATGGACCCAGTCATACACTCGCACACCCACTCACAGATCCAATCAGATACTTATGCACCAACTTAGACTCACACACCCACCCTCAGACCTACTTTGACTGATTCATTCACTCACAGACTCACACAGACTCATACTCCTAGTCACAGCCCCAATCATAAACTCATGCAGCCAGTCACAGACACACTCCGACACTCACACATCCACTCTCAGACCCATACATACACTCATACACTCACTCACCCATGATATTCTGATGCACTCACGAACCCACTCAGACACCCACTGAGAGACTCATGCATTCAGTCAAAGATCCTGTCAGAGACTCAAGACACCCACTCACAGACCCACTCACACATTAAAGTGTGGAAATATGGATTTTTCTGGTCAGTTATGTCCCCTATCTTGGACCCCAACGGTTCTATGTGCATGTTACAAGTACATGTATGCTCCCTCCAGTTCCAGTTATGAAGACGCAAATACATGTGCGTCCACCGTTAACATGTCCTCTGTTGATCCGCCATGACTGGGCCGGATATTCCATTCCTAAGTACGAAAGGCCACCGCCTTTATATGGTTCACTTATGCCATTTTTACAGTCCAGGCAAGTAGGCCCTGATTCTGTCGTCGAACTCTTCTTGCCTTCTGCCTCTGAAAACTCCAGTCCGAGCCTGCATCCGTGACCATGAACTTTGTCTCATTCTCTGCGCGGCTCACGAAGCCTGACATCAGCTTGCTGCCTGCCAAGAACTGTATTTCACCTTCAAAATTATCTGCTCCGTTCCCTGCCCGATGCATTCCTGTCTAGTAGTTTAAGTAAACATTCTTCCAGCTACCGAGCAAAGGCCCGGCTTCTCTGTCTTTATGCAAGTAATTCATAGCCTTGTTATTATGGAAGATTCCGCCCTCGCATCTAGTGTAGACACTTAGACGCTTGTACACGCACTAACAGTCAGTATAGTCAGTATAGAATAGATTCTGTCCGAGAGTCCTTCTTTTGTGGATAACATAGTTCTTTAAACATAGGATGTTAGATATGATTTGGGATTAGGTTGACTTGACCCCCCAGACTTCTTGTCTCCACATGTAAAGCTAAATGTCAAGTCCCCCTCACCCCCTAGTTGCACATCAATCACACGTCATGCTGCTGCGCGCGCATCTATGCCAAGTATTATCTTATAGATCCACCTATATATGACATCATAACCAATTATGTTCCTTTTTACTCCTTATTACACCCATTTTCGGTTACGCATATGAATCGTCATTTTCCTTATCAATTGTTACGCCTACTGCATTCGCTTCATTGTAATGTATGTACTATAAAAGTCATTTCTTGTCAATAATGTATGTACTTCACTTCCTGAACCTTCGTGGTGACGGAACTTGGAGCAACCGATTATAATCGATCATCGGAATAAAGCCCATTCCAAACCTCTAATACCACGGATTCTGCCTCTCATTTTACTGAGCTGTTTTATTATGTTTCCGTATCAAATTAAGTCCAGGTAATGAAAATTATTTACCACATGAATGGCGCCCGAATAGGGACACTTTCTCATCTCACGCGCCGGCGGTGAGTTGCAGGCCCGGTCTCCTGCCACAGCTGGACGGACAATAACGCGTACCAGCAGGATTTCCTGTGTCTCCCTCCGGTCAAGCGGGGGCGACTGAGGCTGCGATCAACACCCAGACGAGGCGGTGAGAAGTGCGAAGTATCCCGACCAGAGCCTAGCTGAGAGAGCAAGATCCGAGGTATACAGAGGCCCATCAGTTTCCGAAGTCCCAAGTCGAGTTCAGTGTCCAACGAGTCGAGTCGAGTCGAGTCCGGTCCAAGTTCAGTCTCCGAGGCCTTCCGTTTCCGAAGCTACCCGGTGAGTACCATTGCTGGGGAGGCATTTCTGACGTGCACATAGGTTGTGCCGGTCAAGACGGGTTTGGGTACACAAATCCGGTCTGCACTGTTTTAGCAGTGTATATGTACTGTTTAGCAGTATATCAAGTATTCCGAAGTATCTAGTTATTGTCAAAGAATTAGGCTTGGTGATTAGTTATGCAGACGATCATCATTGTTGGTTATTTTAAAGGTTAAAAATGTTTAATGTTTAATGTGTTAAACGTCCTGCATATTGTGGTATGAATGGTTGTTCATTATTGTGCTTTTGTACTAAGTGTGTTCAAGATTAAGTATCAGATCAGTTCTCAATATGCCGCTCTTTTCGAAACTAAGACAGATCACTACAAGAAAAGGGGTACTCGAAGAAGCCGTTCCTATTCCTCCTAGGGACACTCCAGGGTACTTCATGTATCATAAACATGGCTTAGACGCTATATTATTTCTTGATTTATGGGTAGACTACACCAAGGGATTACCAGAAAGTCAGAGGTGGCCCACAGCGGGAACCTGGGATGCAGAGTGCATCATGAAAGTCGAGGAAGAATTATGGAAAAAGAAAGCTAGACAATCACAGAAAGATGCCATTGAATTATGGCGTAAAGAATCACATAGACGAACAGAAAAAGCACGTAGACAGGAAGAGAAGAATAAAGAGAGTTCAAATAAAGTTCGAGAAAATCTATTAATTGAGGAAGGTATCCGAGTGAAATCAGAACAAGTAGACAGACAAAGAAATGCCCTTATGAATGGTATGTATCCCCTTCTGGCCGAAGGATTACCTAAGGCTACTCCAGAGATACCGAAAGACTTGCCAACCCCATTATTTCCAATAAAGGTACATCCTAAGGGGCATCCTAGAACCGCAGAAGATGTTTTTCTTTCCTCATATTTAGATGACGCAGCTCCCGAGTATGCTAATTCCGCCCCACATAGACCGCCTAGCAGGGAGGTTCAACGCCAAGATCCAGTACCCGTATCGTTACAGCAACAAGTTCTGACACAAGTTCCGGCAAGCACATCTGTTTCTGCATCTGTTCCTACAGCTACTTCTATAGCTGTGTCCACACCTATAGTTGCTGTATCGCGTTCAACGAATCCTTTCACACCCGACACCCCAGATGGGGCTACGGGAGGTGCTAGTAACATTTTCTCTACGCCACCCAGAATAAATAAACTTACTTTTCAAGAGTCAGCACATTCACGTACCCCCAAACTTATAAATGCCCGTAAGCTTAAGGAACTCCTTATAGATTGTAGATATGACCCTGTGCCCGGAAAAGAGGACGAAATGACCCTAGCATCATTACGTATCAGACGAGCCGCAGTGTATTTAGGGAAATTACCAGGAATGACTGCACATCTAGATAAAATATACCATTTTGTCCAAACAGGGCGAGATTCTGAATGTATTAACAGAGCTATGGAATACCAGAAAGTGGAAATACAGGGGGAACTGTTACGTTTCCTCATAAATTGTGTGATCAGAAATCAAGACCGACCAGGGGTAGACCCGGAAGCAATGCAAATTCTTACCAGATGGAGTCAGAATATATCAGAAGGAAGACACGATAAGCAGAATTGTATAATAGCCATGTGCCGAAAGATCCGAAAAGAAATAGAACGCCTACACGAAGAAAGATTAGCGGTAGACCAGTTCGAACAAAGCGAGGAAGAAGGATCAGGACTGCCCACAGGACAGTCAGAAACTATAGCCTATGTAGGTAGAAGAAGATCTTGTAATAATACTAGATGTCTTACTGACCCGATACGTCCGATATGTCCAGACAATAACAGGAGTTTCCCAACACCCATAGTCCATATAAGGTCTAACGAGCATTCGTTCCAAACAGCCGACAAACTACTCCGAGAACGAAGGGGTTATCATTTTCTCGATTCTATGGATGAACAAGAATTAGCCAGGTCAGCCGTCCATTGGGTTGACAGTCCCGGAAAATACAGTGATGATACAGTAGCACGCACATTTTTGAATCTCACCCCAGATGAACAGCGGTTAGCTGGGATTTATATGATTCAACAACTCATTATACTATATCAGAGTCAGCATTCAGACCCTGGTCCCTTACCTGATATATTGACTGAATTACTCATGAATAGATGGAGGTTCAGGTACTAAATTGATTAAAGAAATTCTAGAATCAAGAAAGCAGTATATTCTTTTTGTATGTTCAGATCGTGTCTCATTGCCCATCAAGGAAAGAACCACGTATTACATGGATAGACAGAATCCCTTACGAGAAGTGCACCCAATAAAGGGCGAGGACAACGAGTTTAAGCGCGTATTTGTATATACGCCCATATCAAAAATAGAATTGTTGGAAATGAAGAAAGTGGTACCTAGTCATGACAAAGATCCAGCGGGTTTTCACCGAGAAATTAAAGACATGTTACTCATGGGAGAGTATACCTATCCCGACATTATGACAATATTAAAGGTATTGTTGCCTGCTGGCATTTATGAGAAACTCAGGGAAAAAGAGTGGGAGGTAGGAGACCAAAAGATAGAATGGTCAGTATTAGAAGCAGAAGAAAAGGCCCGAACTGCAGGAGCAGGACTCGGGGATAAAACTAAAGCACTACCAGGTTTATTAGTACAGGTACTGCCACGTTTATTAACTACGAAAAAGGAAGATTGGAGTACAATTTCAGCCTGTAAACAGAAGCAAGATGAAGACACTAGTGATTACTATGCCCGATTTGAAAAATGTTTTGGTATAAATAGTGGCATAAAAGCAAGTAGCGAATCATACCCACACCTGTTTGTAACAAAATTAGTGGAGAATGCTCTGCCCCAAGTAAAGAATAGAGTATTAAAATTCGAGAGTACCTGGCAAGGTAACACTCCATCACAAATGTTACAAATGTTACAGTACCATCACAATAGAATTAGAGAGGAACAAGAACATGAACACAGACGCATGAAAGACACAAAAATGAAAATGCTGGTTTCTCAGACAGTTCCAGCTGAGGGACATAAAAAGGGTATGACACATTCCGGTGATTCAGCAGGACCTGTAAAAGGGACATGCAATTATTGTAAAAAGCCAGGTCATTACGTACACGATTGTCCAGTTTTGAAACATAATATCGCCATAGGTAATACAAAAGAAAGACCACGGCCACTTAGACAGGATCAGAATGAACAAGGAGCTCCGCAGCATGCACAGTCCATGCCAGCTTCACAACAGTCTATACAGTTCGTGCCAGCTGCACCAGCGCTGCCTGTTGCTGCCACACAAACCACGACACGACAACTGTACCAGACCGCACAGTACGACTATCCTGATTACCAACGATACGCATGAACCAGCCTAGAGATCCCTGTAGATCAAGAAGGACCTTATGTACATAGTGAATTATTAGGCCAAGACAGAAAATTTTTACTCGATACAGGGGCAAGTCGAACAACCATAAAACGTAGTGAAGTTCCAGGGGCACCCCTCTCAGGCTCACAGAATATTTCCCTTGGTTTTTCAGGAAAACCTATTGTTAATGAAGTATCACAGCCTCTTCCACTTACGAAGGACCACTCAGAAATTCATGCACCAAGTCACTCTGTGGAAGTGAGCCTTTTTAGGGGCTCACCGGTGCAGGGGTTCACCCATATCTGTCCACTGGTCCTTAGACCAACAAAATAGAGATTGGCAAGGAAGCTGAAATATCAAATAACACGTTTATTAATCACTCATAAGTGGGACTACATCAATACAACACCCTCAGGCACTGTATGAGGTAGTCCAAGGAATACAGAAACCAAGGGTCTTATATACCCAGTTTACAGCCGAGTAAGCATGGAGACTACATGCATTCACAGGAATAGCTATTGACTAACATGGGCAGGCAAATATTACTTAGTCCGCAAAATGAGAGGGGAGATAGAACTGCTTACATCAGTCAAAATAGCCTGACAGTTACACTTTAAGACAGGTGCATTCTAGCAGCTACAGGCCTTTGAGCTTACACAGTGCTTTGGCTCAGTACTGAAGGAGTTAACTACAGTTGATGACTCAAGCAGAATAGAAAGACAAGTGACAGTGAAGACGGAAGAAGCACATGGCTAACAAAATGGACACCACAACCAAAATGGCTTCAGCCCATGCTAACAGATTATCTGCGATTTCCACAGACGGCCATTTTAGCATTAGCTGAAGACATCGCTATGCAGTAGAAGAAACGTGGAAAATATCTTGCACATCTATTCTCATCAGGTTATTGATCTGCTGGCCTATTACTAGTTGGGCATTTGCATTCTTGGCATTTTGTTTAGCTGGTATACATGAGGTACAAGTAGAAGCACAAAGGGAACAGAGCATCAGGCTATAATCAACACATAGATAGCAGGAGAATATAATGGAAATAGCCAACAGCACATGTCTGATGCATTGTCTAAATAAAAACATTATCTTGATAGACCTTCCGGTGTTCTTCTTTATGAGGGCTAGAGTACTAATGATATATTCAGGGGGAGGGCGGAGTAGTACTTATCAAAGTGTGCACAAGATATTTTTCTTGCAGAAAATACAGTATTCCAAATATGATTATTAAAGCAAGCACAATAATTGTCACAAAAACAATCTTTGTTTGGGGGTACCAGGAGGAACAAACGGGGCCATGGGAATTAGGGTGAGGAGCCTCAAAGGGCTGCTCCTCCTTAAAAATGGGACGACCAAAGGGGTACATTGATAACAAATAAGTACTTGGGGAATTGAAGCCGTACAAACAGCCAGAGGGGAGTCTTCTCCTTGAGTTCGTCTGAGCCTCACAGGCAGGCTCTTATCGTTCATCAAGTGTTCACTTCTCCCATGGTGGAGCTGCACAACTTGCAACCCAGAAAAACAATCACGGCCCAGGCTAAAGGAAAAAGTCTTTCTTTCAGGATAGGGCAATCACCCTCCAGGGCAAATACCCTCAACGATCATGTCCAGTGTCTCAGGCAGTGCACCAGCATTCTTCACTCTAATCTAACAGGCACCAGAGGCACAGCACCTGTACCCTGAACTCAAGTCCTTCCTTAACTCCTGTGTTGCTCTGCTGGTGCACTGCCCTTTCGTAGGGGCCGCAGATTGTACCTAGTGTGTCCAAGCACCTTCTTATCAACAAACAAAGGTGCAGACTTGCATTCACTTGGGGACCGGGACTCAGAGGCCTGATGCACAGAAACTGGAGCATCTGAAGCATCTCTGGTTTCAGAGGGGGTCACCTCAAGCAAAGCCTCCTTGCCGGTTTGTGCCTCTCTGAGCTGGGCATCAGGAAAAAAATGAACAAAGCAAGGAATCAGCTCTCCGTCCTGATTTGTGACCCAGTCTTTCACCCAAGAATTATCCGACAGTGGTAGGGGTACACGTTTTACGTCACTTTCATGAACCCAGTGCTTCCGGCCTTCTACCTTCACTGCGGTCCTAGTTGCCAGGACCACCTGTGCTGGTTTCCTTCACCTCAGCTCCAGGCTGGACTTGACCTGAATCCCCAGGCTGGATCGGATGTCCGGGCCCCTCTTACAATGGTTGTAAGGCAGCAGATATCTGTTAGTGAACAAAACAGAAATCTTTAGACACAACATACAAATAATCAATCAAAAGAGGATATTCAATTTCAGAAACGGCCCAATATTATTCTTCTATAGAACCTCAAATAAAAAAGAATTTCAAAACAACTATTCTTTTAACAAACTTGGACTTATAAGTCATAGAAATCACAATACAGCTTCTACTTTGTGAACCTTTACTATTGTGCAAAACTGCAGACACCTCCTAAATTATTTTCCTTGCATAAGAACCATGTTTTGCTCTTACGACCATGCTCTCATATTATAGATGTAGCGGGAAACTCTAAAACTGTGAATGTAACAGAGATCCATATTACATGAATAACTGATAAATTAAACATTACCTAGTAGGTACATGAATTTTCCAGTGGAACTTGTTTGTGGCAGACAAGAAAACAAGCAAATAAACATTTTGTTTTTAAAAAATGTGTGCTAATGGCATATGGGCATCTTTCCTAGCATTGTGAACCATGAACATCATACTTTTCAGGATCTGGGCCATGTAATATCATATTCAGGGGAGAAACCTATCCAATAGATCTAGCAAGGCTGTCAGCTTGATTACATAGACTAATACGGGAGTTGTGATGCCTCTGCGACTTATGTAGTGCTATAATAACATCAACAATAATGGTGTTGCCACATGGGAATTTGGAACAAAAACCACAAACATATATTCACAGCATCCTGTGAAATGAATGACTAAAGGGAGCCCAACCGATTGTCTCATGGCCGTTCCTAGACAGCTTAGACAGGCTCGAAAAAGAGAGAGAGAGAGAGAGAGAGAGAGAGAGAGAGAGAGAGAACACAACAACAAGCTGCCCTGCATATTTTCCATGCAGAATAGCTCACAATACTACACATAAGAGGCACAAAAACTAAAAAAAAACAGTGTGTTACTTAATTTTTCTTACCCTCAATTTGCCCAGGAGCTAGTCTCCTATTAATTTGCCCAGGATCTAGTCTCCTACCCCCCTTCGACAGTAGGTAACCTAAGCAGGTGACCTCCTGTCGACAATACTGATCTCTTTTGGCAGCTGGGCACAGACAGACTTGTAGGAGGTAAATAACAAGGGGAAACCACACCAAGGAGGCAATGTCCAATACTATTGCACTGTACCACCGTGTACATTTTGCTATACAAGCACATTGAGCTAACTAGAAAACATCAATCCAATGACCAACTACCAATTCTTTTAGCTTATTGTGCTGTTTAACATGATGGCGTATTAATGCAAACTTTATTTCATTGCCCCCTCATCTGGCACTAGCACAGCAACCTGAAATTGAAAACCATTATTCTATATACATGGCAGAGCTGCTCTCTGTGTCAGGAGCTACACATGGCCCACAGATGCTGCTGCCCCTCCTTCGGAATGTCTACTACGGTCGAAGTGCCAGAGCAAGCCTGCCAGAAATAAACCCTCCTGTGTGGGTATTTTACTTTCAACCATGCTAGTTTGCTAAATACAGAACTTGACCTTTAACCCTTAAACCTGTTGTCCCATGTCTGAGCAAAGTTATCCCCATGTGGCCATCACAATTCAAAGTAACTCTTCGAGAAGCATGACTGAGGGGCATCCCTGCTCCGTGCCTGTGTGCTGATAATTTAAAGGTCGGATGTAACTTTTGCTCTTTACTTTTTTATTCTTGTGCACTGTGCTTTCTAGCACCTAAAGAACTGGCTCAAAATGTTAGTTTTCAGAATGCCATAATGCGCCAAGACATATTGTGCATTAAGGCGTGCAATGTAATTCACATGTCTCTAGAGCTACTCTTTTTGTATAACTTTTAATTGTATTTGAGACTGCAGCCATTAGGCCATACTAGAAATCATATTTTAAGTTTGTCACTAAGATACAGTAATATTGTCATTGCTAGAGAAACTAATATTCACCTTTTTAATTTAACCATTGAAATCTTAATGCACACTTTGCACAGGGTAATTTTCTACATTGCTAAATATTACTGAATGTTCACAATAGTGTTATTAGACATTATAAAGTTCATAATAATGCAAAAACGATTTTAGTGCAACGACTTAATAACTTTTTTCATGTAGTCATTTTTGAATAATGATCACCAACGCTTTTTGTTGTTTCTACATATGAAAAGCGAGCCTCATTCCTTTCTTTCTGTCTTTAAATGCATTTATGTATAACACTTACAAAACTTCTTTTGAAACTAAGCACAGAAGCTTTACTGAAACATAGAAAGTTTGTTTCACCTATTAGAAAGTAGTAATTATTTACCATCAGATCCACAGACGTGCTTCTTAGGAAAGCAAGTCCTTACTTTTATCCTTTCTCTTTTATCCAAAATAATGAAGCTGTATTTCTAGCTTTGAAAATTAGTAGTCTTTAATGCACGTGCTTTTATGCCATTTTGCACTAACTTAAAACCTAGTTGCCACAGTGTTTATTTGTAGCTTGTGCCTGGGTAAGGCCTGTCTTATTTATTTAGCTGTGTTTTATGACCGGCAGGTGTTAGCTTCTACATTTTTTTCAGGAGAGAAGGCATTGTGTGCTAGGACTGATAAATCCTGTCTGACACTTAATGGCAAAGGGCCCCTTATGATGCTATCTGTTTCCAATATGACAGCAATGGGCTGTATTTTAATGTCCTCACAGAAACCAAAAAAAGTTGATAAACCACTCATTACCTCCTTCTGCTCAGACAGACAGGTTCCCTCGGACAGACAGCTTGAGCAGCTGTTAATAGCTCTCTTTCTGGTGCTGGGAATTCTATTAAAAACCAGGCATTCCAAGCCAGTCAAAATCTATTGTTTGCAGTGTGGTAAAAGAAGGAGCTTTTATTTTAGCAGCAACCAATTACTCATATAATGTGAATGCCTTTTAATATTTAACATGATGTATCTAAGGATAGTGCTGTAACATTTCGCACAGCTGACAGACAGTACTAACAACATGTTGGGCATCTATTTTTAATTTTGTTAAGTCCTAGTTGTGTAAAACACACACATTCGTTTTTCTCTATGAGGCCTACTTTTTTCTATGGAGTTTTAATTCTACTTTTTTACCATTGTGGCAATATAATAATTGAATGTTAACACATCTATACTTTGTTACTGCTTTACTTTTCATAGTAGCGTGCAGCTACTTAATATATTTTATATAGTTCATTCTTTGAAATTTAAAGTGTAATTCTTCCAATGGCATCTGCAGAACACAAGGACGACAACAAACCAAATTGAGCTCATTCCAAACATTTTCAAGAAGGGGCCACATACTCATAACACACAACACAGCTTGCAGAGGCAAGCCATCCTTACACAAAGAGCACAGTTGCTACTCACTCAAACAAGTACTTCACAAACATTACCACCAGTGTCAGTCCACAAACCTCATAGACACTCAAACACGCAATCAACCCACAAATCAACACCAGGACAAAAACAAGAGGCAGCCCACAGACTGTACTCAAACCAATTGTAAATAATATTTACAAACTAGACTGCACCAAGACAAGTAAACAGCCCAAAGACGATTCCATATTCAAGAAGACAGGCTCTAGCCCCAGACATTTTTCCCCAAATATGCCGAATTACCAGTTGGTCTGGCCGAGTGTTCGCAAACACTCTGTGTCTTTACCAAATCATACTTATTCCAGAAGGCATGCCTATTACAGGGGTCCGCAGACCCACCCAAAACAAGATAGGATAAAACCCCCAGACCTTTGCAAGAAGAGACCGAATTACCAATTGGCCTGGCGGAACACTCAAAAGCGCTCCGTATCACCACTTACGAATTTTACTAAGTGCAGGTATGTTCTTCCAAGTGTATGTATACAATCAAACATATCTTATCGACTCTTTCTCTGAAACAGACACTGCTCAACATACTGAATCTTCTTAAAATCAAATGACCCATTTACTGGCCACCGTAGATCAGGATCCTTTTTCGTATATTTGTTCCATAGTGTACTATACTTTATGGAAGAAATGCCATATTTAATGTACATAAACCTATTAGGTGTCCCCTTTAGGGGAGCCGGCTGATTACTTTCTAGATCCATATTGGTACCTCCAAGACAGCAACACATTCTACGAAGTGTGCTAGGAGCAGGCATGCCAAAAATATTATAACAAAATAGAATATTATAGTCAAATATTATTCATCTCAAGTATATAAAAAATGGAGACAACACATCTCCTCATTACCTGCCTTTGTTTATTGCAATAGTCAAATAAAACAAAACTAGAATCTTGGCCAAGGAAATCCAAAACAAGAGTGTCGCTTCAGCGACCTTATCAAACCAAAGTCTCCAACCTCCACCTGCCAAGCTCTGGGTCGACCTAATGGTCACTTACGCCAAAGGAGATCTCAGTCGGGACCGGCCAACACCTGGTGGCTCAGATCGTGAAAACCGGAAAAACACGTTGGTCTGCAAAGACAAAGGGTCTCCTCGTGCAGGGTACCTCCTCAGTAGATTCCCGTCCTCCGTCAAGACCACTCCTTCGGATGGCCGCGGCTCCGATGAAGCCCCACGAGTCGGGTGCCAATTCGTGGAAATGAGCCTATCTGTCCACTGGTCTTTAGACCAACAAAATAGACATTGGCACGGAAGCTGGAATATCAAATAACAAGTTTATTAATCACTCATGAGTGGGACTACATCAATACAACACCCTCAGGCACTGTAGGAGGCAGTCCAAGGAATACAGAAACCAAGGGTCTTATATACCCTGTTTACAGCTGAGTAAGCATGGAGACTCAAAGGGGAGGTACAGGCATACACAGGAATAGCTGTTGACTAACATGGGCAGGCAAATATTACTTAGTCAGAAAAATGGGAGGGGAGATAGAACTGCTTACATCAGTTGAAATAGCCTGACAGTTACACTCTAAGACAGGTGTGTTCTAGCAGCTACAGGCCTTTCTGAGCTTACACAGTGCTCTGGCTCAGTACTAAAGGAGTTAACTACAATTGATGACTCAAGCAGAATAGAAAGACAAGCGACAGTGAAGACGGAAGAAGCACATGGCTAACAAAATGAACGCCACAACCAAATGGCTTCAGCTCATTCCAACAGATTATCTGTGATTTCCACAACTCACCCACTCAGAAATGAATGTGCCCAGACCCACTCAGACACTCTTGTACCCATTCACAAAGCCACTGCGACTCTTGCACCCACACACACATCCACTCAGGCACTCATGCACCAACTGATACACCCACTCTGACTCCTACTGTCATACTCCTGCACCGTCACAGATGCCACTCATACACTCATACCCACTGTTACTGACAGCGATTCATACATGTTTTATAGAGTTATTTAGATAGTGTTGTATCTAGTATGATGGTTAGAATCAAATACATAGTTATGAACTTTGTCTGCTATTGTTTTGCGATTTCACAACGTTATTTGCTAATATCCCAACATCGTCATGCATATTTCAAAAAATTGTGGAAAAGGGTATTTAGAAAACAAAAGAGCAATATTTTGGGCACGAGGATGGCTCTAAGAAGAGCCTTTGTGTTCATTGTGTGTATATGCTAGCTACACAAGACCATCTGCAGTATCAGGTTGCTCAGAAATACCCTGTTGATTTCGTCTGAGAAATAAACACCATCACTTCTACAGATTCCATGCATATCAAACCACAGGTTTTTGTTGTAGACATAGCCCATGTTATGGTCTCTGAGGAATGCAGAGATAGTTTTGTAACGTGTTTCCAAGCTTTGTCAATTTGTGGACAGAATTGATTAGACCACTTCCATTTCTGGCTTTGGCGTGTGTTGGAGTACACCAAGACACTATGACTGAAGAGTGTCTTTAATTCTGCTAAGGTTTCCTTCATTAGGATTTCCAGTCCTAGCCTAGTCAGTGTGCTTAGGCCATTGCCACTATAGTGCACAAATCATGAAGTCAGGGGATTGGGAATCCACAATGCTTTTAACCAAAGGCAGCAATTGATGCCGCTTCAACCCTCTCTAGCCAAACAAAGTAATGTCCACATTAGGCAAACCCAAGTCCCTGTCAATACCACCTTTTCTAGCAGCCTCTCTAACCCAAAAGACATTGCTGTGGCCCACAATCCACACTCTAACCAATTTGAAGTGGCACCCAGTCCGCACTCTAACCATTTGAAGTGAAGCAGCAGTAGCAGCAGACAGGAGAAGGCTGGAGCTGAATGAGACCGTTTTCAAACTGAAAGGCAGTAAAAATGAAGGTGTGCTCCAGGTTAAAAAAAATTATAAGTAACTAGATTGATCATTGGTGGAGAAAAAATAAAAAAGTGTAATGCACACTTGGATATGGTTTCATTCCGTACTGTAAACCATGCCTGCTGCCGCTCATTTTGTAACTATTATGGCTCTTCTAGACTGTACAGTGAACTTCTGACCTACTTTTTCTAGTGGGTTGCTATGTAGAGTATACTAAGAGTGTTTTGGGGGTAGGTTATTAAAGAGAATGTTTTCTGCTTTCAGAAATTAGGTGTCTTTAGGCTGATTGTTGTGTAACAACGTTTTGATTTCCTAGTGAGAGCTTGCTAATAAAGTGTGCAGTATTCTTAAAGTCATAAAATTACCAAGGGAAATATGTTTTTTGACTTTTTTTCCCGCAACGATCGCAAAAACATCGAGGCTATGCACAGATACCCTGCCATATGGGGCTTATTTATAAAAGTGTATGAAAGGGTTAACACATACTAACCATTAACCCCTTCGCCGCGGCAGGAATTCCGCCGCGGCGCTGGGGGGGGTTTGGGGGCAGCGCGGTGGCGCTGTGCTCGTGACGGAACCACTCCGTCACGAGCCACGGTTGAGCTGTGCTCATGACGGAGTGGTACCGTCACGTCTCCGCCCACTGCGCTAATCGCCCGCACAGGCTGGGAATTAGCACCGCGTGGGCGGAGCGGCAGCCAACGGCCACAGCATGACGGAACCACTCCGTCATGAGCACAGCGCAACCGTGGCTCATGACGGAGTGGTTCCGTCATGAGCGGGGAAGGGGTTAAGAAGTGGACTTACAAACTGAAATATGATCAGCATGTTTTTATTTCCTGCCTTCCGCACTATCGGAGAATGTAAAGTTGGAAAGGTTGCCATTAATGGTGGCTTTCTAGGCGAGTGGTGTGCCAGTCTTATGCTTCGTTTTCACATTTTCTGAGTGTATTGAATCTATCGGATAACAGAAAAAAATATATATTTGGTCGACTAACTCAATTTTCAGGCATGTGAATGATTTTTATTCCTCCCCCCTCCTTCTCAGGCATCAATTTCTACTTCACTACAGTTACAATGCCATTAAAAAAAAAAACAGAAGCAGCAAAGATACTATGTCCTCACAACCGAAAAACAAAAGGGGCAAAATGCAGAAAAAGTGGTGAAAGAGAAAAGAGCTGTTGGTAAGGGGACAAAGACATTTCTTAAAGTTCTATCTGCAGAACTGGATAGAGTGGAGTGGACAATCAAGTAAATAAAAAACAAAGTTTAAGACCAACTAAAAAAGGTCAAAAAGTCAATGATATGAAAAGTTAAAAATTGTACAAAAAGCACAGAGTTTAACTAGAAGACAGACCCATTTTAAGGAAATCAGAGTTCAAATGTTCTGTACTAGAGTAATTCACAATCTAATCACAACTATGAAAAAATATAAAAGAAGAAGAGAAGCTGTAAGACAAAAGGAACATATTGAATATGTAGTTGATAAAGCATTTGCTCTGAAGAGGAAGCTTTTTATTTTGATTCTAAACAGAATGAAAACACTGTTGTAATGCGGACTTTGAGTAAAAGAAGCCAAAAGAAAAGACTTGTAAATAGAAGTAACTTTTGCAAAGTATTTAGTGGTAAATGGAGACATGCTTCTAGTACTGAGCCTCTCTTTAATGAAGAAAGCTACTTTCGAAAGAACACATTAGTACAAGCAGTTGAAGAATCTGGACAATGTTAAGAAAGGAGGGATGGCAGTCCTATTCCATAAGAGGTGATGGTACCTAGAAATGTGGAGGAAGTGACAGCTGAAGAGGTACCCTGGCCCCTGTACTTAAATGGAAATGTAGCAGTAAGTGCAGTGTTTGGCAGGAATCTATGGATATATTGAGATCTTTTCTATGAGAGTTTCCAAACAAAAGTCTAAAACAGAAAACTGTGACTTTGCAAGGATTAGATGAATGCAAGAGAAGAAAGCATACAAGTTTACAGGGACATTCACTAGCATCTCTATAAAATAAA
The DNA here is from genome assembly GCF_964204655.1 of Triturus cristatus. Lineage (NCBI taxonomy): Eukaryota > Metazoa > Chordata > Amphibia > Caudata > Salamandridae > Triturus > Triturus cristatus. Next base: position 548,277,904 of record NC_140581.1, read on the forward strand.
GTGTGCCAAAGCAGCTTTCATCATTTCACAACGTTAGCTGTACACCACTCGCAAATGTGAACATTAGTTAGGAGGCTTCCCCATGTCAAAATCCCTGTTCTATGTTTGGGAGAAATGAATAGAGCTCTTTTGCATGGTACAGTAGCAGAGGTAGAAAAGGTTTGTGATGTTCAGTTTCATTTCTTTGGTCCTAAAGAGTAGGGTATGGAAAATGAGGACTTGGTATCTGCAGGCGTAGTAGAACAAGACGCAGGTACTACTGTTGATAACTTTAAAGCAGAGATTAGAAAGTTTAACACAGTATGTCCAGGGAAACCAGACTGTGTTTGTATAGGTTGTTGATGCACTCACTACAAAAACCAAGCTCGTTAAGTTACTGTGTCACAAAAACTGAACAAGACAAGACAGATAAGTGGAGAGAATTTGCAGCATATATATTTGTAGATGAATGCTTGGATTGTTCCACACAACATACAAGTACGTACTGCTTTAATAAGAGGAGAATAAAATGCCAGCTAGAGCAGTTTTACAACAAGTTGGAATTAGTTCCAATCCCTCAAGAATTACAAGATTTAAATGTTTAAGAATCAATTCTAATACAGTCTATATATCCATTTCAAGCTATAGTCCATATGGAGCCAAAGACAGGGAAGTTACCTCCAACAGAATTCCAGAATGGTCTTAAAGATAGATTTTAAGCAGAATATTGACACTGTATAGGTGCAGAAAGATTTAGAAGGAACACTTATTATTCTAGTCAATGGTGTCCCTACGAAGAACAAACATATGGCAAGACCTAGTAGGTGTTAGTAAAGTAAAAAAACAAAAGTGACATATCTGGTACAATATAATACTGATTATAAAGATGTAGATGCTCTTCAAAATGTACCATATATCGAGGATGACACTTAGCATGTAGAGGTCAGATTGAAAAGGTGGTTCGATCCAGATCTGAAGAAATGTATGAACACTACAGTATCCACCCTCTGCATTCTGAAGAGATTATTGGTGATGCAATTGATCTCTTTCAAATGAAAGAAGCAAGAGGCGCTCCCTTGAGAGTGTGGGAGAAAAGTTTAGAAGCTCAATGTTTTCCGCATCTCTTCCCAACTGGAATGGGTGGTAGGTATGATGACCGGCCTGTACAGATACCAGCAGCTGAGTACAGATCAACTAGACTACACTATGAGGATCCTATATTTTGACATTGTATTCTCTATATATTTCGATCTACTTGTCGCCAGCGACCTACGTCGCCTCGAAGGAGGATCTTGTCTCAATGTCGAGCGACGGTGGGAGTGTGTCGATTGACAATGGTGACTTGGCATCGATCAACAGAGGCATCTCGACGTTGAGCGACTTTGCCAGTGTGACAAGGTTCTCAACGGCGACCTATGAGGTGTAACCGTCGGCGGTGGACTTCCTGACGCTGAACAAGGTGGTCTTGTCATCAGCTTCGAAATCGGCGTCCAAGATCTTTTTCTTCACGTGGAACGTAGACGTCATTTGGACCCAGAGCCCTGGGTCGACAGCAAACAGGTCAGCGCTGTACCCTCTCGACATCATCGTCCTCAACGTCACATGGTACCGGCACAGTTTTTCAACCCTTCAGCTGGGGAGCCCCCCAGAGGCTGCAGACAGAGCCCTGGTAGAGTAATGACTCTCTCCTCTCCCTGAAGTCCCACCTGCTGTTTTCTTCGCTCTTCTGCTCTTTGAAGCCAGATCGTCTCTCTGTCACGTAGAGTATGCTTAGAGAAGGTTTTACAGATAAACAAGAGTCAGGAACATGAGAAACAGGACGACAAATTATGCACACTCTGAGGATCAGTCTTGGCCTTCTTACTACTGTAGTCTGGACACTTATCAAAAAGAGAAGGCATTTTTTAGTGAAAAATTGAAAAGATTTTGTCTGAAAAATGAAATGGACGACCAAGGATGTTGAGTGAAGTAGTTTTTAGCTAAATTCAGAAGTGAATTTTGAAGACAAACACCAAATTGTTAGAGCTCAATACTCCAGGGTCCTGATAGCAGGAGCCGGAAAAAAAGAACTGAAGAAACTGCCACTGGCTGTGCATGATGGGATACTGGTGGTCTTTAAAAATAGAAGCGGTGCCTTTAAGATTCCAAAGACATATAATGGCAGCTATGGGGTTATTCTGTCCTTTCCTTTCATCTCTATCATGAAAAAAGGGGTTTTGTGAAGGGGATTATTCTGTGTGTTTAACACTACAAAAAACTACATAAAATGTAGTACACTGGCTACCTTTTTTTCAATTCTAGATGAAGATGTGGCCAGTGTAGCCTATGTATTTAGGCATTGTTGTCTTTCGATCTCTTAAGTGTCCTTGCAGGCCTTCCTGAAGAAAGGCGAAAAATATCCACTTAAGAAGATATATGTAAAGAAGTGCTCCGGGAGGGACTATTCAAGTGCTTAAAACTATGCACGGAAATACCCTAAATGGGATATATAGGATTTCTGCTTCTTTACCGACCTTTCATTCTTTTGTTCTCTGGTAAATACGCTCAAAAATCAAAGTAACCACACATCAGTAATGCCCCAACAAGATACAATGTCTACACACAAATATTTCTTTTTTACCTTTGTTTTTTTTATTTAACAAAAAGTGAGTTTTTTTATATCAAAAGTATATATAAATATTTAATTTCTATATTCTTTTTTTGTGATTTATAAATATTCTAAAGACAAATGTGTACAAATGATCAATAATATAAACGTCAAATACATTAGTTTCAAATCACAATATTTAGACAGATAAATTTGCCCCTCGACACACAACATAAATATCTATATTCTCATCTTGCATACTATTCTTGCATCCTAACAGTCATACCACACACAAGTAAATATACAGAAAAAAACTAATAAAAATACACAACTGGATGGGTCAACTATAATATGATATTTGACTAGTCTGTCAAAGTTTACTATGATAATTATGACAGCAGATTTAGTTTCTTCTTTTGTCTGATTTAAGTTGATTTGATCCGAATAAGGTTTGTTGTCCAGTTGTGGAGTAGCTGGTCTACGTACGTTTCGGTGAAAGTATTGTTAAAATCACCTTCCTCAGGACCATTGAAGAGAGAAATTTTCTGTGCAAGAAAGAAAGGGGGCTGTATTTTAAAGGTGAAACATCACGTGTTTTCAGGTTGTTAAAATTCTATCAGATTCCTCAAGGGTAGAAGTGAAATAGAGCTTGGTCTTCTGTTTATCAAGTCCTAAAAATATGTAGATTTTCAAAATCAAGGGTTGTTGTCTTTCCTATCTGGGATATTTCCAAGCCGGGTTTCTACTATCTCCTTGGTAAGGATATATCTGTTAAGAAGTGTATACACTCCTCATTTAGGCCCATACCCTGTTTATGAGAAACGGATAATCTGTTCAAAACAGAAGATTACAAAAGAGTGTACAGATGCTAAAGAAAAGAAAGGACACAAGGACAAAGTAAAAGCTGTCAAGAAGAGAAAACTGGAAAATTACGTACATATTGTAGGTTACCAGTTGGAAAATAGTTCAGGTGTCAACTACTATGCAAATGAGTGACCGAACTGTGCTTCAGGTATTCGAGACCTTTTCGATATATGTAGTGGATCAGTAATGTGTACTCTCCACAGTCAACAAGTGTCATGTGTTTCTCATGTGGCCCATTGTCCTTTTCCCATATTAGTCTAATCATGCATGATGTATGCCGCTTTGATTTTCAACACATTACTAACACACTTGTCTTTATGCCACATTGTAAATTCACATGGAACCAGCACATGTTTTTGCATTTAATTTTTTTCCTGGGATTTAGTCTGAACAGCCTAGGCATGGTCAAATAACACTACCCCTAGTAATTCTCTCTGGTAAGACACTAGCACCTAGACATAATAAAGGAATGCAGATGCTGTTTTTAAATACACATATCTTGTCATATAACAGAGGATCTGGGAAAAAAACACTGAGCGAAGGTCCTGAACCAAGAGAGCCACATCAGCTGAGATGTAGAATAATCCCCTATGTATGCTAAGGTACAGAGTCCGCCAATAATTATATATATATATATATATATCTATATATCTATCTATCTATCTATATATTTTGTTGTGGACTCTGTTCCTCCACTAATAAGAGGTGGTGACCGCGAGGCTATGTTACGCAAATTAGAGACAAAATAAATTTTGAAGCTGGATTGTAAGACTCCGAATGGTTTAAACTCCAGTGAAGATTTTTTTTACATACTTATGAAGTTAAGGGTTTTTCCAAACTGCCTTAAATTTTGTCACTGCCTCATCATTGTTTTTAATAATTCAAGGTTTTAAGTTTTGCACAAATTTGCACACGTGAATCCTATGGGTTCATTTGGTGACACTTTATTTTGCACAAGCACTTTATTGTAGACAAAGAGGGATTACTTTTTATGCCCACTTGGGCTGTATTATGGAGTATTTGTAATTGTCTAATTTTGGCAATATGGTGTATACAAATCATGATCATGCACGATTGGAAATATGCTTTTAATAATATAAAAAAGTCTACATTGGTTTTACTTTTTACAAGTCTCTCTTACCATTCTATGTGAATTTTTTTTAAACATCGAGCATTTGCACTTTGTTTTTATTGAGCTTCATATGTATATATTTAATATTTATTTATATATTTATTGAATTACAATCTGCTCATTTTTGCACCTTAATTGATTGGCCAAATGACAATTCATAATACTGCGAATTAATATTAGCCATTGAGCTGGAAACTGTGAGGATTTTTTCTATGTCTATCAATTTGATTGTCACAATATGTTGCACTATCACTTTAAAAGGCTATGCATGCCCCCTTAATGTGTCATGTGATCAAGGCCCCACGAGGGCTGAAACGCGTTATGGCTGGGTGCACGGGACGAAAATAAATTAATTGCACCATACCTGGGCTCGCTTGGTCTTTTCCTGACTGAGACTTTTCATCGATATATATATATATTATCTACTGGCGGTCGCCAGTAGATAGTTATAGTTAGGACCGTGTTTCCATAGGAAATCTGAAAATTCTATTTTGAATAACTTTGGCGCCGTTTGACGAATCTTCGCAAAATTTTCAAAACTAATGGGGCGCTCCGCTCCTACCCTGAAAGTCTCGGGGTGATTCGTCAAGCGGGGGCCGAGAAAAAGGGGGGGTCCCAAAACACGTTTTCCCCATGCATTTTTCCATAGGGACTTTAGTCACAGCTACAGCCCGAACGGCTGAACAGAATTACGTGAAATTTGGCATAGAGGTAGCCATAAGGTCCGTTTGGTGCCTTTTGCAGGTTTGGTGTAAATCTGTTTAGTATTTTCTGAGAAAATAGCATTTAAATCAATATATATATATCTGTACACGCGCAGCGTGCGCACTGGGTGCGCGCACTCGGCAGTCCGCGAGCGAACTTCTGATTGGTTGTTACATCTTAGTAAACATTCGAATCGGTCGAAACCAGGAAGTGTCGGCCGCCATTTTGTCTCTCGCATTGAGAGGGGGGTGAAACAGAAAGGAGAAAAACATGTAAAGGGGGCAGGCTGGACAATTCCTTACCCCCTAGCAGGGGTCAACCGGTCCCATGCGGTCCCCCAAGAGTAATTAAAACATTTTAATTTTTTTTAAAAAAACGCCGAGTGCGCGTAGGGTGCGCACACTATTGAAATTAAAAAAATATCCACATAGTTCGCGCAGCGTGCGCGCACGCTATAAATACTTAAAAACAAAATAGCAATATCTGTCACCCCGTGTGAGCAAGCTGCGCGTTGCGCAGTTTCCGTGCATGGCATATGTTTATACACAAATTTATGCCAAAACCCTTTAAAACAATGCGCATCATGTGTCCTCCGTGTGTACATGGCCTATAACGCGTAACGTGGGCGCGCGGTGCGCGTAGCACACCGCGTGCCTACCGTGCGCGCACGGTGCGCAAAGTGCACCGTGCGTGCACGGCACTAACTGCGTGAAGTGGGCGCGCGGTGCGTGAAGCGCACCGCGTTCCCACCGTGCGTGCACGGCACGAACGGCGTAAAGTAACTTTGCATTTAAAAAAACGTACAAATTCACTGAAAAAACCATAGGTTTCACACACGTTATAGTTAGGAATTCACATTTAAAAAACCTTGCAAATTCACTTAAAAAACCATAGGTTTCACACATGTTATAGTTAGCTGGGCATTTTCCTCGTAAAAAAACAATGAAATTCCCCTGTTATAGTTAGTGCAGGCAACTATAACTCACGCGACCGTAATCCGCTGATGATGACGTCAGATATTACATCACTGATGACATGTGTCTTTCTGAAAATAAAAAATATATATATGTATAGCTAAAAAAAAAAGGAAGAAGACATGGCTATATAAATGTGTAAATACAGTGATGTAAAATCTGACGTCATCACCGGATTACGGTTGCGTGCGTTATAGTTGCCTGCACTAACTATAACAGGGGAATTTCATTGTTTTTTTACGAGGAAAATGCCCAGCTAACTATAACATGTGTGAAACCTATGGTTTTTTAAGTGAATATATATATATATATATATATATATATATATATATATATATATATATTTATATTCAGCGCGCTTGCCTGTTTCTCCGTTCCGTTTTGAAGAAGACTAGAGTAGACCCAAATTCTTCCAAGTGATTATTATTTTGCAATCACCATGTCCCCATGACGCGTTTCGGCCGTTAGAGGCGGCCTTGATCACATTATCATATTATATATTCATATTCTTTTAGCTTCAGTAGCATAGGGGGTTTAGGCTAATCTATTTAATAACATGTTAGAGCTTTTTATGGTATATGTTTTTTTTAACCATGCTGAGATTTTTTAACCCAGGTGTGGAATTGAGAAAACGAGCATGAAAAACATTAGTGTCTACTGGCCACATTTGTTGTCTAATTGTGGCGCAAGTGCTGCATCTGAGAGAACGATAGTTTAAATAAATATTGTAAACTTCCTTTGTGTTTCTTTTTTATCTTATTGTGGACAAGTACGATTGAGAGAGTGAAAGGGTGTGTCTTGTTATCACAATCCCAGACTGGTCCACAGGGCCATTAATGACTCAGGAAGGGGGCAGTGTGACCCCCCCGTAAAGGATTCTGCCCAGGGCTGGGCTCCTGAGGGCCTTTTGGAGGGGGGCCGCACAGCCCCCTTCCCATTTTCTTACATTTCGGCCCAGGGCAGGTTCCCCGGGTCCTCTTGACGCTCTTGGAGAAGGACCTTCCCTCCATGCACATAACCCTGGGGTGGGGGGTCTCCCTGGGGCATAAAGTAATTAAATGTGTCCCGAGAGTCTCACAGAATCACAGTATGCTTTTTGCCATTGTGTTTTTCTTTTTTGGCCCGGGGAAGCGGGGGGCGGGGGGGGGGGGAATGGAGGCAGGGGAGGAGAGGGGCGTCCCTCTGCAAGGGTTCTAGGGCATCAGGGTATTTCTGCCCTGCCCCCACATATCTATTTTCTTTTTACAACATCAGGACTGGGGACTAAGTCCCTGAGTCCTGTAATGGCTGCCAGCAACATTTTTCTCATGTTGCTGGCAGCCAATCTGAGCTCTCGCTCAAGGTGGGAATCTGACTACCGCTGGAGCGAGATGGCCCAAGGAAAATAAAGCTACCACGGCAAATCAGAACGCTCCATTTTAAAACTGGTGCCTGAGAGTCTCAGATTCTAGCGAGCTCAACTGGCCAAATATCTATATTTTTTTTACCCTCAATATCTCAAAACCTACTGAACAGATTAACACAACATCAGGAAAAGCACAATCTGTGGACCAAGATCTAGCTTACTGCCAAATTTGGTGTCATTCCATTCAGCAGTTTTTGCTGTAACCCGTCTTAAAGAAGTCTATGGAAATTCATGAGGAGTTTGCGTTTTGAGATCGCCTATTTTCTCGGCCCCCGCTTGACAGATCACCCTAAAACGTTCCAGGAAGGAGCAGAGGTGGATGATCTTTTTTAGGAATGGGGCTGAAGTTAATAGCTCCATCTATGGAAGAGCATATCTAACTGCCACTGGGGGTGTGGTGTGTGTGTGTGTATATTTGTTTTCTAATTCAGGATTGTGTTTCCATAGGAAAAGCATTTTTTGTTTCCATTACAACTTTGGCACTATTTGACAAATCTTTACAACACTTTCCAAACAAAAAGTCTTACCCGCCTCAACTTCTTCCAGGAAACTTTCGAGGTGATCTGTGAAGCGGGGCAGAGAAAAAAGGGGGGGTCCCAAAACACATTGTTGGGACTGCTGGGGAGAGCCACAGAGCCCCTGTATGCATCCATCCTTGCTGCATTGTGAGCTGCCATTCCTGGTATAATGCTGGCTACACTCGTCATATTGGTGATACCACATCACATATTTCTGGCACCCCAAGTTTAATCGTGGCCAGGCCTTGCATAATAATGACCATCCTTTACAGTATGGTATCTTGCCTGGTATACTGGTGGACCTGGAATGATATTGTGGGTCTATTTAGCAGACTATGCTGTGGACACCCTTGGCTAATAGCTGCCCTGGCATACCATACTGGAGGCTCTCCTTAGCCGATGGTGGCCCCCCAGGCATATTCTGAGAATACTGAATGCAAACTATTCACTGACGTCATGGGCCCAAATAGATGTTTAGTAAAAATGATACATGAAACATAACTAGTGTTCTTTTCACAATCTTTTGTTCATGGGATTTGAGGTTGTTTATCCAAAGTATATGCAATATGAATAATAACCCATGCTGAGTTTGGGGGGGTGGAGGGCGTATTGCTGATGCCATTTCCTTCGTGCCAGAAGGGTGGTCAACCAAATAGTCTTGTCCGATTACTACCTTCACAATAGTAATGTTTGTTAGTTGTATGGGGAAATAATATTTGACTAGAAGTATCCCATATCTTAGTGCGAAGGAGACTTTAAGTATTTAGGTATACATATAGAAAAAGACCAAGATGAGCTACTGCGGGTTAACTATGGCACGACGATGACACGTATTACAGACTGCATTGCCAGATGGATCACGCTTCCCCTCTCTATGGCAGGAAGGACGTCGTTGATTAAAATGGTGATATTGCCTCAGTTGTTGTATCTTTTTTTGAATATCCCCTTTTACCCAGGCAGTTTTTTCTTCCGGCACCTACGCTCAGAGCTCATTAGACTGGTTTGGGGAGGGAAATCACCCCGGCTCAAGTGGGAGGTCCTCACCAAGCCATATAACCAAAGCGGGTTTGGCGTCCGTGATTTTGAGCTTTACTTTCAAGCGGCGCAGGCACATTATGCCTATTTTTGGATACGGCAACCGCGTTACATGCCCCAACTGGCGGCCGAACACTGGCTGGCACACCCGGTCCCCATAGAGGGTGCCTTGTATATCCCAGTACGGGGGAAAGATGCATCACCCACGACAGTGGTGAGTACGGTCACGGCGTGGAATCGAATCACAGCTAAGTTAGGGAATACCTTGTTGTATGCGCCGCTCTTGCCCCTGGTTTACCATCCAAGTGTGCCCCTGCTGCAGGAGGTGGGGTTTCGGAAATTAATGCATAGTATTCACGTCGCGACGTGGGGGGACCTGTACCATAATGGCACGTTCCGTTCTATGGAACACTTATATGCAGGCATCCAACCTTCTCCCCTTGACGTCTTTCTGTATATCAGGCTTCGGCAGGGGATTAGGGCCCTGACACCCGATTTTCCGCAGGAGCCCCCGGCTGTGGCGCCATTGCAACGTATCCTCCTTGATGAGGCCCCTGCAAAGTTAGTCTCTAAAATATATGGAATGGTCCACTCGCTCATGGTTGCCCCGCCTCTGACAGCTCGGGCGAAATGGTACCTAGAACTGCAGGTCCCGTTAACAGACAAACAGTGGGAGTTCTGCCTACAACAGACGGAACGTATTTCGTCTAGTAGTATATTTAGAATCCTACATTATAAATACATTCACAGACTGTATTATACTCCTGCTCGGCTTTGCAGATACCGACTCCGTGAAGATGACAGATGCGACAGGTGCCATGCCCCGGGGGCGGATTTTCTCCACCTGGCGTGGGAGTGTGAAGCGGTGCCCCGCTACTGGGGCCAGATATTTACAGCACTTTCTAAAATGATTAATTCGGAGATTGAACCCTCCCCTATCCTTGCTCTCTTGGGATACATGGAGCCCATACAGGCTACGCACCGCAAATTTATTGCGCTTGCCTTCTTGTTGGCTAAAAGACGCGTTGCGTGTAAGTGGGGCAGAGGTAGGGCCCCCAAATTTAAGGACTGGATGCGAGATCTTACTTACTGTCAGGAACAAATCGGTATATACTCTGAACTCATGCCACCGACATCACGGCCGACAGATATATGGGCTCCACTGCGCTGCTACCTGTTAGGAGGGGAGGCTGCCGTTGGAACTGGGGCACCCGAGTAGTCACTTGCTGGGCGCGCCTGAGCTGCTAGCAGTTTGTCGAGAGGAGGTGCGGTCGTTGGGATGTTGGCTCTGCGTGTACTACATACTAGGAGACTTCAGTCCTGTATACAATATTCACTAGACACCTGGTGTTGGGACGCATGGGGCCTGGCTGAGGGCTCCTCCGGGGGGTGAATGGGCAATGGTAAACTGTAAGCTTCATGTACAGCCCTGCTTTGCTGGGTGTAGCGTAATGTCCATACCTGATGTGTTTTTTTCTTGATTATTGCCTTTGCTGTATTACTTGTGAACGGAATATGTACCCATCTATGCAACCCTGTTTAGTGATGTATGTTCATGCACAATTTTCTACAAATAAAGTTTAAAAAAAAAAAAAAAAGTATCCCATATCTTAGAAACAGCTGTACAATTCCAATCTCTCCTCCCACCCAGGATGGTAGCATGATAATTAGGGTATGGTTGTCTGTTCGACATAGGTTTTTTGAAACCACATAGCAGATATTAAAGGTCAACTCAACTGCCCTGGTGTGCAAAACATCTTTAGCGCCTCTGCAGAGCTATTTCTTTCAGCTCTACTTATTGCGCAAGATATAGATATTACCATTTGCTAGTTTCTAGGCTAAAAGCATACACATGCCATGCTTCATTTATCAAATGTCACAATTCTCGACTTATACAGTCGTGCTGAAGGGCTAGGGCCATAGAATACCACAATCTAGAAGTGCATACAAATTGTTTTTACTTTCACAAATAGTCTGTTCCAAATGGTGGTCATTTAAGTAAGCCATTACTGCAACGCTTAATATTACTTCGGTATTGACTCAATTTGAAGATCTTCCATGATGGTGAACTTCCGTCTGACGAAATAAGATGACAAAACTCCATTATGGGAGGAATAATAAAACCTCGCTTCCACGAAATTCAGAAGAATGCTCTGGGGAAAAAAAGAGGATACATTCCGGACCTGGGTTTGAATCCCAGATCTGATATGTATTTGTCTGACTATCTATATGGAAGATATAGTTTATAGAATTCCTAAAATGATAGAAGTTGTTGAATCTTTTAAAAGAATATTTAAAAAGTCAAGCAGGGGAAATAAACAAATAAAAAAATTTGGACGCATTAGTCTTTTCTCTAAGTCGGCCACAATCCAGCAAAGAAAAATACAACGTGGACAGAAAAGGGAAAAACAGGAAAAAAGACAAGTGCAAAAAAAAACAAAAAAAACGGAGACTATTATAAGATGCTGTGGAAAGCATGCATATATGAAATTATGTTCATAAAAACCAAGTTAAAAGTTTTATCTACACTACCTTCAGGTCAATAAGAAATCCTTCAAATGGTCTGTAAGGATTGTGAATTATGAGATGAAAGTTTAACTGCTGAATAAGTAGAAGTTCGAATTCCAAAATCTGTTCAAGTGCCTTCTCTTGGCCAGAAGGGGTTTCTCGCAAATTGCCAACAAACTGGATACTGGACACATTAAATTCATCTACTTTACAAGCTAGATAAGCACAAGTTAACCTAAAGAACAAAAAAAAAAAAAGTAAACAATTAAAAAAAAGACAGCATTACAATCATGTTGTTAATTGGTGAAAGACGATATTTTTACCAGAATGGTGCATTAAATGAAACAAATCTCCAGAAGTTCTAAGTGGTTAGAATTGTCACTACGAATCAAAAAGATCTGGGTTGCTACTGAGGTAGTAAAATACATTTGGTGAAACGACTGACTTTATTTTCCATCTTGATGAGTAATTTAACAACACTGTGATTTACTCTGCTTCCATACTGGACTCATTAAGCATTTAATATGTAGCAGTGAAGGCTTATGTTCTTAGTTTTGCCCGGATGTGCATGGGGATTTAATTTATATGGGGCATTAGGTACAGGATGCTTTTAGTTTATCATTCATTTATGGGTTCTTGGTGCTAGATCACAATTGTACAAGTGATATAAGATAGGAGCAGAAGCAGCAGCATGTTGTAGAATACCGACACCTTGGAAACATGCACTTGCTTTTCTAGCAAAATCCAACAATGATCAATCAATCAAGGTTTTTTTTTTTTTTTTTAAGTGCGGCTACTCACCTATGAGGGTCTCAAGGCACTTGGAGGTGGGGGGGGGGGGGGGGGGGGGGTGTTTTGGTATGGGCTGCAGGTCCCGAAGGGCACTGAGGTTCAGTCAAAGAGCCAGGTCTCGAGATCCTTCCTGAAGTGGGTCAGCGACAGGGATAGCCTGAGGTGGAGAGGCAGGGTGTTCCAGGTTTTGGCGGGGATGTAGGAGATGGATCTTCTTCCGGTCCTGTTCTTGCAGATCCGAGGGACGGTGGCAAGGGCCTATTCGGCGGAGCAGAGATGTCTGGTGAGTACATGGCATGAGAGGTGGTGGTTCAGGTATGCTGGTCCGGCGTATTGTAGGGCTTTGTAGGTGTGTGTGTGAGGAACTTGAACGTTACCCTTTTGTTGACTGGGAGCCAGTGGAGTTCTCGCAGGTGTTCGAAGATGTGGCTGTGGCGTGGGATGTTGAGTCTGGCTGCTGCATTCTGAATGTTCTGTAGTTGCATGAGGAGTTTCTGGGTGACCCCTGCGTAAGAGTGCGTTACCATAGTGAAGTCTGCTGCTGATGAGCATGTGGGTTGAATCCCCACTGAGGCCAGTCTTTCTGGCCTCAGTGAGGATCCATCTGAAGGCCTTTGGAAGAGAGCGAAGAGTGTGGAAGCATGATGAGGAGATGGCATTGATCTGGCAGTTCATTGTGATCGAGGTGTCAAGTATGATGCCGAGGTTTCGTACGTGGTCCATGGGTGTGGGGGATTCCTAATGTGGCGGGCCACCGGGAGTCTTCCCAAGCAGAGGTGTTGGGCCCCAGGATGAGGACTTCGGTCTTGTCCAAGTTGAGCTTGAGGCAGCTGTCTCTAATCCAGTTAGCAAAGGCAGTCATCCCGTTGTGGAAGTTGTTTCTAGTGATTGTGGGCTCGTTTGTGAGGGAGAGGATCAGCCGGATGTCGTCAGCGTAGGAGACTATGTTGAATCTGTGGTTCCAGACTATGGCTGCGAGCGGGAAATGTAGACGTTGAAGAGGGAGGAGACCTGGGGAACTTTACAGCTGATCTCCGTAGGTTCTGAGAGGAACGGTTTAAGCCTGACTAGCTATGTTTTACCAGTGAGGAAGTAACGGATCTAGTCCAGTGCTTTGTTGGGGATGCCGGCGTAGTGGAGTCTCGTGCTTAGGGTGCGGTGAGAGATGGTGTCGAAGACGGCCAAGAAGTCCAGGAGGATGAGGGCTGCTGTTTCTCCCAGGCTGAGGAGGGTGCGGATGTCATCGTTGGCAGTGAGTAAGGTGGTCTCAGTGCTGTGGTTGCTTCGGAAGCCAGATTGAGAGGAGTCCAGGACCTGGTTAGTGTCGATAAACGTTGAGAGCTGGGGTTGATGGCCTTCTCGATGACCTTGGCTGGGAAGGGGAGCAGGGAGATGGGTCTGAAATTCTTGAGGTCAGTCGGATCAGCGGAGGGTTTCTTCAGCAGGGGGTTGATCTCGGCGTGTTTGGCGGCAGTGCCAGATGGCGCACCAAAGGCAAGCCCACCTGCACCTGGACCACGCCCAGCACCACAGACCCTGGTTCTCGGACCTTCCACTTATACGATGCCTGCACACTCCTCACCCTAGACACCACCTGCCACCTCACATTGCTGAAAGACACCCAGGGACCGAAACTGCAGCTGCACCCTCACCCACCTCCGCACTCCATCACTTCCCGCTGCCCGTCCGACCCACAGCGCACCCGACCGGCTCAGCTGCATCCTCCGCAACACGCACTCCCTTCACAAACCAGTCACTCAACTCCGGGTCCTCCTCAACTCTGACTCCCCCAACATTGTCTTCCTCATGGAAACCTGGACGAACCATAGCTCGGGCCCAGACATGGCCACAGTCATTCCCAACGGCTACGAGGTCACCCTAAAGGACCGCACTAACCGACCAAGAGGAAGCATCGCCATAGTCCACAAGAAGTCTCTCTGCATGGCCACACATTCAGACAACCCAACAACAACCATAGAACATCTCCACATACAGGTCCAGACCAACTCGAACACCAGCCTTCGAGGCACCCTCGTCTACAGACCTCCTGTCCTCCGCCCACCCTTCACTGATGCCATAATCTACATCATCGCACCCCAGGCTCTCGCATCTACTGACTACATCCTACTCAGCGACCTCAACTTCCACCCGGACAACCCCAATGATCAGCTCTCCAACCCACGCAGCGGGACACAAGCTGGACCCACCAGCGAAAACATCTACAGCCACACCTCTGAACTTCTCTGGACCGACCACCACTGCGTTTATTTTGCCTTCACCAAACTCACCGTACATCACCAGACCCACTGACACCCACCTGCTGTAACAAGCTCACCAAAGAACACCTCTGCACCACACTTAGCACAACTACATCGCCGAAATCCACAGACGCCAATCCCGCAGCACGCAACCTCCACCCATGTATTTCCAACTGCTCTGACGCGTTGGCGCCCCTCAAAAAAACACCTGGCAGCAACACTCCTAGAAAGCCCATTGGTGGACTGTTCCCATGAGGCACAGGGTCAAGACTGATTTGCATATGGCTGGGTCCAAACTGGGGTGGCGTAGTGGGCAGAAGAACGATGGATTTAACCAAGATCTCTTGACTGGGGAGAGTGTCTGAATCATTCAGCATTCCGTCCATCATTTGTTGCAGTTACACTTTTCGTCCTAAGTGGGATGGGTATGCCTAGACGTGGGTCCCTTGCTCACTGTGCCACTGGATTCAAGTTAGCCTGGCGGATGAAGGGTGACATTCATTGAAACTGGTTCCAGGATGCTCGTTTCCGGTCCAGGGAGGACCTGGCTTGGCAGTTCGGTCTGGACTGTTCCCATGAGGCACAGGGTCAAGACTGATTTGCATTTGGCTGGGTCCAAACTGGGGTGGCGTAGTGGGCAGAAAAACAATGAATTTAACCCAGATCTCTTGACTGGGGGAGAATGTCTGAATCATTCAACATTCCGTCCATCATTTGTTGCAGTTACGCATCCACGAGTCCAGGCACACCTGTAGACGGCTTGAGAAGAGATGGAGCAACAACAAAACCCCGGAGGCCAACTAAGACCACAAAGCTGCTGTTACCGCACACCACCCCTTCCTCAAAACTACAAAGAAAACGGCCCTCCAAGACAGAATCAACCCCAATGCACACAACAACTAAGAACTCTGTGCCATTGTCAAGGAGTTTGCCAAGACCAACAGCGAAACCACGGAAGTCCCACCTTCCCAAAACCTCCGCAACAAACTCTGCACCTACTTCCATCACAAGATCATGCAGATCTACGACAACTTCAACATCCAAACCCATCCATCACTTCCGCCACCATCACTCCATCGAGACCGCCACCTTCCCTGACGACTGGAAATTAAGTAGTAGGAGGGCTAGACAGCTGGGAGGCGAGAAGAGGGAAACGCGGTGCTGGAAGGCATCGGGCCGCAGAGGTCGAGCAGGGGAACGGCACAAAAGAGGGTGAAAAAGTGAAAAGAGTAAGCAGAAAGGGGGAAACAGACAAAAAAAAGTTTTTAAAAAAAGAGTGCAAAGATGCTCCCCGCTAGCCCACCAGGGATGAGGCGCAGGCGGGAGCCTGCGGGTGGAGGAGGGCCTACAACACCAACAAGCAAGGGTCAGTGGACCTGAAAGGGGTAGCAGCTACCAGGTGGAACTGCGCAGGGGGGGGAAGCAGTTCAATGACAAGGTCAGCGAAAATGATTAATCTTGTACTTTGCCAACAGCCATCATATCAGATGGATCTTCAACTCCGCTTCACCTTCAGTCTTTACATGGTACCATTGGATAAGTTATGACTGGCAACAGCATCAAGATCCTGCACTAACAACATACAATTTCAGCTCAGAATCTCCCACTCATCAACAACAATGGATTAGAGCCTGCCTTTAGCCAACTGAGGACTGGATGCCAAGTTCCCACCTAAAGACACAATTCCTTGGGTCACCAAAACCACCTAACAACCACAGATTTAAAGCCTGGCTACTCGATATGACCTATAGGGCTTCACCAGAATTGATTCCCAATGCAAAATCAATTGGATTCCCTTTTGACACAACCGTTCATTCAAAGAGCACATGTAGGAAACTGGGTTTTTGTTGCAGTAGCCTCCCCCCCCCCCCACACACTTTTTGCCTGGAATTTAATACAATTTTAATTGAAGTGTACTGAAATCCTGCTAACCAGGTCCCCAGTACCAGTGTTTCCCTAAAAATGTACACATGTTCCCCCAATAAGCAATACCTTAACCATTCTCTGTAAGTCCCCAGTAAATGGCACTCCTGGTACTTATGGCCTAGGGGCTGAAGATCAAATTATGCCACACTCAGGGACCCTCACCAAACTCATGCAAGACTGCCAGTGCAGTCTGCGTGTTTTAGTGCAGACAAAAGTAAAAACACAACATGAGACACATCCATGTGTGCCATGTCCCTAAACACTGCATGCAATATTTGTAAGTCACCCCTACAGCAGGCTTTTCAGCACTAAGGCAGGGTGCCTTATAATACATGTGTGGGCATATCTACGTGGGCAGATATGCCCCTGTGCTGATCACTCTTATTACTGCCAGTGCAAGTGACCAGGGAAGCCATTTTAAGACACGAGCTGGACACTGGTGAAAACGAGTTCCCCAGCTACATGATGGCTTCACTGAAGATAGGGATGTTTGGTATCAAACCTCTCGTATTAATAAACCCACTGATTCCAGGGTTGAATTTATTAATACATTCACCCAAAGGGCACCTTAGAGGTGCCCCCTGAAAACCAACCAGCCTCAGGTGTATTGACGGACTGGTTTCTGCTAGCCTGCCACCCTGACACGTTTGACCTTCCAGGGTGAGAGCCTTTGCTCTCATGAGGTCAGAAACAAAGCCTGCCTGGGAATCCCACAGCATGACCTGTTGACTAGCCTTCCTAGGCTGGCCAGCTTCAAAGAAGCTGCCACCTTTGAATTGAGAGTCTGGCTCCCCTCACAGGAGAGGAAGCCGAACCCCTTTTGTCAGAGCCCTGCGGCAAGTGGACAGGTGGGAAAATTAGCTAGTCAGGTAGGTGTGCTCACCCCTAGGCTAGTGCCAACCCTAGGTGACCTAACCTGATGTAGGTAAGCCTTTTCAGAAGTGGCCATCTGCGTGATGGTAAACTTAGAAACTCTGGGACAGGGTTATGCCCACTTACCACAGAAGAGGTTGTATAGGGAGGTGTAGTGACCCCAAGGATCAGTAGCCCTAATGTCCCTAAAGAAAATCAGATCTGTCTTCTTCCTTCAGGTTGACAAGATGTGAAGAGTCAAAAAAGCAAGAACAGAAGATTTAGCAACTGGCTTGGCGCCAACCCTGCCGGCCTGCTTAATTCGACAATTGCCCCAAAGACAACTTGTCCTGTAGCTGCTGAGTCTCCAAAGCCTGGGAGACCTGCCAGCCCTTCACCAAGGAACCAAGACCTCCAGTGGGACAGGGGAACTGTCCCCTGCATCCTCCCAAATAAGAACAGTGAGGACTCTGAAACCGCCAAAAGCAAGCGCTGCCAAGCACGACTGCACCAGAGGCCCCCAGCCCGTGTCGAAGTGTGCCAATGTGGTCCCCAATACCTCAAAAGACAGAGTCCACTGCAGATGTGCCCCTCGTGAACTCTCTGATGCCACCAGCAGCCTCTTTGTGCAGGCCCTCTCAACTGCGAGTATTGCCGTATGGAGAAACTAGACACCCCAGTGACCCTCTGCACCCGGACACTCAGGCTCAAGGAGAAGAGGACCAAAGGTATTCCCACATCGCACCAACATTGCAAGACCGAAACCCACTTGTTGGTTTCCCTGGACTGACTACTCAGTCCCTCACTGCAGCATCTTTGTGACCGGACCGATCCCCATCTGATTCAATCCAAGAGACTGGTCCTGCAAGCCGCTGCAGAGAACTGGTATGCCATATTTGTTATTTCCTCCAATAGGATAACATTGCAGCCTCTGAAAATTGCACTTTTTAAATACAAAATAATTCCTATTGCAAAATGTACTTACCTGATCGTATTGATTCTAGTGCCTAAATATTTTATATATATATATATATATATATATATATATATATATATATATAGGTGTTATTTTTATAAATTAGTTTGGCTCTCCTTACTGAGTCATGTGTCTCACTTATTGACTATTGTGTGTATTGGTGAATAAACACTTCCCTCTGATAAGCCTAAGGCTGGTTGACCACACTGCCCTCTAAAAGAGCACCTTGGGGTTGCTAGAGCAAGTCCCCGTTCACTGGTAATGGATTATCTGGACTCTTTGCGCGATACCCCTCTTTTTGGTATATCATATAAAGAGCCAGGTTCCTAAAACGTGGACAGTGAGATGTTCCCAATTTTCACTCAAGTTAAGAATTCTGTAGTAAAGAAGATTAAGCATGGATACTAGAGCTCCTGATCTTGTTGTAAAATCCAAACTTTCCTATCTATTGGTGAAAACAAAATCCCCAAATTATTAAAGAGCAATTGAACTGGTGGACTCTGAAGCTGGTGATGGTCTAGTGAGACATGGTAAAACAAGTTGAACGCACAAGCCCTCATGTTGAACGTTTTGAAGTCTGACCCAGATAGGAAAAGATGAGATATAACAAGAGTTGTCCAAGTAAACAAGGTTGGACTGTGCAAAGTTGTAAAAAAAGAAAAAATAACTTGTCATTTAAGTAATATGGGCAACACATGAACAAATTTGAGTGAATAATGCCATAAGGACAGCCTGCCTGACTAACAGGAGTAGGACATGGGCTGAGCACAGAGGGCAAGAATACAGACAAACAATCTTCTGCTGATCAGTTAAATACTAAGACCTCAGTCTTTGTGGTTTAATGATCTCCGTTGTGTCAGATTTTGGACTGGTCTATTTTAATAATTCAAATCCTATTGGACAGTAGAGAGGAAATCTGGTGAGAGAAACAACCTACCAAGGCAGCCTCTATTGTTGGTAATGTAAATGTGCAATCGCTTTTGGAATCCAACTAGATTTTTTAGAATAGGGCATTAAATGATGTCTCCATGATGATGCCAAAGAATTACGTATAATTGCTTATCGAAGACTTGCATCCCTACAGTACCGGATGTTTGTGCAGGGTATTAAATGGGCTTACAGCGATGATAAAGAGGACTCTCCTCCACCATGGGTTGGTCTCTTTTCTTTAACCCACCAAGTTTTCTTGGTGAATATTTGGCGTTTAGCTATCCTGCAGTGGAGCGCACATCTCACAACGTTGAGCATGGAGGCCAAGGTTCGTGGCCTTGAGGCGACTAAATCTTTCAAATGATGCCTAAAAATCACCAAGCAAGTGCTATTAGATCATAAAGTCAGCAGGCATGATAGTTCAAGATTCCTACTATGACTGGTACGATAATGAATGCCCTAAAAAGAAGTAAGCGCTCAGTGCTGGCCTAAGAAAAAGAAGGACAACCTCAGGGCGAGGCCGTGTCAATGGAAGCTCAAAGGTCTTATTAGCTTCTCATAGGATATAAGAATAAAACTGGCACAACAAGGTCTGGAAAGCCTTAAAATATGCAATCAACCTGAAAGAAACAAAAAAGTTCTGGGAAATCGTAGGGCGAGGCTGCCCAGATCCATGAAAGGGTTTGGAGGCCAATATAAGTCTTTTAAGATGGCTGGAGCATTTCTCCACACTATGCCAAGTGCCCATGGAGGATGATGGGGAAGAGTAAAGATGGATTTGAAGGGATCCACACAGAACCAAGCCGAAACCACGGCTCTTCTGTGCAACCATGTCCATGAAATTATCTCCTTCAGTAAAACTGAAGTATTCCATGCCATCCAACATCAAAAGCTGGGAAAAACCCCAGGCCGTGACCAGGTGCCCACATATATGCTCAAAAGGAACCTAGACATGTGGCTGGGCCCTCTGACAGTTGCCTTTAAAGCTATCCTATTGGAAGGCTTGGTCCCAGATTCCTGGAAGTCATCTGTAATAGTCCCCATCCATGAAAAAAAGGGCCGAGGGGGTGATCTTTCTTACTACCACCCGATTTCGTTACTGGAAGGAGTAGGTAAAATCTTTGATAAGCGGTTGCTTGACTGCCTGGAGACTTGGATGGGGGACAACTGCATAATGTCTCACCTTCAAGGCAGCTTCCACAGGGGCCAGAGCACGATCAATCGAGCCCTGTGACTACACATGATTTGTTCGAAGTACACGCTATGGAAATCACCACGCTTCCTGGTCTTTATAAACCTATGGGCCACTTTTGACAGTATGGACGGAACTACATTATGGCGTATCCTGAAGGACCATGCTGTTCCCAAGTATCTACTGAATCTGCTAATTAGCCTTCATACAGGAAAAAAAGCAGTCATAAAATATTGCCCCAAAGGAGAGTGCACAACCACATTTGAAATATACTCAGGGGTCAGGCAGGGTTACATGCTGGCACCAGCTCTATTTAACATCTAGATCAATGACATAGGGAAGACGCTCATCGACCTTGTCCAGGATGTAACCAAGCTAAGCATGCACTGAACTGTCCATGCAGGCTGCAAACGTTTCTGTAAATCGAAGAAACTAACAATAAGTGTGCAGAAAACAAAGTTAATGGTAATGAAATCAAGGGCCAAATTAAAATCAACCTTCAGAATTTATGGCAACCAAATAGAACAGGTTAAAACCTTCGATTACCTGGGCATACAGCTTGATGAGGAGTTTCTCTGGGGCAGACAAGTAAACAAGGTTAAAATGGTCTTTTCCCAACAATCTGGGGCAGTACGAAGATTTACGAGCAAGTGTAATAATCGCCTGATAAAGCCGGCTTTGTCTTTGCACAAAACCAAAGCAATAGCTGCAAGCATATATGGTTCTGAAATTGGAGACACCCAAACATACAGGCCCTACAAAAAGTGGAAAATACCTTCCTGAAGCGACTGCTACACCTAGGCCCAGGGACACCAATGGTAGCGTTCAGAGCTGAACTGGAAAGGACGTCTGTGGCAGATTTCATCGCTTTCTGACCTGTAAGCTACTGCATACGTCTCTGGACTAAAATCCCTTTTGCAGAGTACCTAAAGAGCTTGGCACTAGAGGCTCCTTGGGGGCCAACTACCCCTCCTGTTACCTCCAGTAACTCCCACACAGCGGGATTTCTGAAAGGTTGTCGGAGGCCACGCCCCCTTTTTCCACCACTCTGCAAACGCGCCTCGTGGCGCTCTGCTGGTTGGAGAATATAGTCCCCTAGGATGCGGAGGGTCCTTGGGGACCAGGAAACCCTTCTGTTACCTCCAGTAAATCCCAGACAGTGGGTTTACTGAGAGCTGGTCAAAGGCCCCGCCCCCTTTCTCTACTACACTGCAAACATGATTACTAGTTTAAAGAAACATAGAAATTCACCCAAAAACCCACAGGTTCCAGGGACGTTATAGTTAGGAATCAGCATTTAAAAAACCTTTGAAATTCACTGAAAAACACAAAAGGTTTCAGGAATTTATAGTTCAGAAATGGAATTTAAAACTTACAAATTCATTGAAAACAAGCATTAAAAATGCAATAGGTCTCGCCTTTCATTATGTTAAAGCCGTTTGTGTTGCTATACAATACCATTAGCAAAGCAAATGGCTTTAACTTAATCAAAGGCGAGACCTATTGCATTTTCAATGCTTGTAATACCCATGTCCTGGGTACCAGAGGTACCCTTTACTAGGTACTTACAGGGGTGCTATTGTCTTCGCTAATTGGGTTGCAATTAGACATTTACCTGTTTTAAGGGAAAGAGCACTGACACGGGGGCCTGGTTAGCAGGTACCCAGTTCACAATCAGTCGAAAAGCATCAGTACTAGGGCAAAAGGTGGGGGTAACCATGCCAAAAGGGTACACTTTACTACAGAACCCAAAAGCTGGGGCACTGGAGAGATACAGATAGTGTGAGGCCCATTGGCTTTGAGCACTAGAGAAGTTCAGATACTGTGATGGCACGGGTTGGGATCTCAAGATGGGTACAGATAGTGTGAGACCCCTGGGTTGGGAGTGCTGTGGACTTACAGCCACACTCCTGGAGCTTGGAGCACTGGAAAAGTACAGATAGTGCGAGTCATGAGAATTGGGAGCCTAAGAGAGGTACAGATAAATGAAGTGCCAGGGGCTGGGAGCACTAGAGAAGCACATATAGTGTGAGGTCCTTGGGCTGGGAGCACTAGGAAAGTACAGATAGATGGGGGGGGGGTAAGCGGCAGCATGAACGCACGAGGGGCGGGGGAGTGAGCGTGTCAGCATGGTGAACGTGCGAGGGGCGGGTGGGAGTGAGCGCGGTGAGTGAGCGCAGAAGCGTGGTGAACCTGCTATTTAGACAAGATGGCGTCAGACTGTCCACAGCCCGTACGGATACGCGCAGGCTGTCTGCATTGGACAAATGGCAAGAGCAGCCATCTTTGTCAATGCAGACGCGTGCATGCAAGCATTCTGGAGAATTGATTCCAAAAGGTCCTCTCCATGGCGAGAGCAGCGCATGCGCTGCTTTTGCCAGGCGAGACCTAAAAACAAAGGTTACAGGGATGTTATAGTTAGGGTCAGGTTTCAATCGTACAAAACCAGTGAATTTCAGCAGTTATAGTTAGCTGAGCTAACTATAACTTGCGCCCACGCAATGCACTGCTTGAGGCCTCACATATTACATCGCATATGACATGGCCAGTGACATCACTGATAACATCATTGATGGCAAATACCTCCCTCCTAACCAATTCTGCTCTCGCACAGGTGCACTTTTTGCAGTACTTGCTTATACAAGCTTCTAAGGCTCTACCTTTTTAAGCCTCAGCTGACATGGTTATTAATCCTTTTTAGCTTCTCCACCTGCCTGTTGGATAGCCACTACACCACTTTTCAGACGCACAAAGCATTGAATAAAAGCTTCAGTTTTTATTTGTAGTTAGACATGACATTCCTTGTTCGAGCCAGTCCTACAAGTGGGTGTCGTGCAGTTGTTTTAATACATTTATGTCTTGGCTCCTTGTGTCTCACTACAGAGGCTAGCTATAGTCTGTTTGTGCCGTAGCGAAGGACAGAGGACATAGCTATGTTGCTGAGGGAAACCCACATGGCTCTACTCTTTGTCCTCTAACGCATCCTAAAGCTAAGCAGATAGCATCATGATTGCCTGAAACCGAAGAAATGAGGCATGCTAGTAAAAAGGGCTTATGTGGAAGGGAATGTCTTTTTTCTCTTTTAGTCCTATGTATCATTTGGGGCTTGAATTGTACAAAGATTACATAAGTCAGGGGTCCCTTCGTACTTTGTATTTTATGTTTTTATTATTGTATGGCTTTAGTGTAAAGCTGAATCAAACTTGATTGATGTTTAGCAAAAGCTCCTTTGATGTATTTTCTGATAGACAGAAACTTGCAGGTTACTATTCAGAAACAAATGGCCAAACTTCCTGTGTCATCTTGAATAGAACAATCATATGTAATAAAGCAAATAAAGAATAAATACATGATTAGCAATTAAGCAACAGAAATATTCAGGCAGGTAGAAGCATGTAACTGTGAAAAGAGGCAGTATGAAGTTCACATGCAAGGTAAGGTGGTCGATGTGAAAGTATTTTGTATTCTCATGGTCTGGGTGTAGTCTGGAATTAGTCACTCTAGAGTTACAGTTTCTGTATCTTTTTTAAATGGTGCTTCCTTTACCAAAACTTTGTTGGTCCCTGAACTAATCATGTGTAGATCACTCAGAGAGCTAAGTATACCGTAAGTTAGACAATTACAAACTGAAACTATTACCTACATTATAATTCGAGGATGGTACTCCATTACCGAGTTATTCATGTAAAAACGTTTAAAGTACATACTCGCAGTTCCCTGCAGAAAAGAAAAAAAAATCATGTATTAGGGAATCGGAAAGTTTCTTACACCGTGTAGCTATAGCACATCATTTAAACCGATAAAACATAGCTCAGAGTGTAACAAAATCAAGTACCCCATTTGTGAAACACACAGTTTTAAACTTTTTATTTTTGCAGCTCTATGCTGGCTCCAATTGAGACATTCTGGATTTCTATTATAAGTATTTAGACACAAAATTGCACAACTATTCAGTAGTGCTTAATTCACTATTTGTAACACTGCTGTCATTAAAACTGATTTTGCATTACTCACAAGTTAAGAATCTGTATTTTGTGCTGTGTGTTTGTAAAAGAGAACTGCTTCATATGGCCTTACCTGAGCAAAGCATTCAGCATTAATCAGGCTAGACCTAGAGAGGTTCACACCAACACTATCCATCCTAAATCCATTATGACTGACAGGGACAACCGAGAGGATATCCACCAATACACTTTCATGTCATCATGCATCAGCAATTACATCAAAAACAGGGAAAACCTCCAACAATTGTTTTCTGCACAGAATGCATCAACGATATAGAGTTGACTTTATGATGATACAGAACATTTTTGAGATTCAAAATAGTCCCTCATTACTGACAAAGCAAGAACTCCACATGCGGCATAAGTATACACCAAACAGACTAAAGCATGTGGTGAAAGAGTTTACAGCTCTAGGTGGAGCGAAATATATGTACATTTTAACAACAGGTTCAGCTGGCTATGCTGTTAAGGCAGACCTACCAAGCATTAGCAAAGCCAGTAGGTACCGCCTATGCGACCGGTCTGTCGTGTCGTTTTGCAAGCACGGACATCATGTATGTGCACATCTATAAAATGACATTGGTGCCTTTTTGCACAATGAAAGGTATATTCCTAGGCAATCACAATAGATATAGATATCAGCCACTAGGTCAAGTGATGTAAAACTGAAAACGTTAGAAAGACTTTTAATAAGAACCAGTGTACCATACAATAGTAAAGATTAAAACATTTTTTTATTGTTGTCAGTGTAAAATCATATTTTATGTTTAAATCAACGTAAAACTAAAACACAATACAATTTCTAAAAATGTACATGAATTTTATAAAAGAACAAAACTTTAACCAAATATAAATTGGAGTACAAATACAATGACATGAAAAACCTATTTCAATAGACGCAATAAAATAATGAGAGTGAGTCAAAGTGTAGACATTCAAAATATATGAAGTTGCGGCAATAGATTATCTTCTGCCCAGCACTGCAAGAGGCATAGGTAAGTCACCCTTAAGGCAGGGTGCCCCATATCTCATGTGGGGACCTATCTGGATGAGCAGACAGGTCCCTTAAATATCTAACACCATTCTCAGATATTATAAGTGCACAGTAAAGCCATACTGAGTATATGGTTTGGAAATTGGTCACTACGAGATTCCTAGTACCATAATGGCTTTACTGAATCCTGGAATGTTTGGTATCAAACATCTCAGAATAATAAACCTGCACTGATTGCAGTGTCAGATTTATTATTCCATGCACTCAGGGATCCCTTCTAGAGGGGACCCCTTTACCAAGGCAAACCAACCACTGGTGGGGTCCTGACTGGTGAACACCAGCCTGCCACCACAAGACAGGTTTCTGGACCCCTGGGGTGGATGCCTTCGCTCTCAGGGCCCAGAAACAAAGCCTTTCTTAGGCAGAGGTGCTCACACCTCCCCCAGGTCAGGAAGAGCCATCTGTGGCACGGGATCATCAAAGGACTTGCTGCCTTTGCAACACGACCCCCTATCAGGGGCAGGACCCCTTCCTGTCTCAACCCCTTTTTTGGCGGTAAACAGGACAGTCCAGAAGGTGTGCCCACCTCTGCCAACCCCAGCCCTCAGGTGGGGGAGGAGAGGTGAAACACACTCTTCAACGCCCGCCATCTTGCAGATGGCAGGCACCCTCCAATCAGGGTCAGGGATTGGAGTGGGGTGAGCACACTAAGGGTTTAGTCACACTAGGATCAGTAGCCCATTGGCTGCTAACCTGCTACCGCAGTAACGCCCCTAAATACAGTATTTAGGGGCACCCCTGAACCCAGCTCGGCAGTTCCCGATGAACATTGAAGACTGGCCCGACGAAGAGTACACAACACAGAAGACACAGGCAACAACTGAATTCGCCCCAGCCCTACCGGCTGCATGCACCTTCGGAAAGCCCTGAAGCCAAGAAGAGGTCGAATCAGGGATCAGCGACCTCCACAAACTATTAACGGATGACCCACTTCCACAAAGACTCCAAGACTTCTGAGGACAGCGGCTCTGTCCACAAAAGAAACTAAAACAAAAACCTCCAGGCCCTGCAAAACAGTGAAGCCTCACCTTCCGGACCTACCTCTGCACCCGACGCCCATGGCCCGAGGCCAGAAGGCCCACCGTTCCAGAAGAGGTTCCCCAGCTGTCCGGAGTCTGAATCCAGTGACGGATGTCGCCTCCAAGCCCATGTGTCAACGCCTGCAGCCTCAACACCCAGACCCCTCCACCGCAATCTGCCTGGTAAAGGGAAATCCGACATCAAAAGACACCCTTGCAGCCTCCGGGCCTTGAACCTACCAACCAGTTCCAAAGGTGTTCTGATGTCCCCCTGCATTCGAAGTTACTTACCTGGCTGTTGGTTTCCCTCGTCTGGCTTCTTGACAGACACCTGCATCCCGAGACCAATTTTAAAGATCACCATAGAAAAGCATTGAGTAACTGATGCCACGTAAGCACTGTGCACTCAACCGCCCCCTTGCCACTGGTGGTGCAGTTTTAGTGCTGCCTTGGGTCCCCCTTTGCCCTCACCTAAACCCCAGAGATCTGCTTACTAGCCTTATTGGCCTGCCAGACAGCAACCTCAATATGCCGTGCCCCTAATCCCCATTGGCTAGCATTGGCAAAAAGTACCGAACTTTGCACTCTGCACCCGGCCGCCCTAGTGCCGCTGGCAGTGCAATTCCAGTGCAGAACCAAACCTTGGTTGAGCACCCAAAAGAGATTTAATGTAAACCGTTTTACTTACCTGCAAGTGCTAGATTTGTTTTCCAGCATAGGATTATATGGTGGGGTTTGTTTCTGAAAAATGGTCTAAGAGCTGTCTTATACTGCAAACAAAAGTAACTTAGTGCCTTGAAAAGCGTTAATCTGTTTCCTAATGTCCTGTGTTGCTTGGACTATGTTACTCGTTCCCAAAGTAGAAAAGTAATCTAGAAGTAATTTCAAATGTTTTTTAAAAGCTTACAAAGCATTTTCTCTACTGCACAAGTAATCTGAATGTTCCTACCTACCAAACCAGTATTAACTGTCTTTGAAAAGTAACATTGTATGAAGAGTTTAATTTACCAACTACTAAGTAGATCTTGGTTCTAGAAATAAAACAACAAAATAACTTTTAATACAAAGTATTGGTCTGGATTCAGTCGGAGTGTGTGACAACACTTTTTACCTGAGTGTAGACAACAAATGCTTAACACTACCCTCATGATAAGCCTGACTGCTCAACTACATTACCACAAAAGAGAGGACGGTATTATCTACTTTAGCCTCT
The DNA here is from genome assembly GCF_964204655.1 of Triturus cristatus. Taxonomy (NCBI): domain Eukaryota; kingdom Metazoa; phylum Chordata; class Amphibia; order Caudata; family Salamandridae; genus Triturus; species Triturus cristatus. Next base: position 548,305,827 of record NC_140581.1, read on the forward strand.
GCTATACCTCTGGGGATCCACTGGACTCTGTATATACTATTCCAAAGTAAGGTATAGTGTGCACAGAGTCCGCTTCCTACAGATGGTAACAGAAAATGGTACATGGGAAAGACCAACAAGACTGACAAACTGGAGCACCAATAACAAGCAAGCAAATGAGAGCGAGAAGGAAAGTCAAACAATAGTAAGCAATGGGAGGGCTACACACCCCTCCATGTATACTGTAAGCCACTACACGCCTCACAACAAACAGTGCATGCACTGTGAAAAGGCTCCACCTACAAATGAGTTGGCAGCACCCGATTCGAATGCCACATCCTATGGCCTTAAAACATTTGCTCTCCAGGTACTACAACCAAACTTTAACATACTCTAAACAGTTAAATACCTTTCAAAAACTTGAGGACTTATTCCGAGAACCATAAAATAAATCTACTTGGGATTACTTAAACTTTGTTCTACAATTCTCCAATCCGTCTACAACTTAGTACAAGTTAATGATGCAGCTCACAAAAGTAACCTCTAAAATTTGAGAAATAGGATCTCCCATCCCATGGAGTTGAGCATACAGGATGGCATCCCATCTGAATTCCACCCTTCTATAGCCGATGGCTGCCATAGGCTTAGGCGGTCATCTACAAGAAATATCACTATTACACTTCCCTCGTTGAAGATTTTTTCGACCCAGTCCACCTCCAACGTATGGCCCGGAATATCCATCTCTTATGTGGTTTCAAGATGTTGAATGAGTATAAGAGCAACGGGCAAATGTCAAAATAACAATTTTAATGCACAGGTCTGGCCTCATGTTGGATTGCCCCTTCACCTACAAAATGAAAGAAAAGGGCCTGATAAATTCAATACATACTGGTCAGACTACATGGCAATACATTTCCCACTGCACATCCCTTTGCCACCAAGACTGTCATGCACCTGCCCAGAGTGACCCAATACCAGGAACACTCCTAAGAAATAAGCGCTGGAAATGCAGATAGGTCTCACCTCTAGGCCATATTGGCTTTGCCAATGTTTTTTGGTGATGCTGTACCGCATCGCCAAGATGCTAGTCAGCATGGCCAAAAGAAAAAAGGAGAAAAAAAACCCGCAATGACACAGTCGTGTCATTTTAAAAGGTATGTGTGGGCCTCATTACGCATACTCGAACAAAGTGATACAGCGCCTTTTTTTTTTTATTTACCATTCCGAGATGGACAGATGCATTTTTTTAAATGAAAAAGTAGTCCAGCAAAAGCGCCGTTTTTGAAGGCAGAGCGGCTAACAGCAATTTGCTGCCTTGTCCTCGCAAGGAGAAAACAACCATTGAAAATGCAATAGGTCTCGCCTTTGCTTAAGTTAAAGTCTTTGCTTTGCTAATGCTATTGTATAGCAAAGCAAATGGCTTTAACTTAATCAAAGGCGAGACCTATTGCATTTTCAATGCTTGTTGTTTTTAACGGCTGCGTTTACTGCCTGTGTTTTTTCTCTTTTTGTCCTGTTGTGTGGTATGCACGGGTTAAATGCGTGTGAGTGACAAACAGAAGTTCTGTTTGAGTGAAGGTAGCAAATGTGTCTCTAATATGAACATTACATAAGAACTCAGGGACAGTGAATCATGCATACCTGCAAAATTGCAAGTGAAGTTTCCACTTAAATTATCCCGACTTACCTCCTCGCAATGAAGCAAAACTACAGTTGTAAAGCACAAAATCATAAGCAAGAGTGCGCATGTACCTCTGGACAGAGATAGAACAAGGGTTGACAAAGCCGGTAGGTTAGGGTTTAATGTGTTAATAATGCACGTGCATGCGTTGCAAGCACATTCAAGCCAGACAAAGAACCAGAAGGCTCCTTTCACTTGGCTGCAGTCCTGTTTTTGTTTCTCTGTCAAATAAAGTTAGAATGACAGGGAGGCTTCAGTATAGCCCTTGTTTCGTTTCTACAACATAGATGAAAGGAAGGAAGGTGGTGGGGATAATGAGGAGCGAGACACACAGGAGCCCCGGGTGACAGAGAACAACCCTTCTGAGCCAAGATGTGACTGATAACGTTTCAAGCCAACACCTTACAGAGGATGCTCAAAAACAGGGAACGGTTGAAGGGGACGGACCAAAAGCCCACTCTAGGAGATTATTATAAATATGTCTGCATGACAGCTGTGCTATCAACTCAGCTCTATAATGCGTGCAAACCTTCAAAAACACACAGGCAATTGTGCACGTACGCGCGCACACACTCCTTCAAAAACCACTGGCAGTTGTGCACACACTCCTTCAAAAACACAGGCAACTGTGCGCGCAGGCACACACACTATTTAAAAAAACAAACAAAAAAAAAAACACAAGCAATTAGACACGATACTCCAACTGCTGTCAGAAATGTATAGAGAGCTTTTTCGCAGGGAAGGGTAGGGGAGTACTTGAAAATGTCTTATGTCTGCTGTCGGTTCACAAGCTACATAGCATGTGTCACATGTACCGCATGCAGGGTTCATGCTGACTGTGTTACCCACCGAACCTCAACAAGCTACCACAGGGTCGCATACTGTACATTTACAGTATGGTAAACAGGCCACCGACAAACATTTTATTCGTCAAGTGACTTACCTGTAATAGATCCATGTCAGAGAGTGAGTAGCAATTACACAGGTGATGCGCCAATACCGCTGCCTTTAACTGGTTTTAAATAGCTTTAAAAGGCTGCGGATGGGAGGATATTATTATGAACATGGATAAGGGTATCAGAGAGGCCAGAATGAAATTTACTCTTTTCAAAATTCTTCATAACTGGTACTGGTCACCACAAAAACTCAAGTCAGCAGGTTTACTACACCGATCTACCTGTTGGAGGTGCCCAGAGGAGGACTGCGATATACTACACATTTTATTCCGATGCCCAATTTTGAAGGAATATTGGTCTTCCATAACTGCCTCTCTACACAGAGATATACAAGTGTCCATTCCTTTAACAGAAAAATTAGTTCTATTACATGATGTTACTGATCTCCCAAATCTCACAAACCATACAAGACGATTGATAGCTATTGCACTCACTGTAGGAAACATTTGTATATTAAGACTTTGGAGAACACCACAATGCCCTACATATGACGAATGGCTTATTGAAATGTATAAAATAGCATCATATGAAAAACTCATTTATAGATTGCAGGACAATGTTGCAACTTTCATCCAAATTTGGAACCCCTTTCTAGCTAATAAATGTTCTATTTCTGGTAATATTTCAGATTTTTCTTCTAGTTAAGAACTACAATAAGTGAATTACTTCTGTTTTCATTTCCTTATTAATTCATTACCATCATTATTTATATTCATGCTGTTGATGTTATCATTAGGCCTGTTGATGCTGTAGCCACGAACACTGTTATTTGAATTAGGACTTACTGTTCACCTATTTGAAATTGTTGAGTTAGTGGGAATATCTTGACTTGAAATAATATATTTGTATGATATTATCGCTACTATCTTCCAACTATCTATAATACATGGTTTACTACATACTGTATACTATCTTTATCATCTTCTCCCTAGTCCACCTTTCCTATTTCTTCCTTTCCAGGTTTTATGAATACCTCAACTATTGTATCTTTTGATATCTGTATTATCCTTTTTATATTTAAAAATCTGAGAAGGTAACATTTCATAGTAATTTATTGTGTGGGCATAATTTGATTTGTTTATACTCCCTTTTTTATGTATGGTTTATAAACTGACATGTACTTCTCAATAAACATATACCAAAAAAAAAAAAAGGCTGCGGATGTGACTTTTAATTAAATTTATTAAAAACAGTTCATGTAAATTACGTTTTGAATAAAAATGTGTTTACAAACATTGGAATTTTGAGCACGTCAAGAAAAAATGAAAGGCGCGTCAGCCATTGACTGACTCAAAGCACACAAAGCTGTAATGCCTTTATTCAGCGAGTAATACAATAAGATACTGGTAATTCATTCAGCCAACAGCTGTTTCCAGCACAGTCCCTGCAGTTTTTAGGTCGAGCCTAGAGCAGCGCATGCGCTGCTGCTCGACTTTTAGTAAGGTTTTCAAAGTGCTACCCACAATCTTTTCCTGGCCTAAAGCTTGCGTGCATGTGTGCGTGAAAGCGCGCAGCCGCCATCTGCCTGTCTTATCTCATTAAGCCTTGTTTTACAGTTACGAGCCGTCATGGCTCATTAAGTGCTTTCGCACGCGCACACACAACTCCCTCCACCTCTCTCTCTCCCGCTGCAGCCCCCATCTATGCATTCCGTGCGGCCAATGCGTGTTCAAAAGGCCCCGTAGCCAGTACCTTTGAGATATAAAAGCAGCATGTCCCTGGGCAACACCTGTGAGCTCACGACGCCAGTCCTTCGGTGCCAAGCTACTTTTGCCACCTCTGGTAGGAAAGCGTCCTTGCTCATTAACAGTAATGTGCTACCCTCATGCTTTGCCCACAGCTCGTCTGCCAGCAGACGCTGACATGCCTGGAAGTGCACAGCTTGAGTGGCAACGGGTCTCCAGACTTTCTACTGGCGGGAAGGTTGGCGAGGTCGTCGTACAACAAGTTCCAAGCTCAGAATATCAGCAGCGCTCTGTGCTTCGAAATGCAGGCCCTGTAAACATAATGGTAGACTTGCCCGGAACTGCAAATTGCAGGTTTGTTTGGCACAGAGGCAGCAGAGAAACAGGGCTGCAATGCTCGTGATAATAATGCACGAGGCATTCCACGGAACATTTGACATCGAAGTCTTTCTGTATGAACACACTCTGCTACACAGCACTTATCAGTAGATATTGCAACCAGACTAATATTAATCGGTACTTTAAATATTGGAGCATATTTCGTACAAAGCCCTGTGGTCATCTGTGTGTCTCGGTGATGTCTGGGTCCAGCACAATGATAGAAATTAGGCACTTTGAGAAAAATAATATTTCTGCCCGGTCAACTTTAAAACTAGATCATTGCTGTGCCTCTGAGCTGTTAAACCTTAGTTCTTTTTCTAGGCTGTTTCGTACAGGCGGCAAGAGTTGATCCTTTTGTTAGATGCGCACGAGAGAAGGATCAGAGCCCCCCCCCCAAATCCCCTCCCCCGGTGTGAGGCAGACATTTCGGAGGGGCGCATAATACCTAATCTGATCTTAGAGCTTCTCTTCTTGAGGAGGAACTAGAGATTGCACCTCAAAGGGGAAATATTTGGATTCATGATGAACTGTCATCACATATTATTCTAAGCACTCAATCTGAAGGTTGGAGCAAGGATAGTGGTGAGAGCAGCACTTCTGCAATATCATCCACAATGTTTTAGTAACACTTGTTATCATTGCCTGGAAATAATATTTTTTGATTCAGAATCCAGCGTGCACAAATCCATTTTTGTCATGTTTCCCTCAACATTACAATAAGTCAAAGTAATGGCCGAGCTCTGAGCTTTTGGCTTTGTCAATGTGAATGTTTTTTGCGTATGTTTGTGCGGTTGAGGATGCGTCATGTGTGCCTGTGTTAAATTGTGTGTGTTACTACTTTGAGCAGGTGCCTGTGGCTGTGTGTTATTTGTGCAAGTTTGTGAGAGCAGTTGCCGTGCTCAATACATTGACTCACTGCATGCGCTAAGCAATAAATGTTGATGGCACTTAGGGAGCCTCTCAAATGAAGGGAGTCCATTGCCTTGATGAGCTTTTTCCCGAATAAACAGCTGATACCAGTTCCACACACCCATGGCAGGTCGATCAAGCAGTTATATGAAGCTTCTCTTGTGTAAAGGAACCGTTTATGCACTCACTTGGAGAGGGCTTGGCATATAAACACAAACACTTTTCACGTGCACACACACTACAAGCATCATCTACTTCATTAGGAATGCAGGTTCCACATGGGGATATTTTCTGATCCGCACGCACCGTTATTTAGGCACAATCCTGCTGGGAGGATTTCAAAGAAATTTGTTTAGGAATGCTCACTTTGGAGCGACATTCATGAACAGGATGGTTCACACTCTAGTGACGACGGTGTCTTTGGTGAACAGCCGATTGTGCTTATGCACGGTTGCTGGAAATGTACTTGGTTATAGTTATTGCTCTTTAAGTGCTCCCTGGTAGGAAGGTTCTCACACATGAAAATGAATCCGTGTTTTTGTGCCTCCAGATGACCAAATGTATGCTTCCAACTTTTTCATGGAATGAAACCACAAAATGGCCAACCTTCATGACATGGGAGCTTTGTGTGAACAAGGACTCATTAGTGCCGTCTCCACTGGGACTCTTTTTGACCTGTTCATGTAAACTCGTAAATTGAGAGATTTTCGTGAATCGAACATTTTTAAAAAACAGATATTTATCAACATTTAAAATGGAAAATCTTTACAAAAGTACATTTCCAATAGGAAAGGCATAGGAGACCAACTAGGAAGCAATAGTTTAAGTGCTTGAGTCAGCTGTGCCAGATTTATAAACATGTAAAATAAGCAAATAAAAGATGGCGTGTTGACCTATGCGAGAGGCCTCCCACTGTGTGCGAACATATGAATTATCACGCACTTGCAGCTTTCACCTGATAATTTCGGGCAGGTCAAACATGCAGAAGTTCATCCGGGTGGGACAAAGGCCCAGGAAAAAGTCAAAACATGCAAAATTCATTGTGGTAAAACTGATTCCAGTATTATGCATCATTTTCATTTTAACAACTCAAGTACATGTGGTCCACCCTATTCCAACAAACTCATAACCTGGGGCACTGGAATTCTGCAATTCTATGACCACATCGTTTTTCACATAATTAGGATTTGCTGCTTTTGTCACATAGTCCATCATCTGCTGCATAATCTGCAGATTTTAACAAAAAAAATAGTTTCTTGCTGAAATAGATCAAAAGATATAAAAAAAAAACCAGTTGACTGCATCCATTTTTGATGCCTTTCTCCTTTAAATGTCCATTACAACGAAGTGAAGTGTACTGAAAGATGAAGAAAAGTTAGATAATCACTGTAAAAATTAACCTAAACATAAAAAAATTGGGATATGTCCATTGAAGGGAAAGGCGTCAATCGCGATTGCAGCGGTTTCTTTGTATGATGTTTGCTCACAAAAACGTGATTACGCCCTACAAACTCATTGCAATAAGTCAGAGCTGCCCATGGGGTATCCACAACTTCTGATTTTCACGTTTTAGTCCCATATTGTTATTCTCAAAGGTCGCACATGGATGCTTTTTCAATAGAATGTACATTAGCCTTCAGCGAGCTCAAGTATTCTTGCTTGAGAAGAAAGTTTTTATAAAATTAATTAAAAGGTTGTTGAACCAATGGGCTTTTTCTAATAAAATGGCTGCAGGGCTGGAGTTGAGTCAGTCACATAAAGGGTGTAGGACAGTGGTCGAAGTGAGCGGGATCTGAGGGACAAGGCGTGCCCATACTTTTTAGGTCTGGCCTACATAGCGTGCATGCGCTGCATAGGAGGGGACCTCTTGTAATCGATTTGCTCTATCAGTGAAAAACGTGCACGCGTTGCATTGCTTTCAATGGCAACGCGTGCACGTTTGGCGATTCCCTTGCTGGAGCAAGCTTTGGATGGTGCCCCTTCTCGCTCCCACAAATTAAACGCTCTATGTGCTCTAGGCCGCACTCCCCAAACCCCCCCCCCCCCCCCCCCCCCCCCAGCGTCTACAGGCGCTTAGCTTGTTTTGCTGTTGGTGTTGGTCAGTGCCGGGGTGCCCTCGTTCCTGCTGTCGGGGACCATCGCCTTGTCGTACTTGTAGTTTTGCATGTTGGGGTGAGCTGCCGGTAGGTATTTCGATGCGCTCCCGCGAACAGTGCACCGCACTTGCAGGCAGCCGGCTCTCGGGCGGCTCCACCGACCTCGGCCTTGGACGCGGCTAGTTTAGAAGTAACAAAAGTCCGGGGCACAAAGTCCCTCTCCCTGGCCAAGCCTGCGAGGCACCGATCAAACTTTAAAAGTCTCTGGCACCGGAGAAAGCAGCTACAAAAGTTGTGTAAAGTGCGACCGGGGGTGTCCTGCCTACGTGGGTCTGCAGCCCCCTTCCCAGCTGGTCGGTGAATGAATGGAGGTGGAGTGGGCTGGGTGGCAGCGCTGCTCTCTGCTGCACAAAGCCTGCCCGCCGGCGCTCTCTGGCATCAACAAACTCCACAAGCGGGAAGCTGCACTTTTTATTTTGGAAACTCCTCTGCACCCACTTTAAGTTACTCGCCTCGGCTGGCTCCTATGGGATTTCAGCAGACAGCCAGCCCCCTTCCTGAGGCTGCCTTTTACATATGATAATTAAGACCACATTTCTTCCCTCTTTCCAAAACTTGGGAAATGTTGGTTCCGGTGTTAGGGAGCCCCTAGCGTAACAGGAGGGCAGTGACAATGGGGGATGGGTCGCGAAAGATACACTTCTAACGTATATACTTACGCACTACACTTCATGTTTTTCGAACTGTACTTTACATTTTTAAATGTTATTTGTTCTTTTTTTTCTCATTCTTTCCTTCGATTAATTTACTTTCCTCGACCACAATTGAAACGTGGAAACGGAACGGCATGTTATAATTCTGAAAATGTTCCTGACAATGGAGTATTCTGGCTAGGAGGATTTGTAGGGAACGTTAGGGAAACGAGTTAATCTGCGCTTGACAGATACTTGAACATCATATTTTTTAAGAAACAAAAGTTATAAATGCTTAATATTTAAAAGATAACGAGATTACTTGCAAACAAATAGTGAAAGTTGCACTGCAAGGAAGGCTATGCTGTAATCCAGTGGCAAGTTATTTTATATAATATATATGCCATTTATTCAATGAGGTATCTTAAAAGCAAGTATGCCAGGAAACAGCGCTTCCGGGCATTAATGTAACTTTTTGATAACATCTTAGCAACCAAGAATGGAAGTCTATAAAAAATAAACAGTCGATTTCGAAATAGACATTTGCACCCGAGTGTTACAGAAGCACATACTCAAAATCCAAAATGTAATGCAAATATAGCAGTAACAAAAACATTGCAATGTTAAAGCAGCTTAGCCCCTCATTATCAAACTGGGAGAGGCGCAGGCAGACGCATTCTGTTCAGGGTCTCTTCCATCCCAGTAGACGGTGACGCTAGAGCTTGTTTGGACTTCCCTTTTCTGTAAGATAGTTTTCATACTTTCCCAAAAAGGGATGCATATGTGTGACTGTGCGTGAGGGGATATACTCAAATATAGCAAATGTTTAATTATTATTAGACAGACAAAGGCTCGCACAGAACGCAATCACAGGCCCACCCATAATTTGCAGGTTCTTTCTCTTTGATTTATTTTGAAACAGCAATTGGCAATATTTTCTTGTGGGTGGAGGTTGCGGCTGAAAATAGATGTGCGCTTATCTTCTTAGTTAATTTTGAAAATGGTGGGACTGAATGGATGACAGAAATCTTTCCATTCTTGAAAAAAGCAAAACAGGTATGCAAAATTCATAATTTTAACATGAAATCCCATATCAGAAATCTATTCTTTGTTAACTATGGGTAATAACTGTAACAACTGCATACATTTCGGGAAGTTGTCCTAGAAAAGCTTCGACACTTAGCAGCACCTTAAACCCAGTAGGACGTTTTGTACTTAAACACTCCTCAGTAAAGGGCATACCTCACTCTTTGTGTGCACCATTGTGCAAATGTGAACACTCTAGTGCAAGACAAGTTCAAAGTGTCAATAGTCTCACTGTCCGTCACCAAGTGCAATCACGTCTATGCACCTTGTCCGGAGTATGGGTCTTGATTGATGTGCACTGGTGCGGTTATTGCAAAAGTATCAAGACTTGTTACAACATCAAGCATAAGCTTTCTACAGATTTCAAAGCATGTGCATGTCTATTCTAAACTCAATAAAAATCATAACACACGCACACACCCACACACACATGCACGAGCGCTCACACATGCACACACACATGCACGCGCACACACACACCAATGTCCACTCACAAGATTTGTTACGCTGACGTTACAAATTATTTACACTTACTTGCAATGTGCGGGTCACCAGCATTTCCATCCTTGAACCTGCTTAGGTCAGAGAATTATAAATGTACACTGTTTTTTTTTCTCCATTTTCTAGTTTTACTGAGGCCTCATTAGCTAGGTCTCGGATTCCTAAAAAGCTCTGCCTGTATTTCTTTTCCCTTTATTGTAATATCGTTTTACTGAAGCACCCGCATTACACCATTCCTTCTGACTCTAAGTATATATATATAATGCAATTTAAAAATGGCGCCCAATGTGAACATCTGGGAACGTATCGAATGATTTGATTTGCCAGTAATCGCTGCCTTTGGCAATTGCCACAGAACGGCATAGCGCAACACTTAATCTCCGTTACTTCGCTGGTAGGCTGGCCCCAATAAGCCTTATCTGCATGGCTTAGTGCCAGCCTTTTAAATATGGACTCCAGAGGACTCTACCACAAATGGGTGCCACAGAGCAGCTTTGGGCAATTCAACAGTGCAAGCTGCATTTTCAGCACATTCTGTGGCACGGGCACATTTGGCTGCACAAGAAATGGAATGGGCCACATTATGTGGCATTGCGGCACACGCTTTGAGATGAAGAAGAGGGGCAGTCGGGTCATAGTGGCCATTCTGATGCACAGAGCACATTCTTCATATGGGGCCAATTCTGCAGCTCGGAATGCCGCATCCTGCGCATAGAGCACATTTCATGGCATGTCTTTTGAAGCATCTTGGCACCACTGTGGCACTGGGCACATTTTATGTCATGCCTTTGGAAGCATCGTAGCACCACTGTGGCACATGGTACATTCTCCTGCAGGTGGAAAATTGTGTGGCATGAGGCACCTTTCTAGACAGGAAGCACATTCGCTGAGATGGAGCTCATTTTCTGGCATCAGACATTATTGGCTGACCTTGCGCTCAGTCAGTTATTCGCAACCAGCGTTTATCTCCCTGTGCATCACGGGAAGTGTTGAGCTCTGCATGTGCACGGCTCTCCCAGAAAGCTGATCTGAGTGGTAAATCCCAGTTGCTCTCTGCACCCCTCGATCACGGAAGCTGGGCAGTGACAACGTAGCATGATTGACAATAGCTGCTCCCCTGTGGTGTTTTGACCTTTCTGTCCCATGAGGACATGTTGGACCTGATTCACCTGTTTTTGCTCGCCTAATTTCAATAAGGATGTGCAAAAAAGGCATCCGTGGGCCTGAATCCGAACCTCGATTCATTAAATCATAAACTGCTAACTTTATTTATCTCCTTGTACCAGGGAAACTCAGCCATCCATGTAGGCCTTCTGCAGGAATAAGTTAAAAACAAGCATTGGCATACCAATAGGTCTGACCTTTGGGACCTTATAAGTGTTTAGCCATGCAAAAGTTGATGTTTTTGCTCCAAGGATATTGTACTGCATAACTAAATACTTATAAGGTTCCAAAGGCAAGACCTATTGGCTATGCCAATGCTTGTTTCAGAAAGCCACTAAATGGTGCATGCTGATAATTTATAAAAGGCAGGTATATTTGTGAATAGCACTGGGGCTCTATTTTTTAATCGGCTAATAGAAAACTGCGAAAACATCTGACTACAACGAATAAAACATCTTATAATTCCTTTAATTACCTGCTTATTTAATATTTACTGAAGAAGTTATCTGGATGTGTTTGTGTTTGTGTAAACTCAGAAACTCCTTTAAGGAACACATTCTGCTGTGTTTAGTCAATGCGGCTTCTTTAACAATTCGCACGATTTCACAAAGATGGCAGTACACATCTTTTGCTCATTTTGGTTTATCCCGTACATGAACAACCTACGTTCTAAGGTGCAACTAGGTACAGTTTATAAAATTTAATTCAGCTGAAAATCCATTAATCTAGCAGTGGGATGCTTTGTTACAATAAATAGCAGCTCTCCCCACCCCCCTTGCTGCTGCATGGCAACAAGTTCCCTCCCCCACTCATCCCACCCTAACCACATTCTCTCAACTGCTCTGGCTTTGTGACAGATGTGACATCACGTTGTCTGTAACTGCTCGCACGGGACTTGTTTTTAGGTCTCGCCTGGCCATGCGCTGCTCTGGCCATGGAGAGGACCTTTTGGAATAGATTCAGCCAAAGCTGACTGCACGCGCGTCCAGATGGACAAACATGGCTGCTCTTGCCATCCGCAAAGCTAAACATGCATGCGTAGGGACAAAAAAAAAATGCACGCGCATGTGGACAGCCCGACACCATCTTTGACAAGCGCACGCATTTTTTTGTCCGTACGCATGCTTTCGCTTTTCCTCCCTCCCCCCCGTCGGCCCCTAGGTACCGGAACACGCGCGTAATGCTTTTTTTCTCGTGGAAGTTTGATGTTAAGTATTTCACCGCCTCGCTGTGTTTCCTAATTTGACCCAACATTGTCCATTGTCTGACCGTCCCCCCCCCACGTCACCGCATCTATACCAATGTGTATTAGGATATAAGCCTCCGTCACCGTATCTGCCCCCACAACCCATGATCTCACCCAAGTGTTTCCCTGAAACGCTTTTATATGTGTCACCCCCATTAGTCTATTAAGGGCCCCTTATATGCCCTTACCCAGGGGACCACGGCCTTCTGGTAGCCCCCCGCGCCACAACATGCCCACACCACCGACCAACCCCCGGCCCTGTGCTCACTGAGCCACTCTCTGCCCGAATGATGCTCACACGCCCCCTTTCTGATCACAGTACACCTGCAGCTCGTGTTCCCATATAAACATGTTTACGGCCCTGGTGTGTCACATTTGTTCTGCATCTGTCCCATTATCTGCCATCCATCCTTCCACGCATTCATCCATCCGTCCGTCCATCCATCCATCCATCCATCCGTCCATCCATCCGTCCATCCATCCATCCATCCGTCCATCCATCCATCCATGTATCCACCTACCTATGTACACATGTGCCCTGAGCTGCACATATGGACTCCATGCATCCTGTTAGCAGCTTACCTTATGCCTCCTTCTCTAACCCGCACTGGTCCTCGCATCTGCCTTGCGTCCCCTTGCGCAGCCGTCTTTCACCTTTAAGGTTCTTTATATGGCCTCCTCTCTCTGCTTCGTATGTCCCCTTTAGTTTATCCTCTGCTCCATCATCTGTGCCCCCAGATGTATCGTTTCTTGGCACACTGTAGCCCTTACCTGTCTCTAGTGAGCCCCCCTTGTCAGAACCAAACGCTTGTTTCATTTTTGCAAAGCTCCTGCATCGCCATCACTTGCACGCCAAACATTCTCCTGATGCCCCCCCGGCCCCCATAAGTGGTTGTAGGGGGCGTGTGTAGTGGGGGGCAGCCAGAATGATAGAGAAGCGTCTAGAGAAAGTCTGCTAGCCCAGGGCTCGTAACATACATGATGGATGAAAGAAGACGTCCCGTTCAGTGGAGGGGAATGTTAATGGTGTTTTACATGTTATGGTTATACAATGGCTATCATAGCGCTAGTATAGCGCTTACATAGCCTGAGAGCTGTTCTGGGGGCCCTTAGCGCTGGCCCAGGGAAGCAGACGCTATATAAATACAATTATAGTGTGTCCCTGTCTGACCCCTAAGGCTCGGGTGTCTTGGGATTTATTTCATCCGGCCTTGCATGCACTGCTCAAGCTTGTCTCTTGCAGATGTATTCTCTCTCACGCTGCTGAACAAGTGCCTAGAGGCCAACTCCTCCTGTCCCTTGCACACCCAGCTCTCCAGCGTGCTCTGGCTCTGGGCAAGCTAACGTCAAACCGCTTCCGTGCCATTTCCTGCTGTGAAATGGCTTTGGACGCTGTAGCGTGGTGAAATCCTAATCCGCGCGGCGCCTCGTGGGAAATGCGTGTGGAAACTACCCCTGTCGAGGTTATTGCTACGCAGCGCTAGACTTGGGTGCCAGAGTGTGGGGCGTACAACAGGAGCAGACTGCACAATGCTGCACACTTCATCGCGAGCCACAAGCCACTCAGCTGTTTATGCACACGTTTGTGTTGGCGTTTTACTTTTATGCATGTAGGCGGTGTTTGTATAGTTCTGACATAGACAAAACTCATTGCAGCGCTATAAAAGTTCCTCTATTGCCACAATAATAGACCGAATAAATGTCTTGCTGTTGCAGGAGAGTCTGGTTTTGAGAAGAACTTTTGTCAATTGTTCGCTTTTCTTTCTTTGGCATCTGAAACATTTATTTTGCCAACCAATTTCAAATCGGAATTTACATAAATGTGTGTTTTTGATTTTAATAAATGGTAAGGTAGAGACACAATGTATAGCAAACAGCAGATCTTTCTATTTCTGGGCGACGTTCTTTGCAGTCTCTTCCTACGAGTCGCGCTTGGGAGCGGGAGTGAGCGATAGATTGTAAAATAAAACAAGCATTGAAAATGCAATAGGTCTCGCCTTTGATTAAGTTAAAGCCATTTGCTTTTCTAATGGTATTGTATAGCAAAGCAAATCGCTTTAACTTAATTAAAGGCGTGACCTATTGCATTTTTAATGCTTGGTTTTGTTGTATATAGCGCAATCTCGACCAGAAGATATTGGAGCGCTTTGCATGAACACATATTTTGTTTTTGTGGCACTGGGATTTTGCCCACGATCACTGGATGTTGAGTTAAGGACGAGACTGAAACCTGGTTCCAAAGTCGTCAGTTTTAGCAATAACACCACATCCAAGGGAACCTAGTTGCGTTACTGTGTCCTTAACTCAACATCTAGTGACCGTGGGTAAATTTCTTAAAATCCTAGTGCCTCAAAAACAAAATATGTGTTCATGCAAAGCGCTATTGCATTGCAAATGCTTAAGTGTGCAACAACCATATATGGTAAGTTAAACACAGTTTGAATATTTCTCAGATGTAAAATCAAGAAACCTTATTAAATGGTCGAAAGCACCATGATTTTTCTTTCCATGCTCTTTAAAAACAGAAGCAATCTATATATCTTTGACAATTTGTAATGCTCTTTGAGTCTCCATATTGTTGAGGCTTGCCTGTAAATTCTGGTTTAAACTGAACTTCAGTCAGATGGGGAGAAAGAACATTCTTGCACAAAGACACCATATGTTTACTCACCCGTTGCACTATTTTCTGTTTCTGTAAAACAGGGGTTAACTGCTGAGCCACCTGTCTGGTCCGTTCTTTTATTTAAAATGTTTATTTTGTCAAAAGGTTGCTGCGCGACCAAATCAGACCAGCTCGTTAGGATCCATGTCACCAGCTGATTGTTTGCTGTTGTCTATATTGCCTTACAATACACCATTTCTTGTTGCCGTGAGATTGTGCAAACATCGCAAGTGTTTTGTTTGAAGCTTGCTCTTTAATGTAAAGCATGTGTCACATGGAAGAGATTAGTTCGCGCTATATACATTAACAACAAAACATAATGGAACAATAATTCGGGGGGGGGGGGGGGGGTCGGACCAGCTCAGCTAGCTAGAGACTGTAACTGACGACCGTCCCTACTCGCCAGAGACATTGTTGTTAGCTTGACGGCGTTTTCGCTCCCAGGCAAGTAACTCCACTTGTTGTCTCCGGTAATACTACCCTGGACGGGGTGTTTCCTGTGAGAGTGGCGCTGGTAACGCAGTCTACTCTCTGGGCAGAATCTCCGCAAAGTGTTTACAGCTTAAACAATAAAATGTTGAATCTTGCATGTGGGAGAGGCCATGATCGATGTTGCAACATACATTTTCCTCCTCTGGGCTTGGCTATTACCAGACAGAAACAAAGCATATTACAACACGAGGACGCGCTATGTACAACTAAAACAATCTCTCGACAGTGCGCAAAGGCAACCCAACCGCTTGTTTACATTTGCATCGTGCTTTCACTTTAAGTGAAAGCGCGAAGCAAAAATAAACAAGCTGTCGCCACTGTCCACTTACCTTGGTGTGCACGCGATCCTCCCTGCTATCTGCTCGCACCAGTAAACAGCTAAAGCATCACACCGATCACATAACAAGGTATCCCCTTAAAACGCTCCCAACAAGCGTATAGTTACAAAGTAGCCCAGAAGTAGCAACAAAATAGCATACATACAAAAAAGCAAATAACAAAATAACGTAATAACAAAGTAGTGTACAAGCATGCAAAGCATTCCACACGGAAACGCATGCAATAGTTACAAAGAACAAAAAAGTGCAGCAAGTTAATATTAAGCCTAATGTGTCACGCTGCCAGTAAAAGATCGAATCCCGCGGGGCGTGACCTAAAAAGGACAAGGTGGCAACCAGGAGGGGCTACAAACCGTCCGAATATTAAATGACCATAAACTTTGCATACCAATCAAATTTACAGGCGGAGCTGGGACATGGCTTCGGAATCCGTATTGATTCCAAGAGGCCCTCGCATGGCGAAAGCAGCACAAGCGCTGCTTTCGCCAGCCCGAGACCTACAAAATAAGAAAAAAAAACTGAATGTGAGAGTAATGGAGCTAAGGGTACTGGGAACAATGGAGACTGGGCAGGGAGGGGAAAAGCAGCACATGAGTGAGAATGTTGGCAAACACATGCACTCTCATGGAGAGCTTAAACAAAAACAAGTAGTTTGCTAAACGTGAACATTGGAAGGTTAAATGCCAGCCAATCGGAGAGATGGTAAAGAGGCTAGGTTTCACAGGAGAGGCAAACACAAGATGGACAAGCGGAGACAAGGAACGCAATCGAATAAGAAGAAAGCAACCAAGAGTGACATTTAAGCCAACCCATTGTAAGCAATCGGTGGGCTATGCGCCCCGGTAAGTTCTTGGTAAGCCCACAACAGGTGTTTTGCCACCATACAGTTTGCGTTGTCTGGTAAGCTCCATCTAAAAAGAAGAAGCTTTGCATCCTTTGAGGAGTCGTTCTAGTGCGTCAGTAGTCTACTGACTACAAGCTCATGGAAATAAATTACAGGGTACATGCCACAGCAGAATCATGGCAAAATTGAACATCCACCCATTTAATAGAAAAGGAAGTGACAAAACACAAAACAAAAAGCTAATAAAAACACATTTAAATTAAAAAAATACAAGGGCCACATGCTGGAGTGTAAATGACTTAACTCAAAATCTGATGTGGAGATGATGGAGCATCTACAACAGGAACCTTTTAAGCTGGCTTTAGCCTCTTCCACCTCCCTCCATAACCTACGCAATGCACATACTGGGTCCTTGCACTGCAAAAACTGCAAACTGATTCAAACTGCCCCATCAGCGACTGCAACTAAAATCAAGTTGTACGACTTACTGGTTGAGCTGTGTGAAGCAAAGTGAATCAGGGACACTATCAAAGCCCTTCATAATTCCCTCCTGCACAGTAACACCTCTACTAAAGAAATGAGTAACCCAAATGACTTATCCAATCTCTGGAAAGGCCATTGAATACATAGCTTCTTCAAGACCAAGCCAACAAGTTTAAATAGCCCCACTGCAATTCAGCAGTAAGTCAACATCAGTAGAGGTACGTTAGGACTCTTCACAGTCCCTCAGATGATGCAGCAACTGGAAAACTACAACAGCACAACTAAGTGGAGCAAAGCCTTTTGTTACCAGTGTAATGGATATACACAAAATCTCCCCCCTCGCAACACTCTTACATTCTGGAATATGTTCACACGTAACAATCAGTAGAGAAATAACTCTGGGTGTTGGCCAGTATGTCTGAATGCCCATGACAATTAAAACTAGCATTGGCAAAGCCAATAGGTCTCGGCAATCCGAGATGTACTGGCATTGTCAATGATATTGACTTTTAGCCATGTGTAATGGAGTGGCTAATTAGCCGTAGTTTAATTAACAATCTCACGAGACACAAAATACTACTGTTTCGGGCGCAAGTCTGAAGCCTTAGGAAGGCAGTTTGAGCTTCAAACTACACAGAAAGTAGTATTAGATATAAGGGTACAGCTAATGGTCTGCCAATATTTCAAACTTTGAGTACAACATGAAGGGAAGGTACATATTTGTGGCAAAACTAATGCAGCTAAAACATCACTGCAATGGTGAAAGCAAAAAGTCTGTTGGAACAACACAAGTCTTACTCCTTTTATTAGGTTTGCATTTGAGAACTGTCACTGGTTATGATTATAGTTCCTCTCCCATCTACTCTCAAAGGTATGTCTATTTTGTCGCAGGTTCTTGGTGCGCAAAGGATGCGCTTAATCTGAATGAATGCATTTTACAAGTTAATCACTCCTCCTGCTCAAAATAGGCAAATATTAATGTAACTATTGGCAGAGCTGGGAATGTATCAAGGGCACATGCCTGGTGAGAACGGGTGAACAAAATAACAGAAATAAACAAGTGCCAAGTGTGGGCCAGCATGATATAAATTCAACAGACAACGGTGAATCTCAAAAACAGGTTTCCCGCTTACAAAACTGTTCACTTGCTAATTTGTAAGCTGTTCATGGCAATACAGTGCTTAGCCTTTGTAACTGTAGGAACTATACATCCAGAGTTTCCTCCTTGATAGAGCAGTAGTGCTGCTGCAGGCCCGCAGGCCATGGACGTCAGAGGAGTTACGCACATAACCCACCACCCAGGATATTAGGGATGGACATTTCCTTTCATTTAAAACATGTGTTGTAAACAATTAGAACTCCATCATTTAAACATTCGTTTACTCCATGTGCACAACTGAATACATTTTCTAGATCAGGTATCTCGAACACGTTAACAAAAATGAAATGTAAAAAGACACCATTGCAATGTAATCATAAGAAAACGCTTTTTGGTCTAATTAGCGGAGGTTATTGGAGTGCTGAAATCATTGAACTGATCGCACTGTAGGCCTGCCTGCACTGTGCACACTGTACAAGCAGAGCATGATGCGAGGGGCACGTGACTACGCCAGTGGTTGTGCGTTTGTCTACACAAATAGAGCAGCCTGGGTGTGCCAGCCAACCTGCACTAAAGGTAAGATTGTAAGTCAGCAGCATCAACCTGCGTGCATTACTGCGCTACTTAAATAAAGGGCGTGGGGGATATATATATATATATAGATATAGATCGCATAATCCAAACGTGAAGTACTTCTAGTTTGTGGATGCACAAACCGCATAACATAGATGGCTGCAATGTTTCTATTCAGTGAGTGGAGTGCAGCCACGCGTCGAAGCACTCACCTGTGATTCTGAATATAGCTTCTCTCCTGTGGCAGTCTGCAACGATATGCTAAAATGCTCAAGACTAAAACAGGAGCAGGTTATGGCTTGATATTTCTAAGAAAACCCGGGGCGAACAAACAGATTCTTCCTGGTGCATCCTGCCTGCTAGCGAATGTATCTTCTGCTAGCAAGAGCACACTGAGAATGCGCATAGGTCACAGTTAAAGATGCCCGAGGGGCGACATACCATTCTACACAACTTAAAATAGATAATTAGGTCGCCCGAGACAGGAAAGCTATCGTTTTGCGCCGTGTATGCTTTACAAAGCAGTTCCTTGACAAGAATGAAGTTACAACCGATATGGGGTGCCAGGCGTGTTTGATATCTATTTGGCTTTGCTTTTCTATGGGGATGTTGCATTTATAGCACTGGATGGACGCCGATCATCGTGCCCTTCTCTGCAATGCGTGTTCGATGCAACAGCACTACAGCAATCTCCAAGTATTCCATTTTTACCGGACTGTACAGGAAAAGCAGCCAGGACCAAGCAACAGCATGATCACCTTCAAATTATTGCCAAAATGGATGAAAATGGCCTCAGTGTATGCTCAAAAAGTAATTGGGTAATGCGCTCGGGGAGGCCTAATCATCGGAAGAGGGATGGCGCATGCATGCCCCAGACCAATGGGGAGACCTAAAAATGGAGCGACAATGGTGCCAGCAAATGGGAAGCAATGGGAAGCCAATTGGCGGGGCTTTAAGCTCAAAAGTAGATACAGCATGTCTAGATTCGAGACAGCGCATGTGCATCATCTAGAGCAGAGACATAAAAAGGACCCAATCTTCATGAAGGACCCGAACATAGTCCACTTCAGGAACATCTTTTGTCTCTACAAACCACAACAGGATCCTATTGCCCCAACAAACGGACAGGACCAGCCAAATGCCATCCAGAGCCTCATCCCCCGCAAGCAAAACTGAAGCAACCTTCAGACCTCAAAAAGCAAATGGCATTCCACATTCAAATACATTTCTCATACTCCTGATTCAACATTGAGCAGGGCCTTTTGAGCATGAGATTCAACCCTTGCTGGCAACCTCTTTATCCCAATCAACTTGCTCAGTAGACCTCACTAGTCTCCTTTCCAGGAGGGGTTATGTGTCTTGAAGTACAAGGTGACATATTTGTGCTAGATTAAACAAATAATTATACTTGATTACTCACCACCACAGATTTAGGCATCGCAGGCTTAAATGCAGCGCAGAACTCTTGGAGCCTTTTCTCATAGTATTTGCAAATTATCAACTCTTCATGTGGCTCAAGAAGAACCATATCTGTAGATGGAAACTTTGTATATAAAATGAGATAAAAAGATCAATGTTACTATTATGTTTTGGTCACTGTGTCAAGAAATACATTTCAGCAAGGTTGGGGAATACTTGACTTTTGATACACACATTTTAAAGAATTTAGACAGCACTTGAAATCATCACTAGTGCATTTTTATTAGCTGATCACCAAATGAATTGCATTGGCAATATTGTTGCTTACGAAGTATGCTAAAAACATCGAAACACCAAGCAATATTTTATTTACTCAATATTTGTTGAATAGATGCCCAATTTCTAAAACTTTAAGTATCTCTAAAAGAAAGAAAACGTGAAAAGGTGCCACTGTTTCACAAATCTTTTAATCACTGTTGTTCAACCATACATGATGAAAAGATTGGCACATTTCAAATATTTTTTACGATCTGTACGATTATGAACAGATAAAAGTTTAATTACATTGAGAAACCCTAAACATATCACTCTAGTGTCTCTTGAGTTTGTGGATCCACTCCAGTTGAAAATGTCTATCATTCATTCAGGGCATCACTGCTTTAGATCTAGGGACCCCCTCAACAATGAAATATAATTGACTGGCACATTTCTATTCAATATTAAAATGTTAGACAATCTTATAAAACCACACAATTGATAGCAAAAACATCAATACAATTTCTTTAGCATAATTAAATATTTCCCAATAGCAATAACTATTTCTAGTGGGGACATTTGTGCTAAAAATGTTATTGTCTCCATCTGATTAAAAATATAATTTTCAAAAGAATAGACACAAATTACTTTTACAAGGGGACATGAAAACCAGATAATCTAATAAAACATGGCATATATTCTTTAACATTTAATATACTGGCCATTATTTTCTTTAATTGTAATTGAAACCCAAAACTGGTTTAAATCAACCCTTAAATGGAGAACCTCTAACCACTACTTCCAATCTGAAATACTTGAGAGATAAAGGAAGATTATTAAATGCTTTAATCAAACTTTAAAACATTTAACTGATACTTTATGACTTAAAAGACAATCATTTTCAGCAGTTAGTTGACTTACAGCAGTTCGAAAATGCCTTCTTAGCTCTGGCTGTAGAATAGGGCTAAACAGAGCTGCTGGTATCAATTGATTTCTCAGCGTTAGTAAACACAATCAAATTTAGTTATATAATCTAACACCGCTAACTCTCAAGGTCTTACAGCAAATATAGGGAGTTTTGTTTGATTGGGTAGTCATTCGTTGAGTGAAATATTTTATACAACATATTTGTTAACATATCCCAATCCTACACACTGATTTCTGTTCAGAGTGCTTAAAGCATTGAATTTGGGGGGGGGGGGGGGGGGGGGGGGGAAGAATGGTACACTTTTTAGAGATACAGACTCTTTATGCTAGACCAGTTTACATTTGAGTCTAATGTCAATAATAGAGTCGCGTGTAATGCCTGAGAGACAACGTTCTCTCTAACTGCTTCTAAAACGAAGGCTAATGTATTTCCCTCAAAAGAAAAAGACACTACAGGGCATTGACTGATGTTAAAACTATTTGCTTTGATTACTGCAAAAGGACTATCCCATATTAAGTTGGAAAAGACCATCACACCTAAATATCTGTAAGTGTGAACCTGCTTCAATTTCACTCCTAACCACCAGAGGAATCATTGCACCTTCAAACTCATAGTCTTGGTGGTGTCCATGTTTACAGTTAGCGTTTTCCTTATCTAGAAGTACCCAAAGTGTCCAATTTACACTGCAGACCTATAGGGGCATAGTCCACGATTATTAGACCACAGCAGAAAGAATACAAACTACTTATTAGATGGCATTTTGGAGAAAATGCATGAGTTTTCAGTAAAGGAGGAAGGTTGGCCGGGTACAGACTAAAAACTGTTGTAGCTAAAACACAGACCTATTTAAGTCTATTATTAACAGGGATGTGTGGTTACTCAATCCTCCCAGTCAACCTTAAATTGGGCCCAATTCCAATGATAAGACAAATTCAAAATAAACAGTATCCCAAGAGGAATGTCAAAGTTTTAATTTTACAGATCAAGCACCAAAGCAGCTCTGTTGCTTGTATGGCAATTTGAGGTAAAGACTTAAGAGTAAAGTAGAAATATACGAATGAATGATTCTTGCAAAACCCTCCTTGGTCTTGCATGAATGTTGCAATTCCCTCTACTCAAGCAAAAAAGCGTCTAAGAACCAATTTTGCAAATATTGTTGAGATGGTATCTAAAAGGGAGATAAGGCAATAGTTTTCTGGGGCTCCTCAAGCACCCTTTTGAAAGAAATGGTTTAATTAAGCTTACTTGTCAATTCTCGGGGACATCCCCTGCAGAAATGACTCACTTAAAAATTGGGGAGAGAACCGAGGACCACTGCAGGGGATTTTATCTCAGAAGAACTGCAGGCACATTGTACGGGCCCTCAGTTTGGCCCACTTTCATTTCCATTTCTTCATCAAAAATATCATTGGGTTCCATCAAACTAGTAGCTCTGCATCAATTACAAAATCCTGCTCCTCCTGGTTTCTAAGATCATCTTTACTTCTATCCGGACTGCATTGGCAGCAGGCACATCGATGTGCGCTACTCACACTGCTCACTTTTCAGTAGTGGAGAAGTTATGCCAGGAGATCGTTGTAGTGGAAGGGAAATCCCTTAAAGAGAGTCATTTTCACTTTGGATTTCCCTTCTCTTTATGAAACTCAGGAGCAGCAACATTGTGGTGGTGTCACCAGGGCTTTAAGTGGAAGCTTTTTCAATATTGTATACAAGACATAGTTACTGCTTATTTATCTTATGCAACTAACAAAAGTTGACAATGCAAATAGTACTGACTTGTTGTAGGTAAGATGTTACTTCTCTGGATGCAGTAACAGAAGAAGCAACATACAAGCCGGGCGGCATACTATGCTAAGCACAGATTTTTAGCTTACATGAGTTTAAGCCACGTCCTTAATGACATTTGCCCAGTAGCGGTGCGTCCATTAGGGCGTTGTGGCGTAGCCCCCCCGCCAGCAGCGTCAGCGTCTTTGAACTTAAGTAAACTGAATCAGTTTACTTAAGTTCAAAGAAGCAGAGGGAGAACTGACAATCATGTCAGTCAGCATGACGTCGGACCGCCCACCCCCTTCAGAGTCTGAAGGGGGTGGGCGGTCCGGCGTCATGTTGACTGGCATGATTGTCAGACAGACCAGGCAGGGGCAACAGGCAGCAGCACAAGTGCGCATGATTGGGGAAGGTGAGCGAATTTTTGCACCGTGCCCAGTCATGCACACTAGTGTCTGCTCTGGCTGGCGCATGCCCATTAGGAGACCGAGGGTTGAGCAAAGGGTCAAATCTCGGTCTCCTAATGGGCAGGCGGGCGAGCAGTAACCGTGCCCTAAGCCAATCCTGGCGCTGCTGGCAGTGCCAGGATTGGCTGAGAGCCTGAAAGGGGCTGTAGGCGCCAACGGACGGACCAGAGGCGGCGCGGACGTGCTCAGGACCTCAGGTAGGATAAGGATTTTTAAAAATGTATTTTAACACTCCCCCCCCCCCCCCCCCCCAGGCCCCCACCACTGCACAACATCCCCCCCCCCCCCCCGCGAGCCGCGACTGCATCTTTGGTGTCCTTGGGTTGACATATATAATTTGCTCTAGCGAGAGGAGTGTTAATTTCAAATTGCAACAGCATATTTTGTAATAAGGAAGATAATTTTTTGGTTTGCAATTCACAATATGTGGATCAGTTTTATCACAATCACCGTATAAAAATGTGAATGGTTCTGACGTGGTTATTTGCATATATAAAATAAAGCTAGATCAGAATATGTTTGCTTTAAGTCGAAGGTTCCGCTTCGCTCCATTGTAGTGCTTGGTTTGAACTTCTGTGATGGTGAAGTCATGAAGTGATACAGTGCTGCAAATGAAGTGGTGTGGGTCAAAAAATGTTTTAGGTGAGTTTACTAATTCGATTTTGGTAAATTGGATTTCTCTTAAATCCATTAGGTCCCTGGGGTATTGCGTACCACGAAATGCCTGCCTCTGAGGTCATTATTGCTGGTATAAACCGTAAAGTAAAGAGAATCGATGTATATGTAAATAGTTTGCTTAGTGGTTTTTTGCTAACTTCATCCTGATTTGCCCTGGGTATCTGGCCTTTGTCGCTCACCAAACTTTGCTTTCAGTGAGGTCACTTTGGATAGATCTGCCCACTCGGAATCTGCAATTCATTATTTAGGTTTCTCCTAATGGATACCAAAGTGCCCTTGTAAGCATTTGTAAGGAGGTGACTGAAGGGGAAAGTTCGATATTTCTATGTATCGGCAGAGAGATGTCTTTAATCTTTGTCTGGCTTAAGAGAAAGTGGATATCAGACCAACTTCTTGTGGACGGGCATTTGTGAAAGTTAGAATAGCGCACAGTGCGTCCCTATTTAAAAGAAAGGGGAAAAAAAGGCAGTTGCCACTTTCCAAAATTTACCTGAATCAGCTAACTGAAGGGCATACCTACAGGCTCATATTAGGGGTATGAGCAATTAGCAAAATTTGCTTTTGTGTAATTAAACAAAATTTGGGGAAATTGTGTGAATATATTTGCAAAATGCTAATCTGTCACTTATTGCTATATTTTAGCTACATTTCCTCTGCAAATGGCAGCATAATTATGTGACTACATATTGGTGTAATTTCAGTGTAACAAGCTTAATGCAAAATTCGCAAAATTGTGCAAGTTACGCTGGTATAGTTCAAAACTTTGCCCAGGCTTGGATTATATGCCTATATCAGCTTCAAAATTATGGAGTTATGTAGAAATACCACCTTGCTCAGGCCCATCCCTCCACCCTGCAGGCCAACTCATTAGCACCCAAAGAAACAATCCATAGCAAGGAAGCAATTAGAATTACTGCGCATAGGGATGGTATTTTCATGTGTGCTCTTTAACCACATAGTACACATACTATTAAATCCCATTATATTTTGGTACAAATGAGTGTGTACTTGATGCAGACTATTCACTTTTATTGCTCAAGTGTTGCCACCACACCGCCACTTCTACCAGTCTGTATGCAGAATATCAACTTAATTAAACTTTTTTTTTTAACCGATTGTGTCCTTTGATCAAAGCTGGTGCATAGAACATAAGTATCTTTTCTAACTCCAAGCTATCATATGCAGACTCCAAAATGTTCACATGGTTGATGAGAATCCATTTCACACATCTGTCCTGTTTTATTCACTGCCTTTCAAATGCTATAGTCTGGACTAAGAGTGGACCTATATGAACGGTACAATTAATTTTGAGCTCGTACTTAGTCCTTTATTTTAAATTTAAGGTTTTTTCGGTCTCTTACCATGCTAACATGCCACCTTTGACCACATAGCTGCACTGCAGATACACTTGAGTAAGAGATGCATAAATCTGGATTTATGTGTTTTTACGTGAAAAGGTTAATGTGGACGAGGCAGTTAATCAGCTAGAACTCCAACCTATGTAACCTACATATTCTTGCGGTACTTCTCTGATACCCAGTGGTCCTAATAAATGATCATTAGATATGGTGTTGATTACCCACTGGGTACCTGCTTGATAGTTGCATTTGATCACTGAGACAATCCTCGTTCAGAAGAGCCATCTGTCGGGCCCTTGTGGAAGCTGTGATTAAGGGTTTTTGGATGTTCAAGGCAGTCTTACAGTCAAATAGGCGGGCTTTCAGTAGCACATTAACTGATGGATTGTCATTATGTGGTACATTAGCTAGGCAGTTAGTTAGTACAGCCTGACGGGTAAGCATTCTGTGCCAGAGCTTCTGATGGACGAACAGTCTGTGGTACAGTAATCGCGGTCAGGTTCTGTTGCATAGTAATTGATGGTCTTTTTGGCTCTGACAGGTATGTTTATGTAGGCAATGTTGTACATGGTCCTGTACAATATAAACCTATTTTGAGAAAACTGATTTATCATCCTGCTCAAGCACATTTGATCATCATCATATCTTTTGGCACAAGTTGATGGGTTTTGTTTATTAGATTGTATTTTAAAGCACACTGTTGGCCACCGAGTTTCCTTAGAGTTCGAACCAACTTAGAGATAGAGGTGCTACCTCATCCCAACTCTTACATCTGGGCAGTGGCTAAGAGGCAAAGGTGATCTGACCGTAGTGCTTCGCTTAGGTATGAAAATAAGGCATCAGTTTAACTGTTAGAAAGAAGTGGCTAGCACCACACGTTGTCAGATGTGTCTCACAAAGTGTATGCTACTAGTAACTTGAGACCATCTTAGGTGATGGAGTGGTGGCTTCTTGTGTGAGATGTGCTCTGTCGTAACTACTTGTCATTTGCTATGACGGGGGAATGGAGGCACGGAGACAGAGAAAGAGACGATGGAGGAAGGGATACTGAGATGCAGGGAGAGATAGCAAGCAAGATGGATGTGACAGCAACAAGATAGGGAGAGGGGAGCATGGGGGGTTGCGAGACAATGGAAGGGGCAGCAAGAGACAGTCACCGGGCAGTGTCAGCAGCTCCCAGCCAGTGACAGAGGAGGGGAGATGCTGAGATAGCGAAAGAGATAAGGTAGGAAGGGATACTTAGATGATGGGAAAGTGAGAGTGTCACTGGAAGAGAGTGACGCCGAAAGAGCAGCTCGCAGCCACTTACAGGGGAAGGTGGTGAATTCTGGGAGAGAGATAGGTAAAGAGAAAAGTGACAGTTCACAGAGGCACTTTCACAATTGCTTTGTTAACCTTCCTGCTTTCTCAAATTTGCTTGAAAATGCACCATTCTCCTTATCTTTTTTCAAAATTTTCACTGGAAGAGAATCGCAACGAACCCCCCTTATGGTGGTTTGGGCTTGCTCGCTACGCTCGCTCGTAACGGTGCAGTATGCCAATCGTTTTACGCCTCACCACTTTCAAATGTCACCAGCCGCCCCTGCATTTGCCACGCCCCTTTGAAAGATCCCCCAGTTTTTTCATCCCACTTAAAGCCCTGGCTGTACCTCTTGTGCCTCCCGAAGACCCCCATTGCCCCATGCCTCGTAAATGCTCTGCTAGCAACAGAATCATTGGCGCCAAGGACCATGCGTCCATCCAGATGAATGTTAATGTCAAGGTACTTATAGAGCGCGCTGTCACCAGACGGCCACCTTGCGGTGTCGCCTTTGCGGTTTCCTGGCACTGATACTCATACCGCTGTGGAACCCCTCCTGGCTTTCCCTGTGAAGTGTCCACTCCTGGGCACCCCCACGGTGAAGCCAGGCATCTTTAGCGCTGTTGGGGCTGGTGTGGAGGCTAAACAAGCTATTTCCCAGAGTTGCAGCATGGGGCCCGTGATTAGAATAGGCACAGAGGCGAGAATAGATAGGTCCGAGGAAATTGAGCCAGAGCCCCGCCGAGGCGGGAATCGAACTCTGGTCCCTGGCCAGAACTCTGCTTCAGGGTCTGTCGCTCTAACCATTGAGCCACACTCCTCCATATGAACATAGCTGAGGTAAGCCACAAAGCTGTTGGATTGGCTTTAAGCTTGTTTTGTGTTGTAAAACATGTCCGTGTTGTTGGCTTCTGTGGAAATGGTGTATGATCTGGTGCAGCAGGTGCTGCTAGTCTCCGGGACCACACCTACTCTGATAATTTATTCTCCTGTTCTGCATAATGTCTCCATTGCAGAATAAGGATGCCATATTGCTATGCATGTCAATGGTTGTACTTTCCATCTTGTTAGCTTTATGCCTTACTCCAGAGTCACCTTCGTAGTTATTCGAGGTAGTAGCCAATTTAAAAACAAGCATTTGCATAGCCAATAGGTCTCGCCTTTGGGACCTTATAAGTATTTAGCCATGCAACAGTTGCATAACTAAATACTTATAAGGTCCCAAAAGCAAGACCTATTGGCTATGCAAAGCGGCCATGTGGCCGCGAAAGTGAAGGTAATCGCGGTAAAGTGGGGCGCGCGCGCCCGCGCCCATGCACTGTAGCTCTGGGCTGGCCTGGTAGCACTTTTTTGAGCCCTCTCAATAAGTCTCGCCAGACCAGCGCATGCGCTGGGTCAGGCGAGACCTAATGAGGGCCAGGAAATCGATAGACTACATTTTAGGTGCTATGTCTGGCCCTATATAAATGCCAGTAGATGCATGAATGCAATGATCAACTTTAGAGTAGCCGATCAAGGACCAATCTTGATATTTCCTCTGGTGTTTTGGGGTACTGTGTAGTTTTTTTTTTCATCAGCTGCTCTCAAACCCCTTGGTAGATTTGAATATATGTGATTAGAAAGATTTCTTACAGTGTAGTGTGCTGCAGGGTCTTGTCCATTTGGGATATTTCTCTGTAGAGCAGTCTTTCCTGTGCTTTTTAATGTGCTTTTTTAACAGACTGCTAATGAATGTTCACAGTTTGCACTTAATACTACTACTCTTTTCAATACACTACCCTATTTCTCACCCTATACATCTATCAATATATCCTCAACACCCACTCTCTCATTTTTCCCAAACCCCATACCACTACTATGATCCCCAAAATAAACATTTCTAGACTCTCCCTTACTCTACTCCTCCTTGCATCATCTGACACCTCTTTTACTATACAGATCCCCAAAACAAACCTTTCTAAACTCTTCACTGACTCTTCCCCACCCCAATTCCCAATCCCCTTTTTACTCATCCAAAAGCCTCCTCCTACTGCTATGACCTCCAAAAAGAGAAAAACAATCAAAATCCTTCACTCTATCTTTCCACTATCCTTTTCAAATCAAAATAACAGACTAACATGTTCACTTCTCAAATTTCATATTTCCACTATCCTAATTCACCACTAATCCTTTATGGGTCCCAGAGTAGCGTGCTACTCGCCCAAAAAGCGCTTCAACAGCTCATCAGAGGTAAGCAAGCATTATATAAATGCTAACCTTTTTCCCCTCTTCTATCCCTCTGCTACCTTTCTATATCCAACTGAACAACATCCACCACTCAAAGTACTTCATATTTCACTATACTAATTTTCAACACGAATCCTTTATGGGTTCCGGAGTAGCATGCTACTCGCAAGAAAAGCGCTTCAACACCCCTTCAGGGGTAACAAGTGCTATATGAATGCAAACCTTTCTCCCCTTCTATCCCTCCGCTATCCTTCTCACTCCAAATAACTGACTAATATCCACCACTCAAATTACTTTCATATTTCACCCTACTAATTCACAACTAATCCTTTATGGGTTTCCGGAGTAGCGTGCTACTGCCCAAAAAAAATAAGGCGCTTCAACACCCCATCAGGGCTAACAAGTCTATATAAATACAAACCTTTTTTCCTCTTCTATCCGTCCGCTATCCTTCCGAATCCAAATAACTGATTAACCTATCCACCCCTTTAATTACTTTCAGATTTCACTATACTAATTCAACACTAATCCTTTATGGGTCCCGGAGTAGCGTGCTACTCGCCGAAAAAGAGCTTCGATGCCTCGTCAGGGGTAGTAAGCGCTATATAACCGCAATTACAATATACTTTAAAGAGAAAATACATTCAGGAAGTTTCTAGCAGAACGTAGTAGCCAGAGTTGCAATTGAACCCCCCAATTCACTAATCCCCAAAAGGCTTGGATATCTCCAAAGCCAAATGACCTAAGTCAGCTCATTTTATTTGTTCTTAAAAAAAAAAAAAATGTATCCTTCAATAAATGTCTGTATTTTGCTTTCAAAAAGAAAACCTCAGTTGCTATTTCAAGTTGTTGCTTTGCGCTCTATTGCCTGCACTTCAGCTTTAGCGCTCTACACTCCGAATAATCCCATGATTTAGAAACTTTTGTTAAACTATCAATTACATAAGTTTTTCGCTTAACACCAATTGATTTAACTGATTTTATACTAGATACCTCTTCACTGACACTTACTGTCTAAAATGCTCTGCCATTATTAAATTAAATTGCACCTTAGGCAGTCTCTTTAGGGCTGCATAGGAACGTCTTATATGAAGTCTAGGAGGCTACCAGGCTCCTAAACAGGCGACATACAATGATCTACCTGTAAAGACTGTCGGTTGTTTCTACAGACAATTTACCACAAATACGACTCACCAATTCTTTGATCACAAACTTCAGAAAAAACATAATGAATGATAGGTACAAAATTAAGATAGTCAACTGGAGCCACATTTGCACCAAATCAAAACGTTTGGCATGAATATCATTTAAGCTCCTGCCCTTCAAACATACCAAACCCTATTGAGCTAACAAGAAACTGAGACCTTCAGAGCTAGTTTCCATTGGAAAAGATTGAAAATTGGCTCTTGGAATGTCATATCTGCAGATGCTCCTTCAGTCCCTCGTCCAACTACGATGGATTTAATTTCACATCGAGACCCCCTAGCTAATAAAATTATTGAATCAGAGTTTTCTGCAGTCAGTGTGGATATATCTTTATCTAAAAGAGTTAACTGCGACATCACATTGGAAGAAGGAAGAATGTATCCGTTTATAGAAGTAACCAATTTATTGTACTTGAGTCCATTCTTGTTTCCCCTTCTGAGAAAGTAACTATTCACAAATCAGTTATTATTTTACATGTCTTGGTTATTTTCATTGATAACATAGTTAGTTGGTCCACAAAAGGTGTACCTGCATTTTAATGGTGGCACACTTATCTACCATTATGAACTGGACAATCTCTGGGCACTGTCACAACGATGCCTACTGGAACAGCATAAAACCCATATCATTATAAACAGTGTTAAAATCCTCCTTTGCTGTCACTGATCTATAATCTTGCATGTTCCAGGATAACAATGCAATGGCATGGGAGGGAACACCTCATCCCATTCCACTGCTCTATGATTGGAGACCAGGCATGCATGAAGTTTATTACTGGTCTTCTTGTAAAAAAGCTGTAACCACTGCAGGAATAGGGACCAATTCTAAATCTTTTTCTGAATGCCTCCTCTGTTCACTTGACAATATCACAAGTCAGTTAAATCCTCACAAGTCAATTAAATCATCACACTTAACAAAACCTATGAACTGGAGACTCTATACCAGACAGCATGGGCTTTAAGATCTCAAATAGTTTCAAATTATTAAGCAGATGTATTTTTCTTTTTTTCCCCACATAGGGGTTAATCCCAAAACTGAGTGTATCATATTCACCTCCTTATACGTTTGAATGGGGTATGCTTTCAGAGGGCCACATTTCCCTGCCTGCCTAGCATTTTACCACCTCCATGGAATGGAAGCTACCCCCTCTCATTCTCAGAAAGGAGTTCAAATCTTGTGGGTGAGGATTCCTTCACATTTTCACTGATAAAGTATAGGATAGTCCTTCGGAATTTCTTAAGACTTTGAATAGGCTATTTAACAGACCCATTACACCTTTGTAGAAAAGAAAGTAAGGTAAGGTGAATATAGACCTATAACGCCAATGAGAGTTCTAATCCTGCTTTCACTCTTGATGGCAGTCCTTCCAATTTGAGGGAGGTTTAATTTGGTATTTCCTTTTTTGAGATTGAGAGCCTTTAAAATTAAACAGGAAGGGGAAATGTTTACCACTGTCCCCACCTAGGCCCACTTTTCACAATTAACACAAAACTGAGTCATAAATACTCTTGTGGTAACCCTCTCTGGCTGGTGTTTTACAATTTCTTCACTCACTTCATGCCCATTAGAAAAAACAGTGACAAGAGAACTCTGCTTACAGACGTGGGTATGTGTATACTAATAAACTGCTGTTTTAATTAAGTCAAGAATTTTAATCAGAGAAGCTTGATCCAGATTTAGTAATACTAATCTTTCAGCAGTCCTTGCAAAGTATTTTACATGAGGATCATTACATAAAGTATTGAGGCAGATGCCAATGGGATGCCAGTAAAGAGGGTACCATCAAACACAATGGGGTCACCCCATGTCCCTCAAAACCTGGGTATACAAAGTTATAAACAACAGTGAGTTCTGTCAGGTGTCGCAATGTCTTTGTGTGAAAAATAGGTGTTAGAAAGCCTCATCTACATGAGATCTATCTCCAAGAAGCTGGGAGAGCGTGGGCCTATATTGACCATTATTTAACACCCCCACAGTACCTCCTCTAAATAAACAACACACAACAACAGTTATAATTATTTAGTATATTGAAGTCATATATTTAAATAATATGCACACATTTTCTTATTCATATAAGGCTATAAAAAAAACGACAAGTTAGTGATAAAGTGACATACAGTGAAACAATAAGTTTGACATTACACAATGTAGACATAGACTGATCTTAACATGACATACACAGAAACAACTACGAAAAATGTCTGTTCTCGCTCATATCTATAATTCAAAAAACATCCTATATCATTATTGGCATGTTGTCCGGCAACCATATAAGATGGTTGCCGGACAACATGAAACAATGGGAATGCTGTTTACTTTCTACCCAAAGTAAGTGTGTTAGTAGTTAGATATCATAGCGTGTCTTACTCAGGATGAGAGGGATGCAGACAGCCTAAATGCTGTGGGATTCAATGGAAAAGAACTCCTCCAAGCCTGGATAGAGTCCACACACAGATCCGCAAGTATCTATAATCATATGTCCAAAATTCAACAAGGGGAGAGCCTACCGAGGTTAACTTTCCAAAATCTTAACACGAAGGCTATATTAAACACAGCAACAATTATACTTTCTACCTGGCCCCTTAGTGATTAAAGGTTTCATACAAAAGCAAAGTCTTCCTGCAGTCGCAGGAAGACTTCTATTGTTTCATGTTCTCAGTGTCAGCCATCTTGGGTGGGGCCTCCTGTGTAAAAGGAGCCTTGCCCTAGACCACGAGATCGCTATTCTGGAGGAACCATCAAGGAGAGGGAATATTCCTGCTCGTCCGCTGATCTTTTCTGCCGCTGCTAAACGTAGTCTGCACCAGCGGGAGCGGCCTTTCGAGTCTCAGAGATCAGAACGGACTGCCGCTGTAAGAGTGCGGTTGCACTTAATTACGGACTCCAAGTTCACCAATATTGATACGCAAGGAAATATTGCACTTGGCAATACTGTGTTTTTCCATGCGTATGGACATTGTTAGAGCTGTGATCTGCAATATGTAATTTCGACTATTTCACAATTAGTGTACAAAAAGCTTTGGCATATCTCGAGCACAAGTCTAGATGGAATTATTGTACTATATAATGCAAGATATTTGCAGGATTTAAGCATTCTACATAGAGTAAGGAAACTCCATGTGATTCAGACTTCAGAGAAAGAAACAAAATACTTACAGGGACTAAGATTGTGATTTTATCAGGTTTCAGAACTGCATCAGGCCTGATCACGTCCATATGTTTATTGAGAGTGTTACAGGGATCAAAGTATAACCAGATTTCCTTTCTTGTTGCTTGTGCCCATCAGGTAATTTTCTGTAGACTTCCGAGTTCTAAAGCAAGGTCTGGATCATCAGATTTGACATTCCCTTTCAGGTACTAATTGAATAACTAAGTAGGAGGAGATTCAAAAGGAGGGTTTGAGAATAAGGCGAGGATAAAGATCTTCCTTTTTTTCTTTAAGGTCTCCTTCCCAGCTGTCCCTCCCCAAAACCTTTTCCCTCGCCTGGGCACTCCAACAATCTGTGTCATAATGAAAAGCAGACTTGGTGGTGCCTTGAGGTGAACCCCTGAGTTGTCGTGCAAAATGCAAGGAACCCCACAGCATTGTGACAGGCAGCTCCAGAATAGAAAAATGGCGCGCTGGATTAAGTTGGAGGCAGTTTGCCATGAATGGGGCTGCTGAAATGGAGCAGTCAAATTATGCTTCTGGATGGGATCAACCAATGCCTCTCGATTTATCTTAGCAAAAGGCAACGGAGGCAGAATGACAAGGCAAGAGCCTTCTACATCCGGGAGTAAGTAAGGTCGGTTGTTATGATGGCTCAAATCGTATAATTTTGGAAATATTCTCTCGGATCCATTCCCTGGGTTTTCAGAGTCCACCTTCAAGCATCTTTAGTTTCAAAGGTTTTGTGTGGAAAGCCATTTGTTGATGAATGTTTCTCACTAGTGTTTCTGGGAGAGTCTGGAATAGATCCCAAAAATCAACAGTGACTTGCCCTCTCCAGGGAGCAGGAGATCTGGTACAAACTTGAGTAAACCAAACAATCTCTCATACTGTGTGCAATTTTGTACTATGTTGCATGGTAAATTATTGAAATGCGGGTCTGGTATATGCTGTGGTATCATAACAATTCTATGTTCAATTCCTTACTGTCAGGGCTTACTCAAGCGTACCACTAGCTCGCTTCAGGATTGCATTCAATTGTGCCTTATAAGGATACGAGAATAGCAGGTGGACCCCTAAAGCAGATACTGCATTAGCAAATGCTTTTGCAACAAATGTCTCATAATTGTCTAAATTAAGTATCAGCATCTTTTTGTGGCCATAACCACAGAAATCAAGGCAAGCATTTGCAATACAATAGGTCTTGCATTTATGAGGGCTTCAGCTATTGGCATTGTAAAGGACAATGCCTTTTATTTATGTATTTTTTTTAAAACAGAAATAAAAGGCATAGTCATTGATAATGCCAATAGCTTAAAAACTCTGGCAAATGCAAGGCCTAGTGCATTGCAAATGCAATTTTTTTATGTGAGCATACAAACTGTGTGACATTTAAAGTACGGCCTGGCAATGATCATATGCATTTTACCATAACAGTCCTTATCTTAATAGACTTTACGGTTTGCGATTTTATCTTTTGTGCCTAGCGCACCTTGTTAAAATAATTTTAAGGAGCTTGATATGTAGCCTATTTTATATTTGTCTGCACTTAAATGCATTAAGTAGAGAATGAAAGCCTCTTCTGTGTGTCATCCTGGTTGATAAAACGAATGCCTTTCATTTGGGTACTGTCCTTAGCAATCATAATTTTTTGGGAGGCACTCATAACGATTCTATATATTTATTGTTTATGGCCGGGTCCTTGCAGACTATGGGGATGGCGGTACAAAATTGCACGCTTTCACTTCGGACCAGCTGTGTGGACCATGCTATTTAATGATGTATTGTTCAGATAGTCAACCAATATAATTAGCAGTTAATGTAATGAACTTTCTAAACTCATCCCCAGGGGTTGTAAATTTTGTCTGGATTGCCCTGGGGCCCTTCGAGGAACTCCTCTCCCCCTTCACCTCTGGGGCTTTGTTTACATAAAACAGTCACATTTGGTTAGCTTTAGCGGCACCTCAGAGGTGCGGCACTGGGAAGGGACAGTGTCTGGGGAGGCGGTATTGTGAGGCTCCGGCACGCCTGCGTGTCTGCATGGCGCTTTACCTAGAAAAACAGCCCGGGCTTGGACCGCCTGTCTATCCCGGGCAGGGTCTCAGGGGCCGCCCTGCCTCAGAGGGTGCCAGTTGACTCACTCAGACATGAGCTCCTGGTAGCTGTCCCCCCTTCTCTTACTTGAAGCAGGAGGAAGCGACACCCTCAAACTGAAGGAGGGATAGAGAAAGTCGGCCTACCTATGTCTTACCTCAACAAGTTGTGCGTGCCGCAGCCCTTGTTAACGAGGAAGACAGTGCTGCTGAAATAAACGATAATATTTTCGGGGGTGAAATTAAAATATTATTTCGGTGACTGAAAAAAGTTTTTTTAAAACAGCACGTCGAGCCGCGCTGCTTTTAAATAAATATATTATGTTGTGTGCTGTCAAGATCGAGTTACGCGAGCCGCACTGGTTGAAAAAAAAAATATGTTTTTAAAAAAGCGGTTGCGAGAAAGCTTGTCCTGCCTGCTGGTTGCTGGAGAGCTTGTCCTGCCTGCTGTTGCAACAGCAGGCAGGAGAAAGATTTTCCAAAGAAATAGTGCTCAGTCTGTAACTAAAACATCCCATGCAACAACACAAGTAAAAGGCCCAGTCCTCATGGGAGGTAACATATGCAGACAAGGCGGTACCAAGGAGGGACTACTAAGCCTATTTATCAATCAAAAGCAACGATTTTGAAAGGACAGTAATAGGACCCAATGGAAAAGATGAACGAGAAATGGGTGCAGCTTGGAAGAACTTGTGAGCAAAAAAACGATGGATTTAGGCCCAGATCTCTGTACTGGGGTGAATGTATGACATTGTTCTGCATTCTGTCCATCAATTGTTCGGTTTGCATTCCATACCCGAATACAGCATGCCTTGCAGAGCAGGGCATGCACTGCCCAGGCTCGACCTAAAAACAAATCAGTAATTTTCAAATATATAGTTTATGAATGAACAATTGAAAACAAGTAAGTACATATCTACATTTCTATGCCTAAGGTAAATAGGGTACATTTCACTCATATTCTAAGCCTTATGATGAGCTTACATGCAATTGTATATTGAAAAAGAGATGGACAGCAGAGATACCACTCCCTAAGGAACAATGCGTACTTGTTCATATTCAATTGCTCTGTCATAAACTTATCTATTTGAAAATTATTCGGAGTATACTGAGAAACCACCTTTTTTGTATTCAGAAGTGAATGCTACTTTTCAGAAAATGGTCTGATTTAGTCTCTGTTGCAGCATAAGAGGTTATGTAGTATCTGATGAAAAATGTAATTAAGCTATTGAATTCCTGCTCAATTTGGGGCCTTGATTCAAATAAGTGTTCTGCAACATGCGTTAGATGTTATTACGGCCTACGTCATGGTAAATAATCTGAGGAATGAAGTAGTGATACAATGAATCACATTCAAAAGGATAATTTGCAACTTTTCTAGCCATGTAAATCAAGCTGTTCGAGGACTACTGTATATTTTCGTACGGTTATCTCTTGAAACAAAGTTGCTCCCACTACTTTAAAAATCGAGGGTTTCAGTCCATTTCCCCTCGGAAATGGTGGCCATTACCAATTCATAAATCTTTATCTGCTGACGTAGTGCAGCAGCTATGCAATTCCAAAATTGACAAATTCTCTAACAGCTCATACGTTTTGCAGTGTATTTGGAGGCTGAGAGTTTGCACATTTTTGTGGAAATTCTGGTGTCGGTTATTTACCCTCACAGGATAATTTGCATCCCAAAAAGTTCCAATTTTCTCGCTGACAACAGCCCAGACTATACTTATTATATCTTTGGGGTAATTGTTGGGTAGTTGCATACTGGATACCACCAAATGGGAAGACTGTCAAATATTGTGATTCAGGCACTATACTTTTGATTGAAAAACAACATCTGATGTATCTAAATTCGTTGAATACTTATATACTTGTATGTGTACTAAAATAATCATAAGCCCAGTGGTGTGGCCATTCTGCACTGCATGCGAGTTCAAATGTCTACATACAACTCTAGATGATGAGTGTTCTTGTTTAAATTACTGAAAAAAGAGGAGCACTCATGGTCCAGTGACAATGTACTCATTTTAGATAGCTTTTAGATCACACTTGGATTCTGCCTTTAGTGGATATTGAGCTTGAACACATGGTAATCTAAGGGAGAGAATGCCTCAAGTAATCCTTCACATAGGGTGCATTCGTAACAAAGGGTGGAGACCAACTATCCTCAGCTAGGATGAAGTCGCAGGCATTTAACAGATGCAATAAGATAACCATCTTTGTGGTCTGCAGTGCATCGCGTCTATTAGAATTTCAACTTCATGCACTTGTCAGGAGATTTAAGTACCCATCCAGTGACTCTATATGATTGTATACATCAGTTGCAGTCACTGGACAGATGCTCTTTGAGAATCGGGTAAACTATCATGAATTTGATAGTGATGTCTAAATGTTGTTGCCCTCCTCCTGTTCTACAGGAGGATTGAGGCATGATGTTTATTTTTAGAGGTCAGTCCTGTCACTTTCTTCCCTCTGAAGGGAACTTTTTGATTTGAACCTTTCGCGCCCTTTTTACTATTATAAAATCGGTGTTCTGTTTTCAAGGCTGCCTTTTGTCGGATTTTTCTTCCTCTCTCAGATACCCAATTCAGTCACTCTGTCCTTCAGAATACTTCTCTGAAAATCTACTTTCCCCAGTGTCCCGGAATAACGTGATGGACGGTCACCAGGGTACTGATACGAACTAGGCTTCATCAAAGTTCTACAGTATCTCAATTGATAACTTCTTTCGTTTCTGCTTAACCTCCTGCCTCTCATGCTTTGCTATTTCCTCTGGTTTAAGTTCCTGTTTCGGGGGGTACTTAAGGTATTTTGACCGATGGACATATATTTCTGATATAATCTTAGGGAATGTATGTTCTTTCTGACTGAATGCCAGTGGCCAGATGCTGACATATGGCTAATAGCGCTGCTATGCGCTGAACACTAAATTCAAGATGGTTATTCCTTTATTGCCCAAATTGACTGCTTAAGCAGCCTATTTTCATTCTCTATTTATTTCTAAACCCCGAGTTACAGCACAATCAAAAGTGTTCCTTGTGTGACAGCACATAGGTTGGCAAAACACTTCCTCATGTGGTACATTCCTTGATAGCAATCAGCATTAGCCATAGGTGACTGTAGGCTTTTGGACATTAGCAATGTGTGTGATGGGCATCAAAATAAACACATTTATTTTTTAAGGTTTTATATAGCGCTAGCTAGAACTCATAGGTACCAGAGCGCTTTACAGTGCGACGAGCAAGGCATTAGTTCTTGGTTCTAGGTTACAAACAATAATAAAATGAGGGAAGTGAAAAGTCAGTAGAGGAGCATATAAAAATATATACAAATAAATAATTGTATGTTGCAGATATAAAGCCTGTTGAGAAGAATCAGATACAAAAACTTCAAAAAACTACACAACAGGCTCAACAGAAAAGACTGAAAACCATGAAAAATGGAGGCCAACTATGAAGAGCCATGGATGGGCACCAAGGCTCTACAATAGGAAAACACAAATAGCCACATTCTAGCCACAAGTCTCTGCCAGTGCCTGAACATAGGTACGCGAGTATATGGATTGCACCATTTGCTGTAATCCACACCAGTTTCGTTATTTCCATAAGGATGGGGCTTTCTTGGGGTTAGCTACTTTTTCACTTAGGGTGATTTATGATAAATGTGGAGGTGTGGGGTAGAATTCTTTCAGTGGAAGGGGACGCATACTATTTTCTCAAACATTTTGCATGGAGCTAGCCTGGAATATGTCAGTTTCCTTCGTGAGAAGTTTCCTTAGTCTTTTGGGGGTTGAAGGGACTCTCCTTCAAGCCTCTGGATAAGGTGGTGTTTCTGCATCTCTCTGTGAAGATCTAGTTGCTTGGCGCCATCACTTCTGCTGGACAGCTAGGTGGCCTTGGTGCTCTTATTTGTATTTTCTCACTGAAGTGCTGATTTTGTGCCCCTCTCGCTCTTCCAACCACAGGTAGTGCCAGAGGTCCAGCTTCATCAGAACATTGTGTTTTGAGTATGGATGTCTCCAACTCAGGGGATCCAGTATTCACACCCTTGAGGGAAGTGCACCGGTACACTGATGGGATTTGGGCTTCTTTTTGGCACCTTTGTGGTTCTGGCTCCGTTACTTGTTTTTGTGTGGTCACTCTTGGACAGCATCTTCAACTGTAATGTTATATTCTTATCCCTTCAGTTTTCCTCCGGTTAAAAGCCACATTTCTAGCAGTGTTCTCTCTCCTGCTTTTTTGGTCTGGCTGAAGATGGCTTTTAGCTGTCTGGAAGGCTTTATGGTAACTATTCCTTTATTAAGTACAAAATAAGCACCGATAACATTGGCCTTGTGTCAGCCCCCTATAGCCACTGGCTTTAATGTGTTTTTGATAGTGTGCCATTGTTTAGAAGAGCTGCACATCAAGGTCATAGCATATCATGGATGGATACATTGTCCATTTGTCTTCCCTTTAAAGAGCAAAAGTAGTCCTTTTATTAGACATGGTGTCTTCTATAATGCATCTATTTTGTTGAGACATCATTTGTGTTGCTAACTTACAGTAATGATGTATGTGCATGAAAACTTTAAGGATGCAGCAAAAATACTGGTCTTTGTTATACGTTATATTTTGCTTTGCCTGAGTTTCAAGTTCGGACCTTACAACACAATCTTCATCTTCTGACTCCTTTTCCTCAACATTCTTCAAGGGTATAGTCCTAACTACAAACAGCAATAACTGCCCAGCCAAACTTCTTATCACCAATACACATTAAATGTTGCACACAATTATTATTATTAATATACGTGATTTATAAAGCCTATGGCTACGTAAGAAAGGTTTTACAGGGCTGGGCTCATCAAGAAACATGGGTCAGACCATAATGCTGTGCAGAAAGATAAGAGAATTAAAGAGAATTAAAGGAGTTGGAACAGTCAAATTTTAAGCAATTCGCGAAGGTTGATAGCGGGTGGCATCCTCTCAGCGTCAATAGCAGAGCATTCCAGAGCTTAGGGCCTAAAAAAAACATAAGAGCGAGAACGCCAAGCCTTCTTGGTGAGGTTTTTTGACTCTAGGAATCACAACCAGTTTGAGATGACTTGAGAGCAACAAATGTGTGGGTGAGTAGAAGGACACCAAAGATCTGAGATATAGTAGGTGGATCCATCTGCATGTTCTTCGGATTAGTAAATATAGGATCCAGCAGGTGTCCAGCTGCATGGTTGGGAGAGTTATTGATAAGCTTGATATCCAAGGCCATAGACTCCTCTATCAAAGAGGAGACGATTCTACAGGTCATATTATCAAAGTAGATATTAAGAGCCCCCAGACCGGTAACATTGGCGTATCTGATGAACAGGGAAAGAATTTTGGTGATACTGGAACTCCACTAACCAGCAAAATCAGGTGGGTGATAAATTAATGATCCACACGTGTTGAAAAAGCTATACCTCTCTGAAGAGCTCTAATTAGAGCGAAACACTGTAAAAAAAAAAAAAAGGATTAGAGTGTTCTCGCGACGAGCCAGAATTACCTTCTTTCTTACAGAAGATTACACCTCCTATAGTGTGCTGGGGGTAAAGCAGACAACGACTCACGAGCGCAGCCACTGCTAGAGGTAGCTGCAAAAGTTGCAAGACCAAGAAAAAAAAAAAAAAAAAAAAAAAAAAAAAAAAATGAGATCAGGTAGAGTGAGGCATTCACCTTCCAACTCATCTAATACAAAATCAAATTTCAAAATTAACTTTCCATCTAAACCTCGGAAAAGGAAACTAGAGTCAGAAAGTCAAAAAAACAGCAGAAATACGATGTCAATCACTGATCAAGAACCAGGAACCAGTCGCGAACTAACTCCCACTTTCGATTCCAACAAATCCTCAAACGTAAAGGGTCTCGACAACGATAAGGAACTTATTGTATTACCCTGTCTAGCGACAGCTCCTCCACAACTGCAGCAATCACAGGAATTATCCCAGGTGTCCCCGCCTTCGGTATTAAAATCACCACCAATGGGTCTAAACAATCTCATAACCATTGAGGGAACGCCAGTGAAGAAAAAGAAACGTTTCTTCCAACCAAAGATCTACACGAAGTTTTCTTTCCTAAAAGACCCTGGATCAGCAATTTTTTCTAAGACAGGGAACATCCTGGGCCTCCACACACCGCTCCTACCAAGCAAACACAATCAAAGTTATATAAAAAATGCCGACAGCAACCTAACAGGCCCCCTCAGGCAAGCCGGGCCTTTGAATATATCTAATATTGAGGCAGCTGAAGCAAAGTTAGTACCATCTCCATCAAAGGCAAATAATAGGAAAGTGGGCTCACTTACTCACTTAGCAACCTTGGCAGTCCAAGCAATTTCCAGTCACACAAATCTGGGAAAGGAACTGCCCAATATATTCGTAAACAAAAATTGGATCCTACCAAGGAAAGTTGAAACCATAGAGGCAGTAATCCACCAACGTCAACACCTGGAGAGCCATGGTAAAAGCAAGGACTCTGAGATCCAGTGCCATAAAGAGGAGGAAAGGAAAGACTTACACTGTCCTCAACCATTAAGTAGTTCGCCAAAACCAAAGAAACCGAAGAAGGTACCCCAGGACATCGGAGAAATACAAATATTGCAGCAAACTAAAACAATGGAACCATGAAGCAGAACCCAGAGCTATCAACCGGCCAAAATTTCTTTGATCCAAAACCAGACATCTCAAATAAATCTCAAAAGCAGCATAGGAAAAATTGTACTAAATGACAGTTTAGCAACAATGACTTCACCTCAACGTTGCACCTTGCCACAGTACAATGATCTTCACCCTACAGACAACCACGCAAACAACGACATGTCCTCCATAGCAGCACAGGAATGGGAGGAACTGGTTGCAACCTACAACCAGGAATCAGTCGGACGCAGTCCATCCATCAACGCATCACCAAAACTGGATAAAAATAGCACCATTGACAATCTGGGCAAAGATTCAATATGGACAATAATTTTGAAAACTCTGCAGCATTCGACTACGGCTCTAGAATTTCAATCTCAAAAAATGGACTTGCAACTCATAGTTTTGCAGACTATGGCGGACACAATCTCAGGAATTGACCAGAAAATCTTAGAATTAAATGGTCTCATAAAAAGAGGCCAAGACGCTGTCTATGAGTCCCAAACAAACTTTCCACAAGTACAAATCTACGACCCGATCTTGGACAAATTATCATCCTTACCAGCAATGCTGGGAGATTTGATAAACGATTTAAAATTGACAGCCTTACATACTCCGACTTCACAAACTTCGGATCTACCGCCAGAATCCTCATCGACATACACAAATCGAGAGAACGTGCCGCCTGCCGAACAGAGCCCAACAACCAAATTACTCTTAAAACAAACACCACCTCCTGATAGGTCGGACACTGCCCCCACGACCATTACCATAGATAATTCACCTCTAACAAGCAACCAAGCTTTGAATAAAACTCGTAGAAAGAAGAAAAGGAAAGGAAGGAACAGGTTGCCAATGAACGGAAGGCATTATAAAGAGACACAACTGTCCTCCCCCGCCTTAGCAGCAACTAGCGACCAAAAAGGAAAAAACAATGATCAACCACCAGCCTCCCATAAGACCATAGACAGCACCACTTCTCCTTTTATAGTATCTTGCGACAAACACACATCCAATTCGACCCAGGAAATTGCCCTAAAAGAACCTGAACAGGAATGCCCTCAAATCAATCTAAACCAATCGGTACATAATGCTCACAACGCTGAGCCAACACCTGTTGAACACATTCGAATAAAAAAAAGTGCGGACAACGCTACAGTCACCAAAACAGAGTTGCCGCTTCAATCAAAATGGCACTTAAACAGCAACACAAGGCCACAAAATGCAATGCAGCAACTAAACCACTCAGACACAACACGCCTAGCACGTTCCCCTCAACCCTTCCACCAAGATAACGCGGGACTTTCAAATTCGATAGTACCCCAGCAGTTGTATAATCCGGCATCAATCCTTTTCATTCCTGAATTTACATCCAGAGGAAGGGATGACATATTGAACAGGGGCAACATACTGAGACTCTTGCACTCAGTTAGTACCCTAGAAAACATTAGCTCTACAGAACTTGGAGAAATAGAATTTCAGCCAAACACCGAACCCCACCGCC
Organism: Triturus cristatus; assembly: GCF_964204655.1. Classification (NCBI taxonomy): domain Eukaryota; kingdom Metazoa; phylum Chordata; class Amphibia; order Caudata; family Salamandridae; genus Triturus; species Triturus cristatus. Next base: position 548,349,686 of record NC_140581.1, read on the forward strand.
CGGAAATAACAAAAGCAACCTGGAACTCCACCGAGACAGTGAGCAAAATCATGGAAGAAGAAGAAACATTCCGACAATGAGGGATAGAGTTGAGATTAGAACAACACCCCCGCTATCCAACACCCCTGTTACCACCTAATAGGTCTCTAGCACCCAAAAGAACCAACTCAATTCTAAGGGGTGCTAGGAGCAATTCCCCGACGAGATACTCCAAAGACAATAGTAAATTACAAATAGGGCAAAATCCAAATTACAGTACTTACTTTCCGCGAGATTGTAATCCTAATTGGAAGTCAATCCAACGCACAATTAGCACAATGACTGGCGCCACTTGACAAAAAAGGCAAGAACTACCTAATCCTTCAAATAGGAAGAGGAATATCAGCATCTGCTCATGGAACATCAATGGCTTAGCCAGTAAAAGCAATAACCCGGAATTTCTTCAATATCTGAACAGATTTGATCTCTTATTGCTCCAAGAAACGTGGGAAGGAAAAGCACTAGATCTATTGGGGTTCGCATCATGTTGTATCCCGGCATCTTTGGGCGGAGATCAGGTGGATTAATGCTTTTTGCATCTATACAAACCATAGGTGAAATTACAGAAATAGACTCTCACATATCTCCCCCGAGTGCAATACAGGTGGTAAAAACCTCCCTTTGGTTACGGAACATGCCTCAAGAAGTAATCATAATCAATGTATACATACATCCAAAACAAAAGCAAAAGGCCGCAAAAGATTTGGGAGCAGCCTTGGAGAAGATAAGGGAAGAACAGGACTCCGACTTAATCATCATGGCGGGGGATTTTAACATGCTTCTCATCAGTGAGGACCAAGACAATGACCTTATTCGAGATTTGAATGTGGCATGGGGCGTTCCCACACAAGGCTAGCTAAAAAACAGCAAACTATTTCCTGGCAAGATAAAAACGGCGCTGGGACGGCCGCGCAGCGGTCTGTAGAGAGTACCTCTGTCTGGTCTCTGGTCTACTCCGTTGTATTTTACTAAGACTGCTTTTACTGAAAGAACCACTGAATGATGTGGGATATTTCTGCGCTGCTCTTTTTTAATAATATTGTTGATGTATGTTTTTAAAACGTTTACATATGTATTAACACTGTGGGAATAGCTTAGCATTTTGCACATTGCCTATTTTGCACGAGAGTATTCTTACCGTGAATGCTCCTCTTGTATTCATCTCCCTGTTAATCACCGACACTCGTCCGCACTGCACCTGGGATCGACGTGTCAGTTAGGGGCGTGATTCCTGGCAAGATAAAAACGGCGCTGGGACGGCCGCGCAGCGGTCTGTAGAGAGTACCTCTGTCTGGCCTCTGGTCTACTCCGTTGTATTTTACTAAGACTGCTTTTACTGACAGAACCACTGAATGATGTGGGATATTTCTGCGCTGCTCTTTTTTAATAATATTGTTGATGTATGTTTTTAAAACGTTTACATATGTATTAACACTGTGGGAATAGCTTAGCATTTTGCACATTGCCTATTTTGCACGAGAGTATTCTTACCGTGAATGCTCCTCTTGTATTCATCTCCCTGTTAATCACCGACACTCGACCCAAGCGGACCCGGCTGTAGGCGGGTCCGCACTGCACCTGGGATCGACGTGTCAGTTAGGGGCGTGATTCCTGGCAAGATAAAAACGGCGCTGGGACGGCCGCGCATCGGGCGCGCGCAGCGGGCGCGCCGGAGGCAAGCCCGTCTGCGCCCGTCCGCGCCCGATCCACGCCCAGCGCCAGGACCCCTGCCCCTCGCCATTTGCATTTGTATAGCAGAGAGGAGTTGTTTGATTTGGATAACTCGGTATGTAGACCCCATAATTGGGATCCTAATCAGAAGGATTCATGGTTAAGACTTTGCTCCAAGTGTGAGGGCCAGGTTTGGAACAACATCAGGAAGGATGATGGGAGGATCCCACTGACCAGCCAGAAAGCCGGAGAGTTCACGACTGAGAGTAAAGCAGTGTCCCCCCCCCCCTTGATGACAGGCCACCCACTTCAGTCGCTTAGTTGTGCTCTGGTGAATGTTCGGTCGCTGCATAAGCATAGTTACCAAATTCATGATCTGATAGAAAGTGGTGCGTATGACTTAGTTTTTTTAACCGAAACATGGTCGGACGAGGCGTCCGGTCCTGACTGGAACATTGCCTTACCGAGTGGGTATGTTGTTTCTTCCCAGGATAGAGGTGAGAAGAAAGGGGGGGGGGGGGAATAGCTGTTGTTCATTTATCACAGCTGAAAATCCGTGTGGAAACACATCTGGACCTTGCCGCGGAAGCAATGTTTTTTAATATTTACGTGGCTAACATGTATAATTTCCGCGGAATTTTAGTTTATCGTCCACCAGGTCCTAAGTCCACTTTTCCAGGTCTGCTTATGCATTGCTTAGAGTCTCGAGTGGATTATCATCCGTTTATGATTTTGGGCGACTTTAATTATCATTTGGAACTCCCGAATCAATCCGAGGTTGCCACGTTAATTGATAGTTTAGCGGCGCTGGACTTTAACCAAATAGTTACTAGTCCCACGCACAGTGGTGGACATACCCTAGATGGCATATTTATCAATAATATGGCTTTGAAAGTGGTCAATATCATGGCGCTTCCCTGGTCTGATCACAAGGTAGTAAATTTCACCATTATGACCGGGATATCAGTTATTTCCCCAGGTCATAGAGTAGAGAAACGTATGATCAGACTATGGTCTCAGGTGTCTGCTGAGAAACTACTCCCTATATTGGCCGGGTCACGTCCTGTCTATACGAATGATAGTTCTGTAGCGGCAACGTATTTTAGGGAGTGGCTGGAGTCGGTGGTGGAAAGGGTAGCCCCTCAGAAGCTACTTGGTACGAGGAGAACCAAACCAAGTGCATCTTGGTACAACTCTGAGCTCAAGACCTTGAAGGCCACATGTAGAAGGGCTGAGCGGTCGTGGAGAAAGGATTATAGCGTGGAGGGCAAAGTACACTACAATCGCACCCTTGCTGCCTACAAGCATGCGATAGTGGCAGCTAAGAGTGCTCATTTTTCTGCCAAAATCAGGGATGCCGGCAACTCGGCTAAGGAGCTGTTCAGAACTATAACAGTTCTGGCTAAACCACCCCAGGACAGCAACTTTAGACCGGACCAAGAAATGTGCCAAAAGTTGGCAGTGTATTTCCAAGAGAAGGTCCAGGTCATTTATAATGAGTTTAGTAGCATGTGTTACAGTTCAGAAGGGGGAAAGGTAGGGCCGGATTTGGGCCCTATGAACAACACAGGACTCAGTGAGTTTGCCTCAATTACGGTGGAGGAAACTCAGAGGTTGATTCTCTCAACAAACTCAGGATCACCTCTAGATCCTTGTCCTCCATCAGTGTTCCATTTGGCAGCTGACCTGATAGCGGAGGAACTGTCCCAGGTAATTAACATAGCATTGCAATCTGGGCACTATCCGTCTTGCTGGAAGAGGGCAATAATTAAACCTTTATTAAAAAAAGCTACATTAGACCCTCTCGTCTTAAAGAACTATCGTCCAATCTCTGCCCTGCCCATGGGGGCAAAGATTCTGGAGAAAGAACTAAATCGTGCCCTCATGGCACATTTGGTAGCCCACGATCTGCTTGACTCCTCTCAGCACGGTTTTCGTGCGCAGCATTCTACGGAGTCAGCTTTGCTGATCGCAGCAGAAAATGTACGGGCTATAGCAGACCGGGGAGGTCGGGCAGTATTGGTGATGTTGGACCTCTCGGCTGCCTTCGATACCGTTAATCACAAGGTGTTGCTTCGAAGGCTTCAGGAGTTTGGGGTACAGGGAAGGGCATTGGCACTACTAGCCTCCTTTTTGGATGGCAGAGATAACAGCCTGTCATGGGACGGCCTACAGTCGGACCCTTTCCACCTACCATGTGGTGTGCCACAAGGCTCTTCTTTGTCCCCCACGCTCTTCAACATGTACGTTGCCCCCCTGGCCAAGCTTATTAAGGCTCAGGGCTTTACTGTAATCTCCTACGCTGATGATTCACAGCTTATAGTTTCGGCTGGTGAAGAACCAAATGACACGGCTAAGAAATTTCACAGCTGTATGTCCGAAATCATGAGATGGATGCGAGAAAACTTTCTTAAGATTAATACAGAGAAAACGGAAATAATGGAATTCGGCCCGGGAAGTCCGGTATGGAATAGCTCCTGGTGGCCGGCGGAGGCAGGTGAATGTCCCTGTCCTGTGCTCAAGGTTAGAAATCTGGGAGTGGTATTCGACAACAAACTTACTTTCTCTGCACATGTTAATAACCTTGCCTCCTCCTGCTTTTATTTAATCAGGATATTGCGGAAGATTTTCCCTTTCATCAATCCTGATCTTCGCAGGAATGTGGTGGTAGCCTTAGTGCTGTCTAAAATAGACTATTGCAACGCAGTTCTGCTAGGATTGAACAAGACCTTGCTGAAGAGACTGCAGATTCTGCAGAATGCGGCAGCTAGACTCTTGTTGGATGTACCCAGGGACCAGTCTGTTGTCGAGGGAATTAAAGCGCTGCACTGGCTCCCTGTTCAGCAGAGAATAGAGTTCAAGGCGTTATGCCTAGTTCATAAGGCGGTCTATGGGGGAGGAGCCCAGGAAGTTCAGAAGCTCTTTAGCCCATATCTCCCGGAGCGGACACTTAGGTCATCTACGCAAAGCCTGCTGAAACTTAATCGTGTCAAAAAAGCCAGATAGGGTGGTAGAGCTTTTTCGTTTCATGCGGCCTGCCGGTGGAATGAGCTCCCTGGCTTTGTTAAACGTACGGAAAGTCACCAAGTTTTCAGAAAACTGATAAAAACACGGCTGTTTGATACGACTCGGTGTTAGATGGAGCGATCTCTCTCTATGGACCAGCGCCAAGACGCCTCGGCATTTGTTCGCGCTCTATAAGTGACGATCCTATCCTATCCTATCCTAAGTGTTCAAAAACATTGCTCCAAAATTTGGAACATCTCAACCTAAGGGCCTTAAATGGGCGTTATGACGAAGACAACCCACCAGTTGCAACCTTCCACTCTAATAAACAAACCTCTCATCTTGACTACATGTTTATATCTTTAAACATGTTTAGCTGGACCAAAAAGTTCAGAATAGGGATGAGTGACCTCAGCGACCATCTACCCTTAGAAACCACAATAAAAGTCACCTCGAAATTGGAAAAGGAAATATACAAAGGCCCCTGCTTGGAAGTCACGTCAAACCTACGGCGGTTACGATGCAACATCGACACCATTAGGTCAGTAAGCACAACAGCAAAAAATCTTTTCACTCAAGCAGCCAATTCCTCACGTAAAGCGTTGGAAAATTGGCAAAGCTTCATTACAAAAATTAGCGAGAAGCTGATAAACAACAAGCCGAACACGTCACGCCAGGGGAAGAGAGTCCCTAATAAAAATCTAGCAACCCTAGAAATGAAGACTCAAAAACGGCAAATAAATCAAACACTGAGGCTGTTACGAAAGGACCCAACAAGTTGCAGTTTGCGAACAGCCCTACAGACAGCAAAAAAACATCTGAAACGGACGAAATGGGAAAAAAGGAAGGAACAGAACGAAAACCTATGGGCAAAACTCCATTATGAAGGGAAGCAGAAAAACAGCTCGAAATTCTGGCAAATGGTTAAAAAAAAAATAACCCCGACCACCGGGGTCAAAACTCACACATACCAGAGGAGGCTTGGACAAAATATCTGTCATTGCATTTTAACAATGAGGACATCACAGAGGGAGCCGTAACACACATACCTCGTGCAGTAACCACGTGCCCCAAAATCGAAGGCAAAGAAACCAGCCGCATACCCACAAGACTCCAGGAAAATCATGAGAATGGATCCAAGATCTCACCTAAGCTTGATAAATTAGTACCAATGGCAGAAGTTACGATATGTGCTGAGCAATGGCAAAAATTAATTACCCAAGCGGACGTACAACGACAAATAAAAAGAGGGCGATCCGCGGGAGCACCGGGCCCAAACGGCATTCCACCCATGTTGTATAAGGAAGACGTGGAATTTTGGAGCAAATCATTGGCATCTCTATTCAATAGTCTAACTTATACCCACATACTTCCCGAGTCCTGGTATGGGTCAGTCATCAGCCCGATCTATAAGCACGGTAGTAAGAAGCATCCAAATAACTACCGACTCATTGCATTATTAGATGTAGAGGCCAAATACTTTGCAGGTATAATTCTGGAAGAGTTAACTACATGGGTAGCTGAAAAATCCATTATCCCGATCACTCAAACAGGATTCTGTAGAGGCCAAGGCACCACAACCAACATCATGGCGCTGTCCCTGCTCATGGGACAGGCCAAAGAGTCTAAATCAACTTTATATCTTACATTCATCGACTACACTGCCGCATTCGATCACATAGATCGTAACAAACTTTGGCAGAAACTAAGCCACTGGGGGATACCGAAACATCTCTTAGATTAAAATCAAACTTGGAACAGGAACACACCTTTCGAAACCTATCAAGACAACTAAAGGACTAAAACAAGGGTGCGTACTGGCTCCTCTTTTATTTAATCTTTACTTGGCTGATCTACCAGGAGAACTTGACAAATGCTCCAACCATGCGCCTAAACTCGGGTCAATTATCCTCTCCAACTTACTATATGCAGACGACTTAGTGCTAATAAGTCGAACCCCAACGGGCCTTCATCATCTTTTGAATGTTGTATATACCTTCTCTGAAAGAAATGCCATTCAAATAAATCTTAAAAAGACCAAGGCCATGGCTGTGAATTATAAGAAAAAAAGGGAAACTCGTTGGTACCTGAATGGAGAGCAAATGGACCTGGTAACAACCTATAAATACCCGGGAGTAATCCTGGACGCAAAAAACACGTCCAAGCCACAACTTGAATCCCTACGAGGGAAGGCGACTATGATCCACCTGGCCATCAAATCACTAAAGGCAAAACTTACCGATCTTACACTTAAACCCCTCCTTCAAATACTGCGTGCAAAATTGCAGCCGACCATCACATACGGGAGCGAATCCCTGCATGGGAAGGATGCTGCCCTACTGGACATACTTCTGGCCAAATCATATAGGGCCATTTTCAATCTTCCCAAATACGTTTCTCCTGCTCAGATTCGGCTGGAATTTGGAATAACTAAACAGACAATAGGAAGGCAGTGCGCGTATGCAGGAACCTGGCACAAGATTCGCACCGCTGAGAACGGCTCCCTAAGTTCCAACGTATGGGGGGAGCTATTTCGTCACCAAAAGTCATTGGCTAGAGACTATCTATTGGAATCACTTCAAGCCTTGGGCCTGAAAGACTTATGGGAAACTCCAACAGACCACCTGACCTTTAAAAAAATTGCAAAAAAGTCGGCGCGCATTATCTCAGTAATTGAAGATAAGAATGATCTGGCGAAAAGAGCGCATGGTTGGATAACTCTGGGTGATTACGGGCCAGTACAACCACAAGTATACCTTAGTACTGGCATGAAAATAAAAATCAAAGAAAGGTTTCTGAAATTACGCCTCGGAGTAATTCCTATACTCCCACATTTGCCACCTTGGGAGAGGAATAACTCCTCAGAACAGTGCCGGCTGTGTAAAACTGGCAAGGAGGACATTGTTCACGTGATCTGTATTTGCACTAAATTGAATGACATAAGGCATAACTTACTACGCCCTTTTTTTAAGCAGTTTGGCACGCGGACTTGTAGACAAGCTGTAATACTGTGTTTTAATCCGAAATATACCAAACTGAATTGCCAGGTCGTAAAGTTTTTCGATTTAATGTGTAAAAGACTTAAGAGCACCTGACGACAACTTAAAAAAAAAAAAAAAAAAAACTTTTTAAGGTTACTTAATTGATCTTAAGTAAATTTTTAGTCAATGGCAATGTATCAACGAATTTTAAAACACTGATTTCGATGTTTTTATGATATTTTGTAAAGATTTTAACTAATCATGTACAAATAAACAATTACCACTCCACACGTGTTGACCGTCTTAGGAAGGGACAGCAATTAGAGTAGTGCTTCACTCTCAGGGATGATACGTTTTACGATTTGACATGTAAATAATTTTAATTTTTTTTTTTTTTATTGATAACAATGCCACCTCCCTTTTTGCCTAAACCATCAACTTGGAGAATCAGATAATCTGGGAGTAGAGTCAGAACAATGTCTTGCACTGAAGCGTCATTAAGCCACGTTTCAGTTAAAAATATAGCATTGGGAGCATCATCAACTATAAAGTTAAAAAAGTCCAGTTGAGGTTTAACCAGCAAACGGCAATTTAGGTTAAAAAACTTGAAGCAAGTGGAACGGGATCTAATGTTAATAAAGCTGGGTACATGCTTGGCATTATCCTTGGGATGCCAGAGCCGGCCCTCGGTTTGGGCTATAGGCTCTGAGCGGGGTGGGTAGCCAAAATGTTGCAGTGTGGACAATTTCTCCCTGCTGAGGCTAGGTCTAATGATGAGCGGCAACCTTCAGAGGTTGGGGGGGCAGAGAGCCAAAATGTTGCAGTGTGGACAATTTCTCCCTGCTGAGGCTAGGTCTAATGATGAGCGGCAACCTTCAGAGGTTGGGGGGGCAGAGATTGAACAGTTGCGAGGCAGAGTAAGAAGGAATACCTGCTGGCTGTGGAGTAGAATTCCTGGCTAAGTTCAGGTGTGGACTGACTTGCCTTAGGCGCGCCAGCTGCAAGTCTGCTGCGCACATCCCGCCAAGTCAGGTCTTATGTAAGTAGGCAAGGAGACGGTGACCAGTATTATCAAACGCTAGAGCGTTAATCGCTCGGTTAGAATGGCAAGCCCAAGACGGCCGCCAGATGCTACATTTTCCCCCATTTTAATTTCCCTTTAGAAAATCAGAATCAATTTAACAGTATTGCAGTATTTTTGTTTCCAACACATACACACATCAGCACATAAGGGAATTCATCAGAACTGCAACACACGCAGTGACATTTAAAACAATGGCACACACCACAGAACATTTTGCCTTCAGATAGGGGCCTCGCTTGAACACCTACCTTACCATTTCCAGCCAACATGCATTCACACCAAACCTAACTTATTTACATACCTGCCCTAATTTCCATATTATATCATGCTATACTTGTCATACCAACCTTCCTACCAGACAAAATACTACCCTACCAACCAACCAATACCATAATTGGACAACAGCTGCCTCTGCAGTGAGCATATCTTATGGCTGCCATGAGGTAGCGCTTTTGTGAAAAAGGGACAAGTAGTGTCTTGATTGAATTTGACAACATTGCAGAAGTCCTCAAACACTTACCTGTTAAATTGTAAACAGTATTATGTAATGGCTTTAACATGCATTATACTCTTATAGTTAAAACAACACAACTCACACATACTGATTGTATACTTTTCACCCTACAACATTTCCCACTTTAACATAAACATTTATCCATGTATGCGGTAGGGAACTGTGCCTGATATATTGTGTTGGGTGCTGTTCACTTATTACTAGACAATTGCGCTTTGCACATATTTGTTTTACGAAGGATATATTTTTTAAAAACTTACTTTGAGACGCTTTTAAAATAATCGTTTTAACCTGGTTGAGAGAATTCTGCTTACTGCTTCCTGCTCGGCCCCTGCGGCACCCGGATATTAAAGGGGCCCGCATTGCACTGGGGTTGACGCTCTAGTTTCTTTCTAGTCTCTCCCCTCCCTACATTATTTAAACTGTGCAGGAGCGACTGTGCAGCGGGCGCGCCAAAGGCAAGCCCGTCTGAGCCCAGAGCGCTCCCAGTGCCAGAACCTCTTGTCGTCTAAAGCCCCAAATATACAGTAGGAATCAACTATTAGATCTGGAAAGAGCCATATGCAGGGAGCATGACACATCCCTGCTAAATATGAATAGAGGTGAGTTCCTCTGCCCGAAGTGCTCTTCCCGACAAAATCAAGGCATCCAGAATCAATCTGAGCACACAAACCAGGCAGGGAGAAGACAGAGAAGGAAAGTGTGAGGCTCCCAAGGACAGTGTGAGGGGGATAGACAATAATACCATCACAGCCGGGCGCGTTAAGGTCCCTAAGGCAACACCTGAGCAGCATGTACAGTGTTTTCTACTGAACGCCCGCTCGGTGATAAAGCATAACTACCAGCTGGAAGATCTGATCCAGCTAGCCACCCCGGATATAGTTTTCGTGACAGAAACCTGGAGGGACAATACATCAAGTCCAGACTGAACATTGCGCTTCTGAAGGACTATGCGGGCAGCTCGCAAGATAGGGAGGAAGGAAAAGGGGGGGGGGGGCATAGCTATTTACTGAGATCACCTAAAGGTGCGGGTGGAAGCAATCTCTTTTTTTTTTTTTTAAGTTTTTATTTGTAAACAGGCTGACAAATAAAGCATACATTAATACATGTATTTACAGACATAAAAGTATAATAAATTGTGGCATTCTTTCAACACACAGGGCCAGGATACAGAGCTATGGAAACGAGTTTATAAAGAAAAAAGAAGAAGAGAAAAACAAAAAAATATATATATATATATATAAAAAAAAACAATTCTTCCCTCTCTTCTTCCCCCTCCCTTCCTCTTTTTCCCTTCCTTCTTTGTTTGGCAGTACTAAACAGATGGAGAGGGCCTCGTTATCCATAAATGTTCCCCAGTTCTTTTCATGTTTGCTCAGAGAACGTAACCCCCTAAGGTTCGCTGATGCTAACTCCATCGAATGGATCTCAGTTACCAATGCCCACCAATCCCAGACCGTGGGTGGGTCGGAGCAAGTCCAGGCTCTAGCCAGAGTTAATTTGGCACAAGACATAAGAATTGTAGCCAGGGCAGCCTGTGGAAAAGAGATAGGATAGATATCTAACAAAACCGAAGCAGCAGTAAATGAGGGTAACTGAATAAGCTTAATTTTTAGAACCTTCTGGATGTCCTCCCAAAAGGCCTTAAGAATAGGGCAAGAGAACAGCATATGTACTAGATCGGCGGCCTCGGTGGAACATTTGGGACACTTTGTGCGATCGCTATAGGAATTGTTAGAGGACCATTTAGAGATTCTTTCGGGCGTGTAGTATAGCATGCAACTCGTTCTAAATTGTTGGAGCCTTAAACTGGATGATCGTACACACTTATTAATATTTAACAAAGAACACTCTATCTCTCTCAATGTTATATTTGAGCCTAATAGCCTACCCCACTTATCAGCTAGTTTAAAGCAATCGTTTGGTTTGACACCGATTAAGAGACTGTAAGTATCACTTATTACTGATTTGTTATTTAAAGAATATAGACAGGTCCATATGTCGCTATCTGAAACCTCCAGAACTTGTTTTTTGTTAATCAAATAGTCGTGTATCTGTAAGTGTTTGTAACTCATAGTTTTGGGGAGATCATATAGCAATTTAAGAGTGTTAAAATCTAAAAACCCTTGTGTGCCATATAGGTCCCCTAAAACACTGATGCCTAATCTGGACCAGCTAAGAACATTGTTATCATTGAAGATACCCGGAAGACCCGGGTTGCACCACAGCTGCAACTTTGAGTGGAAGAAAGTAGTTTTGCAGAAAGTTAATATATTGCCCCAGATCTTTGTTAAGTCTCTTGCGGTCTTGAATTTGACTCTTTTGAAGTAGTTGGGGTCATTAGCTCGTAGCAAAAACATATTTGAATCATGTTTTAGCATAAAAGAGTGAAAGAAAAGTGCTCCTCCTCTGTTTAATAAAGAGCGGATACGCAAAACAAAAGTACAGTTTAAAATCAGGAAAATTAAGCCCTCCCACATTCGTGTTATTTTTCAGAAGATTCAGAGACCTTCTCGCTTTTTTATAGCCCCAGATGAATCTGAGTGCGCCATCTAGTTGCTTAAAAAACATATTGTTTAAAGCCAGTGGGATAGATCGAAATAGGTACACAAATTTAGGCAGTACCTTCATCTTAATTAGATTAATTCTGCCGATTAAGTTCAGAGGTAGTCTATGCCACTTTTTTAATAGTAGAATAGTAGATTTAGTTAATTCGTTGTAATTTATTTTATTAATTTCCTGAATTTTGGCCGTTAATTTGACCCCTAGATATGTAGCAACTTTACAAATCTCGGGAACCGCCACAGCTGGGGTATAATTAGCTATAACTTGCGTCTTTTGTTGATTAAGTTTATACCCAGAAACATTCCCGAATTTGCCGGCCTCAGAGACAATGCCTTGTAGTGCCTCCACGATGTCTTGTGAGTAGACCGCGATGTCATCGGCATATGCTGTTATTTTTAGCACTTGTAAGCCGGACCTAAAGGGTACAATTTGGGTTTGGGACTGAAGAGCAAACAAGAAGGGTTCCAATGAAAGGGCAAATAAAAGAGGTGATAGAGGGCATCCCTGACGAGTGCCGCGTAAGATTGAAAAATCTGGAGAGGTCAGGCCCCCATAGCTGGTACAGGCCGTTGGATTATCGTACAAAGCCTGTATGCCCCGCAAAAATTGTCCCCCCAAACCCCATTTTAGACAAGACACACCAGAGATAGTCCCACCCCACTCGGTCAAAAGCCTTCTCAGCATCTAACAAGATCATGCCGAGTGGGGTGGACTCTATCTCCGCTACATCAAATGCCGTAATGGCCATGTTTACATGCGTTGTAGTGTCTCTCCCGGTTATGAACCCGTGTTGCTGTGGATTAATAATTTGAGGCAAAATAGGAGACAGTCTTAATGGTAAAATTTTTGCAAATATTTTTGCATCAGTGTTTATCAGAGATATGGGTCGTTATGACCCTCTCTCCTCCTTCGGTTTGTCTTTCTTCAGGAAAAAAATTATTTTCGCCCTGTTCCATGAATTAGGAGCTTTTCCGTTAAACCCAACAGATTGCATTACCTTCAATAGCAGAGACTCCAATTCAGCTAGACACGCTTTATATATCTCCAAAGGTATTGTATCCTCCCCCGCCGCTTCCCCTACGGGTAGTAGGGCTATAGCCTGACGTAGTTCTACCATGGTTATGTTGTCAGACACCGAATCCATTCCTAAGATGTTCTGCGAGTTTATTAAATGCTTGTCAACATTGTCCCGAATTGTATCTGGATTAGGTATGCTTTCTGGGGTATAAAGTGTTCTATAAAAATCAGCAAATTGTTCTATTATGTCTGATGGCCGATTATAAATTATATTGCCGTCCCCCCGGATACTTGTAATCAAAGTGCGAGCTCTGTCCTCAGCAACTTTATAGGCCAGGATTTTACCAATTTTGTCCCCACCCTCATACTGTGCTATTTTAAATTTATGAATGCTACGGCTACTCTTCTGAATAAACTGAGTCTTTGCTTCATTTTTTAATAGGCCAAGTTTAAGGCCTATTTCTGTCGTCGTTGGGGAGTTTAATCGAAGTGCTGAGGCCAGCAATTCTTCTTGAGAAATTATTTTGGAAATTAATAGGGCGTTACACTTTCTGCATTCCAAATTTTGTCTGATCACATAAGCCTGAGTAAAACCCCCAATACTTGTTTTGCAAGCGTCCCAAACCATGCAACATGCAGCTGAGTCCATATTAATATCTATAAATTCTATAAGGTGTGATTTAAGCTGCATCACATAATGTGAATCTGAAACTAAGTGTCTAGGGAAGGAGAATGGTCTAGGAAAAGTCCTAATGTGTGCTAAAGTAATTATAAGCATTATTGCGTTGTGATCCGAAGAGATTCGGGGGCATAAAACCATGGTGCTGGCCTTTAGTAAGTTATCGCTTATTAATGCCATATCCAATCTTGAGCAGAGTTTATGGGGCGCTGAATAATATGTGTATCCCGGTAATTTTGGATATAAGTGCCGCCAAGCATCTTTGATGTTATGGATACGACATAGGTCAAAGATAGACGACCTGGTTTTGCACATCCTTTGAAAACTGCCGGACCTAGTTGTATCTATTTTATAGTCCATGATACAATTGAAGTCCTCCATAATAATAAGTTCTCCCTCCCAGTCCAAAAGTTTAATATTCAGCTGATCAAAAATCATCGGTTCATCTGTATTAGAACCGTACACCACGCATAAAACATATTTAAGGTTCTCAAGGCTGAATTGAGCAACCACCCATCTGCCATCCTTATCACAAGAGGACTGTAATATTTTGATCCTAAATCGTTTATCCTTGAGGATGGCCACCCCTCTGATGGGAGTACCCGAGGGTAGAGCAAACTACAATATCGTATCCCAATTAGTTAAGTAATTTCTTATCCTTCCCAGCAATATGTGTCTCAGAAAGAAGAGCGATATGAGGGTTGTGTAATTTTAGTTCTTCTGTAATCAAAGATCTCTTGTTTTTACTATTTAGCCCTGCTACGTTCCAAGCTAAGCACTTTATTTCATACATTTATAAACAGTGAGAAACTTGAACCCATCTCCAAATACCCTGATATATTTCCTATTACTTATGCAAATAAGCCAAACAGATATAACTGATATGTCCTCACCACATTCTTCCCCATCAGCCTGTGAACAATTTTTACTGAATTTTTCCCCCCCCCCCCAACCCACCCTCCCTTCTCCCCCCTGGCTCTCACCCCGGCCGGGGAAGAGCCACCCTTCAGTGACGGCTGCCGCTGGAAAGGCAGCACGCGTAGCAGGTCACCTTAAGAGGCCCCATCCCTCCATCCTTTCAAAAAAGACCTTAATGGGCGCTTTTCATATTCTCAGTAGTATGCAAAAATAAACGAGAGGGCCCAGATAATCAGCCAGTATTTCTAGGTAGAAGGTCCAACAAGCATCTTATTAGTTCTCAGTGAAACCCCCCTACGGCCAGTATTTTTGAAGAGCCAAGCCTTCCAATTACGAGTTGTATTTTATGCGCATATTGGTTAAAGCTGAGTCTTCAGGTTATTTTTAGGTCTGGCTCTTGCCCACACTAGTACTAGAAATATACGCTTCAGCTTCCTTGACATTAAAGAAATGGGTGCATCCATTTTTGATGACCTTGAGACGGGCAGGTTCCTGAAGAAACGCCTGACCTCCACTTGATTTAATAGGATCAATCAGTTTACGAAGCATCCAGCGTCTGTCGATTGTTTCTTTACTTAGATCAGAGCGAGCAAAAATAGAAAATTCCCCTATAACTATAGGGGCGTTAGGGCGTGCTCTCTGCCAAATTGCTTGGCGCAGTAAAAAGTTGCCCAAAAAAATTAAAAAAGGACGTGGAAACTGATTTTCCCTATTTCTCAGGACCAAAGGCAGACGATGAGCGCGCTGGATTTGTGAGTCCCAGTCTGCAAGGTCTGGGAAAGCTTTTTGGAGCAGCCCCACTAAGTAAGCCCTCAGATCGGAGCCCTCGGACCCTTCTGGTATCCCAAAGAGTCTCAGGTTAGAGCGTCTGTCGGTTTTCAAATCTTCAACCTTTAGTTGAAGCGCTGACAGCTGAGTATCATGTTTGTCGACTACGGCCTTCGTTTTTGTGCTGGTCTCCTCGATCTCTACCACCCGTTGTTGAAGTCAAACGATATCCTGCGAGATCCCCCCCAGTTTAGCAGTAAGTTCTTGCAGCGAAAATTGCACTTTACTATTGTCTTCCCTCAGTTGAAGATAGTGTTCCTGGGCTTCAACCCATTGGTCATTCAGAATCTGAAGTATTGTGTCTACTGAAGAGAGGTCAGTCATTTCTTGCCCTTGTCCATATTTAGCAATACGTAGATGTTTGCCCATCGCTTGATGGGCCGAAGGAAGTATCGTTGCAGAAGTAGGGCTCTCAATGGAAGGGAGGGAGGCATTGCACATGACGAAGGAACTGTGATTGCATTAGATTGTGGATTTTCACCTGCCCGCGATAGGGGATCACCCACATGTTCTTGAGTCAAAAGCAGTTCTTGATCAGTTAGCCTGTCAGATGACAGGTTAGATGGGGCAGTTAGTGCGTTTAAGGCACTATTTTCCAATGAGGTAGGACTGCTGGCAGGATAGAGCACTTCCATAGTAGGGAGAGGCTCTGAGGGTTCTAAAAAATCTGTGGGGCTTGCCCCTGATAATCTCATCGTCATGTTTTTAACCAGACCTTTTGCTTCGATCCATTTTCTTAAAGGGCTTTTGTCCAGATAGGTCTTCTTTAAATTTTGGATATTATTTATGATAGGCCGATTTGATATAGCAACAGCCTTGCCTCCTCTTTTGGCCCTAAACTTGCTTTTAGGTTTACGTCCTCTTCCTACACAAGATTTTGCCTTGCTATCTGTGTAAAAGTCCTTCTCTCACCTCTCCCCCACCTCATCCTCTGTTCCAGTCTCTGCATCCAGGTCCTCAACGGAGTCTTGCTCGATGGATTCAATGAGCTCAATATGCTCCGTATGTTCAATGGGCTCGGTGAGTACCGCATGTCCCACTGGTGGCTCTCCTCTCCCAGAGAAATGCGCCTCTGCTTCACATGTCCCAATGTCTTGCAGCATATGATGAGGGCTGCTAACAGGTTCAGCAACAGATAGTAAATCCGAGATGACGGTACGCACCCCTTCGGCAGAGACCTGTACAGCCGTATTTGAGCCTGAGCACGGGTTTTCAGCAGCTTCCGCCGTTGTAATGATAATCGGCTCTTCAGCTTGTGTCTGTTCCGTTATGGGGTCAATGAGTATCACTTCAGGCACCACAGGAATGTTACCGGTAGGTGGTTTTGATTGTTTGAGCCCCTGTATATTGCATATTTTTGCATTGCCCAAATGAGTCTCCTTAGAGGCGGGGGGAGCTTTCAGGGGAATAGCTTCTGAGACATAAGAGAGACTGTCTATTTCACCCCCAGCTGGCCCTCCCTTTCTTGCCGGAGGTTTAACCATCGTCTTGGTTGCATTTCTACCAAGGTTCTTAATATGTGAGCCTGCAATTAAAGTAGGTTGTCTCAGTACCTGTTTGCCAGTGTTTCCTCTCTCCTGCTGCAATGGCTCGGCTGACGATGACAGAGATGGTAGTGGCAGTACTTCGGTTTCCGTCCTCTCACCATCCATAGCAGAGCGTCCATCGCTCATTAGCGCGGGAATTCCAGCGTCTCCGGTGGCCGGAATGATTAGGGGAGACACAGCTGTTGCCGCTGCTGCCGCTCGAACAGTTGCAGCTGAGGGACCCGCAGCTCCTGTTGTTTGCTTGCTATTCCGCGTTGTTCGTGGCAGATTTTTTGGAGACATTCTCCTTAGCTGCCAAGTACGAGAGACAGTATGAGAGACAGCACGGAGGTTGAGACTAAGCCAGCCGAGCCCCGAGCTCCCAAGCAGACCTTGTATCGTCCGCCGAAAAAGCCAAACAGTGTCCGGGAGCCTTAGCATCGGTAAGAGCCGCCACCTCCGCTGAGACTCCAAAGTTTGATTTCTTTTTTTCCTCACTCGAAGAACCCCCGCAGTCTTCCTGAGTTTTAAATGTTGCGTCCAGTTAGAGCCTTTCCATTGCAAACATTTCGCCCGAGGAGAGAAAGAGAAGAGCCTCCAGGTGAGCTACTCGGCACAGATCCCTACTCCGCCATCTTGGATCCGCCCATGCAATCTCAGTCTTACCAGCGGAGGCTATGCAATTTTGTATAAAACTTAATAATCTCTCGACCTTTCAGGGGATACTCATATACCGTCCACCTGGGCCCAGAGCGGCTTTCACCCAAGCTCTGTTTATGCTCTTGGAGTCCTATACAGACGCCAAATCCCTTACAATTCTGGGTGATTTTAAATTATCACCTAGAACTAACAAATAATTCGGATACTGTCAGATTGCTGGATAATCTGGCAGCATTCAGCTTAAACCAATTAGTAACCAAACCCACCCTTCTGGCAGGCCACACCTTGGATGGCATTTTTACAAACACTTCTGATATTAACCTGATTAAAATATCAGCTCTCCCATGGGCAGACCACAAGGCTGTCCATTTTAACATTAAAGGTCAGGCAGCACAACCACTGAACCCAAAGTAAGCCATTCAAGATAAAAATGCGACGCTGGAACAAAGTTCTAGGCAATGACCTAGAGCGGGCCCTTGCTAGCAAAGGATAATAATGAAGCAGCCTCCCAGTTTAATGGCTGGCTACTGGCAGCCGCCGAGCAGGTGGCGCCTGAAAAATTGGTGATGGTAAAAAGATCTAAGAATTCATCACCTTGCTACAGCCCGGAACTCAAGTGCTTAAAAGTTCATTGTGGGAGAACTGAGCGTCTTTGGAGACTAGATTATAGCAATGAAAGGAAAATAACCTAGGATCTAGCTATCCAACAGTACAAGGAAGCAATTATTGCCGCAAAAAAGCTATTCTTTACAACTAAGATAGAAAACGCCGGAAATTCTACAAAGGAACTTTTTAAATCTGTCAAACTGCTGGCTAATCCGCAGCAGGCCAACTTTTTTAAATCAGATCAAGCCATGTGTAATAAACTGGCCATATATTTTCAGAATAAGGTGCAAGTAATCTATATTGACCTTTTGAGTGTTCGGGAGACTCAGGATAAGCAATGTCAACTGCCCGCTGAGATTCGATCAACCCACTGTAGATTATCCTGTTTTCCGACAATCGCTAATGATGAGGTATTAAAACTCCCCCTCACTATAAAATCTGGCTCACCCATAGACCTCTGCCCCCCGGCCAATATGCACCTTGCCGCTGGGAAGATATGTGAAAAGTTAACCCCTCTTTTTAACCAAGTTCTGGAATCTGGTGATTACCCAGCAATTTGGAAAAAAGTATCTATTAGGCCAATTCTTAAAAAGCCGACCCTGGACCCTACCGAACCAAAGAACTATTGCCCAATTGTTGGTTTTCCGATAGTAGCAAAAATACTGGAGAAGTCAGTAAATAAGGTGTTGACAAACTATCTGGATGTTAACAATCTACTGGATTCCACACAGCACGGTTTTCGGTCTTATCACTCTACCGAATCTGCTCTGATCACTGCTACAGAAGAGATTCGCAGAATAGTGGACGGAGGGGGCAGGGCGGTCCTCGTACTCCTAGATCCATCGGCTGCATTTGACACCGTGAATCACACGGTGTTGGTGCAGCAGCTGACGGATGTGTGTGTGTGTGGGGGGGAGGGGGGGGGGGTTGATGGTACTGCCCTGGTCCTCCTCTCCTCTTTTTTAGAGGCGAGGGAGCAGAGGTTGCGCTGGGATGGTCTACAATCGGAGAGTTTCCATCTTCCCTGTGGGGTTCCACAGGGATCGGCCCTCTCCCCGACAATATTGAACATCTACGTCACTCCGTTGGCCAGACTTATCAGGAGGCATGGTTTTGCCCTGGTCTCTTATGCGGATGACTCTCAGCTTGTTATTTCCATCAACAACCAGCCTGAGGCCACAGCTGCCAGGTTTCATGCTCATCTTACTGAGATCATGACATGAATGGACCACAGCTTCCTGAAAATCAACACTGATAAAATGGAGGTGATTGAATTTGGCCCCGGCTGGCCCTTGTGGAACGACTCCTGGTGGCCGGTGGAGGCTGGAGAATGCCTGTGTCCTGTCCCAAAGGTCAGGAACCTCAGGGTTATTTTTGATGCCCAATTAAACTTTTCTTCCCAGGTAAACAGTCTTACTGCATCCGGTTTCTTTTTACTAAAAACTTTGAGAAAAATCTTTCCGTTCATGTCACAAGAACTGCAAAAGACAGTGGTGGTGGCACTCTTCCTGTCTAAACTGGACTATTGCAATGCCCTTTTTTGGGGCATTGACAAGTTCCAGATGAGAAAACTGCAGTCTCTACAGAATGCTGCAGCAAGACTACTCCTAAACATTCCTAAAGGGCAATCAACCTCGGCAGTAATCAAGGCACTACACTGGCTTCCTATCCAACAGCTGGTGGAATTCAAGGCCTTATGCCTGGTGCACAAAGCACTTCATGGTGGAGGTGCGGTGACTATCCAAAGAATGTTTCCACCTTATATCCCCCACGTGCCCTCAGATCTGCTAGTTTGGGTCTTATTACAACTACTAAGGTCAGACGGGCAAGACGGGGTGGTAGAACTATATCGCACTGTGCGGCAAAGATTTGGAACAAAATGCCTATGGCCATGAAATTCCAACCTAATCAGCAGCTCTTTAGGAAGGACTTGAAAACATGGTTGTTCACTACCATATCGTCCTTCCGTAATATAGGTCATACTTCCTTCTTCATACACTAGCGCCAAGACGCAATGGCAATCGAGCGCTCTATAAACCTATATCCTATCCTATCAACAATACAAACAGGCACTAAGTATAACTCTTTACAAACACTTAATATTAAAATTTAATGTTAATGAAATTCACCTTGCATGAACATTAAATGAAAAATGTACCAATACTCTTACAATTATTCTCTCTCTCTAGATATTAACACTAAACACTTACCTGCAGAGCCATTCCATAGGGCAGTGTCACTCAAAGCACAGTACCCAAGTAGGATAGTCAATGCAAACAGTGAGGGTAGAGAATGGGATAGATGCAAGAATAAAGAGGTCACATACTCTACAGGTCTCACATGAGCAGCACACCTTCAACACCGTCATTACATACTATGTACGTTTTTCATGCACAAAGCAACTTTCTTTAATACCTTTCCAGAGTGCATGACTTGAGATTTAAATTTCCTGTTGGCTTCTATCCTTAATTTTGTAATGTCATCCTCTCTGGCAAACGTCCAGTGCTTTCTCTGTGTGCTGTTGTGATACATTATTCTCTTTCAAATTCCTGTAAACATAAACATTCCAGTCTGTTAGCAAGTAGAGCCTCCACTAGTAACTGATAATGTAAGTATCGCTTATTCAGGTTATTATCAATATGCAGTAAAACATGGATTAAAAATCTTAAACCTTAAATTACAAAACTCCAAGAGTCCACTCTGCATCTGTAGAACCAATTAATTTCTGACATTCAGTGTTCTTCCATAAAACAGTGTGAAAATGGAAAAGATTCTTGAAATCTTAGAAAATACAACACACACAAATTTGAGTCTCTTGATAGCCAATAGCCATCTAATTTTCCTGAAACTGTCCTCTTATTTTTTGTCATTTACAGACCAACTTCTAGCGAAAGGATGGGTATTTGGTTCAACATATTTCACTATATATTGCACAGCAGAAAGCAATGTGTCCCACTATACTGTAGATGTTCTCCACAATGAAAAAAGTGGGAAGGATGCTAGTGATAAAGTCCACTAATTAATATACAAATTTAGATTAGCAGCTAAATGTGCAATGATTAATGTAAAATTCAAAGCCTAAACCACACTCATTTAAAATGTGTAACCTGCAGTAGACAGTCATAGCTATTTGTATAGGCTACAGAAATGCTAAGAAGCACGTTTCCTTAAACTAGAAGTAAACCTAATATTGCTGAACTGCACACAAACGTAATTTAGGAGCTTGACCTCAATGTGACATGCTTAGAAATGTTCGTCATAAAAGAATGTTCGGGTTTATCAAATATATCACTTATCCTAAGACATTTTTTGTTAGCAATGACTAAACTTTGCATTTTCACATGTCTCCCCTAATGCTCGAATAGAATAATAGTACATTTTAAACAATAATTCTGGTTCATGTTAAATGAGATGCATTACCTAACAATGACTTTGCAAGTTGAAGTTTCTCATCTCTAGTACAGTTCATTGTTCACACAGTTAAACATGTAATATTTAGGTGGCCAACCGGTGTTCAATGCCTTATGGGAATTAAGGCTTATGTTTCCAGAACTTAACTACGTAAGAATATCTTTAGCTTACTTTATGATAAAGCTTTACAAACCGCATGTAATTTCACGGAAAAGAAGCGCTGAACCTGCTCACAGAAGAGTGCTGCTATCTTATTGGTCCAGAGAGGAAGAAGCCTACTACTATGTCTGCAACATGTATTCATGTCTTTTATATTAGTGTGTGTTCCTACTTAGTTTCAGTGTTTTGTTATCCACTCGTTACCCACCTTCTTGTCCAAATTCCCTTGTCCTAGACTGATGGTTGTGGTTACTGCTGCTTTAGTTCATCCTTAGTTTATTTTGACGATTTGTGTTTACAAATTGCTACTGCAACTGTATGATCCTTTGCTCGTATTACTGAGACTTGGCTGAGCTTCATGACCTACTCTTTATGGAAAGTTCTGCTGCATTAAATTTGGCTTTGAGCTTTACGCTACTTTGAACTCACCCTTTTCCTTTGAACTTGAAATCTTCATGAGTTCTATTAACTTTGAAATTCCAGTCCGGTTCTTTAGAATAGGGTTTTACTCCTTTATGGCACGCACTAGATGCATTATTTGACTATTTGTTCTAACCACACCTTTTTATGAGATGTCTGAAAACTTACCAAAGATGTATTGGCTAATTTGAATAAAAGAGTACAAAGACACTTATTAATCTCTTAATGAGAATAAAGCTTTTAAAACGGATTCAAACTCTCATCAATGACTGAACTTGGAATTGTATTTGAAATTTTGCTTGGGATGCCGAAATAGCACTTTGAATCAAGATACAGTGTCAAAGATCACCTGAGTTGAGAAGAAACCAGTGCTGGAACGGGGCTTAACCTGCAAGTTATGGTAATTGAAAGGTTGAACCATATTATCTAATTTTGGTATCAGTGTTGTGGTTACACCTTGATTAAGCAGCTATAAATAATTACTCAAGTTAGAATAAAATACCTGAATCCTAAAATCCAATGCCCAGAATTCAAGCAGCTGACCTGGTGCGATTTTCGAATGGAGTTGTTGTTTTGGAGGTGTGAGTATAAATAAGGTTATGTAACGTCTCTTGTAATGGCGTTGTATTGTTGCGAGTGACTGGATTGATGAATGAAGATATTTATTGGTTTCCATGTAAAGAGCTTGAAGAGTTTTAGACTTGGTATAGTCCTGGGATACTTATTGAAGTATAGAAGACCCTTGATTGATATAAAGACAAGTGTAGAAAACACTTGAGTAAGCCATCGTCGAACGGTATTTCTTGTTTCCAGGCCTTGTGGTGTACAGTGTGAGGTACCATAACCTACACAATTGAGATAGAAATACTAATAATCTGTGGTGGTGGTTTAATATTGGTTGATGTTAGCAGAACCTAACTGCGCAAAAGGGTGAAGCTGCATTGATTAGGAGGATTTCACCATGGTCGAGATTTCACTTGCGATTGTGGAATTCTTTTGTGTGGATGAATTACTATTGTTTTTCTTTAGAAGAGCAAACAAGAATTGATATATGTTTTTCTATTGTCAGTTGAGAAGTTTTTGTTGGTTTGTGTAAGCACGAGAGACATTGGAAATGAGGGTGAGCTGCTGAGTGGAGTGAGTTTATACGTCAGTGTTTCATGCTGAGATTGGTTGGTTGGTGTGCTTTCACGCTGTGCTTGGTTGGTGAGGTCAGGATGCTGTGCTAGGTCAGTGTGTGTGTGGATATCGCATTGGGATTTGTGAACAGGATTTTGATAAAAGGACGACTGTGACAGGACTAGAGTAAAGGAAATCTGACGTTTACAGAATAGAATCAAAATATTGAATTGAAATTGTTTACATTGCGATATTGCCAGAATCATGAAATGTTTTAAAGAATTCAAAGGTTTTGTTAAGGGAGATGTTACAATTCCGGTACGGGAGGGTGAAGAGGCACCTTGAGGGCATGTCGGCACATTATACGACAACTGAATTGGGATTACCTACATGGTTATGGCTTCTTCAACGGTGCAAGATCACTGAGAAGGAAGGAGTTTTAAGATTTCCCAAATATGGTAGCTTAGAGACTACAATTATTGAGAGACTGAAAAATAAAAAATTGTGTGAAACGAAACCGCCCCATGACCTACGCATTATGAAGCCTTCAATATGTGAGAAAGATATCCAGAGAGAAAGAAAGGGAAGAATAGCAGAAAAGAACAAAAAGGGCAATGCGTAATTATGTAGATGCTCGATGGGATGAAGAAGAGCAGAGATGGAGGAAAGCCAAAGTTGAAGACACTTGATTGTATCCAGCTATTTCTACAGAAATACCAGAGAAAGGGAAGAAAAAGACCCAGGGAAAAGATAAAGAGGAGGAAAAAACAAAAAAAGGAGACAGATAGTAATTCAGGGGATGACATTTTAGAAGACATTTTGGCTGCACGACCCCCGCCTTATTCAACACTAACATAGTACGGAGAGTGGTGCCACAATGGGGAGTACAATAGCCACTGCTCCTGTGGAAACTAGAGTGGTATAAACTGAAAGACCCCTTTGAGTACTACAGATTGCCCCACCAAGCATTGCACAGCCACAGACTGTTCCTCAACATGTGGTAAATACACCTGTTAAGCATGGTCTGCTGCAAGTGCCTCAACCAGTAACTGTACAGATAGTGCCTAGACTAGTTGCAATCACCCCAGTAAATGTTAACTTGACTTCAGATGCTCAAGGAGCTGTAGGAGATTTACCTATAAAACCGGACTTATTCCGACCTCTCAAAAGTTCACAGATTGTTATATGGAGACCACCTCAGACAGTTCAGCCCTTTAGAGGTGGGGGAAGGCTTGCTTTCACAACATCAGTAACCTTCAGGGAAACAAATTTGTTTAAAGATGGAATTTTTTCACCAGGTTTGAAGTAGCTGCAGGGATTGCAAGGGCAGAAAGCAAGCACAGTTCAACAAGCTAACCCAGAACCTGAAAAAGGAGTGACCATTAGATATTTCCAAATTAAAAGTTGAACTGAAAGAAATAATTAGGGGACGTTTAGAATTAGAACATTTGAACCAATATCAAGAGAAAGAATCGATTTACCTGTCTAAAGAATTTACAAGACAGGCAGCAATTAAAACATGATAAATTGACCGAATTGGCTTGGAAATACGAGGTAAACCTTTCTAAAAGTTTTCCTTTGCAGAAAAGTCACAGGGTTAAATTTTATGATGAAGCAATTGAAACAATGCGTTCTTCAGGAATGCAGTTGCACATTATGGAATTAATAAAATGTATCCGTAAATGGAGTGAAACTGAAAAATGTGAAACCAAATGGGCAAGAAAACATAGAAATAGCGGGAGGAGTGTATGTCCATGTCCCTTGGAGTAGAGGAGATTTTGCAGCTTTTATGAACAATTTCCCAGAAAGTGAGAAACAAACCTGTGCAGTAGTAAATACAAGTTGATCGATATGCGAAAATTTCAAAAGTGCTATAGACTGATGTAAATACATTCTTTGATATTAAGGTACAAAGAAATTTGTGGGCGGAGTGTAAGACTGCTGTAAAATGGCCATGTGGAGAATCAGCGATAATGGCACACACTAGTGCATCATTTCCTGTAGTTATGGAGAAATAGGAAGATGTGATTACTTTCCTGAAAGGCAGAGTGCCTCCAATTGGTTGAAAATTAATCGAATGACACAAGAAGCAAAATAATCAGTTCACGAGTACTAGGAGCAGTTGTTGCAGATGTTCCAGCAACACAGTGGAAGGGAATACAGTGATGGGAAAGACATGGGGATATTTGTATCTCAGTTTGTTTTTTCGGATTGAGACCAGAGATGAGATTGTAAATTACCCAAAGTGTAATCTGCTGGCAGAGTAAATTACTTGACGAGATCCTGAGGTATGCAAAATATTGCCATGATAAACAAAAAATAAAACAGAAAAAGATTAAAAAGAAATTCATGTTGGCTCAAACAAAATTTGATCAGAAAGGTTTTCAGAATCCTTCTTTTGCAGGAAATGAAGGAGTTATGCAAGATTTTGCTGTTCAACAACCAGGTTTTCAGAGAATTCTTGGAGGTTTTGGTGCTTTACAAGGTAGAGGCAGAAGTGCTCCGATGATTGATCTAGCCAGGCTCAGGAATGGAGGTTGCAGCATTGAAGAAAAAGACTGCTTGTCACAGGATCGGGCATTAGAAGAGGGGGTGTAGATTTAATCCTGATAATGCAAACGGAAATGTTCAAATGCAGAAAGGAGTGCAGATGCAAAATATACCAGTACAACAGATGCAGGTGCCAATGCAAAAATAAGTGCCAAAGATGTAGGTCCCACAAGCTCAAATGGTCCCACAGAATATGGAAAACCTAAGATTTAATTTGAACCAGATGCCAAATGCAAATACAAATCCTTTTATAAATGCAAATCAAAATACATTACAGCAATTCCCTAACTCAAATCAGAATGCCTTTCAGCAATTTTCTGTATCT
The DNA here is from genome assembly GCF_964204655.1 of Triturus cristatus. NCBI lineage: Eukaryota > Metazoa > Chordata > Amphibia > Caudata > Salamandridae > Triturus > Triturus cristatus. The sequence goes on from NC_140581.1 coordinate 548,375,764, forward strand.
GATAATGATGACTCAGGCTTGGATACGTCCCAATGATGCAGACTGAGGTGGGGGAAGGAAGACTACATGCTTGCCGCTGTCTTAGAGGTAGACCAGAGTGGTCCAGTCATAGAAAGTGAGGGGAATGGCCACCCCGTATCATTTCTCAGAGATACTGGTGCTTCTAGATCCACTATTGGAACTGTGGAAGACCCAGATCTACCCCTCTCAGGAAAGAAGAACCCAGCTGTAGGTGTTTCAAATAAACATAAATCACTAATCCAGTGTCAGAGAAGGTCCCAGTAAAAATAAGTTAATTTGAAGAAAATCACCATTTTGTTGTTTGTAACAGAAGTCCAGTAAATCTATTAGGGAGAGATTTATTGAGCAAGTTAAAGTGTACAATCTAGTGCACACCAGATCGTGTAGAGTTTGATGCTTGATGAAGATAGAGTTTATAATGGTTCAACAAAAGACAGTTGTAGGATTATTTCCATTAATGACAACTGAAGAATTACCCACTGACTTGAGGAAGCTGTGAACCCAGAAGAATTGAATCTCAAAGGGAAAAACATTCAACTGATTCAAGGAGTAGAACCAGTCCAAATTTCTTTAAAGGTGAAAGCAGCATACCCAAGAGCACTACCCCGTACTATCTGACTCAATTGCAGGAAAAATGCCTGTAATAGAAACAAACCTTGACACAGAAGGGGATTTTGAGGGAATTGATTGGGAGTTCCTGTAACTTTCCGATCAGGGGTTTGCAGAAACCCAATGGAAACTATAGGATAGTTAAGGAGCTGAGAAAGATGAACAAACATTTGACTCATGTTGTCCCATGTTACCAAATCCAGCCACAATATTATTCCAAATTGCAAGTACTGCAGAAGGGTTTACTGTTATTGATCTTTGTCAGGCTTTCTTCTCAGTGCCATTGCAAGATGATAGCCAGTTCTTCTTTTAATTTATTTTCCATCAGAGTCTTGGCATGGTGCCGAGTCCCCCAAGGGTAAACGGAGAGTCCATTTATTTTCAACCAACTCTTGGAAAATAAATTGGAGTCATTACAAATGCCCTACAGATTAGTTCTTGTGCAGTACATAGATGATCTACTTGTGGCATCAGAGACACAAGAAGCTTGTAAACAAGATTCCATAGCCTTGTTGAATCACCTGGATGAAAATGGACATAAAGTGTCACCAGCTATACTGCAGTACTGTCAGAAAGAAGTTCAATATCTGGGACACATAAAGGAGAAAGGAGAAAGGAGCTAGAAAATCACCATAGAGAGTAAAAGCAATGTTTCAGATGAATCCACCTCGAACACAGAAAGTAGTAAGGATATTTCTGAGAATGGTTGGCTACTGCAGACAAGGATTACCAAACTTTACCCTAGTGGCAAAGCCTTTACTGAGGCTGACAAACAAGGATGTGTCTGATCCACTTCCTTGGGACAACAAAAGCTTGAAAGCCTTCCTAGAGCTGAAGGAAAAACGTTGTTGTTGTGCCCTAGCACCAGGAATGCCAGATTACAGTAAAGAATTTAAATTATTTTGCAGTGAGAGGGAGGTCTTTGCTCTCTCAGTGCTGACTCAAACAAAAGGTGATGTTCGGAAGCCAGTAGCATACTATTTAACCATCCCTTGACCCTGTTGCCATTGGACTACCCAGCTGCGTTCAAGCGGTTGCCGGGGTGAGCACAAGTCTGGAAAAAAGTGAGAGCATGGTGATGGAATATCCTTTAACTCTAATGGTCCAACACTCTGTGGAGCATGACATGGACATGAACAAAAGCCCAATTTATGCCCCATAATAGGTTCACGAAATAGGAGCACAGAGTTCTGTAATCTGATAACATAGTTTTGAAACGCTGTCAAATGGTAAATCCATCAACTTTGTGGCCCATAAATGATACGGTTTGTGATTAAATTGAACATGATTGCCTTGATATCACAGATTTATACAAAAAATCTAGACCGGATATTAAGGATGAATCACTGATTGAGCCAGACTACTTTCTGTAGGTGACTCATGTTTGAGAAATAATGATGGTACCCTAAAATGAGCTACCGTTGTGTGTACAATAGATTATGTTGGTGAAGCTTCATGGCTTCATGGGATTACCTCAGCACAAGTTGCATTACTGATTGCCCTTACCAGAGCATGCAGTTTAACTGCTCAAATGAGAGTGACTACTTTTACAGAAAGTCAGTACGGCTTTGGTGTTGGCAATGATTTTGGGCAATTATGGTCACAAAGAGGTTCCATGACCTCTTCAAGTACACCGATTAAAAATGGGGTGCAGGAGAGAAATGTGTTAAAGCTCTCCAACGGACTGCAGAAATTGCTGTAGTTAAATGTGCAGCCCATGAAAATGGGAATGGCTACATTGCCATGGGAAATAGGTATGCAGGTTCGGTAGCACAATATTGTGCTCTGTTGGGCTGCACATTTAATGGAAATTTCACATGTGAATCTGAGGAGAACACTTAATTTTCAATGTTGATAAAAGTAACCGATACTTGGGATGAACTAAAAAGAGTACAGGAAAATGTCTCAGAAGCAGAACACAGTTGGATCAGAACAGGTTGTGAGAAAAATGCAAATGACATATGGATGCCAGCTGATGGGAGACCAGTATTACCTGATAGTTTGCTATTCCCAATGACACAATACTTTTTAATGGATTCACACATTTAGGGAAGGACGCCATAGCATGACTCTTTAGGCAGACCCGGTTTAATCCCAGGTTCAGGATGCTTGCAGAAGAAGTGTGTCATTGGTGTGTAACATTTCAACCAGTGAATGCAAGGAAAAGAACATGTTACACTGAGTCACATAGGGAGAGCAAGTGGTCCTTTCAACAGAATGTGGATAGACTTCATCAAAATGCCTGCCTGTATTTTGAAAGCTATACTTTTGCCAATACTAATATTAGGGCTTTGTTTGCTATGCCCATTTGCTTTCTTCAAATGGTGTAGACTTCACTTACACTAGAGAAAGAAATAAGAGTTTTGAAAAGCATTAGATTTAAATAACCTCATGAATGATGACTACTGTTAATCAGCCAGTTCAGTTCAAAACTAGCAGTACTCATACAGGACTCATTGGTAAGTAGGAAATTAGGACTGGAATTGGCTTCATTAGTAGTCATAATAGGCCTGTGGTTAATAGCTACCGAAAAGCCCACCAATTTAGTTATGCATAATATATTGTGGTTGGGCAAAATTACGGCAATATTTTTCATATTAAGCCCTCTATTCTCCTCACAACACGCAAGTGGATAAACCCCCATATGGTTAAGTCAGTCAGTCATCTTGTTAGAAGTTCAGCACTTGGAACCAAGAGGACATAACTATGAGAAAAAAGGATGGTCGAACCATGTCATCCGTTGTTTGGACTTGCTCTTGTACCCTAATTCAGTACTGCGTAAATGACGGTAGGAAAAACCCAGTACGAGTAGAATCATAAGTTTCCCCAACAAATCCCAGTAGTTGAAAATTAATAACAATGCAGTCCCCCCTGAAATTTTTCCTTAGTGGCCCAATCCAACCCATGTTCCTAGTTAGCATATTTGGTGTGTTCTATTAGATGGAAATATATGGTTCGTATTGAAACAATGACCAACTATATTCTTCAAAGTCTCCCAGGTTTCACTTGATCCAGGATTCAAAGGGGGAACACTGACCAGAACTGCCACGTAAGGGCAATAAGCCGGTGGTAGGTTAATCAGCCTGGGGTCGCAAGGAATATCATTGTCACTAGTTACATGGCACAATACTGGTGGAATATGCATCTGAGTAGCTAAAGAAGATAATTGGTTCTGTTGAAGATTATCCATGGATGAGGATGGTACAGAAAATCGCTCTAATGTAGAAGGCTCTGGAACACCCACCTGTACAAAACCTGCCACCGGACCCCCTGAAACTGGCCCTGGGGCTAAACAGGCCGTAGGAGGAGCCCTAGGAGATGATCAAACAGGTTCCAAAGTTAGAGAAGGTGTATTAACTCCCAAGGTCAAAAAAGGAGGGCTCCACTACAGTAGAATTTGGTAGGCTCGGACAGAAAAACAATTTTTCCAATTTTTCCCTCGAACGTATAACATTTCTCCCATAGTGGCGTCAGTAAATCTTTGACAGAATCCACTAATTTTTGCAAAACGGGAGCCCCAAGAGTGTCACCCAGAGAAGAAATATTGGTAATAGCTGCAGTGCTACCTTGGCTAGAAGGGCTTCAGTGAACAGCTGCAGCCCTTCAACACTTCCGTTTGTGCTTTACAGCTTGTGCAAGAACAAAAGAAGGAGGGGCCATAGAGAGAGGAGCTACAGTCGACATAAGAGAATGCTTATAAGAGGGCTCATTCTGGGCCACATTAATGCTATGCCTCTCCAAAACTTCCTGCTCCTCGACCTGAATCGTAACGGAATTGTTAATATCCCCAGTGACAGCTTCCAAAAGCCCAGTTGATCAGACAATGCTCAAGGACAAAAGACGTTGTACCAAGTCTGTTTCTTTCGAGGTGGCTCCGACAGCTTTAGCAAGAAATGAGTCAACAGTAGTGCGTTTTCCATCCATTGGCGACTTGCAGTCTTTCTTTTGACTATTGTATCCAATAATGCCATTGGTTTAAATAAGAGTATTATATCCAACCAATACAGCAAATAAGGCCTGAAGGAACAGAAGTACAAATCTGGGCATAGAGTTCCTGATGGAAAATTGCCACTTACTTCTTGGATGAAGTCTTGGCTGGGTTCTGTACTGTTCATAAAACAAAGAGTGGCCCAAGCAACGATAAATAGGAACAAAGCCAAAAAAACTAGAGCCAAGAGGGCAAGCCCAGCCTCCTCCAGTTTTGGACAGGCAAAGACGGGCCCTCGCGCATCCCGAATCACTATGGGCGAAGCAGCGCTATGAGTGCGATGGCCATGCCTCTCCCGAATGCAGCTGCGGCGCATTAGCCCTGGGATAGGGAGTCCTGTGTGGCGGCTAAAGAACAGCAGCATTGCCAGCCCCAAGCCAGGAAAGAGTCCCGTGCCGTGGTTGGAGCTGCTATTGTACGTCATTAAAATTCCAAAGTTTAAAATGTAAACGACAGGATTCAACGGATGATAAAAGTTCCCTTTGAGCAGAAATCACATGTAAAATTAAGATATATGAGGGATTGATAAAGACCACTAATTACAACGCAAATTATTTATATTATCAGCTCATTATGCAATGATTAATGTAAAATTCAAAGCTTAAACGACACGCATTTAAAATGTGCGATAGGCAGTCATAGCAAATTTTGAAAAGGCCACAGAAATGCTAAGAAGCAAGATTCCTTCAACTAAAAGTAAAACTAATATTGCTGAAATGTGCACAAATGTAATTTAGGAGCTTGACCTCAGTGTGGCATGCTTAGAAATGTTCCATCATAAATACAGATTGTTCAGTTTTAGCAAATATATTACTTTTCATAAGCAATATTTTGTTTGCAATGACTAAACTTCCTATTTTCTCATGTCTCACATAATGCTCAGATAGAATAGTTGTACATTTTAAACAATAATTCTTGTTTATGTTAAATGAAATACATTACCTAATAGTGACTGTGCAAGTTGATATTTCTCGTCTTTTGTATGGTTAATTGTTCACGCAGTGAAACATTTAATATTTAGAAGGCCAACCGGCGTTTAATGCCTATGGGAACTGAGGCTTATGTTTCCAGAACTTAACTATGCAAGAATGTCTGTAACTAAGTTTATCAGAAAACTTTGCAAGCCACATGCGTTTACATGGGAAAAGAAGAGCTGAACCTGCTCACAGACTAGTGCTGCTATCCAATTGATCCAGAGAGGAAGAAGCCTGCTACAATGTCTGCAACACGCTTTCATGTCTTTTACATTAGTGCGGGTTCCTAGTTAGTTTCAATGCTTTTTCTCCTCTCCTTACCCCCCTTCTCGTCCAATTTCCTTTGTCCTAGACTGAAAGTTGGGGCTACTGCTGATTCTGTTCATCCTTACTTTATTTTGATGCTTTATTTTAACAGGTTGCTACTGCAACTGTATGATCGTTTGCTCGCATTACTGAGACTCGGCTGAGTTTCATGAACTACTCTTTATAGAATGCTCTGCTGCTTTAATATGGCTTTGAGCGTTATGCTCTTTTGAGCTCACTAACTTTTCTTTTTTTTTAAGCTTGAACTTTTCTTCATGAGGTCAATCAATCAATCAATCAATCAGGGGCATGTGAAGCACAACTGCTCACCCATGAGGGCCTCAAGGTGCTAGGGGAGGGGGGCTGCTGGTTGGACTGGGTGGAGGATCATTCGAAGAGCCAGGTCTTGACATCCTTCCTGAATTCGGTCAGCGATGCCGATTGCATGAGGTGCAGGTGCTGGGTGTTCCAGGTCTTGGTGATGAGGTAGGAGAATGACATTCCTCCAGTTCTGGTCATGTGGATCCTGGGGATGGAGGCGAGGGTGAGTTGGGAGGATCAGAGTTGTCTGGCGGGTGTGTGGAATGTGAGGTGGTGGTTCAGGTACCCCAGACCTTTGCTGTGTAGGGCTTTGTAGGCATGGGTAAGGAGCTTAAAAGAGACTCTTGTTGATTGGGAGCCTGTGGAGTTGTCGGAGGTGTTGCGTGCTGTGGATGTCGACGACTAGTCTGGGGGCGGCTTTTTGGATGTTCTGTAGTTTCTTGAATCGTTTCTGGGTGACACTGGTGGCGAGTGTGTTGCCATAGTCGAGTCTGCTAGTGATGAGAGTGTGGGTGACCAGTCTTTCTGCAGTCTGTGGGGATCCATCAGAATGTCCTTCGGAGCAGGCGGAGCGTGTGGAAGTAGGCTGAGGAAACTGTATTGATTTGGTGGTTCATTGTGAGCAAAGAGTCCAGTATGATGCCAAGGTAGGTTGCGTGCGTGGTCCGTCGGGGAGGAGTCCCAGAGCGGCTGGCCACCAGGAGTCGTCCCAGACTGATGGGGTGGGTCCCAGGATGACTACCTCAGTCTTGTCCGAGTTGAGCTTGAGGCAGCTGTCTTTCATCCATGTAGCGATGGCCTTCATTCCACTCTGGAGGTTGGTTCTGGCAGTTGTGGGTTCATTGGTGAGGCGCAGGTGGGTGTTGTCGGCATAGGAGGCGACCATGTGGAGTCCGTGGCTTCTGACGATGCTAGCGAGGGGGGGGGGGGGGCTGGTCATGTAGACGTTGAAGAGGTGGGTCTCAGGGAAGAACCCTGAAGAATTCCACAGCTAAACTGCGAAGGTTCTAAGAAGAATGGGGGCAGTCTGACTCGCTTGGTCTGGCCGGCGAGGAAGGAGCGGACCCAGTCCAGGGCCTTGTCGTGGATGCTGGCGTCTTTGAGTCTGGTGATTGGGGTGCAGTGGGAGACTGTGTCGAAGGTGGCAAAGAGGTCTAGTAGGATGAGGGCTGCGGTCTCGCCCCAGTCGAGGAGGGAGCGGATGTCGTCTGTGGCGGCGAGGAGTGCACTCTCTGTGCTGTGGTTGCTTCAGAACCGGATTGGGAGGTATCCGGGACGTGGTTCGCTTCAATAAACTCGGAGAGCTGTGCATTTATGGTTTTTTCTGTGACTTTGGTTGGGAAGGGGAGGAGAGAGATCGTTCTGCGGTTCTTAAGGTCCAACGGGTCTGAGGATGGTTTCTTCAGCAGGGGGTTGATCTCTGAGTGTTTCCAGTCGACGGGGAAGGTGGCAGATTCGATGGAGCAGTTGATGGTGTGGCAGAGCTGGGGGGCGATGGCGGCGGATGTTTTATGGAAGAATGTGGTACGGGCATGGGTCCGCCGGGACTCCCGAGTGGATGCTCTTCATGTTCTTGAACGTGTCCTCTTTGGTGAGCGGGGTCCAGCAGAGCACAGTCTGATGGGTGCAGCTTGGTTTTGTGCGATAGTGGCAGGTGTGGCTGCCTGGTCTAGGGTATCGATGCAGTCGTAGATCTTCCTGATCTTTTGGTGGAAGAAGGTGCCAACTTTGTTGCAGAGTTCTTGGGAGGGGGGATAATTCTGTGGTCTCGCTGTTGGGCCTAGCGAACTCCTAGAGTTCCACTAATTTAGAAATTCTGTTCTTTAGAATATGGTTTTATTTCTTTATGGAATGCGCTTGATGTATTATTGGACTATTTGCTATAACCAAACCTTTTTATGAGATTTCTGTAATCTTACTAAAGATTTGACTAATTTGAATAAAAAGAATATAAAGATACTAATCTGTTAATGAGAATAAAAGCTTTTTAAACGGATTTAAACCTCTCATCATTGACTGAACTTGGAATTTTAGTAGAAATGTAGCTTGTGGTGCCGAAATAGCTCTTTGAATCAAAATACTGTGGCAAAAATCCATCACCTGAGGTGAGAAGAAACTGGCGCGGGCACGGGGCTTGACCCTGTAAGTGATGGTAACTGAAAGGCTGAATTATATTATTTCATTTTGGCGACAATCCGCGCTATTCGTTGCACACCGAGGATCTAGTAATCACCAAACTATACAATTTACCTCCTGCAACTAGCACCCAGAAATGAGTTAGAGCCCAGTGAGAAATTGAGTTTGGAAGAGGTATGAACCTCTGTGGCAGATGGGCCAGCAGCTAGATGGCCTCAGTTTGTGAGGTCACATATATTGTATTGGTGTGCTGTATGTAAAGTAATCATCAAGAGTGCCAGCAACAGACCACACATGTATGTGCTGGGTTTGTATACAATCAGTCTTTCAGCTGTGGTACACATTGGCTGTGACATGGAAGCATTCTCCCACAAACACTAGAACTGAATCTTACCCACAGCAGTATTAGTTACAATTCGAGAAAGGGTAAATAGCTTGAAGCTTCACCAGATAATAACAACTAAAGAGAGCAGCAGATTATAGTTGCTTCTTTGTAAAAATTACGTCTGATCATGTGTTGTGCCAGGGGCTGGAGAAGTAAGTGACATTTCATAACTGGTCACATGGTAAGAGACACGGTTATATTTGCTATTATGAGATATATGTCAACAGTCTAGCAAAGCTACACAAAGTTAGCCCCCCGATAAATGTTTTTTTGGGCCTTGTGCTTTATGCTAAGGCCTGATCAAGTTGCACAAACAACTATTTTCTATTTTCTGATATTAACACTGATCATGGTTATATTATTTTTCACTAGCAATTTAATTGACTCAAACATTAGATTCTGGACACCTGGAAGCACTGTTCCAATGAAATGTGAAGAATGTCTGCTCCAGTTTCTCTAAGGTGCCAGGTCTTGGGCATAAATAGAAATGAAGGAAAACGCCAAAACAAAACATTACCTGTCTCGATTTGCATGTGCTTTTGATATATTCCTCATTACAGAGTTATGTGACAAGTCTTTTGGATCCGTTTTTCAAACTTTGTGCTTCAAGACTAAGCGATCCATGGATTTAAAGAATAATTTCAGTTCACATTATGACAATTTTTTTATTTACATTTTTAAATCCTATTTTGGTACACGAAAATGGACTGTTATTATGTAACTGCACGGCCATTTGAAAGCTGAATTAAAGTAATTTTACATTTGTTTTAACTTACTATGCATTTCAGTGGTTTCCCATACCTCCGTTGTCTTACAACTAGTTTTGACACAGAAGGCAAATAAATGTAATGGTTTAATTTCCTTCAACGGTACTTCAACTCTGCATGGACAAGAGGTAGTTGCCATGATTTGCTCCAGCACTGCGAGCCCAATGTTGTGTTCTCTGAGAAAGAGACATGGGGCAGCACCAGATGAAAAATTAGGCAAGGAAAGAAGATATATATTGGGGACCTCCTAGACTGTCAGACTCGTTCAATGGCGAGAGAAAGAGGGGTTTGTGGTCAGAGATGGTGGGAAAGAGAAGATGAGCAAAAGAGAGGGGCCAGCGAAGAGCAAGAGACTTATCATGCCCAGTGTTGGGCTCTACAAGAAAATAGTGAAATTAGTGCTATCGTGAGAGCGGTGTTTTAGGGACCTTCTCATATTTCGACCCAAGCAGATGGTTGGATGCTGGGTATTTGTAAGCTATTGACTGGAACAAATACAGAAGGGCTACACAATCACGTATTACTATGACAGCAAAATGAACGCTGGAAACCCCACGTAAATTGACTGAACTGGTGATAAAACTTGAAAAAGGAACTTCAATTTCTCACTCACAGTCTGGACACCAACTAAAAAAATCTAGCGCCCGATATACAAAACTTGTTAACAATTGCAAACCTTCTAATCTGTAAATCCGAGGATTTGCAACTGTTAAAAAGCACGTTTGTATTTAGTAAACATTTCCTAATTCGAACATTGTTTCCGTATCTGTAAAGTGGTCACTGAATGGTTTAGAAATCGCTATAAGGGATGGGTGTGTTGTGGGTGTCCATTCCAAATTGTGATTTGTACCCTGAAATATCAATGGTCTGCGACCTTTCTTCTGGTCACAAACCATTGATGAGTTACTGACTAGCAAAGGGGAATGGCTCTCTTCTATACTGCTTCCACTTTGTGACTACTGAAAACAAGTTTCAGGGAGCTATCAGTTAAACTTTTTTTTCAATGCACTTCTGCTTTCTTAAGGAAAACTGGCTGCATAAAAAAAATTAAAGCAAGTTTTCTTCATTTAAGCACAATCAAAGACATAGTGGTCCGCTGACTCTTGCAGGCCACCATTCCGGTGATGATGGACAGTCACAGATTGCAAACTACGATCTCCCTAACATATACCGATTAGGCAGATCTTTCTTCCATTCCTTGTCACTGGATGTTTTATGAAAAGACATATTTATATATGTGCCGGCTTACAAAATCCTAGTCCATTCGCAAAAAACTGGTCCGCAATCTGCAACCACTGTGTGCACATAGAATAACAGTGCTTGAAATGGAAAAATAGAAGTGCAGGTACTCCGTAGCAGAGAACCTGCATGTTTCTGAGAAGTGCCGGTACTCTCCAATTAAAAGTATTACGTCGCTCTTGAGAAGTGCCGGTACCCTGCCTCTCAGAATAAAAAAGTGCTGGTACTCTGTACCAGGCATTACTGGCCCAATTAAAGAACTGATAGCAGCACATTCAGCCCTTGGGATCTGGAAAACCATGACAGGACGTCCCTTCATACAGCTAACAGGTGGAGGGATACAGAGGGCTCTCGTCACTAGATTGCAGGATCGAAGCGGATGAGTGTTTCTTAAGTTGTGGAGTGCAGAAGGGAGCTCTAATGTCTGGTTCGTGCAGGGGGTACAGGAGGAGCCATTGGACTTAAGAACAAGGGAATTAAAAAAAACAACAACAACAAAAAAGAGAGAAGGAGTGCCGCGGTTCAAGGAGGGCCTCTTATTTTGAACTGGAGGTTAAAGGAAAAGTCCCATCATTGTAGGGTGACCAGATTTTTAGAAGCAAAAAACGGAACAGGTGAGACATAAAAGTAGCACTAAAGCCTTTTGCCTCACTTTTATATCTGGCCTGTCCCGTTTTTAGGTCTCGGCTAGCGAAGGCTGCGCTTGCGCAGTCTCGCTTGGCGAGATTTAATGTTTTCTAGTATGGGGCTTGAACCCGCCCCTCTTCTCCATTGGCTGGCTTCCTAAACGGAGGCCAGCCATTGGAGGAGAGGGGCGTCTGTCCATTTAAGCCCAGTCTTTTTCGGATTCGGGGGCGTGTTTTTTACTTTCTTTCCCTCCTCTGGAATGTAAACATACCAGCCAATGGCAAGAGGAGAGAAAGAAAAACACGCCCCCGAATCCGAAAACGACGCTGCATTTCTCCGAGGCATTTCTGCTTGACCTCGGAGAAACATGGTGGTGTTCATGGCGTCAACCCCGTCCACCATGGTACCCCGTACACGGCCCGGCTGGAAGAGTGAAGAGAACGAAGGCGATTTCAGAATTCCCTCAGGGAAGCAATTCCCTCAACGACTGGCAGTGGGCTCGCTCGCCGCCGCCACATTCTCACCAAAAGTCACTCCCACTTGTAAGAAGCACTTAGCTCCGAACAATGACTGCCGCATATATGTTGGGAACTTGCCGCCCGACATTCGCACCAAGGACATAGAGGACGTATTCTACAAATATGGCGCTATTCGTGACATCGACCTCAAGAATCGGCGCGGTGGGCCCCTTTTGCTTTTGTCGAGTTCGAAGACCCACGGTAAGTACCACGCCTTGTTTGTTTGGATTCAAAAGCGAATCACTAGTGGCCGTTAAAGAGGAATAAAACGTGACATATATGGAGTACCATATAATCTTTTGGAGTCATTAGGAGCCGGGGCTTATATTGTCCACATCAGTTGCCAGTTGGGTATAGGTAATTTTTGAATGTTTCAGTTCATCATTGCATTGAAATCATTACTGCATATATGACCCGATAGATGGCGCCTCCTACTGATAGGATGGTGGGTGCTGTTGTGTACCTAACGTTGCAGGCATGAAATTGGGACGCGGCAAAAAAAAAACTAGCGAGTCCCTCTAAATTACCAAAAACGTTGCTGGGTTCTACAATTGAAAATGTTGAACTGTACGTATTCGTGAGAATGCATAACTCATTAGATTGCGTGGGCGGTACCGTCTTTTACTGCTTCTTGGCCGTGGCGGGCGGGGAGGGAGGGGTGGCGTGTGCTATATGGGACGTGTATGGATTCTTATTGGTTCCCGAGGCGCCGTCCGCCCTGAACCACAAGTCTGTGCCACCGCCATAGTGGAACTGAGCTTCCTTTTTAGGTCTCGGGTAGCAAATATGTATGTGTCTAGATCCATGTGTGTGTGTGTGTGTGGTTCTGTATGTGTGTGTGTGTGGCTGTGTGTGTATGTGGCTCTGTGTATGTATGTGTGGCTCTGTGTGTGTGGCTCTGTGTGTGTGGCTCTGTGTAAGTGTGGGTGGCTGTGTGTGTGTGTGGGAGGCTCTATGTGTGTGTGCCTCTGTGTGGGTGGCTTTTTTTGTAGGTGGCTCTATGTGTGGGTGGCTGTCTGTGTGTGGGAAACTGTTTGTGTGGGTAACTGTGTGTGTGTAGGTGGCTCTGTGTGGGTGGCTCTATTTGTATGTGGGTTGCTCTATGTGAATAGCTCTGTGTAGGTGGCTATGTGTGGGTGGCTGTGTGTGTGTGTGTGTGTGTGTGTGTGTGTAGCTTTGTGTGGGTGGCTCTCTGTGTGGGTGCAAATGCAATAGGTCTCGCATTTGAGAGAGATTAAGCTATTGACGTAAATAACAATGCCGTTACTTTAACCTCTTCTGTGCCCATGACGAGATAGTCTCGTCATGAACCCCACCCACTAATGAAACGCCCGGCACAGGAGGGGGAAAGGGCGTGGCACAGAAGGGGTTAAATGTTTTAAAAACAAAAACAAACAAAAATAATGTCATGAGCAATGCCAATAGCTCTAACTTTAACAATGCCGAGACCATTGCATTGTAAATGCTTGTTTATTCAGCAGAGAGAGGGGTGTGTTTGTGTGTCAGTTGTGGCTCCTCCAGGGAGTGCTGCGGGGCGGGGGCGGGGGAGGGGCATGGTGGGGGGTAGTAAACTCCGGCATACGGCCATATGGAGTTCAGTAAATAAATAAAAAGAATTACATTGCGCGCACTGCAACGCCAAATGGCGATGCAGCGCGCGCAATGTAATTAGTTTTATTTATCTACTGAACTATATACGGCTTTATGCCGGAGTTTACTAGCCCCACCTTACCCCTCCCCACCGCACTCCCTTGAGGAGCCGCCACAGGTGGGGGGGGGGGTGGTGTGGTGTCTGCACACAGACACACATATATACAAGGCTATGTTCACATAACATTATATATTGCTAGACCTCCGCCCTACTTCCTACACTGTCTCTGCTGCTGGGATAAGGCAGCGGACTGTGCTGCAGGTCAGAAACCAATAAAATACATACATTATTTAAGACTTTAGATGTGCATGTAAAAGGAGAACATACCTTTCGATTCTGAATCGCACGTTGACCTGACCTTTGTCCCAAAAACCGGGACATTTAGATAAAATTGACAAAAGCATTGGGAGACCGGGACAGTCCGGGGAAATCCGGGACATCTGGTCACCCTACGTCAGAGGTTTTCAAACTGTGGGGCATGCCCCCCTGGGGAGGGGGGGGCATGGAAGGGTTCCCAGGGGGGGTGCAAACACGTCTGCAATTACATGCAAATGAATATGGCCTGGAAGTGCAGCAATGTTTACTTTCTGCCTTTCCAAGCAGTCTTTATTTACTCGGAATGCCGTGAGGGCTGGGGTCAGTGAGTTTACTGGCAGGGTCAAAGAGGTTGCTTTAAAGACAAGCATTTGCAATGCAATAGGTCTCGCATTTTCGAGATTTTGAGCTATTGGCATTGTAAATGACAATGCCTTTTAATTATGCGTTTAAAAAACCTGCAATAATAAAAAGGCATTGTCATTTACAATACCAATAGGTCAAAGTTTTTTAAAATACGAGACCTATTGCATTGCAAATGCCTGTTTAAGAATGGGCTGGATGTGCGTCTTTATAGCTGCCCATACCATCTGAACAAAAATGTGCAATTCAGGAAAAGAGCAAACATGCACCTTTTATGTCTTTGAGGGCCTATTGAGCTAGTTTAAACTACCACTCCTTTTCCACTGATGCCACAGGGTGTACATGGCTCTGCATGCATAACTCCAGTCACGAACCATACTTTTGTGATCGTAGGTTCTGCTGCTGTTACTGCGATGTATTTTGGGGTGGAAGGTAAGGATTTCTACATCCATTTGGGCAAAAGCAAAAAGCAAATAACGTTAACATATCACTCTTACTTCCGTGTTTTTGACGATTGAGATGGACATGGTTTTAATATGGCTGGAATTGGGGTGAAAAGCAATAGAACTCCTCCTTGTACTCCTGTTTTCTCAGGCTCAGGTTGAGTAAACAGAAACCTCTGTTTTCCATGAGAAAAGAACCCGTAAAATACTGGTAAGTCATTGTTTGACAGGTTCAGTGATACCGAGCCGACAATGGTTTACAATCCCTCTGGTCTTCGAAGGATGTAGTCTGATGCATGCCCTGGATGCTCCATTATCTGTAGAGCCGGTAGCCTCACGTTAACCGAGACCATCAGACAATGGAGACAAGAAGGAGGCAAACACTCTGCAAGGGGTGCAAACAGACAACAGATACATGCATGTGATAAATGTGTTGATTCTGAGTGCCAGGTAAGTGTTTGCACGGTGTTGACATGGGCAGTAAATAAAAGCATTTGCAATGCAATAGGTCTCGCTTTTGGTTAAACTATTAGCATTGTAAATGACAATGCCTTTTATTTGTGTTTTAAAAACTAAAATATAAATAAAAGGCATTGTCATTTACAATGCCAATAGCCCAAACTCACGTAAACGCGAGACCTAGTGCATTGCAAATGCTGGTTTCCTGATGTGACTTGACTGCTCCTCAAACAACAAGCACACAGACTTCTGAGCACAACTTTAAGTAAGTGGTGAGGCCCGGGAGCGATCTCACGCGACCCCCGTTGTGCTCACAGGCAGGGAAGTTGCCTATGCAAACAATTGGCTCGGCTACTTGGAATGCATGGCGCGCTGGATGTAAGGAAAGCACATAGTGCCTGCAGTAGGGCAAAACCCATTAAAGAAAATAGTGCTTACAGACCAAATAAAACATACCGTGTCCCAACAGAAGTAAAAGGGTCAGTCTCCATGGGAGGTTTCAAATGAAGACACGACGGTACTAAGGAGGGACTAACAAGGCGATTAAGGAATCAGAAGCCAGCATTTACAAAGGACAAGGCCACAAGCCAATGAAAAATATGAGCGGAGAGCGGGCAGAGCTTTAAATCCCTAACTCAATACAGCATCGCTCACAGAGCAGCGCATGCGCTGTCCAGACTCACCCTAAAAAAAAAAGTCTAAATGCTTTGTGTTGTCACAGTCGTGTACGTGTGTATAAAATAATGCACAACAGTTTCATTGAAAAATAAATGCAAGTTAAACTAACCGGTGATCAATTTACTCTTTTAGGCTATGAAACCTCAGTTAGCAAATACCATCATTGAAGAGGTCTGTGTGTGTTAAAGCTGAGTGATACACAATTTAAACCTAGTTGGTGCAGAGGAACAGTGACCTCTGTATTTATTAAGGGCCACTGGAATTATGAAATTTAGCGTTTTGTGCATAGCTCTGGATTTCCCGCATTTGCCACTTAATCCATCATCTGCTGCGTAATTTGCAGATTTTAACAAAAAAAAAATGTTTCTAGCTCAAACAGTTCAAAAGTTAGTAAAAATGCAGCAACACGTTACCCCCCCAGTGCAAAGCCCTTCGTAAAGGTTGACTGGCCACCTTTCTGTTGCTTATTGCTATATGTGGGTGTTAAACTGGTACTTATGAGGGGCGATATATGCCAGCACAGTGTTAACAAGTGTAACAAGCATTGACATAGCCAATAGGTCTCCCCTTTAGGATCTTATAAGCATTTAGCGATGCAGCAGATTCCCTTCCACACCTTCCTGTTATGTATAATCACAGCCACAAGTCTGCCACAAAATAGTTGAATAGATCATCGCTCCTAACTTCGCATGTTTTGTCAATGTATTTTAACAATTACATTTTTTTTCTTATGATTACATGTTGTCACCTCCTGCAAACAGCCATTCATTAAAGGGATTAGCCCCGGCCTGCTCTTTGATGTTAAAGCGAATACTCCCTGTTCCTAGGGGTCACTTATAAAGGAAATCCTTAGGAGGCACAGGGTGGGGTTAAGGAGCGGAAAAACAGAGGGGGGGGGGGTCGTACATAAAAATATTTGTACACTGAGAGAAGTAAATCAAAGTAGCATAACGAGAAAAATGTGGCGAGTTAAGATGGTGTTGCAATAAAACCTTTGCGACACAAAAGTCAAACTAAACCGATTTACAGAAGGAATTCTGAAACAGTCTGAAGAACAAGGTACACACTCGGAACAGGAAATGGATCACCCCACCTAGTTCAATAGAGGAGGAACAACATAACCAAATTGTGCACACGAGGTTCACACCACTTCCTGCATACAAACAATCCACCACTGGGAAAGTTATCAATCCCCCGGCTACAGGGCAGATTTTGTTTCAAGCAAATAAAAGGCTCTGGCAAAAAAACACACTGACAAAAATGTAATAATTTTAAAGAACGGTTTAGCTAAGAGAGGCCACTTAATCAAGCCCACTGGTGTATAAGTGGTAAACACAAGTACAATAACAGAGAATATGAAAAAATCATTTAAAAAGTGGAAATAGAAGCTAAGAATGGAAGCATTAAGCATACATAGTAAGCTGTTGTGGCAGGTGAATTGTTAAAACTGGACTGCACACAACGGACGGTCATAGATTGGGGCATCCTCCAATATGTTACCACCGCCAACAGAGATAACTTCACCAAGGGCACGAAACGCAAACACACTTTAAAAAGCTGCCAACAACATTACAACGTGAGCCAGATTTGTTTATTTATATCCGTTGCTTGCAAACAAGCGCGCTCCTCGCGCTAAAAGGAGGCAGCAGGGGTGAGAGGAGGGGGCGAGTGAAAGCGTTTCACTTGCGGGAGCGTGCAGCGCCAGGAGCGATAATTGCTACCATATGGTGCCGCGCGCTTCCACAAGTGAATCTCCAGACGTGCACGCTTTGCCATTAAAGGCAATGGAACGCGTGCACGTTTTTGGCTGAAAAGCCAAAGCAATCGGAAAAGGTCTTTTTGCCTATGCTGCGCATGCGCGCTGCGTAGGCGAGACCTAAAAATGACATAATAATGTAATGCTATCACATAAATATGCATTATGCAGCATAATTCGCCTTTACTTGCAGCATAATTTAGCCAACCCTGTTGCATAATTTGGCCTTCTCCTGCTACATAATTCCAGTGGCCCTGTTTATAGTGCTATAAGGTCCCAGCCTGTGCCTGAAAGCACTGTAAATGTGTAAGTTATTATTTTAAAATAGTATTTACATAGTCTAAGCGAGACTGCTGCAAAAAAGTTTGAAGACCTTTGCCCTACATCATGGGGATGAAGCAGGGCTCATCATTAGACAACGCTAACACACCGACAGTGCAGCGTATTCGGGAAGAATGGGAGGAATGAGACAAGTTGGAAGCAACAGAAAGAAAAATATATGATAAAAGGCTCATGTGTATTAGGTAACACAGAAACACGCAGAACAGGATGGTACTAAGGATTAGTCCAATGAGAGGGAACGTTGACAGAAGATGTAATAGATTTTAAAAATGCGTGCGATAAAAAGAGACTGGTGAGAAAGGGATAGATAGCATAGAATCAACCGAGAACGGATTAGCAGACAACGGGAGCAACATAACGAAGGTAGTAACCGAGGAGACAATATTAAAAAGAAGAAATTGTATACGTGACCAGAAACATACATGGTTAGAAGAGGAGAAATTGAATGGCATTTAGCCACAGAATAAACACGCCAACACTCCCCCCAAAAAAGAGGAAACATTCCCGAACTCGGACATTACCTTCTGAGTGAAGATCGTTAAAATCCAATTACTTCCATATATGTTTGAAATGCTTTCAGGAAAGAGAGTGGGCGAGGCCTGGCAACAGCAACGCCCCTATATTCTTGCGATTGGTTAAAAAAACACAACCAACGCCGGAAAAGGCGGATTAAAAGCCCCGGAAAAAAAAGGGCCTCTGCCCCGGAAGAAATATCTCCTCCTCTCCTGAACTGATAAGCGTCAAATTAGTGACGCTTTTGGGCAGTATTTTTATTACTGAAGCTTTCTTCCCCGGGTGCACCGGAAGTGTTTTTTTATGTACTTCCTGAGAAACATTAAGGGGACCTGTAGGAACGCACATCTCAGCTATTTCAGGATAGGGCGAGATGCTATTGTAGCGGGTTAGCTTAGCTCCCGTACTCAACTATTTGGGGCACTCGCTACTGGCGTTGCTACCTTGCCGTACAACACGTGTTCTAACCGTCTGCGCCCCCGACTGTCTGTGCCTACCCTTAAATAGGCGGGGAGCTTAGAAATTCCGCTGCTGCCCGTAGGTGGATGCCTGCGCGCCTGCCTGTCCCTCCGCAAAAGCAGCGTGGTCAAATTGGAATCGTTAAAGCATAATACGGTACATTTTCCCGGTTGTGCTGAAAAATATGATTTGTCCGGGTTTTCAAATAATGGACCATTTTGAAAATTACTTTGTGCAATTTTTAGCGTACGGGGATAGAAATGTGGGAACAAGCGAAGGGGCAAATTTACTAGCGCCTTACGCCAGATTTGCGCCGCCGCACGTTGGGTCACTTTTGTGACGCAGCGGCGGCTCAAAGCCAGCGGCATGCTGCGGGCTATTTACAACGTGACGCATCTAGGGAGATGCGTCACGTTGTAAAGCTCTGCGCCACATGTGGGCCTTCCTGCAGGGGGGGCATTCCTGTGCAGGATTCACTCAGTCACTTTTACGGCCATGCTGCGTCAAAACCCTGCGCCTGCTTGAAGCAGGCGAAAAGATTGACGCAGCATGTTAGGGATAGGGGCACTCCGAGCCTTGCTGGAGCTGCGTCGCGCTTGCGACGCAACTCCAGCAATGCGCTGCCTTTCCACGGGGGGATGCGACACGCATCTGCCCATTCGAGCGCCATGGGCGGCGCATCAGTGGTGAAGCACGGGTGGGCAGATGCGTAGCAACTCTTCTGGCTTATCCCTGCTGATTAGCAGAGATGCGCCAGAAGTAGTAAATCTGCCCCTCAGTCTTTCCTTCTTTATCTACTATGTCTGTGCTGGTAGAGAGCTGGGAGCCGCTCTCCAAGAAATGCAATTAAAACACTTAAAAGAGTAGCATTGTCATGCACATTACAACAGATAACTCTCAACTATCCCTCATTCATCTGCATTTGTAGAAGCTTAAATAATCCAAATTTAATTGTGGTAAACATTTCATACAGTGGTACGTAGATAGCGCATGATGCTATGACCCATTTTAAAATCCACACTGTCGGCACTACCCTTTGATAGGTTATTCATGAAAGTGTCGCCCGTTTACCTCATTGGGCTATGCATCCATCAGGTTGTTAGAGTTTAGCAGGTGGGAAAAGGATGCCACCAGACCGAGCCATGTAAATAGATCTCGAGTGGGAACATTTCTAATGGTGTTTATCCAGTTTGCTTAAAATACACATAAAGGTAAAATGCCTTACTGAGATTAGAAAGTGAGGGGCATATTTACAAGCCCCTTGCGCCACCGGTGCGTCACTTTTTCCCATCTTAAAAGTGACGTACCGGCGGCGCAAGGGACTTGTAAATATACCCCTGAGAGTCTCCTCCAACCTGCTTGAAAATGTTGCGAGGAAGGCATTTCTCAAGAAACCAATCTATGTGCTATAACCAGTGCTTTAAGTTGCACCAAATTCTACTGTTACTAGCTCTTTTTACACGTCTTGAAACCAGGGCACAGGTCCTAAAAGATAAAGTGGACGGAATTAACCAGTATGCAAGTGATCAAAGTGCAACATCATGCACAGGCAGTGACTTAGCAAGAAGTGACATCAGATCTTAGCACCTCACGCATGTTTTACCCGTCTATCAGGAGTACATATGAGGACATCACGAGATTCAACAAATTAGATTTTGCTGCAAGATTGTGCCAAAAAAGTGATCCAACCCCAATGGAAAATATGGGCTTGAGGGTTATGAATTTATTTTTTGAAACCTCTGCCACAAAGATATTGGCAACAAGAAGAAATGTGTATATCAATTCTGCTTAATTAGTTGCAAAGTCTACATTTTAAAATATCTTCTGAGGTTAAGGCACCTGCTGCAGAAATCTTTGTGTGCCTAGGAAATCCTAGGGAACAAAAGTAATAGTAAGATAACTTTGGAGGGTAACTATTTGTTCAAAAGATATGTGTTTTCTCTAGTCCCAGTTTTTAAATCAAAACAGGATAGAGGGTTAATGTGCATCCTGCAAAGCACATGTGTTGGAAATGTCCCTTTTTGCAGGGTCATCCCTAAACTTTTTGCTTTTTCCTCCTATTTTTTCCTGACCTGTGTGTGTTGGTTTTAGGACTCTAGGCACTTTCCCACTGCCAATCAGTGCTAAAGTGCATATGTTCTCCATGTAAACTGTGTTATGGATTGGTGTTTCCATGGTTGGCCTATTTGATTTATGTGTCAGTCCCTACTAAAGTGCGCTGCGAGTGCCAGGGCCTATAAATCAAATGCTGTTGGTGGGCTGCAGCACTAGATTTGTCCACCCACGCAAACAGCCTGTAAAGTGTAACTCTGGCCTGCCATTGCAGAGCCTGTGTGCAGCCTGGGGCTGCCATGTCGACTTGGCAAGTGCACACACTTGCCAGTCCTTAAGCCTTCCCTTTTCTACATCTTAGTCACCCCTAAGGTAGGCCCAAGGTACCCCTGTGGGCAGGGTGCATTGTATGTGAAAGGTAGGACATGCCCTGGTGTGTGGCATGTCCTGATAGTGAAGTACAGCCTACTTTGTTTTTCACTATTGCAAGGCTACCTGTTCCACATAGGCCAGAATGGGCAGTTTGATTATAACATCCTTTAATCCTAACTGACCCAAGGAACACGGTAGAAATTCGAGTTTAGTATGCCTGAACTCAGAATGATAAAATACATCTTTTAGTGAAGATGGCTTTAACATTCTGTGTTTGAAAATATCACTTTTAGAAAGTAGGTATTTTCTTGCCTAACCATCCAGCCTGCCTCTGCTAGCTTGTGTATTGTCTGTCTGGTTTGTGAGTGACAGGGGCTGGGGGAGACACCAGGAGACAGGGTGAGTCAGCACAGGGCTGAATAGACCTATCTGCAGGTAGATGGGTGGGAGGAGTCGCACCTGGGTCTGAATAGGGCTGTGCCTGCCTTCCACAATGCTGGCTCCACCTCCTGTGGTGCGTCTGATGACCCTGGCCCACACTGACAAAGGAAGAAGGTGCACACTTGCAGAATGCACCCAGAACTGGTTTGAACTAGGTACAGAAGCCTCTGCCTTCAGAGGACAAAGGATTTGGTGGTATAAATATTGGGGCCCAGAAATTTAGATTACTTCTGAACTAAGGAACCTGCCAGGAAGAAGGACCGGGAAAGCTGGAGGAGGAGTACTGCCCCTATGCTGCGTTTTGAGGGGTTGGCCTGCAGTGGTTGCTTCTGTCTTTGGTAGGGAAAGGACTGGAATGTGCTTTCATCATCCTGCTGTTAGAATTTTCTCCAAGGACTTGAAGTAGATCTTGCCTCCTGTTGGAAGTCTCAGGGATAGAAAAGACTTCAAAGAACTAATTTGGATCAAGAAGACTGCCAAGAAGAAGAGCTGGAGAAGCTATGAGGAGGAACTACCACTTTGCTGTGTGCTTTGCTGTGTTGGACTGCAGTGGCTGCTTCTGTCTTGGGCAGTGAAAGGACTGGACTGAACTTGCTGAGTTTCTCCAATGGCTTGAGGTAGAGCTTGCCCCCTGTTCAAGAAGTCTCAGGAACAGCAAAGTCTTCAAGCCCGACGCTGTCTACGACGCCGCTGCTGACTCCGTGTCCTGAAGGCACCGCAGAGGGCACCGCCGCAACGCCGCACCGCAACCTTGGTCTCACCGACGACACCTGCTGACGCCGCCACCGAGCCGCTGCTTGCACCGTGACCTGTGGGCACTGCATTCCGCACCACCTCGCTTCATGACGACGCCTTCGTATCCCCGACGACGACGCTCCACGCCAGACTCGACGCCACTGCTTGCACCGTGGTTCGAGGGCACCGCTCATAAAGTTACACGACGCATCGCTCTCATCCCGCACCGCAGCCTTGGCCTACCGATGCCGGTGCCATCGACTCCAGTTCGTCAGCCGACGACGGCGCTTCAGCAACGACGCCGACGCTGCTGCACCGTGACCTGCCAGCACCGTGACGAGCACCGCCTTCATCTCACACCACGACCCTGGTCTCACCGACGACACCATCTGACGCTGCCACCGAGCCACTGCTCGCACCGCGACCTGAGGGCACCGCATGCCACACCACTGCACTTTGCACCACAGCACCCGACGCCTGCTGACGCCAGCGCTCCTGATTCCATCAGATAGGAGATCGCCCTGCAACGCGTGGGACAACGAGAGGTCCTCGACGACCTGCATTTCTGAAAGGTACTGTTTGCGGGTCTTCCCGACACCATAGCTGACCCGCGATGCCGCGGTCAGCCACAACTGTTTGGATTTGGTTGTTCACGACACCGTGATAGCCCTGGACGGACCTATCGACATCAAGGAACTGTTTTTGTAGGATACTGTGATAACTGAAGTTTTTTAAAGTACTGTACTGTGGATTTTTATCGTATTGGTCTTGTTTTAAGTATATACAAATATTGGCTATTTTTCTAAATTGGTGTGGTGTCCTTTTGTAGTGCTTACACTGTATTACTGTTGGTTATGTGCAAATGCATTACACACGGCCTCTGGAATAAGCCTGACTGCTCGTGCCAAGCTATCAAGGGGGTGAGCAGGGGTTATTTTAGGAGTGTAACTCCCTTATCTTGACTAGGAAGAAGGGTTCCTAATTGGATAAAGGTGCAAACCCTTGCTGACTAGAGACCCCCATTTCTAACAACATGTGAAGCTCAGTTGTCAGATTTTTATTTTATGTGTGTAGGTAAGTGGATCTTTTAACACATTGATCCTTATGTTACTTGCAGTTCATACATTGTAATCCTCCCACATCGTGCTATGAAGTACATACGACTGCTGCACCGTGTAACCCTTACTGTTTTACGTTACACATCCTGTACATTTATTTACACATTTATACGAGTTATTACCACCATATAATTTGTACATGTGATGTAAAGCGCTATAAAGAAAATAAAACAAAGTAATTATATTGACATTATTTGTGTAAATACTGGGACAGACCAAAACTCTTATAATGCATGCACATCTCTCTTCAGCAGGTGTGAAGTTCTAACAAGCTGAATGCCTTTGTTTCCCCTCTGTTGCTTTGCATCTAGGTGTGAG
Source organism: Triturus cristatus (assembly GCF_964204655.1). Classification (NCBI taxonomy): domain Eukaryota; kingdom Metazoa; phylum Chordata; class Amphibia; order Caudata; family Salamandridae; genus Triturus; species Triturus cristatus. The sequence continues at coordinate 548,399,670 of NC_140581.1, forward strand.
GCTCCGGATAGCTCCCAGGCAGGATACTGGAACAAATGGAGGCCTGATGGCCTCTTAAACTGGGTGTTTGTTATGGGCCCACCTGGAGTCTGAAATATGACAGCCCCCTTGCCGCCTATACGTTGTTGCTGGAAAAGGAAATCAGGCAACTTGCAGGCGCTGCTGAATGTGTCTCTGTGTCTGAAATTTAGACTGGGACAAATCGAGCATCGAGTCACGTCCCCTTCTTTCTGGATGGATGGCATCTACCCGCGTTTACCCCCGACTTGTGCCCTGTTGAAAACCAAAGGTCAAGTATAATTTTATGGAATGCTGGATGCCCTGTTGCGCACCTGATCATGCGGATAAGAAAGGGGGTACTGCCAGGGGCTTAGCTACCAGTGGTGCAGCAGGTGCAGTGACACCATTAACAAAAGCCTTCAAGAACACACTCATACCTGATAATTGCTGTATTGTACTATCCCAACACTCAAAGGGGCCATTTCCATTGCTCGAACCATATGCTGCTGGGTACTACTCCATTGTCTGACCCTCCCTGCTACATAACTGCCACATTTCCTAGTTACATGTGTCATGTGCTGGTCCAGTTTGTGCTTTTTGTTTGAATTCTAGGACTTGCAGCCTTCTTTTATAATTAACAAAACTAGACTACAGGTTTCAGAATTCAAAGAAAAAAATGTAGACTGAATTAGCACATCACGCATGGACCTGGAAAACCTGACAGGGCTGCTACGATGAATCCCTAGAGATAAAAGAAGCAGTTAGCACCAGCAGACATTGTTTACACACCATCTCTGTGAGACGGTTGAGCCATAAATCATTATGTGCTGCCTGTATAACAGTGCCCAGGCCCCTCGTTCATTAGAATAGCTCTATTGCTCTCTATTTGGGCTAGTGTTTTATTGGCTTTGGGTTAGAGAGTGTTCTGAAAATCTGACAACACTGCCCGAAAGCGATGTAATAGAATGCATGAAGCATCACAGATATACTGTTTCAGGCAAAATGGTTAAATGTATTCGTATCCTGTAACATTGTACGTAGTAATATTCAAGTAAGCTGTCTTTTAAACTCAATTGTCCATTCTTCAAGCACATCAGAAGCGTAGCAATTTAAGTGCAGGTCTTCATTTTGCAGTGTGACATTTGCAGCAGTGAAAGGCAGATGTTTGTTTTCATGAATCCCAGGGTTTAAAGTATTATTAAAAATGTTGGCACAAGAACCTTTATGGTTTTTTTTTTTATAAATCTTTTTATTAAACATACATCGGGTCAAGAAAACATTACAGAGGAATCAAACCATCCATGCACTGCAATGACACTGAAGGAATCATGGTACACGATAACATGGAAAGGGAATGTTATGGGGAAAGTGGACCATCGTGTTCAATACAACGAGGTGGCGAACATATTTCTCCCTGTTATGTATTCCAAGGGCCCCAAACGCGGGACCACTTTTTGGGGCAGCCCCTGGCCAAGTACACCGTCTTTTCCCTATACATACACCAGTCGAGATCGTTTTCCCAAGCTTCTATTGTGGGTGGTTGAGCTGCGCCCCATAGCTGTGCAATATTTAGTTTCGCACGCATAAACCCTAGTGTGGCCCATTGTGTCTGAGAAGTATTCAGGTCAGTTGGTTTCCAAATGTTTAGTAAGCATCTTCGCGCATCCGGGTGGAGGCTCACAGAGAGTACCGTGTTGATGATGTCATGTACCTTGCTCCAGAAGGAGCTTATGGAAGCACACTCCCAGATTATGTGTGTAAATGTTCCCAAGTGCCCACAACGCCTCCTGCATTCCCCCCCCGTCTGCTCTCCCCATAGGTATCAGAGGCGGACCTGTGATATACACCCTGTGAAGGATTACGAGCTGCACTAATCTAAGTCGTGCAGGGATGGCGACCACTCTAGGGGAGGACACTGCCTCTTGCTAGTCCTCATCATCCAGCTCAATCCCGTCCCTTATCTATTTCTCCCGCAATGGTTGGAGGAGGTCCTCCATGTTATTTATTAGTTTCTTATATGTTAGGGAAATAGCTTTTTCTGGTAGGTGACCGTCTAATATTCTGTCTTCCAGAGGTGAGGAGTCAGGAGGGGCAGAGCCCCATGGTAGATGGGAATGAAGTAGGTGTAGAACCTGTGCATATCGGAAATATTCCGTATCTGTGTTGGACCTGTCAGCCCTAGGGTGGTCTCCCCATCTATTTTTGATCGTGCCTCATTTTTTCCACCCTCATTTTTATGTTGGACCTAGGTCTCCGGGCACCTTTTCATTGCCAATCAGTGTTAAGGTGCAGGTGCTCACTTCTCCCAAGATGGCTGCCACAGGCCCCTGCTACTGCGGAGTGGTCTTTACTAGTAGCACCCTAGCTGCCAGGAGCTGGCTGGAACCCCACAACAATGTTGCAACACCAGCCCACCTTTTTTGTCCCATAGGTAGAATGGGGAAGCTCCTGGAATGTGCTAGAACCTTCTAGAAGGGAGGTGGGGTTTTTACTTTTGCTGCCTTGGATAGAGGTCACCTAACCTAGGGCTACTTAACAGAGGGAGGGAACTTTTTCTAGTCAGTTGGCCAGTGGGAGTAAAGCAGACCTGGGGAAAATCCACGCAGGAGTTTAGGCGGTAGGGCCTAGCCAGGGACTTATGCCTCTGAAAGTGACAGGACTTAGGTACTGCCTTTTAAGTGAGTGAGGGATCCTGTACAGCCCACTGATCTAGCCCAGTGATAGGAGAACCCAGGGGCCATCTGCTAAGCTTGACTAGGAAGGAACTAGTCACCAACTCAGTCCCTAACCCCAAGGAACAGAACCCCCCAAGGGCGCCAGTGACATCTGCGCCGCAAGAACTGAATGCTGAAACTTCATGCCAGAACTGAATGCTGAAACCGATTGCTGAAACTGCATGACAAAACTGAATGCTGAAACTTCACGTTACGATTGAATGCTGGACTGCTGGGGATCAACCAGGTACTAGCGCTGTGACCCCTGCGCTCCCTGACCTGGCCTGGGATCCCCTGCGTCAGTCCCACACTGAGCGCTGAGCCCGTGGTCATCGCGCTTAACTTGTCAAACCCCCCCCGGCGCGGGGACCAGAAGCGCGTTCACCGCCGCGGCCCAGAGGCCAGAGGTTGCCCTTCAGCGAGTCGGGGCCCGCGGAGAAGCCCGGGGCCCCGTTGCTGCCCTCGCCGCCGCTGCCGTGGTCGTAAGAGGCTGTGGATCGTCCTCCGACGCCGAGCGCATTACCTGTGGGGCCCGAAGCGGCGAAGAACGCCTGCCGCAGTGAAGACTCCTCGGACGCCGAGATTAAGGTAACCCCCGGGGGCTGGGAGGTAGCGTGGCCGTGCAGAGGCCTGGGACTCACCCCCTGCTCCCCGGGAGGCTTGGGAAGGACCCGGTGCGCCCCCTAGCAACTGGCAGCGGCACCGCACCCGGAGACTTGGGATCCCCTCCGTGGGACTCCCTCCGTGCATCAGAGACTCTGTTTCCCCTTTGAGGGATTGCCCCCTCCCCGTCCTTGAGACTGCCGCGTATCAGGAGACCGCCTACTTGAGGCCTGTCAAGTGCGGGTAGCGCTGAAGGTTCACAAACTGCTCAGAAGGGTGCAATGCTTAACGCCTGATTATTACGAGTACGGCTATGTTCTTAGGGCCCGCTCCAAAGTGTTAAATGCTTGCTTATTACGAGTAGCCTTGTGTTCTTACGGTCTGCCCAGGAATGCTTAACACCTGATTATTACGAGTAGTGCTATGTTCTTAGATCCTGCTCAAAAGTGTTTGATGCTTGATTATTACGAGTAGTGCTATGTTCTTAGATCCTGCTCAAAATTGTTTGATGCTTGATTATTACGAGTAGTGCTATGTTCTTAGACCCTGCTCAAAAGTGTTTAATGCTCGAGTATTACCCGTAGTGTTATGTTCTGAGACCCGGCTCCAAAGTGCTTCATGCTTGCTTATTACGAGTAGCGCTATGTTCCCAGTTCTGCTCTCAAGCGCTTAAAGCCTAATGGTGTCAAGTAGCGCTGCGACCCCCAGCTGAAGCGCCAGTGGTGTCACGAGTAGCGGTAAGCCGCGAAGTGTGCCCTGAGTCGCTACCAGTCCCCAGGGGTGGGGCTAAGGTTCCCAGTTCTACTTCACCGCGCTGATCGTCACCAGACGCTGCGCGAGGTGCCACGGCGGAGCGAACCGCTAGAGGTGGGAGGGGCGCAGCGCCAAGATTAACTGCTGTGTTTACCGCTCCCCCCAGGTTCGCCAGGTAACACTAGTGAAACTATGAAGAAGGGCTCACGAAGCTGATGCTAAAGTATACAGGTGTGGCCTATGGTCTTTTAGTGAATCGCTGGTGAATGTAATGCTGATGTATTCAGGTACTGCCTATGGCACCATCATGAAATGCTGGAGAATCAACTGCTAATGTATTCAAGTAATGCCATTGCCATCTCATGAACTGCTTTTACATCTGACTGCTTCGATAAACTTGAGTCATTTGCATAAATCCTACTGTGTGGCGTCCCTTATTGTGTGCATCTCCTGCCTCAGAGGATGTGTGTGTTGTATGGTCGCTTTACACATAAGCCTTTGGGTGCCCAGCCGCTCGAGTTACGTTACCCCCTTAGGGCTTGGTGACCCCAGGTCTTACATTGTTGGCGAGCGGTGGGATTAGGACCTGTGACCATACAGCACCCTTCCGTGAAGCGGAGGGCGCCACAATTAAACGCCTATTGTATTGAAGCTCTACACCTGTTATTACTGCACTGATTACATTCCACTGTCCAGACTGAGGGTGTAGAAATCCTGGTTAGCTTGCAACTGTCACCCATATCCTAGAGTTTTTCTTCCTTAGTATCTAGGTCCCCACCTGTCACGATGGAGTTCCGGTTAGCTGACCTCGAGGGGTACACTGTAAGGCAACTGAGGGAATTCGGGCAGGGGATGGGGGTGCCTGGGGTGCGGAGGGCCAAAGTACCGGAACTCCGTACCGCCTTAAGGGCATGGGTAGAGGCCCACCCAGAAGGGAGAGAGGATGAGGGACAGGAGGCGCCAGATGCACCTCAGGAGGAGAGCGCCCAGGAAGTCCTAGACATACTAAACGTAGATGTGTCTTAAAATGTGCCCCCAGGGAGACGTTCTGGGGCCAGTAGTAGGACAGGGTCTAGGAGGAGCGCGTCTCCAGAGGAGTATGAGTACAGGAGGGAGGAGAGGCAGTTAAAGTGGGAGCTGGCCAAGTTGGAACAAGAGAGAGAAAGGGAATTGGCCAAATTGGAACAAGAGAGAGAAAACAAGAGATGGGCAATGGAGGAAAAGAAGCTGGCGCACGAGCTTCAGCTGAAGGAGTTGGAGCTGCGCGCCCTCCAGTTAAATGCGTCCAATAAGGACAATGGTGGCAGCGTACCAAGAGAGTCCCATGAGTCAAAATTTTATTTACCCAATGAAGTCATTGCCAGCTACACAGTGGGGGACGATATTACCAAGTGGTTGGAAGCATATGAGGTGGCCTTGACCGCCCATGGGGTTCCCGAGAGCAATTGGGGAGGGGGCTTGTATTGCTATATACCTCCCAATGTCAGGGACACCCTGTTATACTTAGCCAAGGCAGATCAGGTCAGGTATGCCCCCATGAAGGAGGCCTTACTCAAGAAATTTGGTCTCAACCCCGAGAGGTACAGGCAGAAGTTCCGTGGCAGCCATAAGCTGTCCACACAGACGTGGGTGGATTTTTTTGACTATGCCCGTAAGGCACTAGATGGTTGGGTGCGTGGCAGCGAGGTGCAGGACTACCAAGGGGTGTACAATCTTTTTTTACGGGAGCACCTCTTGGATAAGTGCTTTCCGGAGCTGCGCCAACATCTGGTGGACCGCAAGTTAACGGATCCCCGTGAGCTTGCGGAGGAGGCAGATATTTGGGTGAGCACCCGGGTGTCTCACAAGGGCCCCGGGGGAGATGGCTCGAAAGGCGGACAGGGTTTCCCCCAGAAGAAAGAACTGGGAGATAAAAAGGTGGAGTTCTCAAAAGGCCCCCAAAATAAGTTTGGGGCCTTTTGAGAACTCCCCGTCCAATTCCCCAAAACCCACTTACCCTGACAGGAGTCAGCAGCCAAGGATTGTGAGGTGCTACGAATGTGGGGAGATTGGACACTACAAAGGAGATCCCAAGTGTCGCAAGCGACCCCCAGCCCCACCGGACGGGAAGAGCCCCGGGGTAAGTAGTGTAGCGCTTGGGGTGGAGCTGCCCTTAGATAGGGAAGGGGAGTGGACAGGCCTGACCCTGGTTTCACTCGGGGATAGAGAGGTGGTCCCCGTAGTGTCCCTGCCCCCGAACACTGCTAAATATCAGCAGAGGGTGAAAGTTAACGGGGAGGAGGTGGAGGCTCTGAGGGACACAGGTGCCAGCATTACCACTGTAGTGAGGCGGCTGGTGTCCCCAGACCAAGTAGTCCCCGAGGAGTTCCATCCGGCCGTATTGGCTGACGGCAGTGTGAGTCACTATCCAGTGGCTCGTGTTCCATTTGAGTGGGGAGGAGTCAAAGGCCTACTGAGAGTTGCGGTGAGCCCTGCCTTGCCTGTGGGGTGCTTGCTAGGGAACGACCTGGAGCATACCAAGTGGAAAGATGTCGAGTTTCGAGCTCATACCGAGATGCTGGGATTACCAGGGTGGACATGCGTAGTCACGCGGTCCATGGCTGCCCGGCATGGAACTCACCCCGGGTTGGAGCCTGGAATCATGGCCCAACCCAACGCCAAGTGTGGAGAGAAGAAGGTGGTAGAGGACACGCCCCGTGAGATGGATGGGGAGGCCGCAGAGGTGCCCCCGGAGTCCGCGAAGGTGGATGTCGTTCCCGTGGGGGACTTGCCGACCCTTGCCGACTGGCATGTGGAAGGAGGGCCTACCCGGGAGGAATTTTGTCAGGCACAAAGGGCGTGCCCCACGCTTGAAGGCATGCGGCGACAGGCCGAAGCCCAAGTGGCCAGTCAGGAGGCGGGCAGATATCATGTGTATTGGGAGGATGGTCTCCTGTACAGTGAGCCTAAGGTGCCGGTACATGGATCTTCGAGGGCCATAGTGGTCCCCCAATGTTACCGGGCCTTCCTGCTGGAGTTAGCGCACGAGATACCCTTAGCCGGACATCTGGGTTAGGACAAAACCTTTGCGCGGTTGGTCCCACATTTTTATAGGCCCAGGATGAGGATCGCCTCAGACACCTTTTGTAAGACCTGCAAGTCTTGTCAGGCAAGTGGCAAGACTGGGACTAAATTGAAGGTCCCGTTGGAACCGCTCCCGGTGGTCGGGGACCCCTTTTGAGAGGGTCGGCATAGACATTGTTGGGCCGTTGGACCCTCCGACCGCAGCGGAACACCGGTTCATTCTGGTCTTGGTGGGCCACGCCACTCGGTACCCAGAGGCTATTCCTCTGAGGACCATCACTGCACCGGTGGTGGCGCGGGCACTGTTGGGGATTTTTACCCGAGTGGGATTCCCCAAGGTCGTGGTGTCAGACAGGGGCACGAATTTCATGTCGGCCTATATGCAGGCCATGTGGAAGGAGTGTGGAGTGACCTACCGGTTCTCCACTCCTTACCACCCCCAGACTAACGGGCTCATAGAGCACTTCAACAAAACCTTGAAGGGAATGATCCGGAGCCTGCCAGAGGGCTTGAGGCGTAAATGGGATGTCCTCCTCCCCTGCTTGTTTTTCTACTACCGGGAGGTACCGCAGAAGGGAGTCGGGTTCAGCCCGTTTGAGTTGCTCTATGGCCATCCCGTTAGGGGTCCCCTCAGTTAAGTGAAGGAGGGGTGGGAGAAGACTTCGCAGAAGCTTCCCCGTGACATTGTCAGCTACATGCTGGCGTTCCGCAGCCAGATGGCCAAGCTGTGGAAGGCGGCCTCAGAGAACCTAGAGGCTAGCCAGACCGTTATGAAGGAGTGGTACGACCGCAACGCTCGGACGGTCGAGTTGGACGTTGGACAGAAGGTGTGGGTCATGGAACCTGGGGAGCTTTGTGCCCTCCAGGACCGGTGGACTGGTCAGTATGACATTGTGGAGCGACGAGGCCAGAGCACATACGTAGTGGATCTAGAGACCCCCCGACAGCCCCTGAGGGTATTCCACGTCAACCGCCTGAAGCCGCACCATGAGCGATCAGAGCTTGCTCTCCTTATGGTGACGGATGGGAGCGAAGAGGAAGAGAGTGAAGCTCTTCCTGACCTTCTAGCGGTACAGGAGAAGGATGGCTCGGTAGAAGGTGTAGTCCTTTCCCCATCCTTGACCCCAGAGCAACAGAGGGACTGCCGCCATGTCCTGGGACAGTTCGCCTCGTTGTTCTCCCTCACGCCTGGAATCACTCATCTGTGTACCCATGATGTGGACACAGGGGACAGCCCCCCGGCGAAGAACAAGTCTTACCGGCTCTCTGACCGAGTGAAGGATAGCATCCAGCGTGAGGTAGCCAAGATGTTGGAGCTGGGGGTGATAGAACCTTCCAGCAGCCCGTGGGCTAGTCCGGTGGTGTTTGTGCCGAAAGCGGCCCCACCGGGTACCACACCAGAACTTCGGTTTTGTGTGGACTACAGGGGGTTGAACTCTGTCACGAGGACAGATGCTCACCCCATCCCATGAGCGGACGAGCTGGTGGACCGGCTGGGAGCAACCATTGATCTAACATCCGGATATTGGCAGATTGCCATGCCCGATGGAGCAAGGGAGAAGACAGCATTCTCCACCCCGAGGGCCACTTCCAGTACCGAGTGATGCCCGTTGGGCCCAAAAATGCTCCGGCCACATTCCAGCGGTTAGTGAATCAGGTACTATCTGGTCTGGAGTCCTTCTCAGCGGCATACCTGGATGACATAGCTGTCTTCAGCAGCACCTGGGAGGACCATCTGCAGCACCTCCAGGAGGTATTGCAGGCGCTGCATCGCGCTGGCCTAACCATTAAAGCCAGCAAGTGCCAGATTGGACAGGGATCTGTCGTGTACCTGGGACACCTGGTGGGCGGAGGTAAGGTGCAACCCCTCCAGGCCAAAATAGAGACCATCTTGGCTTGGGACCCCCCCAAGACCCAAACAGAGGTCAGAGCTTTGCTCGGCCTCACTGGGTATTACCGCCGGTTTGTCAAGGGATATGGTACCATCGTCACCCCCTTGACAGAATTAACCTCGAAGAAGCAGCCTCGCAAGGTTATATGGACAGCTGCGTGCCAGGAGGCATTTGACATGCTGAAACATGCGATGTGTACCGCTCCAGTACTCGCAACCCCAGATTTCAGTAAGGAATTCATTGTACAGACAGACGCCTCAGAGCACGGCATAGGTGCGGTGCTCTCGCAACTCAACACCGAGGGCCAAGATCAACCAGTGGCCTTCATCTCCTGAAGACTCCTCCCTCGGGAACGGCGATGGAGCACCATTGAGAGAGAAGCCTTCGCGGTGGTCTGGGCTCTGAAGAAGTTGAGGCTATATCTCTTTGGAACTCACTTCCTCATTCAGATCGACCACCGGCCCCTTCGCTGGCTCATGCAGATGAGAGGCGAAAACCCCAAGTTGGTGAGGTGGTCCATTTCCCTACAGGGGATGGACTTTCGGGTGGAACATCGGCCCGGAGTTGACCACGCCAATGCTGACGGTCTCTCCAGGTTTTTCCGCCTTAGCGATGAGAATTCCCTAGAGGTTGGGTAGCTCTCCCCTCTTTCGGCTGGGGGGGACGCGTGTTGGACAGGTCAGCCCTAGGGTGGTCTCCCCATCTATTTTTGATCGTGCCTCATTTTTTCCACCCTCATTTTTATGTTGGACCTAGGTCTCCGGGCGCCTTTTCATTGCCAATCAGTCTTAAGGTGCAGGTGCTCCCTTCTCCCAAGATGGCTGCCACAGGCCCCTGCTACTGCGGAGTGGTCTTTACTAGTAGCACCCTAGCTGCCAGGAGCTGGCTGGAACCCCACAACAATGTTGCGACACCAGCCCGCCTTTTTTGTCCCATAGGTAGAATGGGGAAGCTCCTGGAATGTGCTGGAACCTTCTAGAAGGGAGGTGGGGTTTTTACTTTTGCCGCCTTGGATAGAGGTCACCTGACCTAGGGCTACTTAACAGAGGGAGGGAACTTTTTCTAGTCAGTTGGCCAGTGGGAGTAAAGCAGACCTGGGGAAAATCCACGCAGGAGTTTAGGCGGTAGGGCCTAGCCAGGGACTTATGCCTCTGAAAGTGACAGGACTTAGGTACTGCCTTTTAAGTGAGTGAGGGATCCTGTACAGCCCACTGATCTAGCCCAGTGATAGGAGAACCCAGGGGCCATCTGCTAAGCTTGACTAGGAAGGAACTAGTCACCAACTCAGTCCCTAACCCCAAGGAACAGAACCCCCCAAGGGTGCCAGAGACATCTGCGCCGCAAGAACTGAATGCTGAAACTTCATGCCAGAACTGAATGCTGAAACCGATTGCTGAAACTGCATGACAAAACTGAATGCTGAAACTTCACGTTACGATTGAATGCTGGACTGCTGGGGATCAACCAGGTACTAGCGCTGTGACCCCTGCGCTCCCTGACCTGACCTGGGATCCCCTGCGTCAGTCCCACACTGAGCGCTGAGCCCGTGGTCATTGCGCTTAACTTGTCAAACCCCCCCCCGGCGCGGGGACCAGAAGCGCGTTCACCGCCGCGGCCCAGAGGCCAGAGGTTGCCCTTCAGCGAATCGGGCCCGCGGAGAAGCCCGGGGCCCCGTTGCTGCCGTCGCCGCCGCTGCCGTGGTCGTAAGATGCTGTGGATCGTCCCCCGACGTCGAGCGCATTACCTGTGGGGCCCGAAGCGGCGAAGAACGCCTGCCGCAGTGAAGACTCCTCGGACGCCGAGATCAAGGTAACCCCCGGGGGCTGGGAGGTAGCGTGGCCGTGCAGAGGCCTGGGACTCACCCCCTGCTCCCCGGGAGGCTTGGGAAGGACCCGGTGCGCCCCCTAGCGACTGGGAGCGGCACCGCACCCGGAGACTCGGGATCCCCTCCTTGGGATTGCCCCCTCACCGTCCTTGAGATTGCCGCGTATCAGAAGACCGCCTACTTGAGGCCTGTCAAGTGCGGGTAGCGCTGAAGGTTCACGAACTGTTCAGAAGGGTGCAATGCTTAACGCCTGATTATTACGAGTAGGGCTATGTTCTTAGGGCCCGCTCCAAAGTGTTAAATGCTTGCTTATTACGAGTAGCCTTGTGTTCTTACGGTCTGCCCAGGAATGCTTAACGCCTGATTATTACGAGTAGTGCTATGTTCTTAGATCCTGCTCAAAAGTGTTTGATGCTTGATTATTACGAGTAGTGCTATGTTCTTAGATCCTGCTCAAAAGTGTTTGATGCTTGATTATTACGAGTAGTGCTATGTTCTTAGACCCTGCTCAAAAGTGTTTAATGCTCGAGTATTACCCGTAGTGTTATGTTCTGAGACCCGGCTCCAAAGTGCTTCATGCTTGCTTATTACGAGTAGCGCTATGTTCCCAGTTCTGCTCTCAAGCGCTTAAAGCCTAATGGTGTCAAGTAGCGCTGCGACCCCCAGCTGAAGCGCCAGTGGTGTCACGAGTAGCGGTAAGCCGCGAAGTGTGCCCTGAGTCGCTACTAGTCCCCAGGGGTGGCGCTAAGGTTCCCAGTTCTACTTCACCGCGCTGATCGTCACCAGACGCTGCGCGAGATACCACGGCGGAGCGAACCGCTAGAGGTGGGAGGGGCGCAGCGCCAAGATTAACTGCTGTGTTTACCGCTCCCCCCAGGTTCGCCAGGTAACACTAGTGAAACTATGAAGAAGGGCTCACGAAGCTGATGCTAAAGTATACAGGTGTGGCCTATGGTCTTTTAGTGAATCGCTGGTGAATGTAATGCTGATGTATTCAGGTACTGCCTATGGCACCATCATGAAATGCTGGAGAATCAACTGCTAATGTATTCAAGTAATGCCATTGCCATCTAATGAACTGCTTTTACATCTGACTGCTTAGATAAACTTGAGTCATTTGAATAAATCCTACTGTGTGGCGTCCCTTATTGTGTGCATCTCCTGCCTCAGTGGATGTGTGTGTTGTATGGTCGCTTTACACATAAGCCTTTTGGTGCCCAGCCGCTCGAGTCACGTTTCCCCCTTAGGGCTTGGTGACCCCAGGTCTTACAATCTGCCAACTCATACTCCCTCTGCAGCTTGACGAAGGGCCTGACCTCACCCTTCCCCCAAATGTCTTTGATATGTGAAATTCCGATGAGGTCCCACCTATCAAACCCTTTTGACCTCCATAAACTGCCGAGCCTCTCAGAGTCCCAAAGGGGAGTCGCTAATGTCAACCTGTTGCCCCACCCGAGTGCGTTAGTAGCGTCATGCCAAATTTGGAGTGTTTGGTGAGGCCTGTTAGTATGTATCTTTTTCGGCCGTGAGTATAGTGCCGTGCCATTGTTCCCTCCGGGGAGGAGCCATCTAACCATGGCATAGCCGGGATCGTCAGGGCGACCATAGGTGTCATTATTGATGGCTGTTAGATGAGCTGCCCAGTAATAGTTTTTGATATCAGGAAGGCTAATGCCCCCGTCGTACCAGTTAAGCGTCAGCTTATGGAGTGCTATACGAGGCCTCCCTTCCCAAAGCAGAGCTCTCTGGAGGCCCTCTACTTCCTTGAAGTATTGTGCAGGGATAGAGTCAAGGGTGTTCTGTAGGGCATAAAGGAATCTGGGTAATGACATAATCTTAAACAGGGCTGGCCTACCCAACAGAGAGATGGGTAGTGAATTCCAATTGGCGATATCCCTCCTGAGCCTTTGCAAGGGTGAGAGAAGATTTGGAGTATATCGGAGTGAGGAGTCAAGGGAGACAAAGATCCCTAAATACTTGAAGCCAACAGTGGTAATCTGTATTGGGCAGTTCCTCTGCGGGATGGGTGGGTCCCCTATGAGGACGTATTAAAGGGATTTACCCCAGTTGACGGTAAAGCCAGAAAATCTGCCAAAGATGGCCAGGATGTCCAGGACCACTATCAGGGATTTCCTAGTGGTGGCCAGGTAGAGCAATATGTCGTCCGCATAGAGTGAGATGCGGTCTTCCCAATCGGGGGACCATCTCAACCTTCCTATCATTGGGTCTCTGCGGATCCAGGCCACAAGTGGTTCTAGAGCGAGGGCAAAGAGAAGTGACGAAAGTGGGCATCCCTGGTGAGTCCCCCGGCTGAGTTGAAACGTGGCTGACAAGTTTATTGTTGACCACAACCTAGGCCAAAGGTTCACTGTACAAAAGACGAACCCACTGGATATATTTAGGCCCGAAACCCATCTTAAGTCAACACTGCCCAGAGATAGGACCATTCAATGGTGTCGAACGCCATGGTTGCGTTTAGGGACACTTTATGTGTTTTTTTAACGAATAAAAACATTGATATAATAACATATATTTATGTATATATTAAATACATACTAATAATTACAACAGTGAAGAGGATAAATGGCAAATTCAAATCATGCAGGGCACAATAAGCCTTCCAAATTTCAAAGGTTGCTAAATTGAGTATCATTAATTTGCTCTTTAGAAACATCTTTTCAAAAGCACTGTATATGTGTTAAATGAAGCACTATATAAAGATCAAAGCAGTTGTCTCTTGAGGATCAGAGTTGCTGACTTTTTATTTTGTGATCAAAGTTTGAAGCCACTTTACATGGCCATGGATTCACAATGGTGACATATTCACAATTGAACTGGGGTTTAAAAGACGCCAGAGTATATCTAATGGCTACACTGCATGAGCAGCACATTGGGGGAAAGTGTTGTGTGGATGTGATGGCAAAGAGAAAGTGGGTGGGTACAGTGAATTCTGAGAAGGAATTTGTGCAGTGTTCTCACTGGAAAGATCCTGATGTGTAACTGTGTGTGTTGTGTGCCTTTTTGTTTGTTATGAGGGGAGATGTTAAACCTGGGTGATGGTGGGTTCTTACGGCCGGTTTGTGATTGGATGGCAGACTGATGGATCAAAGAGTCCCAGGTGATTAGGGTCCTTCTGTGGGTCCACTTTATTGGCCACAAACTCAAGCAGTTTGTCCTGATGCCTAGTTTGTGTATCTTGAAGATTGACTGCTTTTTTAAGCTGCATTCACTGTTATGGGAGTTGACTGACATGCACAGGGCAGATAGGAACGAGTGGTCACAGTGGCCCCAGGAAGCACACTACTAATGGATTTTAACTACCCCCAGTAGTGTAAACACTGCCCTTGTTTGGCCTCTCCCCAGTAGGTAGCACACCCGCCTAAGCTTGATCATTTCTACCCCCACAGGGAAATACGGTCTGTCTGCTATTTTTTTGTTATTGCTACCCTGTCCCAGCACCTGCTGTTATGACCCTGCAATGGCTTCACTGTTATAGCTGGTGACTCGTGCACGCAAAGCAAATCCACTGCTATCTCTGAAAATGCTACCCCTAGATAGCTGATATTATACTGCTATTGGCTGCTGCCCCCAGAGCAGCTACCACAACCATAGCTGGCGAGTGCAGCCCCCAGGGCAGCAACCATCAACATTGCTGATGCCTGCTACACCCAAGGCAGAGCTTGCAAAGATAGCTGGTTACTGCTGCCCCGGGGCAGCATTCAATAATATGGCTGGCACTGCTGCCCCCAGGGCAGCATTCAATACCATGGCTGGTGACTGCTACCCCCAGGGCAGCATTCAGTAGTATGGATGTCAATTGATGATTCCCAGGGCAGCAACCATCATGATTGCTGATGCCTGCTGCCCCCAGGGCAGAACCTGCTACAATAACTGGTGACTGTTGCCCCCAGGACAGCATTCAGTTCTATGTCTAGTTACTGCTGCCTTCAGGGCAGCATTCAGTACTATCAATGGAGAGTGCTGCCCCCAGGGCAGCAACCATCACCATGGCTGAAGCTGCTGCCCCAGGGTAGCATTCAATACTATAGCTGGCAACTGCTGCCCCAGGGAAGCATTCAGTACTATGGCTGGTGACTGCTGCCCCTAGGGCGAGAAAGCAAAAGACACACAAGGGAGGACCTGGCCTGGCAGTTCAGGGTGGACTGTTCCCATTGGGCACTGGGTCAAGGCTGATTTGCATATGGCTGGGTCCAAACTGGAATGGCATGGTGAGCAAGAAAACAATGGATTTAGGCCCAGATCCCTGTACTGGGGTGAATGTATGACATTGTTCTGCATTCTGTCCATCAATTGTTGTTTTTGCATTTGTCACCCGAGTGGGACGGGTATGCCCAGACGTGGGTCCCGTGCTCTCCATGCCACTGGAGTCAAGCTATCCTGGCGGATGAGGGCTGAAAGCCTGAAACCGTTCCTAAGATGCTTGTTTCTAGTCCAGGGAGGACCTGGCCTGGGAGTTCGGGCTCGACTGTTCCCATTGGGCGCAGGGTCAAGACTGATTTGCATATGCCTGGGTCCAAACTGGAATGGCATAGTGAGCAAAAAAACAATGGATTTAGGCCTAGATCCTCTGTACTGGGGTGAATGTATGACATTGTTCTGCATTCTGTCCATCAATTGTTTTTGCATTTGTTGCCCCTAGGGCAGCATTCAGTACTATGGCAGGCGAGTGCTGCACCTAGTGCATCAACCATCACAATGGCGGATGTCTGCTACCCCCAGTGCAGAACCTGAACCAGGGAAGCATTACTATGGTTAGCGACTGCTGCCTCCAGAGCAGCATTCAGTACTATGTGCCTGATTTGGATGTTGGTCGGCAAGCATGATTTGGCTGTTGGTCGGAGTCGCAGCGGATATAGAACTGACCGACCTCAGGTCGGCGGTTCCGACACCACAATTTGGATGCGACCGGACATAGTGCGGTTCCAAACTTTCATCTCTTATTGGGAGCTTATGCGGCGGGCCAAAACCGGCCGCAGCACAAGCTCCCATTGAAAAAGTGGACGTTTTTGTACATACCTTCCACACAGTGCAGAGATGAGTACCCCCCAGGACCACAACCAGACGGCCAGGAGGGAAGGAGGCCATGCTAGGGTCCCCCAAGACACTATACAACAGCAGTTACATGTCGGAAAGCCCGATATGGAACTGCTATCGGAAGGTGCCATCATAAGCCCAACTGCGGAATTGCTGTTCGTTAGTGATTATGAGGACCTTCCGACTGGCTGACGGACCTGAGTCGGATTAACCGGCCGGTTTAAACTCTGCCCTCTGTCTTTGTAATACAGCAGTCTGAGTTTAAACCTTAGATGTCAGTTGGAAAGCCTCCGACCTACTTCCAAATCAGGCCCTATGGTTGGTGATTGCTGCCCCCGGGGCAGGTACCCGACCATAGCTGGTAAGTGCTGCGGATCAAGGGCCATAATCATCACCATGGCAAAAGTCTGTTGCCCCCAAGACAGAACCTGCAACAATAGCTGGTGACTGCTGCCCCCAGTGCAGCATTGAGTATTATGGCTGGTGAATACTGTCCCCAGGGCAGCATTGAATACTATGTCTGGCGAGTGTTGCCCTGAGGGACGCATCCATCACCATGGCTGATGCCTGCTGCCCCCAGGGCAGAACTTGCAACAAATAGTTGGTGACTGCTGCCCCCAGGGCAGCATTCAATACTATGGCTGGCGACTGCTGCCCCTAGGACAGCATTCAGTACTATGGCTGGTGAGTGCTGCCCCCAGGGCAGCAACCATCATCATGACTGATGTCTGTGCTCCAGGGCAGAACCTGCAACAATAGCTGGTGATTGCTGCCCCCAGGGTAGAATTTAGCATCCAGTACTAAGACTGGTCAGTGCTGGCCCAAGGGCAGAACATGCATCAATAGCTTGTGACTGCGGCCCAGGGCAGCATTCAATACTATGGTGTCGACAGTTGCCTCCCTGGCAGCATTCAGTACAATGGCTGGCGAGTGCTGCTGACAGGGCAGCAACCATCACCATGGCTGAAGCATGCTGTCCTCAGGGCAAAATCTGCAACAAATAGTTGGTGACTGCTGCCCCAGGGCAGCATTCAGTACTATGGCTGTTGAGTGCTGCCTCTGGTCAGAGCCTGCAACAATAGCTGGTGACCGCTGCCCCCAGGGGAGCATTCAATACTATGGCTGGCGACTGCTGCCACTAGGACAGCATTCAGTACTATGGCGGGTGAGTGATTCCCCCAGGGCAGCAACCATCACCATGGCTGATGCCTGTGCCCCAGGGCAGAACCTGCAACAATAGCTGGTGATTGCTGCGCCCAGGGTATAATTTAGTACTATGACTGATGATTGCTGCTCCTGGGCAGCATTCAGTACTGTGGCTGCCGAGTGCTGCCCCCAGGGCAGCAACCGTCACCATGGCTGATGCATGCTGCCCCCAGGGCAAAATCTGCATCAATAGCTGGTAACTGCTGCCCCAAAGGCAGCATTCAATACTATGGGTGGTGACTGCTGACCCGGGGCAGCATTCAGTACTATGGCTGGTGAGTGCTGCCCCAGGGCAGCAACCATCACTATGGTTGATGCCTGCTGCCCCAGGACAGAACCTGCAACAATAGCTAGTGATGGCTGACCCCAGGGCAGCATTTAATACTATGACCGGTACTGCTGCCCCTGGGCAGCATTCAGAGCTATGGCTGGTGAGTGCTGCCCCCATGGCAGCAACGATCACCATGGCTGATGCCTGCAGCCCCCAGTGTAGAACCTGCAATAATAGCTAGTGACCGCTGGTTCAGGGTAGCATTCAGTACTATGGCTGTTGACTGCTGCCCCCAGTTTTTGTCTTGAGTTTGAACATGATAACATCTCACCCCCTGATCCTTCTACATGACCTCTCAGCCTCCCTGGACCTTTCCCACCTTCAGGGCCTTCTATTGCAAACTGCGTTCGCCACAGCAAAGATCTGCATTCTCCGTCACTGGTGCCCCCCATCTATGATGGATGGCTCTCAACAATGTACCAGATTGCCTCCTATGAGCTAGTTATCTACAATCTACAAGACAAGACAGAGACCTTCCTCCTCACTTGGGCACCTTTTCTGCGGGATAATGCCTGTTAGCTCCTGGTTGAGAGCACCCTTGACCCCCAATGGGGTGGCCATATGTTATACTGCGCAGTAACTGCCTTTGGGACCCTACCTTGTCATGTCCTTTGAGGGTGCACATCCACTTACCTCTCTCCACTCTCGCCTGGTCCACATCTACCTTCTCTACCTCTCATTTCTTTATTTGCTCCCCTCATCTTTCCAGTTCTTCCACCCATCCCCCCGGGCGTGTGTGTGTGTGAATATGGGCTCCTTGTTTTGCTTTTCTTTTTCTTCATGGCTCCCCTTACCCCATTGACCATCCTGTGAACAGATGTAGACCCACGTGTCATCCTTGATACTGCCATGCCTTGACTTCAGAGGGCCCCTGCTTTGTGGGACCACCTCATGTTATGTATGTTTAATTTTGCACTGTGTACTCCCTACTGGGTGATTGTTGCACGTATTGTGTCTTATGTACCCCACCCCCTTCCTTATACCTTATTTTGATCTTCCAGTAGAGAACTGTGAAACAAAAAAAAACTTGTGAGTTGAAAAATGAGATTGATTACAACGTAGGTCACAATTTAAACATGTCGCCATTCATGTGGTAAATAATTTAATTACCGGGACTTAATTTGATACAGAAACATAATAAAAATAGCTCAGTAAATAAGAGGCAGAATCCGTGGTATTAGAGGTTCTAAATGGGCTTTATTCCAATGGTCGATTATAATCGGTTGCTCCAGGTTCCATCACCACGAAGGTTCAGGAAGTGAAGTACATACGTTATTGACAATCAATTACTTTTATACAATAGGCATTACAGTGAGGCCAATACAAGAGGCGTAACTGGGAGTGATGAAAGAACATCATCAGATGTGATGTCATAAGAGGGTGGTTACGTGAAAGAATTTCGCAATGTCAGCAGAAATACTTGGCAGATATGCGCGCGCAGCAGTATGACGTGTGATTGACGTGCAACTAGGGGGTGAAGGGGACTTGACATTTAGCTCTACATGTGGCGACAGAAGTCTGGAGGGTCAAGTCAACCTAATCCCAAATCATATCTAACATCCTATGTTTAAAGAACTATGTTATCCAAAAGAGAGGTCTTTTAGAGTAGAATCTTATTCTATACTGACTATACTGACTGTTAGTGCGTGTACAAGCGTCTAAGTGTCTACACTAGATGCGAGGGCGGAATCTTCCATAGTAATAGGGCTATGAATTACTTGTATGAAGACAGAGAAGTCGGGCCTTTGCTTGGTAGCTGGAAGAATGTTTACTTAAGCTACTAGACAGGAATGCATTGGGAGGGAGCGGAGCAGATAATTTTCTAAGGTGAAATACAGTTCTTGGCAAGCAGCAAGCTGATGTCAGGCTTCGTGAGCCGCGCAGAGAATGAGACAAAGTTCATGGTCACAGATGCAGGCTCGGACTGGAGCTTTCAGAGGCAGAAGGCAGAAAAAAGGCTTGATGACAGAATCAGGGCCTACTTGCCTGGACTGTAAAATGGCATAAGTGAACCATATAAAGGCGGTGGCCTTTCGTACTTAGGAATGGAATATCCGGCCCATTCATGGCGGATCAACAGAGGACATGTTAACGGTGGACGCACATGTATTTGCGTCTTCATAACTGGAACTGGAGGGAACATACATGTACTTGTAACATGCACATAGAACCGTTGGGGTCCAAGATAGGGGACATAACTGACCAAAAAAATCCATATTTCCACAGTCTGTGGAACTATACTGCCTAATGGTTTCAAAAGTAAACCAGTAGAACCAACCCACCTTCACTTGGGAGAAGTCCTAACTTTCTTAAAAAATATAAAGGGTTTGTATAATAAAGGTGGGCCAAAACAAGTACAGAAAACCAGAAGAGTAAGTAGACAGTTCAAATCGGGGAGTGAAAGAATTGTAGCCCAGAGAGGTAGAAAATGCTTCCATCTCCAAATAAACAATGATGATTATCTATACTGGACAGTCTGGGGCACTCATTGTGCCCTTCAATTTTTCAGGCCTTCATCCAGGGAGTGTCCTAAAATAGGCATTGCTTTCTTTGGCACCAGCCTTTTAGAGATCATCTAAATAAGAACTGTTAGAAATGGGGGTCTCTAGTTGGCAGAGGTAGATACCTTTGACCAAATAGGGACCCTTGCTTTTTTTTAGTCAGGGTAAGGGGGATACACACTTTAAATAACCCCTGCTCACCCCCTTGGTAGCTTGGCACGAGCAGACAGGCAATGTGTAAAGTATTTGTATCAACACTCACAGTAACACAGTGAAGACACCACAATTGGACACCACACCAGTTTAGAAAAATAAAATATCTTTATCCAAACTAAACAAAACCAAAACGACAAAAATCCAACATACAGAAACTCAGTAGAATGTCTTTAAAGAGGGTTGTTGCAAAAATAACCTTGTAGATGATAAATGCGACACTTTACTCACAAAGTACCTGGGATGCGTAACACACAAGAAACAAAAGGGTCGCAGAGTAGGCGATGCGTCGATTCTTCCTGCGCTCTGGATCTGATGCGACAAGATGGCACCTCAATGTGTTGCGACGATCCAGTGCGATGCGAGAAAATGGCGTCTTTGCTGCAATGTGACAACGTGGAGGCGATGCATGCACGCCCGACGGCCGTGCGGCGAGCTCAGTGGTTCTCTGAGCTGCGACAGGTCCTGCGACACGCTTCTCCCGTGATGC
Organism: Triturus cristatus; assembly: GCF_964204655.1. Classification (NCBI taxonomy): domain Eukaryota; kingdom Metazoa; phylum Chordata; class Amphibia; order Caudata; family Salamandridae; genus Triturus; species Triturus cristatus. The sequence goes on from NC_140581.1 coordinate 548,420,316, forward strand.
GACGACATCCTCGGTGACCGCGACACGCTTCTCCGGTGTTGCGACGGTGATCAGCGGTGGTGCGCTTCCTCAGCGAAGCGACGACCCTGCAACACGCTTCTCCGGTGATGCGACGGCACCCTCTGTGGTGGCGGCACGCTTCTCCGGTGATGCGACGGCAAACAGCGGCAGCGGTGACACGCTTCTTCGGTGATGCGACAGCGGCTGCTGTGGCGGCATCATGCTTCTCTCTCGTTGCGTCTCGCTTCCAGCTCCCAACAGCAAAAAGGCCTCACACACAGTTACAGGCCCTCCTGACAGAATGGAACTCCCAGCAAGGAAGTTCAGGGAAGCTGGGGGTGAAGTCCTTTTGTGCCTGGGAATTCAGAAACAGGAGGCCAGCTTTTCTCAGGCCCTTGAAGACTTTTCTTCAGATCGAAAGAGCACACAGCAAAGTCATTCTTCAAGCAGGGGACACAGCAAAGTCCTTTAGTCCTCTCCTCAGTAGAAACAGCAAACTGCAGGCCAACACCAGACATACAGCAAGGGCAGTACTTCGCCTCAGTCTCTTCAGCTGATCTTCTTTTGCAGGGATTCCTTGATCACGAAGTAGTCTAAAGTTCAGGGGTTTCAGCTCTCATGTTTACACCCCAAAAGTCGTTGTTCTCTATGTGTGAGGGGTCCTGGATCCAGTCCAAACCATTTCTGGGGGCACTCTGCCAGTGCATATCTTCTCCCTTTGTGAGTGTTTGCCAGGGCCGTCAGACACCCCGCAGGAGGTGGAGCCAACATTGTGGAAGGCAGGCACAACCCTATTCAGGCCCAGTTGCTACTCCTCCCACCTCTCCAAATGCAGATAGGTCTATTCAGCCTAGTGCTGACTCACCCAGACTTCTGGAGCCACCCCAGCCCCTGTCACTCTCAAACCAGACAGTCAATCCACAAACAGGCAGAGGCACACAGAAAGGTTGAACAAGAAAATAGCCACTTTGTAAAAGTGCTATTTTCAAACACAGAATTTAAAAAACACCCTTCCTAAAAGATGTGTTATTAAATTCTGAGTTCAGGGATACCAGACTCTAACTTCCTATCTCACTCCTATGGGAAGATATGCAGGTAAACATGTCACACAGCATTCCCCATTCTGTCCTATGGGCAAGATAGCCTTTCAATAGTGAAAAACGAAATTGGCAGTATTTCACTATCAGAAAATGTTACCCACACTAGTACATGTCCTACCTTTCCCATACACTGCACCCTGCCCAGGGTGGTACCTTGGGCCTACCATACGGGTGTCCAATGTGTAAGAAAAGGGAAGGATCAGGCCTGGCAAGTGTGTACACTGGCCAGGTCAACATGGCAGTTAACAAACTGCGCACAGGTACTGCAATGGCAGGCCTGAGACACCATCTTAGGGTTACTCCTGTGGGTGGCACAATCAGTGCTGCAGGCCCACTAGTAGCATTTGAATCACCAGCCCTGGCACACTCAGTGCATTTTACTAAGGACCTATTGGTAAAACAAATATGCCAATCATGGATAACCAATCACAATAACAATTTAACCTGGGAGTACTTGCACTTTGGCACTGATCAGCATTGGCAAAGTGCCCAAAGCATCTAAACCAGCAAAAACGAATTCCAGCACAGTGTCAGAAATACAGGAAGTAGAGGCAAAAATTCAGGGGAAATCACGCCAAGGATGCCAGATCTAACAAGAACCATTACTTTTTAAATATTGTATTGTTGCAACATACCTGAATCAGTCAGTTTGTGGATACTGAATGTGGTCTGCACTTTATGACTAGGCGGAACACCACTGATACTGATGTAGTTGCTCTGTGAATTCATTGTCCTTCTAGTTATGGATGTACCAGTAAGTCTTCAAGCTATCATTATAGGTTATAAGAGACTGAGGATCCAAACAGACCTTAGCTCTTGAAATTGTTGGAGTCAAAAGATTATGGACCTTATTACGAGTACGGCGATCCTGGGACCGCTGTATTCACGGTGGCGGTCTGACTGCCACTACCCTAGGCGGGTCGGCCACCATATTCTGATGGTGTCAGTGGGACCGTCCAATATCGCCGTCTCCGCCCGAATCAGAATCCCGCTGTGGCGGCGATCGGAAAAGGGGCTGAATATGCTATCGGTGCTGATGCCAGCACCACTAATCATATTACGACCTGCATTTCCACTGCCAATTTCATGGCAGGGCCGCCGCCATGAAAAGGGTGGCGGAAATGCAGGTAAGGGGGCTCTAACAGTGCCCCCGGGCGAATCTGTCCATAGAGGTGCATGCAGGAGGGCACATGTTGTGGCCTCCTAACAATTTCACCTTCGTGCGTGTACTGTGTGGCATGCACGACATGGTACATCCCTCACTATGCACCTGCATGTAGCAGACTCTCTCACGGTGGCGGTGTTGCAGACTCTCTCATGGTGGCGGTGGCGGACCACCACCACACCGTCTGCCCGCCCTAGATTTAACTCCTAATCCAGCAGGCGGGTTCAGCACTGGCTTGTCAGTCTTCCTGGGACTTCCGCTTTGGCGCGCCCTGACGAAGACCGTCAAACTCGTAATAAGGCCCTAAATGATACACTCTTGGTGAGCAACAATTGGATACGTGGATTTAGATTGGCTAGACTAACAAGCATTAGAAATGCAATAGGTGTCGCTTTTTTAAGTTAGAGCTATTGACATTGTAAATGGCAATGTTTTTTACCTACCAAGGGAGGGGGGAGGGAGCAGTGGGGGGCTGACTGCCAAAATGCTCTCTAAGAGAGTGATTGGCCAAAAGTAAACCAAACAAGCAGAGCATTTAAAAACAAGAAACAGAGTTGCACTATACACATGAATAAAAACATTATCACGAATGATGACAGTTTGCAGCATACATTACATGCCAATCTCAAGAGAGATAGAAAAAAAGTTAGAAATTGAAAAATGAACGGCTACTGAAGCTGGTTGTCAGTACGACTAGGAAAGGATGACAGAGTGAAAATGAGGAGACTGGATTGATTTGCCACAAAATAGCACCCACGAAGCTGTCAGTGGCAGGGATCGCACTGATTGAATGTACTAAAACCACTTCCCCACTTACTTTGCGGCTCTGAAGTTCAAAGCTAAAGTAAACACAGACTCTATTGCCTTTCTGAGTTTCAGTCCAAGGCATGAAAGGACCGCTGTCCAAAGAAAACACACCCTATTCTGCTTACTGCATGACTCCAAAGGATGCAAAAGAAGAAACAAGGCACACGGATGTGGATGGTTTTGCCCCAGGGGCACCGAAGAGTGCACAAAGAACATGGGTACAAAAGCCTGGCTGAAGACGGCTGAAATGCCAGAAACCGATCCTAGGAAGCTTGTTTCCGGTCCAGGGAAAGCATGGCTTGGCAGTTCGGGCTGGACTGTTCCCATAAGGCACAGGGTCAGTCTGATTTGCATATGGCCATGTCTGAACTGGGGTGGCAGAGTGGGCTAAAGAACGGTGATGGATCAAACCCAGATCTGTTGACTGGGTGTGAGTGTTTGATTGGTTCTGATGCTCCGTCCATCACCACCCCCTTTTGTACCGCTTTGTTCGCCATAAGTTGGCAGGGTATGCTCAGACGTGAGTCCCTTGCTCACTTTGCCACTGGATTCAAGCAAGCCTGGCTGAAGACGGCTGAAATGCCAGAAACCGGTCCTAGGAAGCTTGTTTCCGTTCCAGGGAAAGCATGGCTTGGCAGTTCGGGCTGGACTGTTCCCATAAGGCACAGGGTCAGTCTGATTTGCATATGGCCATGTCTGAACTGGGGTGGCAGAGTGGGCTAAAGAACGGTGATGGATCAAACCCAGATCTGTTGACTGGGTGTGAGTGTTTGATTGGTTCTGATGCTCCGTCCATCACCACCCCCTTTTGTACCGCTTTCTTCGCCATAAGTTGGCAGGGTATGCTCAGACGTGAGTCCCTTGCTCACTTTGCCACTGGATTCAAGCAAGCCTGGCTGAAGACGGCTGAAATGCCAGAAACCGGTCCTAGGAAGCTTGTTTCCGGTCCAGGGAAAGCATGGCTTGGCAGTTCGGGCTGGACTGTTCCCATAAGGCACAGGGTCAGTCTGATTTGCATATGGCCATGTCTGAACTGGAGTGGCAGAGTGGGCTAAAGAATGGTGATGGATCAAACCCAGATCTGTTGACTGGGTGTGAGTGTTTGATTGGTTCTGATGCTCCGTCCATCACCACCCCCTTTTGTACCGCAAAGAACATGGGAGCCCACAAGGAGGACCTTGCTTGTCCCCCGGTGAAACGGTGGAGTGCACACTCATTGTTTGCTTGCTTATATCAATCTAAACTTGTATTTATAGGAAGATACTGATTGAGGGAGTGGGGAAAGTACTATATATCATGCATAGCTGCAAGGTTTGAGATTGCTATGTGTGGCATTTTCATAACTTAAGTGTAATTATGAGTGACATTTCAACAACTATGAGTGACACTTTCTTGCGAGTAAAATCAAGCAATGAAGACGAAGGAAACATATAAATAAATATCAGACATTATACCTATTTGAACAACGTGACTGCGCAAGGAAAGGCACATTTTCATAGCATAGGAAGTCAGTGTAACAGTAGGAGATCATGACTTACTCCATAGCTGCCACGTTTTCAGATTAGTTATATATGACATTTCCATTGTTTCAATGGACTTATGATGAATGAAACTGAGAGTGGCATTGAAAAAGCTAAAATACAAGAAACTTCAAACTATTGAGCAGTGAGAAGGTTTAAAAATTACTTGAAACTAATGCAAAACTCCCGAAAACCGCTTTCTAAGATGACCACTATATAAAACAGTTGAGGCACCGTTGTTCATCTCAATTAAGACAGCAAGGAACTCTGTTGCATCAGCCAATATAGACTTGCTGTGAAAACCGCACAACAGCACTGAAAAAGGCGTGTTTTGCATATGTCACACTCCGTCCTTTTAAGCTTTCTGTCGGAATTATTTTATATCAGAAAAAATAATCAGTTTAACCCAACACACCCACCTAGCCCGATTGGCCCACAAACAGACACAAATAATTATCCCATATACTGACCTGCTGTCTCGAGACCGGGTGGCACTGGCGGCAGAACAGCAACTGAAAGAAAGCTGCAACCTGCAACATCTGTGTCTCAGGGGTCAAATCATCATGGTCTCAGCTGTCTGCTGTACCCAGTGCGCGCTAACAATACCACGTGACACGAGGGCAGTAGTTTCAGCTTCAATGAAGCTCTGGGCCAGCCCGCCCGTCCAGTGCCAAATTATCTACTGACTCACTCACGGACCGGACACTACCCCTACAGGCTTCACTACTATGCAGTTCTGGGGTCAGGAGGTGTGAGCTGCAGCTCTCGGTTCTTCAGCATGTTCCTACTGCTGCACAAACTCTTGCTGCACACGGGTCAGTACAAAGAATTACTGAACACACTGTAACCGCTCCTGATGCGCTGTATCATCTCACTGCACAGGAGTGATCCGTGCAGTGCAATTAAATATAGCACGTCTATCTAATGCGATTTTGTAGTGCACATGCACTTTGCAGCTGCATGCTCTCTAATTCCACTGCGCACCGGGGCAACGTTACTGCATGCACTCTGACTCCTGCTGCACCCAAGTGCTGCACCCTGCACACCAAGCCTAGGGCTCTTGGTGCAATGCACTGATCCTGTAGGCTAGTGCCCCCGCCTCGCTAGAGACGGGGCTGCCCCTCTTAGCGTCAGCAGCCAAGGGGAGAGTTAGCGGGCCCGGGCCAACAGGACATTAAAATTAATAAACCCCACCTCCATTAAAAGAAGTGAAAAGAAGCCCAAGACAAGCATACAGCGATGTTAATAAAGGCGCACAGTGAGAACTGTTTGATGCTGTCATAGGTGGGAGGGGTGTACTTTAGAGGCAATGCAAAAAAAGAAACATAAAGGCGCCGTAAATAAATAATTAAAGGCGTACGATGAGCCTGCTCCATGCAGTTTCAGAGGTGAGAAGAGTGTGCTTTGCAGAAAAGCATGTTGCCTGAAGTGAAAATATAATGTACTCCTCCGGCAGTGTTAAGCATTGCTCTATAGGGGCTTGTCCTGTAATTGTGTTTTTTTCCTGTGCGTCATGACTGGATAGCAAGTATTTTAAGTTGAACGGGGGTACTTGTGGCAGCCTTTGAAGATGGTAAGAGGGCCGGGTGGAAACGTTTCTTTGGAGGTTTGGGGATGGGGGTCAATGCAAGCTGCGCCGGTGGGAGGGAAAGAAGTGGAACACATGGGTCTGTGTAGGGAATCCACGAGACGGAATGCCATGCGGGTGGGAGGGGGAGAAGCGAAACACATGGGTCTGTGTAGGGAATCCACGAGACGAAATGGCCACCTCGAGTTTAGTTTTGTGTTTGTGTCTGCTTTCGACGTGGTGCTGCAGCACCCATATACTGCCAGCGTTCACGCCATGGCGGATTTTGGTGCCTGGAAGTGGAAAGTAGATATTGATGAATAACAAAAGGAGCACACCCTGATGTTCATGAAAATTCTGACGTCGCTGTTGTGAACCTGGCCCTGTGTATGGCTGCGTTAGCGCTCCGCCAACATAGTCCGACCCTTTTCCACCCCAAAAATGACTTAAACGCCACAAAAAAAAGCAACCTAAACATTAGCATTTCAGGCCACGCAAAAAAATTAAAACAATGAAGCCCAGGATACAAGAACGGTGTGTCCGCAAGTGGCCATTGTCAAAACAGTAGGCGGGGGGTAGCATTGCGGTCTGGAGGTGGCATACGGAATTGGTATTGGAAAAAATTATGGTATTAAAAAAAATGATCCACAGAAAAAAACGCACAATCGGCACAATTGTGTGATGCAATGCTGCCGCTCTGGTTACAGAGGCTAAAATAACTGCCCAGCGTAAAATCCCACAGAGGAGAGTCTCCAGTTACAGACGCAGGTGGTGATCTCCAAAATAAATACACAAACGCGGTGTGAGAAACAGATGGCACACTGCATGCAATTAAAACAAGTGCGAGCAGAGCGGACGAAAACTGTAGTTAGGCGCCGCTACTTCGGGACTACAAGGAAGCTACCATAGGATCAACAGCCAACAGAAAGATAAGAACAGCTATGCCACAGGTAAACCAATAGCAAGCGTAAAAACAAATTACACGGAGTTTCAGCCAACACACAGATTACTTTATGTCTCGCTGGGACAGCGCATGCAGCGCATGCACTGCCAAGGCGAGACCTAAAAATGATTAACCAGGTATGTGAGTAAACCATGTGAACAACCCTGAAACAAGACTATATAAAACAACACTCTGTAGAACTTCAATACACATATGAAGAAGGTCACTGCTCAGCCGTCTCCAAATTATTTTACCCTCTTCCAGTATCCATGCAAAGAACTTGCATAGCTTTTTAAAACCAAAATTCACCATTCGCATCAATACCTTGCTAACAACTACTCATGTCTCAGAGTGAAGTTGTGTGCCCTTACACACACACACCACACACAGAGCTTTGTCGAAACAAAGCTGCACACCATATACAGGGACCGTTGTTTAAGATAAAACAGTATGGCAGGATCCCTGTGCATCCATTCCCTGGTGAAACCTTCAAAAGTTTCCTGTCCTCTCTGCCCTATGCTGCTCCGCTCCTCTGCACACGCCACTCCAAACCAACTGGCAAATCCGTGCTTTCTAAATCTCCTCTGAAGCAAACTGTGGTTTCAGGCCTAAGAATCTTACAGTGAAAGGTAAACGACTACTTCCTGAACACTATTGTATAGAATAAACTGAAAATGCCCCAATCCTTTTTACAATTCACTATAAATATTGAAGTAACTTGCAAAATATGAATGAGGTATGAAGCCTCTGTTTGGGGACATATAAAGCGTGATACTTTTGAGAACTGTTTTTAACTGGAACGCAATGTACTGTTTTGCAGATTTTACTAAGCACCCCACGGAGCTTGCACGTCTGGCTGAGTGTTGTATCTGATCTGATGTGGGAAGCATTATTGGTGCATTGCACAAGTGATTCGAGGGGGCATAGTGCCTAACAGTCAGATGGAAGAGGTATGAGAGATATCCCTGCAATAAGCTGTCGGCTATGATTTACTCTGCATGTCACATATTACTCTGTACCATAATAAGTCCTAAAAACAGAACTCTGTGCTGAACAAGAAGCAACCACTGGAGATCGGAAAATCTTAAAAACATATCTGGCATTTTTAAAAAATGCTTAATGTGTGTCACTTTGCATATATTTTCTCTCCTCATTTTTTCCTCCCTTTTTTTCTTGTTTCATTTCTCTTTCTATTTTACTTCATGTTCATTGTTGTTATTGTTTATATACTTGCAATTTCAATAATATAGATTCGAAAGAAAAAAATGCTTCATGTGTCTCAGTCAAGAATCAGATACGTACATATTCATGGTGCTGGTAAAGCGCCCTCCTTGTTTAAACATAGTAATGTGAGGCCCTGAAGAACACACTACAAATAATCCAGAGACCCTTTCGGTCCCAGCCTCTCTCGTCCTCTGGTTTAGCTTCTCGGGGCTAGACGCCTGGGTAGGAGCCTATGCGATGGCGGTGTCAGCGCTACTCCATGTTATGCTCTAATCAAACACATGTGAGTGCCCTAGCACTCATCTTATAATGTTCTCTATCTCGAGGACTTGATCCTAGCTGGGCCTGTTACCTCCAAGCTGGCCTGACTCTATACACGGCCCCTTTCAGCTTCTAACCAGATGCAGACACTAGGTCTCGCCCTTCTGGGAGCTCCAGTGGCACACTCAGCTCATAGGCTAGTGCTCTTTCGCCAGACTTACTCTCTTCCCTTCCCACTCGAGGAAGGACTTCTGAGAAGGCTAGGGCGGGTAGGCGGGTAGCGCAGGAGCAGAGCCATACATTGATGGCCTTGTGACCAATAAAAATATACTGCTTCTGTGGGGAGCTTAGAAATACATGTTCGATGACAAAATGCATAGTACACATGGGTATAATGATACACATGCATACTCAAGAGAATAGGGCACAAACAGCTCGGAGAAAAGGGCTTGCAGTCTGCCCATTGCAAAACATACATTGGCTTGATTGTCACTCCTATTTGTTCCCTGTTAATTTGCTAACACTTGCTGGCTTCACTTCTTCGTGTTTTGGCTGGGGCATGGACCAAGTACTGCTTGCTGCAGCTTAATTGCTGTCCTCCCGCTGATCGAGTTGTGATTGAGGTGAAACTTTTATTTTTTCTTCTTCCCTGTCGTCCTTGTTGAACTTCTGCTATTTCTAGCTATGTTTTACTATGCCACACACACTTCAAAGAAGTTTGTTTCTCCTTTGAAACAATGTTGAATCAATGTTTATTTTAAAAACAGATGGTATTTGCTTTTATTGTGGCAAGATCTGCTTCTGAAAGTATTTTCACTAAGACATCAGCACGGTTGCATTTGCTTTTTGTTAGACCTGTCAGCCATAGGGTGGTCTTCCCCTGCAACTTTTGCCTTACTTCTCCTGTTTTTGCTGAATTTCTTTTTGTGTGCCTTAGTGCTCTGCACACTTTATCACTTCTACCCAGTGCTAAAGTGCTTGTGTTCTGTCCTTTAAACACAGTGAAATTGGCTTACACCAAATTGGCACATTTAATTTACTTGTAAGTCCCTAATAAAGTGGTACTAAATGTATTTAGGGCCTGTAAATTAAATGCTAGTAGTGTGCCACACACTTAAATGGCCTTTCTAAGCATGTCTCAGGCCTGCTACTGCAGCTTGTCTGTGCAGGTTTAAACTGCCATTTCAATGTGGCAAAATAAACTTTTTGCCAGGCCTAAACATTCCTTTTTATTACATATAAGTCACCCCAAGGGTACGTCGTAAGTAGGGGTGGGTGGTAAACGCCACTCCACCGCCAGAGTTCGTGGAGTTTGGAGTGTAGAGTTCTGGAAAAACTCCACCAACCGCTGTGTGGCAGAGTTTTTCTCGTGTGCGGCTCTCCAACGGTAAGTTGGGGAGCGCAAGCAAAAAAATTAAGTGCTAGGATGAGTCTCAGTGCAATTTCTCAACGCGGGCGGTCACACCAGGTCGCTACTGCTTGTGTTGAGAAAGCTACCACTGGCGTTGTGAAAGTTGCTGCCCAAGTGGAAAATCTACTCAAGCGGCAGGAGGAAGCAGCGCCCTCTGGCACACCGCGTGGGGCCATATGGGTTAATTTTACAGGACGGGACATGTTCCGGTGCTAAAAATCAGCACGAATACTGTGACGTACCGAAATTCTGCCAGTCGCGGAACTCTGATGCATTTCGCTGAGTTTTTAGGTAACTATGCAGAATTCTGGTTTGAGGGAAGTTCCGAGAGGATTCTGCATTGCGATGTCAGGCGTGAGAGGAGGAGGAGCCCCTGGTGTCGCGGCAGCCAGTAGCCGGCAGCGGAGCTTGGCGATCCGATCCGCTAAGGCTGCTCTGGTTGTTTTGACCATTCTGGCCTCCAATTCAAAACTCCTTGCCATGACAGCCACAACAGTTTGCTGCACACTCTGGCGCAACTTCCAGCAGCCTGGTTCCAATTTGCAGCACTCTGCCGCGATAGCCCTCTACGCACCCAGCTACAATTTCCTGCAGGGTCGTCCGGCTGACGAGCGCGGGCTCCAGAGAGTGCAGGAGAGCCCGAGGCAGTGGACCAACTTCGGACGCGCCTGGCCACGAGCTTTGAGGGCCTTAAGCTTAAGGCGGAATATCGCGGGCATACCAATGCGGGTGAGTGCAGCCCCGTCAGACGGTGGCTGCAAAGAGTGTGCCTCAGGCGGGGCGGCCCGGGTAGCACTGGCTGTGGCCTGTAACTGCCTGTAGAGCCCCGCTCACCGTTTTTTCAACATCTCTAACATTTTAATAAATCGCATGATGTTTCACGCAGCCTCAAGGCTGTGAGGAGCTGTGAGGTGTTGCGAGGGGTGAGGCGTGTTACGGTGCCTCTAGCTCCATCATCAAATCACCTGTTCAGCAATGCCCCCTCATTCCTGGGCTAAGTGTTGTATTGCTGTAGTGGGCCGTTGGACCAATCTAGCTACTCCCACTTCAGCACTTACTGACATTTCCTGTGACTATTACTGTGTCCTTTGGTGGTTGACTGGAAACAGCACTGGTAAACAGGCTGTGCCTGGTTACAGCAACTTAGTCAACATCCTAGCCAGTCGGCTTAACCAGTTCAGAAGCTCTGAGGTCTTAAAACTCTGAAAGGCTTGGCAAGGTCAAATAGCTGAATCACTGAATTACTCCATTGTGAGCAAGTGGAGTGGAGGTGGGAGCTACCCAGGCAGACAAGTAAGCCTGAGAGAAATGATTTCTAAAAAATTACGCTTGGGCGTGTGCTCTCCTCGTCACCAAGTCGATCCCATAAACTAAAGGAGATCGTATAGCGGTACTTGACATCTACAGCAACTCTGCAATAAATCTCACCCAGCCATCACTAGTTTCTTTCGAAAAAGGCCACAAACTGCACCTGAGGCGGTAACATTGGTTTAAGAAGGTCTGATCTCCAACTTCCATTCAGCAACGCCTCCTCTCCTGCCTGCTGTGGAATCACAGGGAGTTCCTTGTGGTCTCGTGGGGGGCCAGACCCAGTTCTGCGAAGGGGCCCGGGCCCAGATAAATGTAGGTGCTGAGGATGGTTTAAGTGGGCAGCCTTCTGACGCTTTTATATGGTCAAAACGGAGTACCGATTCTCGTATTAACCAACAGAGCCAACAGAGACAGCAACATATTTTCTTGAACAGATTAGAGCCAGACTGTATGACTGTTGTTACACCTGTTACATCTAATGCTGCCTTATGCGCAATTCTGGGTTCAAAATCCCTTGTCAACCAACAGAGACAGCATCATATTTCCTTGATCAGGTTAAAGTCAGACTGTATGACTGTGGTTACACCTGCCGTTTCACCTGTTCAGGGGGATATTGACAAGGGAATAAGTGATGATGGTGCTCCGGATGATCCCCGGGGAGATGTCTCTTCCATGGTTGAGAAGGCAATGGCATGTGAAAAGTTAAACCCAGGGGAAGACTTTACACTCCCTGACATTGATCCAATGAGTAGACTCAGGGAGAAAAACACCCTAATTGTAAGCTCTTCTCCTAGGCGTTTCTCTTTGCCTTTTTTGTATTGTAGCACAAGTCATCTGACTGGTACCTCTTTGGAGTCTGGCCATGATGTATTCCTGCCTTGTAGACAACCGAAGTCGGGAAATGAGAGGGATGGTGTCCCTTCGGAATATCTTGTTTCTTTGGAAAAAAAAGAAGTTCTATTTTGTCTTTATTAGAGAAATCTGTATTAAGTTCTGATCATATACTGGAAATCATCTCTATAATGTTGTTCGAAGTGCAAAAGGAAACACAGATTGATACCATCAAACCTATGCCTACGATACATTGCCATATGGAAGAATTGGTAAATGACAGGCCACTCTCTTCCGTCCCCTTGGGAGAGTCAAGAAACGCCTCCGTTCAAGCGGGAATACCACTCTATTTATTGCCTCCCATTGTTCCTACCTGTAATATTGAAAAGGAAGAGCTTTGCTTAAGCACACTATTTAGGGAGGCTGAATTGGATCCCTTTTCAGGAAAATCCATACTAAAATCCTTCCCTTTGTTCAATAATGGTAAAAAAGGGGGCACCAGAGAAACTTAGAAAATTAGGGGTCAAGTTAGGCAGACGGGCAGGGGAGGGGGTCCCAACTCCAGCTACCTCTCAGGTCCAACTCCCAAATTTGTCAGACAAATGAGGGTTGAAAGTAGGGAAGAGGGGAAGCCCCGTAATAAATCACAAGGGGGGAAATATGAAAAAGAAATATAAAAAGACGAGACGATTTTCTAAACTAAAAGCATCAAAACGCATGTTTCACGGTTCCCCGAAAGTCAGAATGACACTCAAATTATATTGGAGGAGGGAGGTCTTAAACCCCCATCTGATGAGGGTGCCCCTAGGGACCCCCTCACAGCGTATATGATACCGGCTGGGAGACTAGGGGTTTCTGGAACAGTAGTATCCCCATCAAACCTGATGTTACAGCCCCCTCAAGTATCTCATCCTCCCCTGACTAACGAGCTGGTCGATCCTCCGGGAAGGGAAATGCAAATGGGAGGCGGGGCTCCTACGCACCAAACATGGTCTGGTGTTTCTGGGGACAGAGCGGATGGCAACCTAGAGGTGGGGCCCCAAACAATGAGTATTACACAGTTGGGGTTCAATAGAACTCTTACGGGGACCACATCTTTCTCCAATAGAAATTTAGAGGTCCCAACCACCTTTAATGTGTCGTATTTGAACATTCAGCCCAATGGCGGGGCACAAATTGTTAGTCATAGTAATAGGGTTCCTCTATGGATTCCCTCAAGGGATGCCACAAAGAAAGTCAGTGTGGTGCAGAATGTTCCATCCCCCATTGTGGATTTTACTTGGCTATTTGACAATAAATCCTTTCCGGTAAATAGAGGATTCATCCTTAACTTTTTGTCAGAAATAAAGGCAATAAAGTTGATAGCAAGTAGGGATATTTTAATTGTAAAGATTAACCTACACAACACTTTTTCTTACTCTAGAGTTACTTTTTGCTCCCTGATTGTTGCCAATTTGGTTATGCAGAACAGTGAGCATTTTCTGAAACGAGGGCTCGATATAACAACTGTTTTAGAATCTGAGAAATATCCTACCATGTTTCCCATAATTCAGTGCTCGAAAGCCTCCTGGTGCATTAATTCTGTGGCGCAAGATGTGATGAGCCCCGATCTGGAGTATTCATTGAGTAATGCTAAAAATATTGTGGTCTCCTTAGACAAAAGGGGTCCTTTAATAAATCTGGTGTCAGATGCGGCAGTTGCTTCCCAGACCCCAGATATAGAAGATGAATCGGCCCAGTGGAGCTGGGTTGCAAGAGCTCTGAATAACATTCATCCAGTAGCAGAAAGGTGCGCTCCTCGAGGTAGCCCGGGGGGGGGGGGGGTTACTTTTGTCTTGGAATATGGCTGGTTTGGGTCATAATGGGACGAAATTGAATTTTTTAAAATCTATGAACCCTTTAATTATATGTTTACAAGAAACTTGGTCTTGCAAAGAGTTTGATTGTGACAGCTATTTTGTTTTTTTCCTGTCATGCTAAGCTCTCTGAAAGGGGACACGTTAGTGGGGCGGGGGGGGGGGGGTCTCCATTCTGCTTAAAAATTTGATTAGCTGGAACCAGAAGGTTTTTTGCCATCCTTTAAATCTTTGTATATGCCTGAAGCTGGCATGTTCGGGAGACTCTGGCAGGTTTACCTTTTTCCTTGTGGCAAATCTATATATCCCTCCTGGGAGAAATTTTGATCATTTGTTGGGTGTACTCTTCTTATACATTCATGAGATAGCTACCACAGAAGAATGCCACTTAGTGGTATTAGTGGGAGATTTAAATGCTAAAATCTCCAACTCTGCTCTGGAGTTTTATGCCAACACGGATAAAGAGGAAATTTGGCACATCCCAGAATCTTTACTACCGAAAAAATTAAAACGGACAAACGGGGGTTTTCCCTGCTTGATAGCATTAGAATGACAGATCTGGTTATTTTAAATGGGAGGGTGCCTGTTGATAAAATAGCACAATTTACTTTTCACTCCAATCACAAACAGAGCCTTTTAGACTATGTGGTTGTCTCTTACCAAATGTTTGGTGCCTGTGAAAATCTTTTTTTTTAAATTTCTTTATTGATTTTCGATCAAACAATACAATGGAAGTATTTATGCACAAACAGTCGGCACAATACCAGTATAGTAAATCCACAGATTCCCATATTGTTGGACTACAACAGTGTAATACAATAAGACACAGTACAGTATCTTCATATAAACCAATGTATAATTGACATTACATTAGGGCAGTACATAGGACCTCAAATATCAAGCATTGCTAGATATTTGTTACACATTCTTAGCTTAATTATGCTATGTTTCTGCTTTTACGGTAGGTTTCAAACGCATATGTGCATGGCATGTCTGGGCGTGCTAGGATGGAATACATGTACTTAGGGATAGCGTCACCGTCATTCGCAAGGGAGGCATACACATGGTAGTGGTGCATTCCCTCGTGACACTTTAGGGTGCAGGCGCCTCAGTTTCAGCAGCTTGATTCTCGCTTGGGTGCGCCAAAAGGTAGCATGTCAGGGGA